>NC_141015.1:23249589-23849589 GCF_052327205.1 Somniosus microcephalus | reverse complement strand
AGTTGTGTCCTTCACTAGTTCCTGTTAAAGAATGTCCTGAGCAAGCTGGGCCCATGCCCGAGTATTTATACTCTCCCTGGACAGCGCCACCAGCAGGCCACCCAGTATTATTTCATAAGTCATTTCCACATGAATGACAAGATTCATGTCATGGGGCAATTGCTTCGTTGTTAGGATATTGAATGTCCTCCCAGAAACATTGGTGGAAGCACAATCCATATTAGCTGTTAAAAGGGAAACAGATAAATATTTGAAAAGAATATTTCAAACGGTATGGGGAAAAGGCAAGGGAATAGCACTAAGCTGATAGCTCTTCCAGAGAGCTGGCACAAGTGCAATGTGCTAAATGGTCTCCTTGGCTGTAGAATTCGAGTTTCTCAGTGGTTTAAGGTCCAGCCCTCACACCCCAGCTTAAGGCATACTGACTTGTCTTGTGATATAAATATGCTTCCAATTCTCACCCAATAATCCCACAATGAAGCCCCTCTCAACTTGAAGAGTGTCACACTCCACTCCGTAGGCTTCATTCCATTCTCTACCCTGCTCTGTGCGTGGGCTTGGTGGGTCAAATATAGTCACATATTGTAGTTAAAAACAGAAAATGCTGGCAACGCTCAGCCGGTCATGCAGCATCTGTGGAGCGAGAGACAGAGTTGGGCTGGATTTTGCCAGCCCTGGAGAGGCGGGTTTGGAGGCGGGACTACCGGGAAAATGGCAGAATTTGGGGGCGGGTGCCCAACCCGCCCCCAACCCATCTCCATGCCATCTTGCCAGGAGGCGGGTAGCCATCCCACGCCGGGTCCCGTCTCCTTGGAGGCAGGAAGGGATTACAGCCACTTAACTGCCTGTTAACAGGTAATTAACAGGCAGATAAGAGGATTAACCCTATTTTGCCCGCACAAGTGTGGGCTTCCCGAAGGCTCCGAACCCCGCCAGGGTCACCGAGGCGAGGCGGGTCCGTGGGGGTCGGGGTGGGGTGGTCCAAATGTGTGCTGTGGAGGTGAGTGATGGGTGCAAGTGTGGAGAGGTGAGTATTTGAGGTAAGTGCAAAGTGTTAGAAAAAGTGTACTTACCTTTGTTTCTTCGGTGGGTATGCGGAGAGTCTCACAACTCCGCGGCAGAGATGACAGATGGCCGTTGCATTCTCCAATGCAACAACCATCTAATTTCTTCAAAATTAAAAGGTTTGATGAGGTCTTGAATTCAAGAACTCATCAAACTACAGAAAATGTCAGTGTTTGACAGTTTTACAGAGCTGTCAAATGATGACAGTTCATCTGTCAAAAATTTTTGACAGATGAAACGTCATACGTTGACGTTCTCTGTAACCGGCTTTCCCTTAATTGGCCTGCTAAACCCGATGCGCGGGCTTAACAAGGTCAATCAAGGGAAAATAGCGTGGGTTGGCCAGAAGTCGATGGAGGCGGGACTAAAACCCGACAAGTGGGAGTCCCGCCTCCAAAAGCTCCCCATTGGCTAAATCCAGCCCAACATTTCAGGTCGGTGACCTATCATCAGAACTGGAAGATGTTAGAGATTTCACAGTTTTTAAGCAAGTACAGAGCCAGGGAAAGCGAGGAGGAGGGATGAAGAAAGGGGAAGGTCCGTAATAGGGTGGAGGGTAGGAGTAATTAAACGACAAAAGACTTAATTGTGCAAGGCAAAAGGGGGTGGTAATGGGACAAGCAAAGAAACAAAGGATGGGATAGCAAAATACTGCGGATGATGGAAATCTGAAATAACAACAGAAGACGCTGGAAAAACTCAGCAGGCCAGGCAACATCCGTGGAGAGAGAAACAGAGTTAACGTTTCAGGTCGAAACCCTTCTTCAGAACTGAGAAAAAAGCTTTTTTCTCAGTTCTGAAGAAGGGTTTCGACCTGAAACATTAACTCTGCTTCTCTCTCCATGGATGCTGCCTGGCCTGCTGAGTTTTTCCAAACAAAGGGTGGGTCTGTAAATGGCAATAGCAGAACCATTACCAGCACCTGCTGTCCGATAAAATGGGAGCAGTGGTTATGATCTGAAGTTGTTGAAATCAATGTTGAATCTGGAAGGTTGTAACTGACACTGCTCCTGTTTGTCACACACAGTGCAGATTGCAATTGTTCTGAGCTGACCATATCACCTTCCCAAGCCGTGTGCAGGAAGCCGCAGGACTGCTCGACACAGACACCAAGTCCTGGCAGCCTCCATTGTAAAGCGGACTGATATAAAACGCAGGAAGGGCAGCCAGCTTGCTGAACCAATGTCCAGGAGCAGGTGCCCCCACCTCAGCGACCCCCATCACTGTGACTACTTTATCAGCAATGTTTGGTGCCTCAGTCTGTGCTTCGCCCTTCTCATCAGTATTACACGGGAATGGTAACATAGTGGTTAATGTTACTGGCCCAGTAATCCAGAGGCCTGGACTGATGAGCTCGAGAGACGCGAGTTCAAATCTCACCACGGCAGCTAAGGTATTTAAATTCAGTTAAATAAATCTGGAATGAAAAGCCAGTATCAGTAATGGTGACCATGAAACTAACGGATTGTTGTAAGAACCCATCTGGTTCACTAATGTCCTTACCCAGTGTAGCCTAAAGGTGACTCCAGACCCATTACAAAGTGGTTGACCATTTACTGCCCGTCTGAAATGGCCTAGCAAGCCACTCAGTTTTCAAGAAGGCGGCTCACCACCACCTTCTGATGGGCAATAAATGCCAATGTTGCCAGCAATGCCCACATCCCGTGAATGAATTTAAAAAAAATCTTCTGCTGTAGTTTGTGTATCTGTGCCGGTGTCTACTTTAAGCAGTGTGGTGCTTTAATAGAATAACTATTAAAATATCCAAGGACCAGCTTTTAGAATTGTCTATGAACAGTAAAAGTTCAATTTAATTTAGTTCCACTTGATACAATACCTTTCATGTTTTTACATTCTAAAGCAGTCGGCTGTTAAACCTTATATTACAATGTTTGATTACCATCACCCAAAATGTTTAATTTGATTCCTCAGATTTGTATGTAACAGAATTTAACAGCTAGCCTCTACCTTATGTGTAAGAGTCATGAAAGTTTAAGAAAGTGTAAAGAAGAAAATACCTTAAAATATTGGTTAAATATTATGGTACAGTATGTATGTACATTTGTTTATTATTGATGCATATTCTAGTATAATATAGTTAATTTACCTGACTGACTTATTGTATTGAGAAACCCCCTCTTTTCTTGTTCCAATAGTATAGTCTGAGAGACCCCCTTTATTCTTGCTCCAATGGTACAGTCCTTAAGCTTGTCACATGATATATTCAGCCATTTTTACAGTTCAAGCACCACGAGGCTAGGAAAGGTAGAAGCTTTGATGGCTGTGGAGCAATACAGTTTTTGACCGTGTTTAAACGTGTTTTACTTTGAAATCCTGTTTGAAATGTATTACAGTAAACAGTTAAAAGACAAAGTTACGTTTTGGAATGTTTTATTTCAACACGTGTCTACTCGTTGCTAAAAGCCTCAAAGGTAAAGCTCAGTGGCTGCATATTGAAAACTACGGAGCGCCACTACATTAGTCAAAATCTCGCTCCCTATGAAGGAAAGGACGGAATTGTCGGCGAACGTATATACAGGAATGGTAACGGAGCCAGACGGCAATATAAGAAAGAGAAGGTACAGTGACTGTTACTTGCCTTGTTCATTCTATTCAGAAGCTAGATAAGAGCTGCGGGTAAAATGGCCGCCGCCTCATGGAGCCGTGAGGGGCTTCCCCCGGCTGTACAAAGGATTGTTGGCCAAAAGAGGGAAGTAAAGCTCACCCCAAAGGCAATGGAAGAGAAGTTACATGTAGTGTATGTAACCTGTACTACCTTAAGAGGATACCTTAAAGTGATGGACTACTTTTTAATGGCTCCTGTACATTGTAGTACCGGTGGTGACCACACCGGTATATAAACCCTGCGGAGCAAGTGTACCTCAGTTCCCGCCTTGACCCTCAATTTCTAAAGACCTGTTTACTTACTTCTGTTGTCTGTGTCCTGTTATTCATCATAACTGCACTTGTAAACACAGACTCAACAGTGGCGACGAGTCTGATCGTACCTAGTGGCAGTTTTGCATCACCTCCCCCAGTACTGATTCTGGGGTCCATTCCAAGTAGGATCGCACAGGAGGCCATCGAGAACCCGGTTTGGTCTTCTGGCCACGAAGTCCAACATCAGCAACAGGCAGTGATCATCCCTTCTTCGACAGCGGCGGGTAAGCCCGATCGAGCGGCACAGGGGGGGAAGTCGGCCGAGTTGTCAGAGGGACAAGGGGAGGAAAAACAAAGAGAAAGGGCGGCGGACACGACCGCAGCCGGTGTCAGGGGCCGGACTGCAATCGGGGCAGAGACGCGCAGCAGCCAGAAAGGCGCTTTATTGCCACAAGGGCCGCGGGAGCGGCGGGGCAACAGCGCAACAGCGCAGAAGAAGCACTGAAAAGCAGTTTTAAAATAAACTGCAATCGGGGCAGAGACGCGCAGCAGCCAGGAAGGCGCTTTATTGCCTCAAGGACCGCGGGAGCGGCGGGGCAACAAGAGCAGCAGCGCAAGGAAGCGTATACACGGGAAAAGAAAGGCAGGAAGGACAGCTGGGAGACGTGGACAGCAACAGCGCGGAAATCGACATCTTGAGTCGGCGGGGCAAGAAGACAAGCGCGGGAAAAGCCGCCAAGCGCGGGAAAAGCCGCCATCTTTAAAAAAAAAATTTTTTTAAGTCATCATATTAAATAATATCCGAAGGGAAAGAAGAAACTCAGCAAGGATGCCGAAAACAGGTAACATCACTGCCTTCGACAACGAAGTGGAAGATTGGGTCACTTATGTGGAACGCATCGAAGTTTACTGTAGTACGAATGATGTACCAGATGATAAGAAAGCACTAACCCTATTAAACTCGATGGGTGCGAAGACGTACGGGTTATTACGGAACCTGGTAACCCCAGACAAACCGGTAGAAAAGAGTTTCGCGGATATTGTTACTATCCTGCAAGAGCATTTAAACCCCACACCGCTGTTGATAGCAGAACGGTTTAAATTCTACAGAAGAATTTAACATAAAGAAGAAAGCAACGCTGAATTCCTAACAGAACTGCGCAAGTTAGCAAAGTACTGCCAGTTCGGAACAGGACCAGCAGACGCACTGAGAGATAAGTTTATGTGTGGGCTCCTAAGGGAAGGAACCCAGAAGCGACTGCTAGAGGAAAAGGATCTTACGCTGGACAAAGCTTTCAGCATTGCAGCATCCCACGAGGCAGCAGCACGGGGCGCTGCAGAGATACAGCAAAGGCCACTGGAATTCAGCACCAATGAAATGGCATTGGGCGCAGTAAAGTGCTATCGTTTCGGAAGGACAACGCATGACCAGAACCAGTGCTGGTTCAAAAACAAAGAATGCAGGCAATGTGGCAAACTTGGTCACATAGCGAGAATATGACGGTCAGGAAAGAAGACCAGCAGCAAAAAGTCACCACAGGAGAAGTACAAAAAAGTACACAAGGTGACAGAGAACAGTTTGGATGAACAGAAGACGGATTCAGACTCCAGCAGCAAGGAACTGGGTTGTCTGAAAATACATAATGTGGGTAACACAGCAGACCACCAAACTATCTGGGTCATGCTCCAGATAGCAGGAGTCCAAGTGAAGATGGAGCTGGACACAGGGTCGGCATTAACGGTCATAAATAAGCAAGACTACAAAAGGTTATTCTCGCATTTTCCCCTGAGGGATACGAAGATTGTATTGAAAACATACACGGGGCAAAAAGTATACCCCAAAGGAAAAATAAAAGTAAATGTGGTCTACATTGGTAAAGAAAATCAGAAAATGGACTTGTACGTGTTACCTGATGGAGGTCCGCCACTACTAGGACGGGAATGGATCAGGCGAATAAAATTGGACTGGCATTCCATAAAAGCACTGACTGCGGATGCCTGTAAGGAGGACGACGTCAAACCTAAACGACTGTCCAAAATCTTAGATGATGCTAGGGAGGTGTTCCAACAGGGACTAGGAACACTGAAAGGAATTACTGCAACCATCAAGGTTGAAGAACAAGCAAACCCCAAATTTTTCAAAGCCAGACCGGTGCCCTATGCGATACAACCTGCTGTGGAAGCAGAGCTGGAAGGGCTAGAATGTTCAGGGGTACTGTCGAAGGTGGACTGGAGCGAATGGGCTACACCCATTGTTCCTGTCATGAAGCGTTCGTTGAGCAACAAGCCTGGGGAACCTGGGAAGGTTTGCATCTGTGGCGATTTCAAGATCACTGTTAATCCAGTTCTTCACACGGTGCAATATCCGCTTCCGCGGATCGAAGATATCTTCGCTTCGCTGTCTGGCGGAAAGCACTTCACCAAGATAGACCTGGCGCAGGCGTACCTACAGATGGAAGTTGATGAAGCGTCACGACAGTATCTCACGATCAACACACATAAGGGCTTATATCAGTATAATAGGCTGGTTTTTGGAGTGGCATCGGCTCCAGCGATTTGGCAAAGGGCCATGGAGCAGGTATTGCAGGGAATCCCAGGCGCACAATGCTACCTGGATGACATCCTGATTACAGGAGATAACGATAATGATCACCTCGCGAATTTGGAGCAGGTGCTCATCAGATTGAAAGAATATGGGCTAAGAGCTAATCGCCAGAAATGCGAGTTCTTTCAAAAGCGAATCTCGTACTGCGGCCACATCATTGACCAGGAGGGGCTCCATAAGTCCCCTGACAAGATCGAAGCTGTAGTCAAGGCTCCAGCACCGGAAAATGTATCCCAGTTGAGGTCGTTCCTCGGGTTGGTTAACTATTACCACAAGTTTCTTCCAAATTTATCCACGGTGTTACACCCACTAAACACTCTTTTGCAAACGGGAATACCATGGAAGTGTAGCGATGATTGTAAGCGGGCTTTTCAAAAGAGCAAGGCATTGATCACCTCTAAGGAAGTGTTAGCTCACTTTAACCCAACGCTACCTATTCGCTTAGCTTGTGATGCATCTCCATATGGTATCGGGGCAGTTCTCTCACATAAGTTTCCAGATGGCTCGGAAAGGCCAGTCGCTTTTGCATCCAGATCATTGACCTCCGCTGAGCGCAATTATGCTCAGATAGATAGGGAGGCTCTCAGCCTCGTGTGGGGAGTTAAGAAATTTAACCATTACCTGCACGGCCAAAAGTATACGCTGCTGACAGATCACCAGCCGTTGGTTTCCATTTTTAACCCTAAGAAGGGTGTTCCGGTAATGACGGCGCAGAGGCTTCAGAGATGGTCCCTTTTCCTAGGGGCACATCAGTATGATATTGAGTTCAAAAGGTACAAAGCAGCATGGTAATGCTGATGGGCTGTCGCGCCTGCCACTACCTACAGCGGAAGAGGCACTGGCAGTTGACCCTGTCGAGATATTTCACTCGACCATCATCGAATGCTTACCAGTCACCAATGCGGGTATTGAGAGAGAGACCCGAAGTGACCCGACACTGTCTCGGGTCTACGATTTGACAGTGAAGGGATGGCCAGCACATGGCGAACCACTGTTACCAGCATTCTCAGCCAGACGAGAACAGCTGTCCGTATGTCAAGGAACATTGATGTATGGAACAAGGGTGATTATTCCTCCTAAATTAAGGGAGAGAGTTCTAAAAGAATTGCACGAAGGTCATCTGGGGGGAGTCAAGATGAAAAGCCTTGCTAGGGCTTATGTGTTGTGGCCAGGTATAGACAAACAAATAGAGGATCTGACTAAAAGCTGCTCAGGGTGCCAAAACGTTCAGAACGCACCTCCAATTGCACCGCTGCATCGGTGGGAATGGCCTTCAGCCCCATGGCAACGTGTGCATATCGACTTTGCAGGTCCATTCATGGATTCCATGTTTTTGATAGCAGTAGACGCACATTCTAAATGGCCAGAAGTGATTAAGATGTCGACCACTACCTCTGAGAAGACGATTACAGTTCTAAGAACCATATTTGCAAGGAATGGATTGCCGGAGCAAATATGTTCAGACAACGGACCACAGTTCGTATCAGAAGAATTCCAGAAATTCATGAAAAAGAATGGGGTGAAACACTATACATCTGCCCCATATCATCCGGCTACAAATGGGTTGGCCGAGAGATTTGTACAAACGTTCAAAAAGGCAATAAAGGCCATGAGTGAAGATCATATTCCACTACAACACAAGGTGGACAATTTCCTAATGGCGTATCGAAACGCCACGCATGCAGTGACAAATCAAAGCCCTGCCATAATGTTCTATAACAGAAGGTTGCGGTCCCGGTTGGATTTGTTAAAACCCAATGTGCGACGGGAAGTCGAAAACAAGCAATTCCAGCATGTAAATAAAAAGGCCACTCGTAGTTTTGAAATAGGACAACCAGTGATGGCCAGGGACTATAGGGATGATAAATGGCAACCTGGAACAATTTGTGCACGACAGGGACCTTTGATGTACACGGTAGACGTTGGAGAGAACGTAATACGATGTCATGCTGACCAACTTGTGAAATCGAGAACAAGGGTCGACCCCATGTCTACGGCAGAGACACCAGTTGAAGAACTTATTGAGCCTGTAGCATCTACCTCAGACTCGAATGTATTGGATGATGTTGAATCCATAGGAGATCAATTGGATGAGTCACCCCAGCAACGGGAACCAGAGATCCCTGAAAAGCGTTATCCGGGCCGGATCAGGAGGCCTCCTCAGAGACTGAATCTTTGAACAGTTCTTGTGTGTAAATTGTATATATGTACATTATTCATGTAGTGTATTAATTGGGGTGTCCACTGTTAAGCTAAAAGGGGAGGAATTGTAGTGTATGTAACCTGTACTACCTTAAGAGGATACCTTAAAGTGATGGACTACTTTTAATGGCTCCTGTACATTGTAGTACCGGTGGTGACCACACCGGTATATAAACCCTGCGGAGCAAGTGTACCTCAGTTCCCGCCTTGACCCTCAATCACTAAAGACCTGTTTACTTACTTCTGTTGTCTGTGTCCTGTTATTCATCATAACTGCACTTGTAAACACAGACTCAACATTACATAGATGCATAGGTGCAAGGAGGGCTAAATTAGCTCAGATAACTGGAAAAATGAAGGTAATTGATTGTCTCATGGAAGATAATGCTAATATTGAGAAAGTTGAAGACATAATGCATTATGATTTCTCCAAGTTGTATGAAGAATTTACTGTACTCAATGAAGATGTATTAGCACTTTTGTCTGAAGATGAGGGAAACGCTGATCAGCACAACTGGTTTGATCTTAAATCATCTAACATTAAGGACTATGTCAAGGCCACAGAACAGTGGATGTTGAAGATTCGTCAAGATGCTGATACAGCAGAGAAAGCTAAAGATGACGATGAAGTCGGACCAGATGATAGCATTTCAGAGATTTCAGCCAGACTGAGCAAAAATTGAAAAGAAGGTAGCTCTGTTACTGGACACAGGTCAGTCGCTTCTACCACATGCTCGTTGCAGCGCATGAGAGAAGAGGTTGAACGGGCAGCGTTGATGGCGTGCGCAGCATCTTTAGTGGAAAAGCAAGCTCTTGAACGGGAAGAGGCCCAACAACAGGCCCAACAGGCCCAACTGAAGGCTAAGAAAGAACAGCTGGAGCTAAAAACAGCTATTGCGGTCTCAAATGCCAAGTTGAGAGTGTTTGAAGATTATGAAGGCTCACAGGATGGCATGAACGACTACTGCCAGTCAATGGTGTCACACAGAGTTGGATCCAGGGCACCTTCAAGAGTTAAAAGAGAGTCTGAAGACCATCTTCTGGCATTACAGCGTGGAAGAGAGGCCTCTCCACTAACAGGAGCACGTGCTGCTCCCCCAGACGTCAGACGGTCTAGACTAGACCCTGCTGATGACCACCAGAGGCCTGAAGACACAGAGAGAAGCCTATGCCGAGTGATGCAGCGTCAGAACGAAATTACAGAGATGCTTGTAAAACAACAGAATCTGTTTCGACTCCCTCAAAGCGACATACCACTGTTCCAAGGCAACCCACTCAAGTATAAGCCCTTCATCAGATCCTTCGAACAAGCCATTGACTCCAAAACAGAGAGCAGCAGTGATAAGTTATACTACCTGGAACAGTAGACCAGTGGTAAACCACAAGACCTGGTCAGAAGCTGTGAACACATGAGACCAGACCGGGGATACATAGAAGCCAGGAAGTTGCTTCAGGAGCACTATGGTAACAAGCTGCAGATAGCCACTGCATATATTGAAAAGGCTATTAAGTGGCCACAGATCAGATCGGAGGATGGGGAGGCATTGAACACATATGTTCTTTTTCTCATAGGATGTCGCAACACCATGGAGGATGTTGAATTCATGAAAGAGATGGACAATCCTACGACTATGAGAATCATCATCTCTAAGCTTCCTTACAGGATGAGAGAACAATGGAGAGGAACAGCCTTTGAGATAATGGAGAGACGGAAAGGTAGAGCCAGGTTTGCAGACTTAGTGAATTTCATAGACAAACAGGCTAAAGTGTACATGGACCCATTGTTCAGAAACATCCAGGATGTCAGCCCAACTACTGATGGAAGAGTGAAAGCCAAGCCTGCTGAATCAAAGACTCTCAGGAAAGGTGGTTCCAAGGGAAGCAGCTTTGCAACTATCGTCACTCAAGCTGGAGAAGTAGTCTCAGAACTCATCTCCCAAAAAGAGCAGCACAGTGACGCCTGCTAATGCCTTTCAGAAGCCATGTTTATTCTGCCAGAAGAATCACACATTGGATTTCTGCAGTGACATCAAAGCACAGCCACATAAAGACAGAATTGAATTTCTGAAGTACAATGGCCTATGTTTTGGATGTCTTTCTCAGGGGCACCTGAGTAGAAACTGTAAGCAAAGAACAGCATGCAGAGAGTGCACTCGGAAACATCCCAGTCTGCTGCATATCCATAAAGAAGAACAAGTCTCTAAGAAGAGTGAAGAAAACAACAAAGACGAGAAGGTTGTTTCAAGTGCTCTGGTGTCGCTAGAACAAGAGACTTGTGGATTCACTGGGGCCGGTGACAGTGATTGTATTCTTGCCATCGTAACTGTAAAGATCAAGTCTAAGAGGAGTGAGAAGTTTGTGGAGACTTACGCCTTCATGAATCAGGTAGTTCAGCAATGTTCTGCACAGAAACACTCATGCGACAGCTGAACATTAGAGGCAGAAGAACAGAAATCCTATTACGCACCATGGGTCATGAGAAGTCAGTGCAAAGTTACATCCTGTCAGACTTAGAAGTGTGTGGACTTGAAGAGAAGGACTTCATAGACCTGCCTAATGTTTTCACACAGAGGGAGATTCCTGTTAAAATAGGGAACTTAGCCCTGCAGAAGGATGTGGAGAGATGGCCGTACCTGGGAAAGGTGCGTCTCCCATACATTGAAGCAGAAATTGGCCTATTAATTGGAACCAATGCCTACAAAACTATGGAGCCATGGCAGGTGATAAACAGCAAGGATGATGGACCCTACGCCGTCAGGACAGCCCTTGGATGGGTAGTCAATGGACCGGTAAGGAGAGATGATGGCAACAAGTCGAACAAGGAGGAACGACAAAATGTCACAGTTAATCGCATCTCTATCGCAAGCATTGAAGAGCTGTTGATACAGCAGTTCAACGCAGACTTCTCAGAACGCAGCTGTGAGGAAAAGACAGAGATGTCGCAAGAAGACAATCAGTTCATGGATTTGATGACAAGGTCTACACAGTTCATTGATGGCCACTATCACATTGGTTTGCCACTGAGAAGACAGACCGCGAAGATGCCGAACAATCGCTGCATAGCAGAGCAGCGCGCCATCAGTCGAAAGAGAAAGCTGAACAAGAACCCCGACTTTCATGAGGACTACAAAGGCTTCATGAGAAACATCATAGCGAAAGGCTATGCTGTAAAAGTGCCCGAGGAACAGTTGAACAGAGAAGATGGAAGGGTCTGGTACATTCCTCATCATGGTGTGTATCACCCAAAGAAGAAAAAGATCCGTGTAGTGTTTGACTGCACTGCTTCATTCAGAGGAACTTCACTGAATGACCAGCTGCTTCAAGGTCCTGATCTTACCATCACCCTCATTGGTGTCTTGATGAAGTTTAGACAAGAGCTCGTTGCCATGATGTCAGATATAGAATCAATGTTCTACCAAGTCAGAGTCCCTGATGAAGATACTGATCTTCTGCGTTTCCTTTGGTGGCCAGATGGTGACGTTAGTCAAGCTATGGTGGAATGTAGAATGGCTGTACACTTGTTCGGAGCCACATCATCTCCCAGCTGTGCAAGCTACGCTCTCAGAAAGACTGCAGAAGATGGCAAAGGCAAGGCACCATCAGAGGCTGTGGAGACAATCTTCAGAAATGTTTACGTCGATGACTGTCTGAAGTCCGTGTCAACAGAAGACGATGCCATTGCACTGTCAAGAGACCTTAGAACTCTGTGTTCGAATGGAGGATTCCCTCTGACTAAGTGGATAAGCAACAGCAGAGCAGTTCTAGCTTCTATCCCAGAAAAGGAAAGAGCCACTGAAGTCAAGATCTAGACCTGAGCCACGATGTCTTTCCTATTGAGAGAGCTCTTGGTGTACAATGGTGCATTGAGTCAGACACGTTCAACTTCAGAATAATGGTGAATGAAAGACCATCCACAAGACGAGGGATTCTCTCCATGGTCAGTTCCATCTATGACCCTCTTGGATTCCTGGCACCACTCATTCTGCCGGTGAAGCTGATCCTATGAGAGCTGTGTAGAGACAAAAGGCTGGGATGAAGATATCCCAGAAGGTCAAGCTCAGAGATGGCTCAGATGGTTGACAGATTTGCAACAACTTTCTAGCTTCAACGTCAGCAGATGCATCAAGCCTGTGAGTTTTGGAGTTACAAAGGCAGCTCAACTACATCATTTCTCGGACGCCAGTGAGGACGGCTATGGCACGGCTACTTACCTCTTGCTGACAAATCAACAGGGCCAGAAACATTGTTCCTTCCTCATGGGGAAATCCAGGGTGGCTCCGCTGAAGCAGGTCACCATCCCAAGACTGGAGTTGACGGCAGCGGTTGTTGCAGTTAAAGTTGACAAGGTGATGCGGAAAGAGTTACAGTTCCCACTAGAAGAATCTGTCTTCTGGACGGATAGCACGATGGTGCTGAAGTATATAGAGAATGAGAAGATACGCTTCAAGACCTTCGTAGCAAACAGAATCTCATCCATTAGTGAAGCTACACAACCATCTCAGTGGAGGTATGTAAACACCTCATTAAACCCAGCAGATCAAGCCTCACGGGGATTGAAGGCTGAAAACTTCATGAGGAGCGAAACTTGGATACAAGGCCCAAGTTATCTGCTGGAAACAGAGAGGTCATGGCCAGAAAGACCAGATATGCCAAGTCAGATTGCTGAAGACGACATCGAAGTCAAGAGATCAGTCACAGCAAATCTCATAACTACGAAAGAGAACATTGACACAGTGAACAAGCTTGTTAACCATTTCTCAGGATGGCACCAGTTGAGGAAAGCAGTTGCATGGTTTCTAAGGCTGAAAGAGTTGCTGCTACACCTGAGCAGTAAGAGAAAAAAGTATTGAGCCACTATCAGTCAGTCTGAAAGTAACCCTGATAAGCAGAGAATGCTTCGACAGCAGTATATGCACCAGCACAAGACCACATTGGGTAAGAATTCACTGACCGTGGAGGATTTGGCCAAGGCTGAGATGGAGATAGTTTGCTTCAGTCAGAGACAAAGATATCCAAAAGAAATCGAAGCTTTACAGCGAAATACTCCAATCAAGAAAGGTAGTCATATCTACAAGCTGGACCCTACACTCCAAGATGGAGTAGAGGGTGGGAGGGCGACTAAACAAATCTGCTAAGCCAAAGGAGGCCAAGCATCCCGCTATCCTTTCTAAGGACCTCCGGGTTGCTACTCTCATTCTTCAGCATATACACCAGAGTATTGGACACAGTGGGAGGAACCACGTGTTTGCGAAGCTAAGACAAAGATACTGGATTCCAGGAGCGAATTCCGTAATAAGAAAAATACTCTCTGAATGCATTGTTTGCAGACGGTTACACGCTAGAGCTGGGGAGCAGAAAATGGCAGACCTGCCTGAAGACCGTTTGTTACCAGACAAGCCCCCATTTACTAACGTAGGGGTGGACTATTTCGGGTCTTTCGAGGTAAAGCGAGGACGGAGCCTTGTCAAGAGATATGGTGTGCTTTTCACTTGTTTGACCATCAGAGCAGTTCATATTGAGGTGGCACACACGCTTGACACTGATTCCTGTATTAACGCCCTGCGGCGCTTTGTCTGTAGAAGAGGACAGGTGTCCATTATGCGTTCTGATAATGGCACTAATTTTGTCGGAGCAGAGAGAGAACTACGGGAAGCTATTGAAGGTTGGAATCAGCTCAAAATACAGGAAGCCATGATGCAAACAGGAATTAAGTGGATCTTCAATCCACCAGCTGCATCCCACCACGGAGGTGTCTGGGAAAGACAGATACGCACCGTAAGAAAACTACTCAGTTCTGTACTGAAGCTGCAAATGCTTGACGACGAGGGACTTCAAACCGTTCTGTGTGAGGTTGAAGCCATCATTAATGACCGACCGATAACTAAGACATCTGATGATCCCAATGACCTCGAAGCCCTGACCCCAAACCACCTGTTGTTGTTGAAAACACAGCCAGTCATGCCCCCGGGAGTCTTCAAAAAGGAAGATCTGTATGCACGTCAGAAGTGGAGGCAAGTTCAGTATATGTCAGACCTTTTCTGGACCAGATGGACAAGAGAATACTTACCTCTGCTACAGGAACGTCAAAAATGGTCCAAAGTAAAGAGGAACTTCATTGTCGGAGACATCGTCTTAATCATGGATGATTCAGCCCCCAGAAATTCTTGGTTGATGGGAAAAATAATTAAGACCATGCCAGACTCCAGAGGCATTGTTCGTCGTGTTTGTCTGCAAACCAAGACCAATACCCTGGAAAGACTGATCACAAAGCTCTGCCTGCTACAAGAAGCAGCATGAAAGGTTCCCGAACAAAAAAAAAGGGGACATTTATATTGTAAATATGTTGAACTCATTAGTTTATGACTCTTAAGAATGTTTGAGTAATTGCTATGCTTCATGTGCCTAGTCAATTAGGGGCCGGAATGTAAGAGTCATGAAAGTTTAAGAAAGTGTAAAGAAGAAAGAAAATACCTTAAAATATTGGTTAAATATTATGGTACTGTATGTATATACATTTGTTTATTATTGATGCATATTCTAGTATAATATAGTTAATTTACCTGACTAACTTATTGTATTGAGAAACCCCCTCTTTTCTTGTTCCAATAGTATAGTCTGAGAGAGCCCCTTTATTCTTGCTCCAATGGTACAGTCCTTAAGCTTGTCACATGATATATCCAGCCATTTTTACAGTTCAAGCACCACGAGACTAGGAAAGGTAGAAGCTTTGATGGCTGTGGAGCAATACAGTTTTTGACCGTGTTTAAATGTGTTTTACTTTGAAATCCTGTTTGAAATGTATTAGACAAAGTTAAAAGACAAAGTTACATTTTGGAACGTTTTATTTCGATACGCGTCTACTCGTTGCTAAAAGCCTCAAAGGTAAAGCTCAGTGGCTGCATATTGAAAACTATGGAGCGCCACTACATTATGTACTGCATACATTTCACACTGAATGTTATAGGGAAAAAAGAACTTGTATTTATATAGTGCTTTCAAGACCTCAGTACACCCCAAAACACTTCACAGCCAATGAATTACTTCTGAAGTGTAGTCACTGTTGTAATGGACTCCCCAAAGCCTTTCTACCATCTACAAGGCACAAGTCAGGAGTGTGATGGAATACTCTCCACTTGCCTGGATGAGTGCAGCACCAACAACACTCAAGAAGCTCGACACCATCCAGGACAAAGCAGCCCGCTTGATTGGCACCCCATCCGCCACTTTAAACATTCACTCCCTCCACCACCGGTGTACCATGGCTGCAGTGTGTACCATCTACAAGATGCACTACAGCAACTCGCCAAGGCTTCTTCGGCAGCACCTCCCAAACCCGTGACCTCTTCCACCTAGAAGGACAGGGGCAGCAGACTCATGGGAACAACACCACCTCCAAATTCCCCTCCAAGTCACACATCATCCTGATTTAGAAGCATATCGCTGATCCTTCATCGTTGCTGGGTCAAAATCCTGGAACTTCCTACCTAACCGCACAGTGGGAGTACCATCACCACACGGACTGCAGTGGTTCAAGAAGGCGGCTCACTACCACCTTCTCAAGGGTAATTAGGGATGGGCAATAAATGCTGGCCTTGCCAGCGACGCCCACATCGCATTAAAAAAAATTGAATAAAAAAAAATGGAGGGAAACAAGGCTACTAATTTGCACACAGCAAGGCCCCACAAACAGCAAAGAAATAATTTCCGGATAATCTGTTTATTGGTGATGTTGTTTTGGGAATGAATATTGGTCAGGACACTGGGAGAATTCCTCAGCTCTTCTTCAAATAGTGCCACGGGATCTTTCACATCCACCTGGGAGGGCAGATAGGACCTTGGTTTAAAGTTTCATTCTAGAGAACAGGACTCGCAGACGTGCAGCACTCCCTCAGCACTGCACTGGAGCGTCAGCCTGGATTCTGTGCTCAAGTCTCGAGCGGGGCTTAAACCCACAACTTTCTGATATAGAGGTGAGAGTGCTACCAGCGAGCCAAGGCTGACACCTGCATTAAGGACAACAGAAAATGCTGGAAAAACTCAGCAGGCCAGGCAGCATCCATGGAGAGAGAAACAGAGTTAACGTTTCAGGTCTGGGACCCTTCATCAGAACTGGAAAAGTCTAGAGATGTAACAGATATTAAGCAGGTGCAGAGGCAGGGAAAGGGGGAGGGGAGGAAGGAACATTCTATGCTAGGGTAGGCGGCAGGAGAGGTAAAATGTTGCAAATGGGGATGACAAAAACATAAACAGCCTGAAAAATGGGGGCAGGGGTTATAGTCTGAAATTGTTGAACTCAATGTTGAGTCCAGAAGGCCGTAAAGTGCCCAATCGAAAGATGAGGTGCAGTTCCTCGAGCTTACATTGAGCTTCATTGGAACAATGCAATAGCCCGAGGACAGAGAGATCAGAGTGGGAGTGAAGCGGTGAATTAAAATGACAGGCGACCGGAAGCTCAGGGTCACCCTTACGGACTGAACGGAGGTGTTCCGCAAAGCGGTCGCCCAATCTGCGTTTGGTCTCCCCAATGGAGAGGAGACCGCATCGTGAGCAGCAAATACAGTATAATAAATTGCAAGAAGTACAAGTAAATCGCTGTTTCACCTACATTAAGGAGCTTGCTGAGTGCAAGACTAACTGCAGTGCTTGCCTGCAGAGCAACGGTAACTGTACTACAAAAGTAATGCATTGGTTGTAGAGCTCTGTCGGATGTGATCAGGCACTATTTAGCATTTCTCTCCTTTCTTCAAGTCCCTTTGGGGTTGGTCACACATCACTCCGTGGGATTGATAATGAGTGAGAAAACCCAATTTATCATATGCCAATGCTTACTACTGATCCCACCCTAAGCAAAGCTATAGTGGTGCTATAGTATAGGTTTGCACAAGTTGCACCCATACCACCAGTATTTTTCTTCTCCTGGTCTTTGGCTGAGTCTGATATGCACAAATATTTCCTGTACTTTCTGTATACTTGCAGATTCTATTTACACAGCCTCACGCACTAGGGAACTGCAGGGATTGTTCCTAAGTATGTAATTCCATCACTGGGTTGAGCAATGTATTGTGTTTAAAAAACATTTCTAAGACAACATTGTTTTACCACAGGATGGTTGTTGAGTTCAGATAGACTGGTTGAGCAGACCCAAACAAACTGTAATTGGGCACCTCTCTGAGAGTATATATTTATCAACTATAGTGCATCGCGGAATAAAGGCCACAGAGCTGATTAAGGTCAAACAAAATTCTCTTCATCCAACTGGAAGCCATATATTCCAGAGCGGATTGTGTCCAGTTGTATACTGTAGAGCTGTATAAATGGCTCAGGTTCCAAACTGGGACCAGCCATATTGGTAACACTCCCTAAATAGGCTGGGCACTGGCGCACACCAACTAACCCAAACATGGAAGCTCATGAAGCTACGCTGACACAGCCAAAACCCACCAGACATTGATCTAACGGGCCGGTATATTCTTGCACCCAAATACAATGACCACTCACCAAAGTTAGCCACGTGGGCCGCCTGCATGCCACTGATGAAGCACGCTGCCATCCTATGTCTTATGCACACTTTGCTATGTGCGCTGTGCACCTTGAAAGCAAAAACTGTAATGACAATGCATGGCTCAGGCTGAAGCTGGGGTGTCTTTTTTTCAAAGTGACACTCCCTCTCAAAATGGAGTCGTGAATACTTGCCAGATCATTGGAGAGGGTGCGCCAGGTAAACCCAAATCCTTCAGAACTTTGGGACATATCATTTCCCTACATTACAACAGTAGCTACACTTCAAAAGGCTTTCTTTGGCTGTAAGGCGCTTCGGAACATCCTGAGGTCATGAAAGGTGCTATATAAATGCAAGTCTTTCTTTATATCCAAGAATCCAATTATTGTGCACCAGCAAAGTGCACTTTGCAGAATTTTGCTTAACCTCTGCTCCCTGTTGAACATGACTGTAATAATCAATACTGGAGTTAGCTACATTTTCTTTCTTTTAAGTATTCTCTTTCATCCCTTCCACATCTGTTTTTCTCCGCTTTGAACCAGAAAAACTAATGCAATCTAACATTCTCAGGATATGTTTACTGAATGTGTGCTCCTGTAATTGTAAGTAGTTTATTAAAAAATCAGATATTGCTTAGAAACTCTAAAAGTAGCCTGTGATAGCATCATAGTCAATGATAATGAAGCTTAATAGTTCTATAAATCACAGCAGTCCCTTAAGTAGCAGAATGCGTCTGACAGATTTTTAACTAAGTCCTTGTTTAATAGACTGGAAGAATTAAATCCTGCTACAGATATATCTTCAGCATACAAAATAATCTCGGCTCTGGCAGTTTGCTATATTGTCATCAGCTGTACCCCTTAATTAGTGTTTAATTGGTGTTTTAGTTTAATTTGTTTGGTTTGTGCTAATCCATTTATTGCTTTAATCCAGTACCTGAAATTGTACCAAAAGCAGGTATTCTACTATATAAACAGTAAACATGCACTAAAATGACCTCAGACTGATTCGGCCCTGTGTAATTAATTCCCTTCCCAGTTATCACAGGAAATCACAGGAACCCCACAGTGCAGATAGAGGCCATTTCGGCCCATCGAGCCTGCACCGACACATATCCCACCCTATCCCCGTAACCCCACGTATTTAATCCCCCTAACACTAAGGGTCAATTTATCATAGCCAATCAACCTAACCCGCACATCTTTGGACTGTGGGAGGAAACCGGAGCACCCGGAGGAAACCCACGCAAACACGGGGAGAATGTGCAAACTCCACACAGACAGTCGCCCGAGGCCGGATTTGAACCCGGGTCCCTGGCGCTGTGAGGCAACAGTGCTAACCACTATGTCACCGCTGGTTGAACACAGTTGGCGGTTTAGTTCTGTATCCAGTGCTGGAAGAACTGGTTATGCTGAGCTATGTCTCTTACAATAAGCCCTGTCTGTATCCTGCACATTTCCGTGGAAGCACTCAACAGAATGGGCGCGCTAACGGTATGAGATCTATTTTAAGCAAGATTTCAATGAGGGACAGCAGGTTTCAGACTAAGAACTGACAAGAGTCGCGGTAAATATACAATAATTTGCACATGGCTCACGTGATATCTGAAGGACTTTTACCAGGGGTGAAAGGTCAACGTTAAACTGCAGCAAAGCTTTACTGAAACATTAGCTTGCAAGCCTGTTACTTTACTTACAACAGTTAAGCCATTCTGGGAGATAACAGTGACATGATGTAAGCAAACATAAGCTACAAGCATTGTTACATAGACTTATAACTTGATAGTCGTGAGACTGGTCTTAGGGTGTTGCAATATTCTGATGGTTTATACACAAAGGACCGATTTTATGAATGGCGCTCCGAGTGTGGAGCCTTATCCTTCAGGAGCACATATTGGAAATTGTGAGTACATGAATCCCGCCCCAACCGCGGTTTTGTCATACGTGGATTTCATGTATACACGGTTTCCACTCTGTGACAATTTTTGCCAACCGCGGCAGTGAAATTCGCGTATCCGTGGTTTTTAATTTAGGATTAAGGTAAAATACATGATTTTTATATTCTTTTTTATTGTGTTTATACACATTTATACTGAATTTGCCAACCGCGGTTTTACTAACCACAGGGGTTTTCATATCCCCCGCAGTTGGGGAGGGATCACTGTATATCTAAATGGATGGGAAATGGTTACCAGTTCCCAGTTATGCGGTCCTGAAGAGGGAAAGTTGACGTCAGGAAAGCGTGTTTGTAAAATCAACTCCACTGTCATGCAAAGTCTTTGCCATTAGCACGTGTATGGTACACTGTTTCCTGAGCCCACTATTCTAACTCCTCCACTGTTGGCTGTCCCTGGACAGGGTAATGAACGTCATTTACAGAAGGAAGAAAGCGCCATTAGGCCAATAGGTTCATTCCTTCTCCAGAGTTCAGCCCCAGCTAACTGCGTCCACAGCATGGGGCAGGGAGGGTTGCATGCCCATAAGGGAGCCCACCCGATGTAACGTCCATTCATTTAAATTCTGGGTGGTGTACCTGGGTATATACTGGATGACCTAGGGACAGCACATAGAGGAAAGGAGGATCACATGGCTGTAAGGGAGCCCATAATTTAAATGAACGGACATTACATCAGGTGGGCTCCCGTACAGATGTGCAATCCTCCCCGGCCCATTTTCCTCTCCATGCTCTCTCCAGATGACCCAACATCCCGCGGTGCATGAACAGGAGAATCTGCCCCTCCCCTCTCCCCAAACCCCCACCTCACCCGTATGACGCAATTCCTTCTTTCTCTAGAAATTCCTCCACCTCGCTCTTGAATCCATTTTATTATCTGCGCAACAATCTTCAGCTGTAACTTATTCCACGATACAGATCTGAAGGCATTTATTTATCAGTCCAGCTTTGGGATATGAGTTATTTTTGTACATCAATACCGTTCACCTTCCATGAATTGTAGGCAGTGCAGGCCATATTTTGGATTATTTATCTTTTTCCATTTAACATTAATTATTTTTATGGTGTTTTTGCAATACGAGCTTGGCTGGGACAAGTCCTCCCTGAATTATTAGTGGTGTTTTCCCTGTAAGTGGGGGCGGCTGATGGTAATCTGTTGCCCTCGATGTAGGCAAATCTAACAATCTACCATCCATTTCAAATGAGACCAGTCGTATGACTCTGAGAGCAGACATAATAAACCCGCCTGGCTCCTTAGACATCTTTGTGGTGGCAGGGGGAAGGGGGGGGAGGGGGGCAGGGGGGAGGGTGGCAGGGGGGAGAGGGGGGAGGGTGGCAGGGGGGAGGGAGGGAGGGGAGGGGAGGAGGGGAGGGAGTGGGGGAGGGAGGGGGGAGAGGAGGGGGGAGGGAGGGGGGAGAGGAGGGGGGAAGAGGAGGGGGGAGAGGAGGGGGGGAGGGAGGGGGGAGAGGAGGGGGGAGGGAGGGAGGGAGGGGGGAGAGAGGAGGGGGAGAGAGGGAGGGAGGGAGAGGGGAGGGAGGGAGGTGGGGGGAAGGGAGGGGGGAGGGGAGGGAGGGGGAGAGGAGGGGGGAGGGAAGGGGGAGAGGAGGGGGGAGGGGGAGAGGAGGGGGGAGGGGAGGGGGGGAGGGAGAGGAGGGGGGAGGGAGGGAGAGGGGGAGAGGGGAGGGAGGCAGGTGGGGGGAGGGGAGGGGGGAGGGAGGAAGGGGGAGGGGGGAGAGAGGGAGGGGGAAGGGGGAGGGAGGAGGGAGAGGAGGGGAGGAGGGGGGGAGGGAGGGAGGAGGGGGAGGGAGGAAGGGGGAGGGGAGGAGGGGGGGAGGGGAGGAGGGGGGGAGGGGGGGGAAGAGGGAGAGGGGAGGGGAGGGGAGGAAGGGGGGGAGGAAGGGAATTCCAGAGCTTGGGGCCGAGGCAGCTGAAGGCACGGCCACCAATGGTGGTGGAGTGATGAAAATCAGGGATGCGCAAGAGACCAGAATTGTAGGAGTGCAGAGATCTCGGGGGTGGGGGGAGGGGTGGGGGCGGTGGTTGTGGGGCTGGAGGAGGTTACAGTGAGGGAGAGGGGCGAGGCCATGGAGGAATTTGAAAACAAGGAGGAGAATTTTTAAATCGTGGCATTGCCGGACCGGGGGCCAATGTAGGTCAGCGAGCACAGATGTAAACCCCTATGCATTTACATAGGCCCCAAATTCCGTGGATTGCCCTTACCCAAAAACTACGCTGGAATCTAGCCCAGTTTTGCTGATGGGACCTTTGGCTGAAATTTCCAGTGGAGCGCATTTGCCCACGCCGGAATGTAAAACAAGTGCAAATGTAGCACTGCCAATAGGGGTAATAAAGAGTGGGCTGCTGCTTTCTACCATGATACTTCCCTGTGCTGTTCCTCTTCCTCTTCCTCTTCTATTATTTGCAGAACAGTTGGGAAGACCATCCCAGCTGCTTAGTCCTTCTGAACACGTGAGATGGATGGAGGTCTGAATAATTCCAGGGACACTGAGAATGACAGCACTTTGGGTAAGTACAGTGCATTAAAAAAAATCAAAAATCGCAGAAACAAAAATCACTATCAAACTCCATGAATCAGTTACGTCGATATCGGGGCTGTGCTGCACCTAAATGACTGGGCGTGAATCTACGCCAGCGCATTATTTGCGTAAATCCAGGACACTCGCATGCTGAAGGTTGTGCCCCTTTGAACACGAAAGGAAATCCAACTTCCTGTAACAATGAGATAAACACAATTACGCTGAGCTCATGGTTATAGGAAGTTGTTAGAAAGATTTGAATCACATTAGATTTTCAGTTGAGGGATATAGCATCTAGCACACGTGGGGGAAAGTATCCCAAGATCCCGACTGGTTTCCGAACGTCGCCAGTGAGACCACATCTACTGATGGTTATAGAACTGAAAACGTAAGACTAGGGGCAGGATTTTCACTGGGCCGTGGAGTCTGGATTGGAGGCCTTGGGGGGGGGGTTAAAATTCTGAAATCGGGGGTCCCGACCCCTTCCCGCACCCAAACCTGCCTCCATGCCAGTTCCAAAGGAGGCGGGTACCCACCCCGCACTGGGACCCGCCTCTCTGAGGCGGGAAGGGATTAATGCCAATTAACTGCCTGTTAACAGGTAGTTAACAGGCAGTTTTTAGCCTAATCCCTATTTTTAAGCTTGAACTGTGGGATTCCCGACGGCTCCAAACCACGCCAAGTTAGAGGAGGTGGGCCATTGGGTTGAAGGACTTGGAGGGGTCGAGATGTCGGTGTACAGGTGAGTGATGGGTGCATGAGTGCAAAGGTAAGTGTGTTTGGTGTGTCTAAAGTGATTAAATAAGTTTTACATACATTTTCTTACCTTTTCAGCCTTCCTTCCTTTAGGTTCGGGGAGTCCCTCATCTCACTGGCACAGAAAGCAGAATGGTTGCGAACTGTCAAAAGTGACAGCCTTCAGCTTTCTGTGCAGGAGAGATTTCTAACTGAGTCTGTGGAGAAGGACTCATGTTAGAAGACTGTCAGTGTTTGACAGCTTCAAACAGCTGTGAAACGCTGATATGTCATCAGTCAAAAGCTCTTGACAGATGAAATTTCAGTCTGTGACGTCACCTGTTGCCGGGTGGCCCTTAATTGGCCTGCTGAGCCTGCTGGGCGGGCTCAACAAGGTCAATCAAATTAAAATCGCGTGGATTGGCCGCACCTCGATGGAGGCGGGTCTACAACCCCGAAAGTTGTAGTCCCGCCTCCTACCCGACTCCTGAGTTAAATTCCTGCCCTAGGCGTTTAGTATCATTGATACAAATACAGCCTCAGCCCCACTTACGTGTCAGCTGTGGATCAGTGGGCAGCACTCTTGCCTCTGAGTCAGAAGGTTGTGGGTTCAAGCCCCACTCCAGAGACTTGAGCACAAAATCTAGGCTGACACTTCAGTGCAGTGCTGAGGGAGTGCTGCACTGTCAGAGGTGCCGTCTTTCAGATGAGACGTTAAACTGAGGCCCCGTCTTCTATCTCAGGTGGGTGTAAAAGATCCCACGGCTCTATTTGAAAAAGAATGGTGTCCTGGCCGATATTTATCCCTCAACCAACATCCCTAAAACAGATGATCTGGTCACTTTGCCGTTTGTGGGAGCTTGCTGTGCACAAATTGGCTGCTGCGTTTCCTACATTACACCAGAGACCGCTGTTCAAAACGTACCGCAATGGCTATGAAGCGTCCTGAGATCGTGAAAGGCGCAAGATAAATGCAAAATTCTTTCTTTCTTCCTAATCCTTTGAAAGTACACACTCCGTTTGCAAGAGCTCCCAATCCGAGACATCTTTTGACTCAGAGAATGGCTCCGTAAAGAAATCACAGATGAGCACATTTATCATTAGCTTAAATATTAGTTGGTAATAATTATCAGTTGGAATGCTGTGGGTTTACTGAGTCCTGTCGGTGGTTGGGGTGAACAGAGGGTCCCACACAAAGGCTTCGATCTACAAGCAAACAGTGATAATGTTAAACTGCCGACAGAGATGGGTACCCATCTTTGTGAATTGGTACCAGAATCTTTATTGTTGAAGCTAGTTATTCAGAACACTGGTAATCTATCATGTAGGCCATGATGGAGTAATTGCAGTGCTTTTATTCTTACTGATCTGTATTGTGGTTGTAATGGTTGGTACATTACACTACAGGGATATTTTTGACTGTAATTGCTGGTGTCTCGGATATACTTTAATATCTGTCAGGTGGGTTAATCATGTTATGATGAGTAACTGCTTTGCATTTGCCATGGCAAAGCCATAATAGCTTTTCCAGAAACATACCTCAAAAAATACTGTTGACACTACAGATGCCTTATGGTCCACAGTAAATAATTAGTGGTACCATCGACTGTGAATAATTTGTATAATGGTGCTGTCAATAAGCAAATTCAGCAGCTGATTAATGGCATTGTGTTGTTTCTTTACTGTAGGACTGAGTGAGTTACTGTAGCGAAGCACTCACGGGCCCTCGGGGACAGGCTTTCTGCATGTACTTGCCTGGATCAGGTTCCTTTGATTTCCCCAGGTCACACTCCCAATAACTTAAAGGCTCAATATTTGCTGCATTTTACCCATTTTATCCGTTACCTCGGTTAAAAAAAAAAATAATCCTGGTCTCTACATGTGACCTCTGTGTTGCGCAGTCAGGCCTATTAATCTCCAGGTCAACGCCGGGCAGGATGTTGGCTGTCCAAGTTGCCCTAGGTGAGAGGGCATGCTCCCTCGGTGATAACACCACAGATTGGGACAGCGAAACTCTGTGTCGTTCAGTGAGTACCCAGGGGTCATCCCGTGTCAGGGAGAGGAAATAAGCCAGCGCAGAGCAGCATCTGCCTTCTGTGACTCCACTACCTAGGGCTTGATTAATTTATTGTCTCCGCCTGGATAATTTGTCATAATCTCCTGCCAGTCAGCGTGATCAATCATCATTCAGAAAAATGAAATTTCTTACGTGAAGATTATCAGTCTATGACAGACCATGTATGATTCAATTATCTGACAGTCCTGAGTGTTTCAGTTAAGCCCTAGTAGCAAAACAATGTAAGAAATAATGACAAAATGTTATCAGGCTATAGTGAAATTGTGTCAGGCGTTTGCCTGTCTCAGGCTACAATCTGCATTCATTTGTTATTCTTATTATGGGGAGCAGTGACAGTACCAGAGCAAGTGAACTGCTTTACCCTCTTCCATTATGGAACTGAGATGAAACAATCGTTAAACAAAAGAATCCGCTGTTGTTCAAATTAAATCATTCTACTCCGTGTAGTCCATCAAACAGTTATCGGACTAACCCCCTCACTGCGCCGTTCTTGCTAAAGCACAACCTCTTATGTAACATGTGCTGTTTGCAGCCCCTCTTTAAAAAACAAAATTGTTTTATCAGGAAAAAAATAACACATCTTTGGTGCAGTCTCAGTGCATGGCACTTGCAGGATGGCACAGTGACACCGCCGGCACGCCTGTGCACCTTATTATAGACGATGCATTTTTATGGCCAAGACAATTTGGTGATGGCTCTCTCGTATAGAGTTACACAGCATAGAAAGAGGCCCTTCGGCCCATCGTGTCCGCACCGGCCATCAGGCCCTGTCTAATCTAATCCCATTTTCCAGCACTTGGTCTGTAGCCTTGTATGCTATGACATTTCAAGTGTTCATCTAAATGCTTCTTGAATGTTGTGAGGGTTCCTGTCTCTACCACCCTTTCAGGCAGTGAGTTCCAGATTCCAACCACCCTCTGGGTGAAAAGGTTTTTCTTCAAATCCCCTCTAAACCTCCTGCCCTTTACCTTGAAACTATGCCCCCTGGTTATTAACCCCTCTACTAGGGGGAAAAGTTCCTTTCTATCTACCCTATCTATGCCCCTCATAATTTTGTACACTTCAATCAGGTCCCCCCTCAGCCTTCTCTGCTCTAAGGAAAACAATTTTTTGTTTACCGCCTCTCTTAAAGATGTGATTTGATAGAGGTGTACAAGGTTATGATGGGTTTGGTTAGGGTAGACGGGGAAAGGCTGTTCCCACTAGTTAATAGTACAAGGACTAGGGGACACAGATTTAAGGTTTTGGGCAAGAGATACAGGGGGGATGTGAGGAAAAACTTTTTTACGCAGTGAGTGGTGAGGACCTGGAACTCGCTGCCAACAGAAGTGGTGGAAGCGGAGACATCAATGTTTTCAAGGGGAGACTGGATAGGCACTTGAGGGAAATAAACTTGCAGGACTACAGGGATAGAGCGGGGGAATGGGACTGACTGGATTGCTCCACAGAGAGCCGGCATGGACTCGATGGGCCAAATGGCCTCCTTCTGTGCCGTTATGACTCTAGGCCTAGAAATTCAGTGGGCTGCGCCACCAGTTAGCGCCTAAAGAGGGCAGTCAGTGGCTGTAGCGCCACTGGCCGTGCCTCCCGCGATATTCAGCGGGGGCGCTAATGGTGGCGTTAGCCTGTTGCGCTGCGCCGCCACCGATGACGTCATCGGTATGCGCAGCGTCCCATTAGCGCCCCGATCGCGATATTTGGTTGCGAACGCCGCTGTAGCGCCGTTCGCTACCCGCGTCCGGTTCACGGGGCCTTGCTGTGCCGGCAGTGGCGCAAGTTAAGGTGGAGGTGCGGGGCGGCTGTCTTTTTCGGCGGCCGCCTGCCAGCATCTCCGTCCCCGGCCTCCTGACACCCCCCCCCCCCCCCGCGGCATTGCCGGCTGTTTCCCGAGAGCCTGGCACTTCTCCTCAGTGCCGGGCTCTTTTGCCGGCACTCGCGATCGGGATCACGCTGTTGCAGGCCCCTCCCCCTTAACAGTGGGAGGAAGGCCTGCAGTACCGCAGCGTGCCATGCCGCAGCGTGTGGCGCTGCGGCACGTTGCGCTGCGATATTCAGTTTCAGCGCCCTAAGAGGGATGCGGAGCGCCTCGAGCTTTGCCCTGTCTCCCTCTGGGGCGCTGAAACTGAATTTCTGACGTTCGCTAATGCTCCGAACGCTGCGCAAAAATCAGCGCCCAGGCGAACTTGGCGCCACTTTGGCGCCACAACCCAATTTCTAGGCCATATGTGCACTCTTGCTAGCAGTCCTTGGCTAAGATGGTTATCCCGCATAAGTGAGCCGAGGCAGTGGGCTATTCGCCCCTGGCGGGCCTCACCCGATGTCCATGCTTGCAGGTTTTCCAGAAGATGTGGCTGGATCGACAGACCCTGGCCCTTAAGTTGAAATCCACTACAGCAAACCAGTTGCTGCCCCCAACTGAGATCAGCCAGCTCAGCAGGCACCAGGGACCGTACGTGGAACCTCCTAGGTCGATACAACTCAGAACTGCGCAGGGCAGTGCATCTAGCCACGAAAGCCATGGCTCTCCTCCTGAAAGAAAAAACATATAATTATGTTATTGTTTGCTATTTATAGTGTTCCCAAAGACACATTTCGAAATCACATTTAATTTGATGGATCCTATCAGGGAACTCGCAATATGTAGAATTTTTTTCTAGCTGAAGCATCTTGCCTTCTCACAAGAGGTTGTGCAAAGAAATTAAAATCCATACTCTGTTTTTCCAAGTTTATAAATCATCGTGGAATGGACAATCAATTAAATGATTCAACGCTTTGAACTGGTATTCTACCATTTAGGTGATGTTGATTAGGACCCCACTCTCGAATCTCTCGAAAGCAATTAAACTAACTGAAGAACTGGGAGAGATGGAAGATGACAAATGTTCCATGTCCGCAGATAGCTTCAATCGCCACAACAATGGAGTCAGGCACAGAATGTGCGTGCTAATGTGGAGCGGCTTCCAGTGATGGGATGGGTCCAGAAAATAGGATTGAAACATGGCCCGCCTAACAGTGTCGCTAGAGTGAGGCACTGTTACCAGTGAAGGAGGGGACTTCCCATTCAATACAGAGTTTGCTTCCTTTCAGAAAGGAACTCCCGTCCTTGGCCATAAGCACAAAAAAAAAATCCATCTGCCGCAGAAACTCTATTTATTTATTTTTATAAAGATGTTCTGATTGAGGCAGCAATCTTTGCAATGTTTGAAAAAGTGTAACATCCCCACCGACACCTGGGAATCCCTGGCCCAAGACCGTACAAAGTGGAGGAGAAGCATCCGGGAAGGCGCCGAACACCTAGAGTCTCTTCGCCGGGAGCAAGCGGAAGCCAAGTGCAAACAGCGCAAGGAGTGCACGTCAACCCAAGCACCCCACCCCCACCTTCGACCACCGTCTGCCCCACCTGTGACAGAGACTGTAGGTCCCGCATTGGACTCATCAGTCACCTGAGAACTCATTTTTAATGTGGAAGCAAGTCATCCTCGGTTCCCGAGGGACTGCCTAAGAAGAAGAAGTTTCCAAAAGTAAGCATCGAATGAAAAATGGAATGGCTTTACCCAGTAAGAAGGAGGAGAATAATTACCCCTTCACTAAATGTCATGACATCATTAACATTTTATGATGTTGTGATATTTACACTACTGTGAAGCGGCTTGGGTCATTTTTACTACGTTCGAGGCGCTATATAAATGCAAGTTGTTGCTGTTGATGTTGCTACACATAGCAATGATGTAATTCTGCCCCCGAGATTTTTTTTAATTGAGAAAAAGGGGATAGTGTTTGCACAGATAATAGAAGCCAGTCAGCCCATTGAACTTGTTTTCACCAGTGCTTCTGGTAGGACATTCCATGTCCTGAAAGTCCCCTGCGTAAAAAAAGATTCTCCTGGTCTCTCCTTTCGGTCTTTTTGTGATAATCTTAACTTTATGCCCTGTAGTTAATGACTCACTGACCTATTTACCTTATCAAAGCCCTTCATAATTTGGAACAACTCTTTCCGCTCTCTTCTTTAAGTATAAGTCTTGTCTCAGTTGGTAGCACTCTCACCTCTAAGTCAGAAGGTTGGGGGGTTCCAGCCTCACTCCAGAGACTTAATCTAGGCTGACACACTTCAATGTAGTACTGGGGGAGTGAGGTGTTTTTGAAGATCTTTTGGATGATCCTTTTCAAATCCCTCCATGGCCTCACCCCTCCCTAATCTCTGTAATCTCCTTCAGCCCCACAACCCCCCGAGATATCTGCGCTCCTCTAATTCTGAACTCTTGAGCATCCCTGATTATAATCACTCAACCATTGGTGGCCGTGCCTTCTGTTGCCTAGGCTCTAAGCTCTGGAATTCCCTCCCTAAACCTCTCCGCCTCTCCACCTCTCTTTCCTCCTTTAAGACGCTCCTTAAAACATACCTCTTTGACCAAGCTTTTGGTCACCTGCCCTAATTTCTCCTTATGTGGCTTGGTGTCAAATTTTGTTTTATAACACTCCTGTGAAGCGCCTTGGGACATTTTACTATATTAAAGGTGCTATTTAAATACAAGTTGTTGTTGTAAACCGAGGCACTGTCTGCCCTCTCAGGTGGATGTGACAGATCCCATGGCACTATTTTGAAGAAGAGCAGGGGAGTTCTCCTGGTGTCCTGACCAATGTTTTATCCATTAACCAACATCGCCAAAATAGATTATCTGGTAAATTTACCTCATTGCTGTTTTTTGGGCTCTTGCTGTGCACCAATTGGCTTGCTGCTTTTCGCTACATTACAACAATAACTACACGTCTAAAGTACATCATTGGCTCTAAAGCACATTGGGACATCCTGAAATCAATTGGACGAAAATCGGGCAGGCTCTACAATGGCAGGTGATCTGCTCTACCAGATTACCGCCCAGATGGTGAAAATTACCATCCCAGAGTCTGGAACAACCTGGAAGAACACTCTCCTATAGTTCTGCTATCATGCACCAGTAGCAGAGGTTATATCAAAGGCAGTGCAAACTATTTTCATGCAGTTGCTCATATTTCTATCCTTTTTTTAAGGAAGTTGGTGCATTAGGATGCAACTGACAATGAGGTGATGCTCCTGTCAAGTGATATTTTCTACATCTCTCTCTTTGATATCCTCAGATAACTCCCAACTATCAGGGTGTAGGATATTGTCCGCCTCGTGGAGAATCTTGGATCACTAGTGCTTTATAATGGCCTGGGTCAAACTTGAGCCACTCAAGCTGGGAAAAGTCATAACTGGCTGTAATACCCAATACTGGCTGAGCAGTTTGGGTTCAGTCCCAGACTAGTTTAAAATGCCAGTTCACGTTAAAGCTAAGGGAGCCACTGTGGGAACCACACAGACTAGACAGACTAGTTACGTCACCAGAGTGGCTGGGGAGAGGAACCGTGACCCAAAATGGTAGGTTTGCATGAACCATATAGAACCATATTGGCTCCTATTTTCCGATCCCTACGGGTGTGCACACAGCTCGTACACACCCGTGGGGACCTCGCAAGTGTCGGTTTCCGCCTGCCCTGGAGAAGGGCCTCTGTGGGGGGGTGGGGGGTGGGGGGAGGGGAGGGGGGCGGGGGGAAGAGTTCCGCTTTCTGCAGAACCTCCGCTCGCTGAAAACCTTTAAAAAATCTTACGCCTGGCAAAAGCTGGCGTAAGGCCTGCTTTTACTAGCATAAAAGAGTTTTTAAAAAGTTTTTTAAAAATTTCACTCATTTATAATTTAAAAATACTTTTAAAAAAGGTAAGTTTATTTTTAGCCCCGTAAAAAACTTTAATTTTTTTCCCCAAAAATTAAATCTTTGTTTAAAATATTTAATTTAATGTAATTTTAACTAATTTTTAAAAACATGATTTAGAAAAAAGATGTATTTAATGTTTTGATATGTTTTTGGAGTGATCCCCATTCATACTTTTGACGGGTCTAAGCTGAGAGACCTGTCAAAAGTATGAAGGGGGATTCCCTTTGTTTCATTGGTTCCCCATGGCCCACGTGATCCCAGGGATGCTTGCGAACTGCACGCGCCCCCTGCACATTTCACAGTGGGGAGGCCCAGGAGCGGAAATGTCTGGACATCGGGAGCCCTCAGGTAAGGGCGTAGATTTTTTTTCCAGATCGGAGGCCTCCGCACGCAGGAAGCCTCCGATCGGAAAATACGGGCCAATAGTTTACAGCAAAGAATGAGGTCATCATGTCTCTTCATGTGAGGCCGAAGATGCCCTCTAAAATAAAGATGTCATCTTGCATTTTTTTTCTTTAGCAAGCAAGCGGAGGAGGGCAGTACTTTGCACAGAGAGTACTTCCCCTGTGCTTTCCTGGTCCTTTAGTTCTGTGATTATGATCTTTGTTGGATCCGTGGTTCAGTGGATATGCTATTATTGAATAATCACATGGATGCTGTACATTAACAAATAACAGGTCCTTACTGGAGGAGGGTAGTCTCTAGACTGGGGGTACAGAGGCATGCGCAAAGCTTATATACCGGTGTGGTCACTGCCGGTACTACAGTATACAGGAGCTGTAAAAGTAGTTCTGACTTAAAGGCACATACACTACAATTCCTCCCCTTTTAGATTAGTAATACCCCTAATATTCAAATAACAATTAACATTTCAACATGTACTTTAAACAACAAAAGTCCATTCATAGATTCAGTCTTTGGGGCGGCTTCCTGACCCTTTCGGGATAGCGCCTTTCCAGAGGTTCTTGTTCTTGGTGCAGAGGCGATTCTGACCCCTTTTCAGCGGGTAGTTCATCGGGTTCCACTGCTACTGGGTCTGAAGTAGATGCTACCGGTATGTCGGGTTCATCCCCAGGTACTCGAGACATGGGGTTGATGCGTTCCTGTGACACTAAGATCTGATCGACGTGGCGTCTCACAATGTTCTCCCCGACATACACTGTGTACATTAATGGCCCCTGCCTTGTACATATCGTTCCGGGTTGCCACTTCTCTGTTCGATAGTCACGGGCCAAGACTGGTTGCCCTACATTGAAGCTCCTTGTCGGCTTCTCATTGATGTGCTGGAATTGTTTGTCCTCAACATTTCTTCGCACATTTGGTCTGAGCAAGTCCAGACGAGATCTCAACCTTCGGTTAAAGAACATCATGGCCGGGGTCTGGTTGGTAACTGCATGTGTCGCGTTTCAGTAGGCTAATAAGAAATTGTCCATCTTATGCTGTAGTGGAATTTCATCATCGCACATGACCTTTATCGCCTTCTTAAAGGTTTGTACGAACCTCTCAGCCAATCCATTTGTGGCTGGATGATACGGGGCGGATGTGTAATGCCTTACCCCATTCCTTTTCATGAATTTTTGGAACTCGTCGGACACAAACTGTGGTCCATTATCAGAGCAAATCTGCTCCGGCAAACCGTTTCTGGCAAATATGGTCCGTAGGACTGCAATCGTTTTCTCTGTAGTGTTTGAAGACATTTTTATCACCTCAGGCCACTTTGAATGAGCATCCACTGCTATTAAGAACATTGAGTCCATGAATGGACCAGCGAAATCAATATGCACCCGTTGCCATGGAGAGGAGGGCCACTCCCATGGGTGTAGAGGGGCATGTGGTGGTGCATTTTGGACCTTCTGGCATCCTAAGCAGCTCTTAGTTAGGTCTTCGATTTGTTGATCGATTCCCGGCCACCACACATAAGCCCTAGCAAGGCTTTTCATTTTCACTCCCCCCAGATGACCTTCATGTAGCTCATTTAGCACTCTCTCCCTTAACTTGGGTGGAATCACCACTCTGGACCCACACATCACTGTCCCCTGGCATACTGACAGCTGTTCTCTTCTGGATGAGAATGCTGGCAACAGTGAGTCGCCATGTGTTGGCCATCCCCTCACCGTCAATTCATATACCCGTGACAGCGTCGGATCATTGCGGGTCTCCTCTATATCCGCGTTTGTTACTGGCAATCGTTCAATTATTGACGAATAAAATATCTCGATAGGGTCCGCTGCTGGTGCTTCCTCCACAGTAGGCAGTGGCAGGCGCGATAGCCCATCAGCGTTCCCATGCTGTTTTGTGCCTTTATATTCTATTTCATATTGATTCGCCCCTAGAAACAGGGACCATCTTTGTAACCGCTGTGCAGTCATCACTGGAACGCCCTTCTTAGGATTAAAGATGGAGACAAGTGGTTGGTGGTCAGTCAGCAAGGTGAACTTCTGCCCATGCAAATAGTGGTTGAATTTTTTTACTCCCCATACTAGGCTGAGGGCCTCCCTGTCAATCTGGGCGTAGTTGCACTCGGCTGAGGTTAGTGACCGAGACGCAAAGGCTACTGCCCTCTCCAACCCGTCTGGGAATTTGTGCGACAGCACCGCTCCAATACCGTAGGGTGATGCATCACATGCCAAACGAATTGGTAGTGCTGGGTTGAAATGGGCCAACACCTCTTTTGATGTGATCAATTCTTTACACTTCTGGAAAGCTCGTCTACGTTCGTCATCCCACTTCCATGGTACCCCTGTTTGCAGTAGGGTGTTCAGCGGGTGTAATACCATAGACAAATTTGGTAAGAACTTGTGGTAGTAGTTTACCAGCCCGAGGAACGACCTCAGCTGCGACACATTTTCCGGTGCTGGAGCCTTGACTACTGCCTCTATCTTGTCAGGGGAACTATGTAACCCCTCTTCATCGATGACGTGGCCACAATACGAGATCTGTTTCTGGAAAAACTTGCACTTGTGGCGATTAGCTTGTACCCCATACTCCTTTAATCTGGTGAGCACCTTTTCCAAGTTGGCGAGATGATCACCGTCATTTTTGCCCGTGACCAAGATGTCGTCCAAATAACACTGGGTCCCTGGAATCCCTTGCAGGACCTGATCCATCACCCTTTGCCAGATAGCCGGAGCCGAGGCTACTCCAAACACCAGCCGGTTGTATTGATAGAGACCTTTATGAGTGTTGATCATAAGGTAATGTTTCGAAGCTTCTTCTACCTCCATTTGCAAGTACGCCTGGGCTAGATCAATTTTGGTGAAGCGTTTACCTCCAGATAGCGAGGCGAAAATATCCTCAATTCGTGGAAGCGGATATTGCACCGTGTGAAGGACTGGGTTCACTGTCACCTTAAAATCCCCACAGATGCGGACCTTCTTTGGTTCCCCAGGCGTATTACTCAACGACCTCTTCATTACAGGAATGATGGGTGTAGCCCACTCGCTCCAGTCCACTTTGGACAGTACTCCTGAACGTTCCAACCCTTCCAGCTCTGCTTCAACAGCTGGTCTGATCGCATAAGGCACTGGTCTGGCCTTCAGAAACTTTGGGCTTGCATTTTCCTCTATTGTAATCATTGCTGTTATTCCTTTTAGTGTTCCTAGTCCCTCCTGGAACACTTCTTTTGCGTCAGTTAGCATTTTTGACAGTCGTCCAGGTGTGACGTCGTCATCTTTTTTGGCCTCAACCTTCAGTGCCTGTATGGAATGCCAATCTAACTGTATCTTCCGGATCCATTCACGTCCTAGCAGTGGTGGTCCTCCATTTGGCAATACATATATATCAATTTTAGGTATTTCCTGGCCTTTATATGTCACTTTCACCCTTATTTTTCCTTTGGGGTAGACGTTCTGCCCCGTATACGTCTTCAAGACAATCTCTGTAGCTTTCAAGGGTATGTGTGAAAATAGCCGCTTGTAGTCTCTTTGATTTATGACTGTTAGAGCTGACCCTGTGTCCAATTCCATTTCCACTTGGACTCCGTCTATCTTGAGTGTAACCCAGATAGTCTGGTGATCCTCCATTTCGGTTACCTTATGTCGTTTCAGACAACCTAGCTCCTTGCTTCCGGAGTCTGTGTCACTTTTCTGTTCGTCTGAACCACTGTCCATCACCTGGTGTATCTTTTTGTACTTCTCCTGTGGAGATTTCTTACTGTTGGTTTTCTTCCTAGACCTGCAGACTCTTGCTATGTGTCCTGCTTTCCCACACTGTCTGCACACTTGGTCCTTGAACCAACAATCTTTCTGGTCATGTGTTGTTCTGCCGCAGCGATAGCACTTCCCTGTTCCATAGGACATTTCATTGGTGCCATATTCTTGCGGTCTCCGTTGTATCTCTGCAGCGCCCCTTGCGGCTGCTTCGTGTGATACTGCCATACTGAAAGCTTTGTCCAGCGTAAGGTCCTTTTCTGATAGAAGCCATTTCTGGGTTCCTTCACTTTGTAGCCCACACACAAACTTGTCCCTTAACGTGTCTGCTAGTCCCGCTCCAAACTGGAAGTGTTTCGATAGCTTGCGCAGTTCCGTTAGGTACTCAGCATTGCTTTCGTCTTTGTGTTGGTTCCTTTTATGGAACTTAAATTGTTCTGCTATCAGCAGCGGTGTGGGGTTTAAGTGGTCCTGTAGGACTTCTACTATGCTTTCAAAATTCTTGTTTACCGGCTTCTCTGGGGTTATTAGATTTCGCAGTAACCCATAAGTTTTTGCACCCATGGAATTTAACAGAACCAGTGCTTTATTAGCATCTGGCACTTCATTCGCCCTGCAGTACACCTCAATACGTTCCACATATGTCGCCCAATCTTCGACTTCATTGTCGAACGTAGAGATACTGCCACTCTTCGGCATCCTTGGGTGTGCGTTACCTATCACAAATGGCGCCTCCCGCGCTTCCCCTTCTTCTCCGCTGGCACAAAATGGCGTCTCCCATGCTCTCCCTTCTTCTCCGCGGCTCAATGGCGTCTCCCATTTCTTCGCCCCGCGGACCCTGTTCAGCCCGTGAGCACTGGCTGTGCTCTGCGCGTACTTCTTTTTTATTTTTTTCGACGCCGCTCTGTCTAGAACCCGGCTGTTTCCTATCCTCTCTCTCTCCGGTTTGTTTTATTTTCCTCGACGCCGCTCGGTGTTCAACCCCCGGCTGCGCCCTGTGCTCTTCACCCTCTGTCTTACCCCGTCGACGCTGCTCGGCTCTCTCTCCGCCGTCGGTCGGTTCCAGCCGCCGCTGCTCGGGAAGGGTCTGCGCTGGACCTGTCGTCGGTCTCTTACTGCTCGTTGTGGCTGGGGAACCAAGCCCTGCTCTCCACAGCCTCCCCTGCGAAGTGGGGTCTCTGCCTGACTGCTGGGCGGTTGCTCGTGGTCGACGCCCGTGTTCCTGGCCTCGACTATTTTTTTATTTTTTTTTATGTTGCAGGTAGATTTGAATCGACACTCGTCGCCACTGTTAGATCCGTGGTTCAATGGATATGCTATTATTGAATAATCACACGGATGCTGTACATTAACAAATAACAGGTCTTTACTGGAGGAGGGTAGTCTCTAGACTGGGGGTACAGAGGCATGCGCAAAGCTTATATACCGGTGTGGTCACTGCCGGTACTACAGTATACAGGAGCTGTAAAAGTAGTTCTGACTTAAAGGCACATACACTACAATCTTCTCTCCTGATTGTTTTACACAAACTAGTAGAGAACATTGAGCTTTTTATGTGCCTGATACAAAGTTATAAAAGGGAAGGAAAATCGAGGTGAATCTGTTTCAGTACAAATGCCCCTATATTCTACTTTGAAAAAAAAGAATCTCCTTCTCATTCGTGGAAGTCTGTTCAGATGTTTCGCAAGCTGAGAGATGTTCACAGTGGCTGGGTACCAACAGTTTTTGGTGTATCATTCTATACTCACTTTTTATGTATTTGATGGTTGGACCTAATATAGGCCCAAAACAAACCCCCAACCATTTGTACTGCACCAACAGTGCAGACAATAAAAGAAAAACTCTTCTACAAATCTTGTACAAATAAAACCCTATTTTGTACTTGTATATATGATGTACCATCTTCCATTAAATAATAATAACAACTCGAAGAAATTCTGGCTTATCAGACAGCTTTATCTGTAATGGGGCGAGTCAAACGGGATGATGTCAGAAGGCACTTCTTCACACAAAGGGTAGTGGAAATCTGGAACTCTCTCCCCCAAAAAGCTGTTGCGGCCAGGGGGTCAATTGAAAATTTCAAAAGTGCGATAGATACATTTTTGTTAGGCAAGGTTATTAAGGGTTACGGAAACAAGGCATGTAGATGGAGTTAAGATACAGATTAGCCATGATCTAATTGAATGACAGAACAGGCTTGAGGAGCTGAATGGCCTACTCCTGTTCCTACGTTCCTAAATCCAAATATCTTGAAAAGTACTCATAGGTCAGAACATGGTTGGAAATTCCTGACAAAAATAATGGGTTTCTCACTCGTGGATAGGATTCATTAGCTCCATCAGGTACATGATAGAGGACAAGGATCTGCATTCTCTTCCCATCGCTAATATGATAGAAAAAGTTACTGTGAGTGTTAATGACTGGAGAAAGATAAACCCCAAGCCTGTAAAAAAATCTCAATATCTCCTACCTACTGAGAGAGACTTGTAATGTATATACCTTTAAGTGGGGAACTATCTTTTACAGCTCATGTATACTGCAGTACCGGCAGTGACCACACCTGTATGTAGCCCTGAGTAGTAATCTGTACAGATCAGTTCCACTGTGAGCCACGTTGAGTAAACACCTGTTGTACCGTTCTCCGCAGTCTGTGTCTTATTATACCCGGACACAACAAGACTCTCATTTCAATAGGGCATTTTCTACCTTTTCGGGAGCTGTAATAGTGCCACCTGGTGACTACTGATGTATATAATAATAAAGCACATGGGCAGTACAGTTCTTACCGGAAGCCATGTTGTGCAGTTGTACATATATGCCGTGTCCCAAGATATGACAGAATTGGCGGCGATGATGGGATTGCAGATGCCCTAGCTGAAATTTTTGTTGGAGGATAATCCTGCCAACTGATGGAGGGACTGTTAGAGGTTCTTCGTTTTGCAGAAAAAACTTAAAAATCCGAGGTAATTTCGAGCACATGTGGCTGAACTGTCGACGTTGCCAGAGTCCAGATGGCCGCGCCTAGGGAAATAATAGGGTGCTTGGGTGAGTTTGATCGTGACCGAGAGCGTATGTGGAGCGGCTAGAAATGTTTTTCACCGCGAATAGTATCATCGAAGTCCCCAGTGATGTAAACTGTAACCAGGCGGTTTTAGAAAGGAAATGGGTTATTTTTTTGACTGAAGCAGGCCCCGAGGTGTATGAAACCCTGGAAAATGTGCTTGTTCCCGCCAAGCCAAAGGACACGCCTCTGAAGGAGAAGTTAGAACAGCACTACAGCCCTGAGCCCCTGGAAATTGCTGCAAGTTATAATTTTTGAACACACGATCAATTAAATGGCAAGGGTATCAATGAGTACATTGTAGCTTTAAAAAGGCTATCCATTCACTGTCATTTTGGAAACTTTCAGGTCCGAGCTTAGCGTGGTCATTTTGTTTGTGGGTTGAAAAATGAACATAACAGAAGTAAATTGTTGACAGCCCCTAACTTGACTTTTGACTTAGCTTGTCAGACAGCTATGTCGATGGATGTAGCCGACCGATACTCCCGAGAGTTTCGCACCATTTCCAGTCGTCAACCGAGGTGAATCGGCTGCAGGCTAAAGGTAAAAGCAGTTGGGCCCCAAGGTCTCAGCAACTGGCCAAGGTAACAGTGCACTGAAGTCGTGCTATCGGTCAGAAATGGGAATGTTCGCTGATGACTGCACAGTGTTCAGTGCCATTCACAACTCCTCAGATAATGAAGCAGCCCAAGCCCGCATGCAACAAGACCTGGATGATGTTCAGGCTTGGGCTGGTAAGTGGCAGGAAACATTCACGCCACACAAGTGGCAGGCAATGACTATCTCCAACAAGCGAGAGTCTAACCACTGCCCCTTGACATTCAACGGCATTATCATGACCGAATCCCCCACCATCAACATCCTGGGGGTCACCATTGACCAGAAACCTAACTGGACCAGCCACATAAATACTGTGGCAACAAGAGCAGGTCACAGGCTAGGTATTCTGCGGCGAGTGTCTCACCTCCTGACTCCCCAAAGCCTTTCCACCATCTACAAGGCACAAGTAAGGAGTGTGATGGAATACTCTATACTTGCCTGGATGAGTGCAACTTCAAAACACTCAAGAAGCTTGACACCATCCAGGACAAAGCAGCCCGCTTGATTGGCACCCCATCCATCACCTTAAACATTCACTCCCTCCACCACCGGCGTACCGTGGCTGCAGTGTGTACCATCTACAATATGCACTGCAGCAACTCGCCAAGGCTTCTTCGGCAGCACCTCCCAAACCCGTGAACTCTACCACCTAGAAGGACAAGGGCAACAGGCCCATGGGAACACGATCATCTGCAAGTTCCCCTCCAAGTTACACACCATCCTGACTTCGAAATATATCGCCGTTCCTTCATCGTCGCTGGATCAAGATCCTGGAACTCCCTCCCTAACAGCACTGTGGGAGTACCATCACCACAAGGGCTGCAGCGGTTCAAAAAGGAGGCTCACCACCACCTTCTCAAGGGCAACTAGGGATGGGCAATAAATGCTGGCCTTGCCAGCGATGCCCACATCCCAGGAACAAATTAAAAAAAATTTGGTGCCTGGGACAACACAAAGCTGTGCATATGTGAAGGCAAAGTGTTTCAACTGCAAGAAAACTGGGCACATTGTGAAGGCATGCCGACAGAAGAGTAAACCGACTGGCAATGCGAGAAGTAGAAATCGTCAGACACTACATACCGTGGCAGAGCAGCAGCAGGACGAGGAGTTTCTGGAGATTCACGACATCAGGAGCACGAAGGTATCTAACAGAGATTCATGAGGTATCGTCATCCAAGTAGGTGTCGCAGGAACCAGGATACCCATGGAAATCGACACTGGTGCAGCCGAGAGCATAGTACTGGAATCACTATATCGTGACAAGTTGCACCATTATCGACTAGAGTAATCAAAGGTAGAGCTGTGAGGCTACTCGGGAGAGCAAATCCCTGTTGTAGGAAGTGTCACCGTACCAGTGAAATACAAGAATCAGTGTCAGAGCTTGCCTCTCATATAGTAGTGGCAGGTGACAAGCCTACCTTGATAGGTAGAAATTGGTTGGGATCACTGAAGCTGGATTGGAATGAGATTTTTCGTGTAGAAGCGAAAGATGTCATCAAGCAGTATCCAAAGGTGTTCAGTGAAACAAGCAGTTCAATCCAAGACTTCAAGGCGAGTGTCAGAGTGCAGAAGGACGCAAGCCACGTTCCGTGCCATACGCACTCAAGGAGAAAGTTGAGCAAGAACTCAAAAGGCTAGAAACTGAGAACATTATCTCTAAGGTAGATCTGAGTAATTGGGCTACACCCATTGTTATTGTACCTAAGTCAGATGGTAAGGTAACATGAATTTAAGGTAATCGTAAACCAGGTTCTAGATTGCCAAATGTGGAAGATTTGTTCACAACGCTGACAGGTGGCCAGATCTTTTCGAAATTAGAATCCAACAAACGCCTACCTACAACTTGAGTTAGATGAAGAGTCCAAGTCATGCTTGACTATAAATACTCACCTACACCTGTATCAGTTCAATAGGCTGCCATTTGGAGTGTCTTCCGCCCCCGACATATTCCAAGGGTCGATGAACCAAATTTTGCAAGGGATTGAAGGGTGTAGTGTGTTATTTGGATGACATACTCATTTCAGCACCAAACAGGCAAATCCATGATGAGGTGTTGAATGAAGTGCTCAAACAGCTGGAGAAGTACGGAGTACGAGTGACAGCTCACAAGTGTGAGTTGTTTCAAAACCCAGTGGAGTACTTAGGGCACAGAGTAGACAAAGATGGTTCACATCCAACCAAGGGAAAGCTGGATGCAATCAGAAATGCACCCACTCCCGAGAATGTCTCTGAACTTAGATCATTTTTGGGTCTTTTGAATTATTATGGAAAGTTTCTCCCAAACTTGGCTACATTGTTACATCCACTGAATGAGCTGTTGAGAAAACAGGTCCCTTGGAAGTGGTCAAAAGAATGTGTAGTGTATATGCCTTTAAGAGCCCCAGGTTTGCTGTAATGCCGGTAATTGCCACTCGGGCTGTATAAGCCTGTATATTGTGTATATCCGTTAGAACCCCCCCCAGACTTTGCTCAGTAAATACCTATGAACCAACTCCTGGCTTCAGTGTCTTTATCAACACACGGACACTACAGTGGCGACGAGGATGGGATTCGAACCCACGCGTGCAACACACAATGTTGTTGCAATAGTAATCCTGCTCAGTACGAGAGGAACCGCAGGTTCAGACATTTGGTGTATGTGCTTGGCTGAGGAGCCAATGGTGCGAAGCTACCATCTGTGGGATTATGACTGAACGCCTCTAAGTCAGAATCCCCCCTAAACGGAACGATACCGGGCGCGACCCGCTCCGTGGGCAGTGGCGACGAAGTGGAAACGGACTTACCTGCAATTCGGCAGCACCTCAAGGACATCGATTCCTCGGGCGTCCAGAAGACTCAAGGAAGTGAGAGAAAGCTGTGTTTTCACCAGCTGGCAAAGCTGGTGGCAGGTACTGCGCTAATCCTTCTTGGGCGTCAGGCTGGGGCTCCAGCGGCTGGCTCTACAGCTGAGACAGGCAGCGAAATCGGAGGCAAGCAATAACGGACTGGGAGGGAGCACTCGGGAGACGGCCGGCGCGGCAAGCAGGTCAGCGTTCAGACCTGGAGAGAAACTCCGGCGGGAACGAGTCTCCGACAGTAAATAAAAATAAAAAAAAGAACGGAAACCGCAGTAAACAGCGTTGTCATCGGCAGCAGTGGCGGGAAAGCACGGGAAGCGCCATATCTTTGCTGCAGAAACGAAAAAAAAGCGCGGGAAGCGCCATATCTTTTCTGAAATGCCTAAATCTGGCAATATTGATGCTTTTGATAGCAAAATAGAGGACTGGACCACATACGTGGAAACAGTAGAGGTATATTGCACTGCAAATGGAATAGAAGATGAAAAAAAAGCTTCAGTACTTCTGAACTTAATGGGCGCAAAGGCATATGGGCTGTTACGAAATTTAATCACTCCAGCCAAACCAAAGGACAAGAATTTTAAAGAAATTGTTGATACCCTGCAGGAGCACTTAAACCCAACACTGCTGCTGATAGCGGAACGATTCAAGTTCTTCAATAGAAATCAACACAAGAATGAAAGTAACGCTGATTACCTAACCAAATTAAGAAAGCTATCAAAGTACTGCCAATTCGGGGCAGGACTATCAGATTATCTTCGAGACAAATTCATTTGTGGTCTCTTAAGTGAAGGAACACAAAAAAGGCTGCTTTCTGAAAAAGATTTAACATTGGACAAAGCTTTCAGTATGGCTGTATCATACGAAGCAGCAGCAAGAGGAGCTGCAGAGATACAACAAGAGACACAGGACTTCGGCACCCATAAAATGACACAGGGTTTCGAAAGATGTTATCGCTGCGGCAGATCCACCCATAACCAGAGGGACTGCTGGTTCAAGGACAAAGCATGCAGGCAATGCGGAAAGATTGGACACATTGCACGGGTATGCCGATCTGGACAAAATAAATCCACAGACAGAAAAAAAAAAATCAATAAAGAAAAGTACAGGAAGGTACAAATGATGACGGACAGTAGCTCCGAAGACCAGAAGAGCGATAACGACGTCGAAAACAAGAGACTAAGCCGTCTCAAATTACATAATGTACTTGCCAAAGATGATTACCAAACCATTTGGGTTACCCTCACGATAGCAGGGTCCCCAGTTAAAATGGAGCTAGATACAGGATCAGCTCTAACCGTAATAAATCGACGGGATTACGAGAGGCTATTTTCGCATATACCTCTAAAAGACACATCCATTATCTTAAAAACATATACGGGGCAGAAAGTATACCCCAAAGGAATACAACGGCAAAGAAATACAAAAGTTGTATTTATACATTATACAAGATGGTGGTCCACCGTTGTTGGGACGTGAATGGATCAGAAAGATACATTTAGACTGGCACTCCATTCAGGCACTGACGGTGACCAGTAAGAAAAAAAACAATGATGACATCATACCTGAACATCTTGGCCAACGCCAAAGAAGTGTTTCAAGAGAAACTAGGAACCTTGAAAGGCATCACCGCCTCAATAAAAGTGGAAGATGCAGCAATTCCCAAATTTTTTAAGGCAAGACCGGTGCCATACGCAATACGTCCAGCAGTCGAGGCAGAGCTGGAGAATTTGGAAAAAGCAGGCGTATTATCCAAAATAGATTGGAGCGAGTGGGCAACACCCATCGTTCCAGTCATGAAAAAAGCATTGAATAAAGATAAATCTGAAGAACAGAGAAAAATTCACATCTGTGGAGACTTCAAGGTGACTGTAAACCCGGTCCTTCACACAGTACAGTATCCTCTTCCGAGGATAGAAGATATTTTCGCCTCACTATCTGGAGGGAAACGTTTCACCAAAATTGACTTGGCACAGGCATATCTACAGATGGAGGTTGAGGAGGCCTCTAAAAAGTATCTCACGATAAACACACACAAAGGCCTGTACCAGTACAATCGACTGGTTTTTGGAGTAGCATCAGCTCCAGCTATCTGGCAAAGAGCTATGGAGCAAGTCTTGCAAGGGATTCCGGGGACTCAATGCTACCTAGACGACATCCTTGTAACAGGAGAAAACGACAACGAGCACCTTGCCAATTTGGAGCAGGTGCTCACTAGGCTGAAAGAACGGGGCCTACGAGCGAATCGCCCCAAGTGCGAATTTTTCCAAAATCAGATATCATATTGTGGCCACATAATTAATAATGAAGGGTTGCATAAGTCACCTGAAAAAATTGAAGCAGTTATAAAAGCCCCAGCACCTGAAAATGTTTCACAATTAAGGTCGTTCCTGGGATTAATAAATTACTATCATAAATTTTTACCGAACTTATCAACTCTTCTACACCCTCTTAATGAACTTCTACAAACAGGAGTGATTTGGAAATGGAACGAAGACTGTAAACGTGCCTTCCATAAATGCAAAGACTTAATCACATCCGAAGAAGTTTTGGCTCATTACAACCCATCATTGCCAATCAGACTGGCGTGCGATGCATACCCTTACGGCATAGGAGCAGTATTATCCCATAAATTCCCTGATGGCTCAGAACGGCCGATAGCTTTTGCGTCACGCTCATTAAACTCAGCTGAGCGTAACTATGCCCAAATCGACAGGGAAGCACTCAGCCTGGTATGGGGAGTGAAGAAATTCAACCATTACCTACACGGACAAAAATTTACCTTGTTGACTGACCATCAACCCCTCATCTCCATATTCAACCGTAAAAAAGGTGTTCCCATTATGACAGCGCAAAGGCTACAGAGGTGGTCCCTTTTTCTAGGGGCACACCAATACAACATAGAATACAAAGGATCAAAACAGCATGGGAATGCTGACGGTTTATCGCGCCTACCGTTGCCAACGGTAGAAGAGGCACCTACAGTAGACCCAGTAGAGATGTTCCACTCTACCATAGTGGAATGTCTACCAGTAACAAATTCTGCCATTGAAAGGGAGACGAGAAATGACCCGACTCTCTCACGGGTCTACGATTTAACAGCGAAGGGATGGCCAGCACATGGCGAACCACTGTTGCCAGCATTCTCGCAAAGAAGAGAACAGCTGTCAGTGTGCCGAGGAACCTTGATGTGTGGATCCAGAGTGGTAATTCCACCCAAACTCCAGGATAAAGTGCTAAAGGAGCTTCACGAGGGGCATCTGGGTGGAGTGAAAATGAAGAACCTAGCTAGGGCGTTTGTATGGTGGCCAGGTATCGATGGAGACATTGAAGAAATGACCAAGAGCTGCCTAGGATGCCAGAAGGTCCAAAACGCTCCACCACAAGCCCCTCTACATCCATGGGAGTGGCCCTCATCTCCCTGGCAAAGGGTGCACATCGACTTTGCTGGTCCATTTATGGACTCAATGTTCTTAATTGCGGTTGATGCACACTCCAAATCGCCGGAGGTAATAAAGATGTCCTCCACCACCACAGACAAAACCATCACAGTATTAAGGACCATATTTGCCAGGAATGGGCTGCCGGAACAGATATGTTCTGATAATGGACCGCAATTTGTGTCCGAAGAATTCAGAAAGTTCTTAAAAAACAATGGGGTTAAGCACTACACGTCCGCCCCATACCATCCCGCCACCAATGGATTGGCTGAAAGGTTTGTCCAGACCTTCAAGAAGGCCATAAAGGCCATGGGTAATGAAGACATAAAACTTCAGCACAAGGTGGATAACTTCTTATTCGCATACAGGAATGCAACACATATGGTTACAAACCAAACTCCCGCCATGATGTTCTTCAATAGAAACCTAAGATGCCGGCTGGATTTGGTCAAGCCCAACATCAGAAGGGACGTGGAGAAGCGGCAGTTTCAAGGCATGAATGAAAGGCCAACTAGAACCTTCCAGATAGGTCAACAAGTTTTGGCCCGGGACTACCGTACCGAGAAATGGCAGCCTGGAACTATCTGCACACGACTAGGACCACTGATGTATACCGTGGACATCGGAGAAAGCATAATAAGGCCCCATGCTGACCAAATCATAAAGTCATCCGAAAAGGGACAACCTACACCACAACTCTATACATCTAACGATGAAGTAGAGATACCCATATCTACCTCCGATCCGGTGATACTGGAACCCGATACTGGCATTCAAGCCGAATCAGCCTTGCCAGAAGAACCTACTACACCACCAGAAACTACTACACCCCCGAGGCGTTATCCGGACCGAGTCAGGAAGCCTCCTGAGAGACTGACTTATAATTAATTAACTACAGCAATGTATATTATTTTGCTTATAACATGTAATTAATAATTACTTAAAATATGATGTACTGGTTAGCTAAAACGGGAGGAATTGTAGTGTATGTGCCTTTAAGAGCCCCAGGTGTGCTGTAATGCCGGTAATTGCCACTCGGGCTATATAAGCCTGTATATTGTGTATATCCGTTAGAACCCCCCCCCCAGACTTTGCTTAGTAAATACCTATGAACCAACTCCTGTCTTCAGTGTCTTTATCAACACACGGACACTACAGAATGCGACACAGTATTCAAAGAGTGTAAAAGCCAGTTAGTAGAGAGTACCATGTTAGTTCACTATGATGTATCTAAGGAGATCAAGCTAACGTGTGACACCTCTCCGTACGGAGTTGGGGCAGTGATCTGTCATTTACTAGATAGTGGGGAGGAGAGACCAATTGGTTTTGCTTCACGCACTCTCTGTGCCAGTGAGCGGAATTATGCGCAGATCGAAAGGGAAACGTTGTCATTGATTTTTGGGGTCAAGAAGTTTCACAAATACTTGTTTGGTCGTAAGTCTACCATAGTTACTGGCCATAAGCCCCTACAGCAATCCTCCATCCAGAGTCCCCACTTTCAACCTTAGCTGCTGCCTGAATGCAGAGATGGGCTTTGATTTTGTCAGCGTATATATATGACATTGAGTACAGATGATCAGCTAATCATAGTAATGCTGATGCTATGTCCAGATTGCCATCCCCATCACAAGTAGCACCCAATAAGGATGAAGTGTTCTATTTCTCATACATTCATGAGCTGCCAGTCACAGCTGAGGAGATTGGTAGGGCAACCAAACGTGACCCAATTATGTCAAAGTGTATGATTAAATAGCAAATGGATGGCCAAACCAGGTATCGAAGGAAGATATCCATCCATACTTCATTCGTAGGAATGAATTGTCAGTGGATAAAGATTGTATCATGTGGGGAGCAAGAGTGGTTATCCCAAATAGGTTCAGGTCTAAATTGTTAGGAGATCTTCATGACCAGCACCTGGGAATGTGCTTGACCAAGAGTTTTGCATGAAGTTACTTAAGGTGGCCAGGTTTAGATAAAGAGATAGAGTACATAGTCAGTCAGTGTACAATATGTCAATCGGTGAGCAAGAAACCACCATCATTACCATTACAGCCAGGGAAATGGCCTCCCAGGGTGTGGCAAAGGTTACATGTAGATTTTGCTGAGCTAGAAGGACAGCAATTGTTCATAGTGATAGTCACTCGAAGTGGGTAGAGGTGTTTCTGATGCGGATAATAACAACAAGCAAAACACTAGAAATTTGCGAAGATTGTTATCTTCATACGGCCTCCCAGAAGAAATTGTGTCTGATAATGGGCCGCAATTTTGTTCAGAAGAGTTCGTACAGTTCATGAGCAGAAACGGTGTGAGACATACCAAAGTTCCACTCTACCACCCTGCTTCAAATGGCGCAGCAGAGCGCACAGTACAAATTGTCAAACGTGCCCTCATCAAGCAAATGTTGGATCCAAATCCAAAGAAATGTCAGTTGGCGTTGGACCACAAACTGGCAAATTTTCTGATTACCTAACGGAATACTCCTCATACCATTACTGGTAGAAAACCAGCAGAGTTGTTTCTCAAACGGCAACCACAAACCAGGTTCTCGTTGTTAAAGCCAAACTTGGCACAGCCTGTAGAAGAGAAACAATCAAGGCAGAAAGAGAGTCATGATAAAGGTAGAGTTAGAGAGAGAAGTGTGAAGTTGAACCAGAAGGTTAGAGTGAAGAACCATTACCATAAATGGTTAAAGTGGTTACCAGGAAGAGTAGAGAAGATATGTGACCCTCACCCATATTTGGTCAAGATGTTTGATCATGGAAAGGTTAGGTTTGCTCAGATTGATCATATCTTACCTACAGATGTGGAAGGAGTTGAAAGCTGGGACGATTCAATTTATTCTGATGAGTCAGCTAGTTTTGTTACAAGTCGAGTACCAGTAGCAAATCCTACATCAGCCGTACCAGAAACAAGTCCAAGACAAAGTCAGAATTTAATTTGAGCCCGAGTCAGGCAGACAAACAGACTAAGTGTAGAGAGCCCAAATGGATCAAGGTCAGCCCTTGGAGAAAAATTCTCCGTAGGCTCGGCCTAGAATGAATCAAATTCGTACAACAAGCTCTGAAAGTTCTGTTCAAGGAAGAAGGTATCCTCTTCGAAACAGAAAACCAGTGGTAAAGTTTAATTTGTAAAGATAGAAAAAAGTTCATATATCTTTTGTTTGTGTTACAGAATTCTTTGGTAGAATTTGGAAACATAAAATGGGTTCCATTTGAGAAATGTATACCAAGAGTTGTGCATACCATGCAAGTCATGTATAATGATTATTTGCTATGATTAACTACTTCAATAAGGAGGGAGAAGTGTAATAGCACCACTTGGCGACTACTGATGTATATAATAAAGCCATATGCAGTACAGTTCTTACCAGAAGCCATGTTGTGCAGTTGTATATATATGCTGTGTCCCAAGATATCACAGGACCCATTATTTTGGGTCACCTCTTTACTACGGACCCACTTCACCAACAATAACAATAACTTACATTTATATAACAACTTTAAGATAGAAAAACATCCCAAAGCACTTCATAGAGGTGTAATCAAAAAATGGATGCCAAACCGATGAATGAGATATTAGGTAGGGCAGCCAAAAGCTTGGAAAAAGAGGTAAATTATAAGAAGGGTTGCAAAGGAGAATGGAGAGGTGGAGGGGCTAAGGGAGGGAATGTCAGAGTGTGAAGCCTAGGAGGCTGATGAAGGTGTCCTGCCTGCGTCGCAAAGCAGCCCATCAATTTTAACATGTGCCAGAGCTTCATATTGGCCTGAGGCTGATCCAGAGCCACTTAAGTTTGGGAGAACAATCACCACTGGCGGTGCACAGTTACAATGCTCAGTTTGGGGAGTTAACACTATTGTGAAAGCAAGCCGGAACCAAAGGTATGGTCAAAGCGATGGAACCTGTGAATTAACAATAGTACTGCGAAGGTGCACCAATCTCTCAGAAATACACTATGTTAAACCAGTTATTTTCCTCTACTGAAAAAAAAAATTAGACTTTTAAATGTATTTTTAGTGTTTTTTCCATCCGCAATGGAGATAGCTGTGAATGAGTGGGTAAAACCAGAGCCTGAATTTCAGACAAAGAAATTTGACATCTTTTTGCAAAGATCTGTTTACTTACACTGATGTCCTGCCTAATCGCCACAGGTGTAACAGCCTTCTCAGATTCAAAGATTGCCTCACGGCTTCGTTAGCTTAGTAACTGAGACCGACCCGATTGTAGCAATCGCTGACTTAACAACAGAGAATGAATACTTTGACATCGTTGGCTTCGCCACGGCCTTCTGTTAGTCAAACACGTTTCTCTTTTCGCTCAGCTGTGCCCAGGGCAGGTGACGAGGTCCCAGATGGCCCCTGGGCATGGGGGCGGCTTTGCTTGCGGAACAAGATGGATGAACTATTAAGTTTTATTTCCCAAGGGGAGAAGCTCCATTTCTGCCGGGCCTCACACTTCGTGGCTTTAGCTGGGAGCTGGGCAAGCATGCTGTAACATCAGAATGCCCCAGGATCTCTTCAAACCGAGCTCCAACGAAACATGTATGTATGAAATTATTTGGAACGACAAGCTTAATTATTCCACATTCCAGCAGAGCTTCCGCTTGGCAAGATGTCGAGGTAATTTTGCAAGGCTCTGTTCCCAGGTGCAGAGACTCAATAAATCCAAGCACAGGTCACAGAATCAGTCCTGCAGCATTAGACAGCTATCTTCTACCCTCAAAGAACACAGAGACCTGCGAAATTACTGTTCTGGGTAACAGGATGACTTTAAGGGCTAAGAAAGAAAGAAAGACTTGCATTTATTTATTTATTTATTATTATACGTTCATGGGATCTGGGCGTCGCTGGCAAGGCCAGCATTTATTGCCCATCCCTAATTGCCCTCGAGAAGGTGGTGATGAGCCACCTTCTTGAACCGATGCAGTCCGTGTGGTGAAGGTGCTCCCACAGTGCTGTTAGGGAGGGAGTTCCAGGATTTTGACCCAGCGACGATGAAGGATCAGCGATATACTTCTAAGTCAGCATGGTGTGTGACTTGGAGGGGAACTTGGAGGTGGTGGTGTTCCCATGCGCCTGCTGCCCTTGTCCATCTAGGTGGAAGAGGTTGCGGGTTTGGGAGGTGCTGCCGAAGAAGCCTTGGCGAGTTGCTGCAGTGCACCTTGTAGATGGTACACACTGCAGCCATGGTACGTCGGTGGTGGAGGGAATGGATGTTTAAGGTGGTGGATGGGGTGCTAATCAAGCGGGCTGCTTTGTCCTGGATGGTGTTGAGCTTCTTGAGTGTTGTTGGAGCTGCACTCATCCAGGCAAGTGGAGAGTATTCCATCACACTCCTTACTTGTGCCTTATATTTATATATTTATATAGCGCCTTTCATGACCTCAGGACATCCCAAAGTGCTTCACATCCAATTAATTACTATTTGAAGTGTAGCCCCCGTTATGATGTAGCAAATGGGGCAGCCAATGTGTGCATAGCAAGCTCCCAGAAACAGCAATGTGATAATGACCAGATAATCTGTTTTGAAGTGGTATTGGTTGACGGGATGAATGTTGGCCCCAGGACACCGGGGAGAACTCCCCTGCAGCTCTTCGAAATAGTGCCATGGGATCTTTGACGTCCACTTGAGAGGGAAAACGCTGCCTTGGTTTAACGTCTCATCCAAAAGATGACACCTCCGACAGTGCAGCACCTCCTCAGTGCTGCACTGGTAATGTTCTAAGTTTTTGATGGTGTTGATAGAGGGACGAATGCAGAGCGAGCTTCCTGGTCTTCTTCAAATAGTGACATGGAGGCCTAGAAATTGGATCCTGCAGTGCCGCTTTTTCAGGCATCTCTCTTTTCCCCTCCACAGTTCCGAGTTTCTTACTGTTTAGAGAATACTCTAATTTGTCTATCCTGGATCCAAAGTGGATGGCCTCACAGTTCGCCAATCACAATCCATCTATGTCCCTTTGCAACTTTCTCAAGGGCAACTAGGGATGGGCAATAAATGCTGGCCTTGCCAGCGACGCCCACATCCCATGAACGAATAAAAAAAAACTTCCTGCTCCCATCGGCACAAGTTACTGTGCCTTCTAACTTAGCTACACTCATCGTGCTCATTGACATATATCGATTGGCCTCCTGCCCCCGCACCCCCCCCCCCCCCACCATGGCTCAAATTTAAAATTCTCATCCTCGTGTTTAAATCTCTCCATGGCCTCACCCCTCCCTATTCGAGAAATCTTCAGCGCTCGGATCCTGGCCTCTTATGTATCCCCCACTTCCTTCACCTCACCATTAGCAGCCCATCAGCCATATAGGCCTTATGCTCTAGATTTCCCTTCCTGTACCTCTCCACCTAAAACAGGCATTGGGCCCATTGAATTTGTTAATTATGGGCCGAATGCCTGTTAAAAGACCCCTTTAGAAATGAGTTCCTAATGAGAGGATGACAACTAAATGTAACGTTACATTTTTTTTTAAAAACCTTTCCTGTGGTGTTCAGTGCATCAGCAGTTTCCCATCGACTTAACAGAGTGCACAATTGCCCCCCCACCCCTGTAAATACAAGTTGTTGTTGCTGTTGTTGTTGTAGCCCACTCCAAACCCCCTCCCGGGTCTTAACTGAGGGCCTCTATCGGTGAAGGAGACGGCTTGAAGTTGGTTCTCTCCTCTCGGGGCGAGCAGTAGTGCCAGTTCATGCCCAGTATGCCGATGAGGCCCAAGAACCCACCCACCATTATCAGTCCACTGTTCATAGATGCATCAAACCAATTGGCCTACTGGCCTGGCTAATCCATACAAAGTGGTGAATCAAGACACAGGCTTCAGTTCATAAGGGACAGGGCCTGCTTATGTATACAACAACAACTTGTATTTATATAGTGCTTTTAACGTAGTAAAATGCCCCAAGGCGCTGCACAGGAGTATTTTAAGACAAAAAAATTTGACACCGATCCACATAAGGGCAGGTAACCAAAAGCTTGGTCAAAGGGGTAGGTTTTAAGGAGCGTCTTAAAGGAGGAAAGAGAGGTAGCGAGGCGGAGTGGTTTAGGCAGGGAATTCCAGAGCTTAGGGCCTAGGCAGCTGAAGGCACGGCCACCAAAGTTTGAGCGATTATAATCAGGGATGCTCAAGAGGGCAGAATTAGAGGAGCGCAGATATCTCTGGGGGTTGTGGGGCTGAAGGAGATTACAGAGATAGGGAGGGGCGAGGCCATGGAGGGATTTGAAAGCAAGGATGAGAATTTTAAATTTGAGCCATTGGGGGGGGGGGGCAGCCCAGGGTCAGCTAGGACGCTGAGGTTGCGAACAGTCTGGTTCAGCCTGAGACAATGGCCAGGGAGGGCCTGGAATCAATGGCTGGGGAATGGAGTTTAGGGCTAAAGGAAAAGACGGATTGGGAGAACATAAGAAATAGGAGCAGGAGTAGGCCAATCGGCCCCTCGAGCCTGCTCCGCCATTCAATAAGATCATGGCTGATCTGATCCTAACCGCCAATCCACTATCACAGAACCATCTCCTGAATCTAACAGAATTAGACACACGAAATAGGAGCAGGATCAGGCTGCACGGCCCCTGGGCCCGCTCCGCTACCCACAGGGCCATGACCGATCCGAACCTAGACTCATGTCCAAATTCCTGCCTGCTCCCCGTAACCCTTAATTCACTTTACTTCTAGGAAACTGTCTATTTCTGTTTTAAATTTATGTAATGATGTAGCTTCTACAGCTTTTTGGGGCAGCATATTCCATGGACCTACCACCCTCTGAGTGAAGTAGTTCCTCCTCATCTCAGTTTTGAAAGAGCAGCCCCTTATTCTAAGACTATGCCCCCTAGTTCTAGTTTCACCCATCATCGGGAACATCCTCCCCGCATCCACCCGATCCAACCCCTTCACAATCTTATATGTTTCAATAAGATCGCCTCTCATTCTTCTGAACTCCAATGAGTAGAGTCCCAATCTACTCAACCTCTCCTCATATGTCCATCCCCTCATCCCCGGGATTAACCGAGTGAACCTTCTTTGTACTGACTCGAGAGCAAGTATGTCCTTTCTTAAGTATGGACACCAAAACTGTACGCAGTATTCCAGGTGCGGTCTCACCAATACCTTGTACAACTGAAGCAATACCTCCCTATTTTTATATTCTATCCCCCTAGCAATGAAAGCCAACATTCCATTGGCCTTCTTAATCACTTGCTGCACCTGCATACTAACCTTTTGAGTTTCGTGCACCAGGACCACCAGATCCCTTTGTACTTCAGTACTTTCCAGTTTCTTGCCATTAAGATAATAACTTGCTCTATGATTTTTCCTGCCAAAGTGCATAACCTCACACTTTCCAGTATTGTATTCCATCTGCCAAATCTCTGCCCACTTACTTAGCCTGTCTATGTCCCCTTGCAGGTTTTTTATGTCCTCCTCACTCACTACTTTCCCTCCCATCTTAGTATCATCTGCAAACTTTGATATGTTACACTCGGTCCCCTCCTCCAAATCATTAATATAGATTGTAAAGAGTTGGGGACCCAGCACTGACCCCTGCGGAACACCACTAGTTACTGATTGCCAGTCTGAGAATGAACCATTTATCCCAACTCTCTGCCTTCTGTTAGATAGCCAATCCTCTATCCATGCCAGAATATTACCCCCAATCCCATGATTTTTTATCTTAAGCAATAATCTTTTGTGTGGCACCTTGTCAAATGCCTTTTGGAAGTCTAAATACACTACGTCCACTGGTTCCCCTTTACCCACCCTATATGTTACTTCCTCAAAGAACTCCAGCAAATTTGTCAAACATGACTTCCCCTTCATAAAACCATGCTGACTTTGTCCTATTAAATTATGATTATCCAAATGTCCTGTTACTGTCTCCTTAATAATGGACTCCAAAATTTTACCTACCACAGATGTTAGGCTAACTGGTCTATAGTTTCCAGCCTTCTGTCTACTGCCCTTTTTAAATAAGGGTGTTACATTAGCAGTTTTCCAGTCTGCCGGGACCTTTGCCGAGTCCAGGGAGTTTTGGAAAATTACCAATGCATCCACAATCCCTACCGCCACTTCCCTCAAGACCCTAGGATGTAAGCCATCAGGTCCAGGTGATTTATCCGCCTTGACTCCCATTATTTTACCGAGTACCACTTCCTTAGTGATTTTGATCGTGTTTAGCTCCTCCCCCCCTTTAGCCCCCTGTTTGTCCAGTGTTGGGATATTCTTAGTGTCTTCTACTGTAAAGACTGATACAAAATATTCATTCAGTGTTTTTGCCATCTCCATATTTCCCACCATTAATTTCCCGGTCCATCCACAGGTTTCTCCAGCCTTCCCCGAGTCATGGCTAGGATTAGATTAAACACACAATGTTTGAATGTAGGCCCGTATCGCAATGAGATGAATGAAACAAGCAATAGCCATACTGCAGGGGCTGTTGAAGGAACTATTCGGGCCATTCTTGCTATGGGGACAGCCGAGATGCCCCAAGACCTTGCTGTTATAAGTGACTGATGATATTCACATTAACTAGATGGACATGTACAGCACGGCAAAAAAAAAAGGCTCCTTCTTGTGATGAAATATATGTCTTCATCAGCCCCTGTGTTTTACCTGCATTGTATTGTGTGTACCGCCCCCTTTTCCCCTATTGTGTGTATTGGCTCCGCCCCTGTCTTTTGTCATATAAAGGTCTCAAGAGCTGTATGAGTCATTCTGCCAGACGAATCCGATGTGGAATGACGTGCAATGTTCTTAGCGATTAACAGCCTTCAGTTGAATCCTTTAACTTCTTGTCCTTGAGTTATTGATGGCACATCACTTCTATTAATAAATTCTGTGTGGTGCAGTTTCAAAAGCCAATTGTCTCATACATCACATGCAACTCAGATGTTCGAGGCAAACAGGCAATATAGAACTGAACCACTGTTTAAAAAGAAAGCTTCTTACTCAAGCAAAAATAAGAGGAACTTGATACAATGGTGAATAGTGAAGTGAACTTTAAAACATATTCTTTAGGAAAGAAAAAGGTGCTGTAGAGAGCTGAAATACATGAAGCTTGCCAGATTATTTCTAAATAAGAGACTCTACCCAGATGTGTTGTGGAGTACAATAACGGACTGTACGAGTTACACTTGATGTTCCACACCACTGTAGGATATCAACATTTACACCTGTAGAGTACAATAACGGACTGTACGAGTTACACTTGAGATGTTCCACACCACTGCAAGGTATCAACATTTACACCTGTAGAGTACAATAACAGACTGTACGAGTTACACTTGAGATGTTCCACACCACTGTAGGATATCAACATTTACACCTGCAGTGCAGCTCAGCAACAACTTGGCCTGTGCTCACTGACCTACATTGGCTCCCGGTCCAGCAATGCCTCGATTTAAAAATTCTCATCCTCATGTTCAAATCCCTCCACGGACTTTGTCCTCTCCATCTCGGTGACCTCCCACAACCCTCCTGATGTGCCTCAATAATTCCGAGACTCGAAGTTAGCAGAACAAAAACAAGGCTTTTATTAACTTAGAAAGTAACACGTAAGAGAGAGAGATGTCTTCCTTCTGGAGACTGAGGCCAGACTGAAGCTAGCTTACAAACGGGGCCAGGTATGGGCGGAGCCCTACACACAGCACATTCCAGTATACAATACAGCACATTCCAGTACACAATACAATGAGGTCTGGGGGAAGGGAAATGACACTGAAACCGATCTCAGTCACAGGCAGTGGTGAATGGAATATTTCATCACATTCACCCCTTCTATAGATTTAGTCTGTTCGGGGGTTTGATAGTCCTCTGCGACCGACGTGGCTGTTGCGGTGCCGCAGGTGTCGGCTGGGTGTCCCCGGTAGCCTCCTGGGTCTCTGCCGGGGGTGCCGCCAGGGTTGTTGGAGGGGTAGTTGGTGGGGGTGCTGTTGGTCGGTGTTCTTCCGGGGGTGATGAAAGAGTAGTGGGTGGGTAAGAGTTGCTGTGATCGTCGTTGCCGCTATTGCCGTGGTTGTTGTTGATGCCGGCTGGGGCGACGTCTTTTATGGACACGGTGTCCTCCCTTCCGTCGGCGTGCCGGACATATGCGTATTGGGGGTTGGCGTGGAGTAGGTGTACTGGCTCCATGAGAGGGTCCATCTTGTGGCCCCTCACATGCCTTCGCACGAGTACCGGACCTGGGGTGGAGAGCCATGACGGCATGGATACGCCTGAGGTGGATTTCCGGGGAAAGACAAACATTCGTTCATGAGGCGTGGTATTAGTGGCCGTACACAATAGCGACCGTATCGAATGGAGCACATCCGAGAGGACTTCCTGCCAGCGGGAGATAGGGAGGCCCTTGGTCCTTAGAGCTAGAGTGACTGCTTTCCATACTGTCCCGTTCTCTCGCTCCACTTGGCCGTTACCCTGGGGGTTGTAGCTGGTGGTACGGCTCGTGGCGATCCCCTTGGACAGCATGTACTGGCGTAGCTCTTCACTCATGAAGGACGCCCCCCTATCCGTATGGATGTAGCTCGGCATACCGAACAGGCAGAACAGGCTGTTGAGGCATTTAATGACCGTGGCGCTGGTCATGTCTGGGCAGGGGAAGGCGAATGGGAACCGGGAGTATTCGTCCACAATGTTCAGGAAGTAAACATTGCGGTCGACGGACGGGAGGGGGCCCTTGAAATCTAAGCTGAGCCGCTCAAAGGGCCGTGTAGCTTTGATTAAGTGGGCTCTATCTGGGCGGTAGAACCGAGGCTTGCACTCAGCGCAAGTGCGGCAGTTCCTGGTCAGGGACCGAACTTCCTCAATCGAGTAGGGTAAGTTACGGGACTTTATGAAGTGGAACAGCCGCATGACCCCTGGGTGGCAGAGGTCGTTGTGGAGGGTCTGTAGCCGATCCCCGGTGGCGCTGGCACACATCCCTCGTGAGAGGGCGTCAGGGGATTCGTTAAGGGCCCCTGGCCGGTAAATGATGTCGTACTCGAAGGTGGAGAGCTCGATCCGCCACCTAAGAATCTTATCATTTTTAATCTTCCCCCTCTGTTTATTATTGAACATAAACGCTACCGACCGCTGGTCGGTAAGTAGGGTGAAGCGTTTGCCGGCTAGGTAGTGGCGCCAGTGGCGCACTGCCTCCACGATGGCTTGGGCCTCCTTTTCCACGGAGGAGTGTCTGATCTCGGGCCCTTGGAGGGTCCTCGAGAAGAAAGCTACGGGCCGCCCCGCCTGGTTGAGGGTGGCCGCCAAGGCGAAGTCAGACGCATCACTTTCCACTTGAAATGGAGTGTTCTCGTCCACTGCCTGTAGCGTGGCCCGCTCAATATCCTGCTTAATGCTTTTGAAGGCGGCGTGGGCCTCAGCAGAGAGCGGGAAAGAGGATGCTTTCAAGAGGGGGCGGACTTTGTCGGAGTAGTTGGGGACCCATTGGGAATAATAAGAAAATAACCCCAGGCACCTTTTCAGGGCTTTGGGAGTGTTGGGCAGGGGCAGCTCCCGTAGGGGGCGCAATCGGTCGGGGTCTGGCCCGATTTCCCCATTCTCCACCACGCTGCCTAGTATGCAGAGGCGCGTGGTGTTGTAAACGCACTTGTCCTCGTTGTAGGTGAGGTTGAGTTTTTGTGCGTTTTTCAGGAACCTCTCGAGGTTCGAGTCGTGATCCTGCTGGTTGTGACCGCAGATGGTGACGTTGTCGAGGTAGGGGAAGGTTGCCTGCAAGTGGTGGTCATCGACCATGCGGTCCATCTCCCTCTGGAAGACCGAGACCCCATTCGTCACTCCAAAGGGGACTCTGAGGAATTGGTAGAGGCGTCCGTTCGCCTCGAAGGCGGTGTACGGGCGGTCCTCTGGTCTGATAGGGAGCTGGTGGTACGCTGACTTGAGGTCGATGGTGGAGAACACCCGGTATTGGGCGATTTGGTTCACCATTTCTGATATGCGGGGTAGCGGGTAGGCGTCTAGTAGGGTGTACCTGTTGATCGTTTGACTATAGTCGATCACCATCCGTTTCTTCTCGCTACCCCTTACCACTACCACTTGGGCGCGCCACGGGCTGTTGCTGCGTTCAATAATGCGCTCTTTCAGGAGCCTGTCTACCTCGGTCGCGATAAACCGCCTGTCCTCCCAGCTGTACCTCCTGCTTTTGGTCGCTATTGGCCAGCAGTTAGGGGTAAGGTTCGCGAATAGTGAAGGCGGCTTTACCTTCAGGGTAGCCAGACCGCACACTGTGAGGGGCGGCTGGGACCCACCGTACTTGAGCGTGATGCTTTGGTGGTTGCACTGGAAATCCAGGCCCAAGATCACGCTCGCACATAGGTTCTTCATGATTAATACTTTAAAATTATCATATACAGTTCCGTTAACGCACAATTGTACCGTGCAGTAACCCAGAATGGTCGATGTCTGGGTTTTATCAGCCATAGAGATGGTACCCTGAGTAGGGACCACCTTTAGGGAGAGTTGTTGTGCCAGTTCTGGGTGGATAAAGCTCTCCGTGCTTCCACTGTCAATTAAGCATTTAACCCGGCACCCGTTTACCTCGATGTCCACCATTGATCTGGATAGCGGGTGCGGCCTGGTCTGGTCCACTGTGACCGATGCCACTGTAGGGCCCTGATCGATACAAGATGGCGTCCACGCTGTCTGCTCACAAGATGGCGGACCCCACGTGGTCGGGCAAGATGGCGTCCAAGATGGCCGCTCCCACGGCGCACACGCGGCGGTGGCGGGTTTTCCGGCGGTTGGTTTTCTGGCGGGGTTCCCTCTGCACACCTTCCCGAAGTGCTCCTTCTTACCGCACTTAAAGCAGGTGGTGCCTTTCGCCGGGCACAGGTTTCTGGTGTGCTTTGGCTGCCCACAGAAGTAGCAGTTGGGTCCCTGACGCGTCGCGGCTGTCGTAGGGCTTCTGGGGGGAGAGCGGGGCCCAGCCGGTGTCGGGCTGTCGGGCGGGGAAGATGCCTTCCAAGATGGCGGCGCCCTCGGTGCACACGTGGCGGCGTGGACGGCGCGGGCTGAAGAGTAGGCGTCCGAGTTTCTCTGGGCCACATCCAGGGATCGCGCGGTGTCCGCAGCCTGTTTCAGGTCCAACCCCGTTTTTTCCAGCAGTCTTTGCCGGATGTAAGTGGAGCTGAGGCCTGTGATGAAGGCATCGCGAACAAGCTCGTCAGTGTACACTGCGGCTTTTACATCTCGGCACTTGCAGTCTTTGCCAAGCATTTTCAGGGTGCTTAGGAACTCCTCCACCGATTCCCCAGGTCGCTGTGCGCGGGTAGCGAGCAGGTGCCTAGCATACACCTCATTCGTAGGCTGCTGGTAATGCACCTTTAAGATGTCGCAGGCGGCCAGGTACGTCTCGGCGTCTTGGATGAGGGGGTAAACCCGGTGGCTTACCCAATTCCGCAGAATTCCGAGTCTTATCCTCGCAGCGTCCGTAGCGTCTTTGACGGCTGCGGAATTGTCCAGGAAGAATTCCATACACTCAAACCAGTGTCCGAAGCGTGCTGATGCGTCCGGAGCATGTTGATCCAAATCCAAACGTTCGGGTTTCAGGAGTTGATCCATAGTGTTGAAAAATTAGTTAATAAAATTGATGTGCCTCAATAATTCCGAGACTCGAAGTTAGCAGAACAAAAACAAGGCTTTTATTAACTTAGAAAGTAACATGTAAGAGAGAGAGATGTCTTCCTTCTGGAGACTGAGGCCAGACTGAAGCTAGCTTACAAACGGGGCCAGGTATGGGCGGAGCCCTACACACAGCACATTCCAGTATACAATACAGCACATTCCAGTACACAATACAATGAGGTCTGGGGGAAGGGAAATGACACTGAAACCGATCTCAGTCACAGGCAGTGGTGAATGGAATATTTCATCACACCTCCATCTCTGGCCTCTTGTGCATCCCCCCACTTCCTTCGGCCTACCGTTGGCGGCCATGCCTTCAGCCGTCGTCTTGACCCGGAGCTCTGGGATTCCTTCCCTATGCCTTCTCCACTCACTCTCCTCCGCATGATCCGTGCTGGGTAATCAAAGCCAGAGATGGAATCAAACAAATACCAGTTACATTGGAATCAATCCTATCTCCTAGATTTTTCTTATTGGCCTTTACTCTGTGATTGGCTATTGACTGTACCAATTGCAATTGTCCCGTCAGTGGCTTCACTATAAAGGTCACAGGGTCATCACACAAACCCATTCAGCAAATCCAAACTGAAAGGGAGCTTGGCTTTCTTGAATCATTTCTTTAACCTATTGACTTGACGCCAATGCTGAGAAGTTTTGTTTGGCTCGCGAAGCCAAATAAAATCTCAATTGGCACCGTACTTATTTCAGTCTACCCTAACCCACACATCGATCGGTCACCCCCCCCCCCCGTATCTCCCACTCAGTTCTGCAGATTAACAGAATCGTCACCAGGCAAGAGGATTACTGTACCGAGGAAAATCAGGCTGAGGTTCCAGGAGTCAGAGATCAGCAGACCCTGGATTCCAGCCTTTAAAAACACGACGGGACCATCTGATGCAGTACATGTGTTTGCAGGCTCCGACTGTGAGGGAAAATGGTCATGTTCAAAACTGCTGTTTTAGAATTCGCCTAAGGAAATGAGTTCTACAAAAATGCTTGTTGGGCAAAAAAAAACAGACTACGCTGCACCCCATGAGGTCACAATGAAGTAATTATATGTAAGTTAATTCCCTCCAAATGGGAATGCCTGTAAAATTAGTCACGTAGCTAGGTCTGAATCTCAGCCACTCCCAAATTCCCCCCCCCCAATCCTCCCCCCTCCCCATACCCCACCTTTGAAAATCTAGTGCGTATTCTTTCAAGGGAACTGCTAAATAGGGGGATCTGTTCCTGCAAGCAAGTAGTCGGCGGCTCCCAGTGCTACTGCGAGCACTCACTGAAAAGTTTTTTAAGCCCAGGCAACTTTTCTTCCAGCATAACAGTGGAGCTGCCCTGTCTCTGTTTGCAGCTGGGTGTCTTTCATCTGCGCCAGACATACTGACAATGAACTTCAAGGCGTCTCGTTCGTTCTGTTTAAAAGCCGAGTGAAAGAAATTCCTGACTTGCCCGAGGACTGCGGAGGAAATGCCATTTCCTACATTCGTAGAGAGAAAGCAAAAGGTCGGGGGGTGTGTGTGTGCGCGCGTGTGCAGAGATTAAGGAGCAGGGAGCACACAGCTCACTGACACATTAAATAACATGTCAGACTTTCGCACAGCAGATCTGCTTGGTTTAAGCGGCTGGCTCGCATGAAGCATGAAAATCTTGGGGGTAGTGGTTCTGTTGGCAGAGCTCTTTGTTACAGGTAAGACTTCACTTTTGTGTTTCTATACTAACTGTGGAAAATAGTCAAGACTTTCACTCAGAAAACAGGATGTTGTCTTTTCACACAAGATATAAACACTGACGCTGTTTGGAGCCCCTCGGGCATTTTTATTTTCAGAAACCAGTCATCAAACACTGCAGTGGTTTTCTTGGCAGAACCATTTTCTCTTTTAAATAGAAGACAAATTTGTGATAGAAGTTAGCGTAGCTGGAGTAAGTTTAATCCGAGATTTGTTTTATCTTTTCATTTCTCCCACTCTCCCTGACAATTTGCCCGATGAAACTTTGCCTCTTCGACCTTCGATTGCCAGTCGGCAGGGGGTGCCAATGTGTGCCACAGATCTCTGGGTGCCCACTGCTCCGTGGGTAGCTGGCAGTAAGGTGGCACGGGTTAGCATTCTGTTCTTGTCACCCTCCCATCCTAACTTGCGATCCCGCACTGGCCTGTTATCAATCAGACCCAAGTCCTGTTCACCCAGCACCCCCTGTCTCAACAGACAGGTTGAGAACTCATCCTGCAGGCGCGTCTATTCCTTGTGTGAAAATGAAAATTAGTTGAACCGTATATTTTAGCAGCTCAAGAAGGAGTTAGATATATTTCTTAAGGCTAAAGGGATCAAGGGATATGGGGAGAAGGCAGGAACGGGGTACTGAGTTTGGATGATCAGCCATGATCTCATTGAATGGCGAGCAGGCTCGAGGGGCCGAATGGCCTACTCCTGCTCCTATCTTCTATGTTTCTATGTTAACATAAAACCTTGACGACTTTCACCTGCCCCAGGTTCTTTGCAGCTTTAAGGAACTCCCCGCTGGGCAGTTTGCATGCGTGCAATCAAAACTATTCCGATTTGTGCCAGTTTGTGTTCGATGATATGGTTGTGATTTAATAGGGAGCTCCGTAAAAAGAAGTGACTCTCTCGGCAGCAGTCATGAACTGTACACCTCCCAGAGTGTGGTGTGGTGTGGAGGCTGTTCTGTACAATCACAACTGGCTGTTTCATAGAATCAAAGAACGACGCTGCACAGCAGGAGGTCATTTGGCCCATCGTGCCTGTGCCGGCTCTTTGAAAGAGCTGCCCAATTAGTCCCACTCCCCTGCCCTTTCCCCAGAGCCCTGCAAATTTTTCCCAATTCAAATATTTAGCCAATTTGAAGAGTTCCTGTTATCTGTGATGTCCTTCACTATTACTGAGGTACATATTATCTACGCTGGCATTTGGTTGGGCGGTTTCTAATCTGCTGTCTTTATTTTAAAGTGTTGCAGTGGCAACTTTGTTTATCCATCACAATAAAGGGAGCCCTCCCTCCCTCCCCAGTAGATAATGGGAATTGGTGGATAAGCTGGGATTCCACCCGCACACTCCTAATTAGTAAGTGTTAAAAGTGGAATTGTGTACCTGCACTGGAGCCTGTAGTGACAATGGAGCTCAGCACATGCGTGCCTCCATGCAGATGCAATGCGCCGCTACTACTCCGGAAAGCCCAGGGTAGGAGCTTCCATTTTGTTCTAAGGTTGAAAAGATGGCGCAAACTATTCAAAGTTAGTAGCCATGGTGTGGAGATGCCGGAGTTGGACTGGGGTGGACAAATGTAAGAAGTCACACAACACCAGGTTATAGTCCAACAGTTTTACCTGACGAAGGAGCAGTGCTCCGAAAGCTTGTGATTTCAAATAAAACTGTTGGACTATAACCTGGTGTTGTGTGACTTCTTACATTTATTCAAAGTTCCCAGCCGGTCCAGCCTGGACAACTTTGAAATGCAGCTTCATGCCAGATTGGAGTTATACTGCAGCCAGCACAAACTCAGACTTCTGTCAGAGCTCCTCCACTAGGCCGCCTCAAGCTTAAAGGCTTTGGCGCACTAGGGTATCAGATGAGGTTATGCGGCCACCTTCGGGCATCGATGCGTGCCTAAAACCACTCCACATCAGCGTGAATGTCGACCTCCCCAAGAAACACGGCCAGCGGAAACCTGACTGCCTCCTTCAGCTTTTGCCTGCGCCACAAGCAAAGCGGCTCTGACACTTTCTACGCCGCTACTTGGTGGGAGAAAAGTGACCCAGTTTTTTTTAAAAACACTGAAGAATTTAGCAAACTCCATCTGTGCCAACACACCACGTATCTACCATGTTTGTTTTGGCTTCTGCTTTTGAAGACAGGATAAACAGAGCAAATTTCACCAGCAGGAGGGTGGAACTATGAATGTGGAGAGTTCTTCTCAAAAGCAGCACTGCACTACAAAACCGGAATGTGAGTGTTCCACAAAGAACACAATGCTGCCAAGGGGATGTACACAGGGAACTGGCTGGTTGCAGAATTACCTTGGAATATTGTCCTGAGCAAAGAATAATTGAACGTATTTGATCCTAAATTAGGTCTGTACTAAAGGCCATGCCATCATGCCACTCCAGAACCAGGGGTCACAGTCTAAGGATAAGGGGTAAGCCATTTAGGACAGAAATGAGGAGGAATTTCTTCACCCAGAGAGCGGTGAACCTGTGGAATTCTCTACCACAGAAGGCAGTTGAGGCCAATTCATTAAATATATTCAAGAAGGAGTTGGATATATTTCTTAAGGCTAAAGGGATCAAGGGGTATGGGGAGAAAGCAGGGACCGGGTACTGAATTTGGATGATCAGCCATGATCGCATTGAATGGCGGAGCAGGCTCGAGGGGCCGACTGGCCTACTCCTGCTCCTATCTTCTATGTTTCTATGTTTAGAGTGGATGGCATTCAGAAATTTGGCAACAGTCAGGCAATTTACATAAATATGCTGTTGGTTGACATATATTTCTTCAAAAAGCAGTTAATACTGCTTGTACATTCAGTACTATATCAAGGGATATAGTTCAGAAGGACAAGGGCAGCAGGCGCATGGGAACACCATCACCTCCAAGTTCCCCTCCAAGTCACACACCATCCTGACTTAGATGTATATCGGCCGATCCTTCATCGTCGCTGGGTCAAAATCCTGGAACTCCCTCCCTAACATTACCGTGGGAGTACCTTCACCACACGGACTGCAGCGGTTCAAGAAGGTGGCTCACCACCACCTTATTGAGGGCAATTAGGGATGGGCAATAAATGCTGGCCTTGCCAGCGACGCCCACATCCCATAAACGAATACATAAAAGTTGCTTTACTTTCTGTCAAATGATATCAAATTGAACAAAATTGTTTGATCTTGCTATACTTTTCTAGCAGATATGCAGAAGCTATAAATGCCAGTTCACTTTCATAAAATATTTGATTCCAGCACAGTGGAATATGCCACATTGATTTTTGTCCTTTTTTTGTACTTTTTTGACAATATTGAAGTGCGTGTATCAGTAGCAATGCCAGGATGTCTGGAAGCAGCGGACTACCACACTAACCTTTCACCTCCAGGACCTCTGATTCCAATCAAACTCGGATTGATGAGAGTGAAGCCCGTTCTATCCAGTGCCTGCAAGGTTCCTGTTTGAGCAGAGACGCAGTTACAGAGTGTGAGAGACACGCTAAATTTTTGTCTGGAATCAACTCCACAGGAGGTTAACTGGCACTGAATAAAATCACAATGATGCCAGAAAATAATGTAACAGGAGATATGTTTGAGACTTATTCAGGAAAAATAGCCTGGGTGTGAATCTCTGTGCTCTGCAGGTGCTTAGAATCCCGGGCTGAATTCATAGGAATATAGGAACCGGAGGAGGCCATTGAGCCCTTCGAGCCTGTTCCACCATTCAATTAGATCATGGCTGATCTGTATCTTCACTCCATCTACCCACCTTGGTTCTGTAACCATCAATACCCTTGCCTAACTAAACTCTCATTCTCAGTTTTGACATTTTCAATTGACCCCCAACCGCAAAAGCTTTTTGAGGGAGTGTTCCAGATTTCCACTACCCTTTATGTGAAGAAGTGCTTCCTGACATCACCCCTGAACGGCCTGGCTCTAATTTTAGGTTATACCCCTTTGTTCTGGACTGCCCCCCCGCCCCCCCAACAAGAGGAAATAGTTTCTCTCTATCCACGCTATCAATTTCTTTAATCATCTTAAACACCTCAATCTTCTCTGCTCAAGCCCAGTCTATGCAACCTGTCCTCATCATTTAACCCTTTAAGCCCTGGTATCATTCTGGCGAATCTACGCTGCATCCCTCCAAGGCCAAGATATCCTTCCTGAGGTGCGATGCCCAGTTTTGAACACTGTACTAAAGTACTAAATACAGTCAGGGTTTGAACATCTACTTTAGTCAACTTTGTAATTGTCGGAAGCAATGGGTGCTACAAGGGGTTAAAATACTATCCTTTTACCTTTGGAAGCTGGAATCTAATTGAGCCCAGATCAATGTGATGGTCTGTTGGCTGTGAAGGTCCAATGCGAGTTTGGGCAAATGCCATTATGGACCTGTAGTTTATGAAGTTCACCAGGAAGCAATCTCAGGAATGAGCATCTCATTGAATGACGGGTGAACAATGGAAGATTCTTTATTGTCAGGAGGAGGCCATTTGTGCCTGCAGCAAACATATCCTGTTAACACATGCTACTGCACAATAAGCTCCTCGCTGTTGCCACAGCAGCCTGCTTAGCACATCAACACTAAAGATAGTCTTTACTGTAATTTGACAGTGAACATAATTCTGAGCAGGGAGCTTTTATAGAGATCCCACTATGGGGTCTGCTCAAAACAACATGCATTGTATAATTGTAATGAGCTCAAGCTGCCCGTTGGCATTCGCACTAAACAGACTGCCAATGAGCAGTAAGGACCTTAGTCCAGTGACGTCTGCTTTTGAAGGGGGAAGGAACTTAAAAAGATGCCATTTGGTGTAGATTTTCACTGAAGCTTGAAACAGATACAAACGAAAGCTTTGCATGCGCTAGAGTTGGTTCAAAGTCACAGCTAAACCCTGACTTATGCTCATTTTGCAAAATGAGGGTCCTACAAGTTTTTCTCTAAGAATGGACCATAACCTTGCCATTGATTCTATTGACTTAAAGGGCTCGATTTTCATTGAGCCGTGGAGTCGGGTTTGGAGGTGTGTGGGGGGTTAAATTCCCGAAATCGGGGGTCCCGACCCCATCCTGCCCCCAACCCGCTTCCATGCCAGTTTCAAAGAAGGCGGATACCCGCCCCGCACTGGGACCCGCCTCGCCGAGGCGGGAAGGGATTAGTGCCAATTAACTGCCTGCTAACAGGTAGTTAACAGGCAGTTTTTAGCCTAATCCCTATTTTTAAGCTTGAACTGTGGGAATCCCGACGGCTCCAAACCACGCCAAGTTGGAGGAGTCGGGCCGTCGGGTTGAAGGGCTTGGAGGGGTCGAGATGTCGGTGTTCAGGTGAGTGATGGGTGCATGAGTGCAAAGGTAAGTGTGTTTGGTGTGTCTAAAGTGATTAAATAAGTTTTACAAACATTTTCTTACCTTTTCAGCCTTCCTTCCTTTAGGTTCGGGGAGTCCCTCATCTCACTGGCACAGAGAGCAGAATGGCTGCGATCTGTCAAAAGTGACAGCCTGCAGCTTTCTGTGCAGGAGAGATTTCTAACTGAGTCTGTGGAGAAGGACTCATGTTAGAAGAAAGACTGTCAGTGTTTGACAGCTTCAAACCGCTGTGAAACGCTGATATTTCATCTGCCAAAAGGTCTTGACGGATGAAATTTCAGACTGTGACATCACCTGTTGCCGGGTGGCCCTTAATTGGCCTGCTGAGCCCACTGGGCGGGCTCAACAAGGTCAATAAAGTTAAAATCACGTGGGTTGACCACAACTCGATGGAGGCGGGACTACAACCCCGAAAATTGTAGTCCCACCTCCAACCCGACTCCTGAATGAAAATCCAGCCCAAAGACTGTGCAGGGACAGAGGGACCTGGGAGTTAATGTGCATAGGTCCCTGAAGGTGGCAGGTCATAGTGAGAGAGTGGTTAGCAAAGCATATGGGATCTTGGGCTTCATAAATAGAGGTATTGAGTACAAAAGTAGAGAAGTTATGCTGAACCTTTATAAAGCGCTGGTTAGCCCACAACTGGAGTATTGCGTCCACACTTTAGGAAGAATGTAAAGGCACTTGAGAGGGTGCAGAGGAGATTTACCAGAATGGTTCTGGGGATGGGGGATCTTGGCTACAAGGACAGGTTGGAGAAGCTGGATTTGTTTTCATTAGAGCAAAGGAGGTTGAGGGGTGATTTGATAGAGGTGTACAAGATTATGATGGGTTTGGATAGGCTAGACGGGAAAGACTGTTCCCACTAGTTGATGGTACAAGGACTAGGGGACACAGATTTAAGGTTTTGGGCAAGAGATACAGGAGGGGGGGGCATGAGGAAAAACTTTTTTACGCAGTGACTGGTGATGACCTGGAATTCGCTGCTGACGGAAATGGTGGAAGCGGAGACACTCAAATGTTTTCAAGGGGAGACTGGATAGGCACTTGAGGGAAATAAACTTGCAGGGCTACGGGGATAGAGCGGGTGAATGGGACTGACTGGATTGCTCTACAGAGAGCTGGCACGGACTTGATGGGCCGAATGGCCTCCTTCTCTGCCGTTATGACTCTATGGACAGGATTTTCATTGGGCTGTGGAGTCGGGATTGGAGGCGTGTGGGGGGTTAAAATCCCGAAATCAGGGGTCGCGACCCCATCCCGCACCCAAACCCGCCTCCATGTCAGTTTCAAAGGAGGCGGGTACCCGCCCCGCAATGGGACCCGCCTACCCGAGGCGGGAAGGGGATTAGTGCCAATTAACTGCCTGTTAACAGGTAGTTAACAGGCAGTTTTTAGCCTAATCCCTATTTTTATGCTTGAACTGTGGGAATCCCGACGGCTCCAAACCACGCCAAGTTGGAGGAGTCGGGCCGTCGGGCTGAAGGGCTTGGAGGGGTCGAGATGTCGGTGTTCAGGTGAGTGATGTGTGCATGAGTGTAAAGGTAAGTGTGTTTGGTGTGTCTAAAGTGATTTAAAGAAGTTTTACATACCTTTTCTTACCTTTTCAACCTTCCTTCCTTTAGGTCTTGGGAGTCCCTCATCTCACCGGCACAGAAAGCTGAATGACTGCGAACTGTCAAAAGTGACAGCCTGCAGCTTTCTGTGCAGGAGAGATTTCTAACTGAGTCTGTGGAGAAGGACTCAAGTTAGAAGTAAGACTGTCAGTGTTTGACAGCTTCAAACAGCTGTGAAATGCTGATATTTCATCTGTCAAAACCTCTTGACAGATGAAATTTGAGTCTGTGACGTCACCTGTTGCCGGGTGGGCCTTAATTGGCCTGCTGAGCCCGCTGGGCGGGCTCAACAAGGTCAATCAAGTTAAAATCGCGTGGATTGGCCGCATCTTGATGGAGGCGGCACTACAACCCCGAAAGTTGTAGTCCCGCCTCCTACCCGACTCCTGAGTTAAAATCCTGTCCATGACTCTATGACTTCACTAAATCATTTGACCAACATATAAGGGCGCAGTTGCACTAATTTAAATCTGGTATTGGCAGAAACAAAACTCAGCAGGATTAAAATACTGGCTGAATTATAAATTCAGGAAAGGCGGGTCAGTTGTCCCTTTAAAAAATTCTGTTTCAAATGATCTCAGGCAGGCTGATTGAGCTTTCGACAACTATCCAGCAGTCAATGCAGAGCTGAAGTGGGGTAACCCCTGTTCTCCAGCTATTCTCAAACTACTTGCCAACTTTTTTTACAAGAGATGGAAATGCTTTGCATTGACTCAACTGCTTAGAATCATAGAATGGTTACAGCACGGAAGAAGGCCATTCGGCCTGTTGAGCCTGTGCCGACTCTCAGCTAGTCCCACTCCCCCGCCCTTTCATAGAAACATAGAAGATAGGAGCAGGAGTAGGCCATTCGGCCCCTCGAGCCTGCTCCACCATTCAATACGATCATGGCTGATCATCCAAATTCAGTACCCTGTCCCTGCTTTCTCCCCATATCCCTTGATCCCTTTAGCCTTAAGAAATATATCCAACTCCTTCTTGAATATATTTAATGAATTGGCCTCTACTGCCTTCTGTGGTAGAGAATTCCACCGGTTCACCACTCTCTGGGTGAAGAAATTCCTCCTCATCTCTGTCCTAAATGGCCTACCCCTTATCCTTAGACTGTGACCCCTGGTTCTGGACTCCCCCGCCATCGGGAACATCCTTCCTGCATCTAGTCTGTCTAGTCCTGTCAGAATTTTATAAGTTTCAATGAGATAAGTTTCCCCGTAGCCCTGCAAATTTCTTCCTTCAGATACTTATCCAACTCCCTTTTGAAAGATAAGATTGAATCTGCCTTCAGCACCCTTTCAGGCAGTGCATTCCAGATCTTAACCACTTGCTGCGTAAAAAAGTTTTTCTTACGTCGCCTTTGGTTCTTTTGCCAATCACCTTAAATCTGTGTCCTCTGGTTCTCGACCCTTCTGCCAATGGGAACAGTTTCTCTCTATCTACTCTGTCAAGACCCCTCATGATTTTGAACACCTCTATCAAATCTCCTCTCAATCTTCTCTGCTCCAAGGAGAACAACCCCAGCTTCTCCAGTCTATCTACATAACTGAAGTCCCTCATTCCTTGTAATAGAATAATACTTTATAGCTTCTCACTAAATCACATAGACTGCTTATGTTGACATATAAACTAGTATCACTCATTTATTAGAAGATCCCTATAACAACAATAAAAACTTGCATTTATATAGCACCTTGAACCTAGTAAAAAGTTCCAAGGCACTTCACAGGAGACAAGAAATTGACACCGAGCCAAAGAAGGAGATTAGGATGGGTGAGGTAGGTTTTAAGGAGTGTCTTAAAGGAGGAGAGAGAGGTGGAGAGATGGAGAGGTTTAGGAAGGGAATTCCAGAGCTTGGGGCTCAATAAATTGGATATAAGCATACAACTACAAGCAGCAGGAACATATCTTCTGCAGCAACCACGCACAAAGCATACAAGTACCCGACAGGTACATGCAAGACTTTGTACAGGATCAGCCTGGGACTGCGGTTTATGTAAAATTACAGCTGTCAGATTTTCTAATTATACATGCCATGTGTTTTCACAAACACTGCAATGATAGCACAGCATATTTTGCTCTTGCGCAATGAAAAGGTTTGTCTGTGAGTTGGGTTTTCTTACTGTAGTTAAGCCTACAACTCCTCAGATGAAACGTTGACCATGATAACATAATTTGGGGTTAGCCATGAAAGTTTATGGTTATTAAATATTTTGGCAATGGCCTTTGATTACTGACAATCAGCTCTGATGGTAGACTAGAATAATTGACTGGCATAAAAAGCATAGAATTACTTCTGTTCCTCAGTTCCCTGACCACAGTCATCCATATTGCGGTGACTCCAATCGCTTCCTAACTCCTCCAGATGGGAACCATTCCAAATGATGTGAGTCTCAGGAAGTCTTCCTGCGGCACAGGACTAAAGAATTCTCATCAATGAAAGTCCATTTTATTTATTTTCTCAAGCGTCCATGTAAGAGACCATCCTCTTCATACACCAACAATCCAACATCACCACTCGCCTGAAAGATCAGTTGCTTAAGGCAATAAATACATAGCTGCACCTTACAGATCAGGAAAGCCCTGGGTTTGCTTTGCACACTGTGCTTGGTTGTAATGCTGCCCCTTTACATTTCAAAAGCATCTAATGCAGCTACATTCACTCAGCAACATCAACTTGCATTTATATAGCGCCTTTAATGTAGTAAAACCTCCCAAGGTGTTTTTAGGAGCATTACTAAAAAAAATTGACACCGAGCCACATAAGAAGATATCAGGACAGGGGATCAAAAGCTTGCTCAAAGACGTAGGTTTTCAGGAGCATCTTTAAAGAGGAGAGGTAGAGAGACAGAGGTTTAGGGAGGGAATTTCAAAGCTTAGGGGCTAGGCAACTGAAGCCACGGCTGTCAATAAGAACATAAGAAATAGGGGCAGGAGTAGGCCATACAGTCCCTCGAGCCTGCTCCGCCATTAAATAAGATCATGGCTGATCTTCGACCTCAACTCCACTTTCCCGCCCTTTCCCCATGCCCTTTGATTTCCTTAGTACTCAAAAATCATTGATCTCTGTCTTGAATATACTCTGACTGAACATCCACAGCCCTCTGGGGTAGAGAATTCCAAAGATTCACAACCCCCTGAGTGAAGAAACTTCTCCTCATCTCAGTACTAAATGGCTGACGCCTTATTCTGAGACTGTGCCCCCTAGTTCTAGACTCTCCAGCCAGGGGAAACTGCCTCTCAGTAGCTACCCTGTCAAGCCCTGTAAGAATTTTATACATTTCAATGAGATCACCTCTTCTAAACTCCAGAGTATAGGCCCATTCTCCACCATCTCTCATCATAGGACAGCCCTCTCATTCCAGAAATCAATCTAGTGAACCTTCGTTGCACCGCCTCCAAGGCAAGGATATCCTTCCTTAGATAAGGAGAGCAAAACTGTATACAGTACTCCAGGTGTGGTCTCACCAAAGCCCTATATAATTGCAGCAAGAGTTTCTTACTCTTAGCCTTTATTGCAAGGGAGTTGGAGTATAACATACCATTTGTCATCCTAATTGCTTGTTGTACCTGTATGTTAACTTTCCGTGATTCATATACAAAGACCCCCAAATCCTTCTGAATACCAACATTTACTAAATATTCTGTGTTTCCATTTTTCCTACCCAAGTGGATAATTTCACACATCCTCATATTATACTCTATCTGCCACCCTCTTGCCCAATCATTTAACCGGTCTATATCCCTTTGCAGCCTCTTTGCATCCTCCTCACAGCTTACTTTCCCACCTAGCTTTGTATCATCAGCAAACTTGAATACATTGCACTCAGTCCCCTCATCTAAGTCATTGATATAGATTGTAAATAGCGGAGGCCCAAGCAATGATCTTTGTGGCACTCCACTAATTATACCCTGCCATCCTGAAAATGACCTGTTTATTCCTGCTCTCTGTTTCCTGTCAGGCTGGAGGAGGTTGCAGGGATAAGGAGGGGCGATGCCATGTAGTGATTTGAAAACAAGGATGAGAATTTTGACAGCTGATACAGTGGAGCTTCTCTTCCAGTCAAATGTTCTTGTGGCTTCAAGATAAAGAACTTCCACTGATCTGCATTTGTTTCCTTTTCCCAAGTGCTCACGAAGGTGAGGGATGCTCGTGATGGAGAACCTATTGTCAGAACTGAGCACTCCCATACAGCACAAGGTTGATAATCAGTTTATCAAAGCTGAATCGCTGAGCCAGCACATGCCTGACAAATACTCCAGTTGCTAAGCGCCCAATGTTTTTTTCCTGGGTGGGCCTGACCTTCTAATATGGCCTTCCAGTTTACAGACTCTGGCCTTAAAAGGTCAATTTGCCGCTGGCATTCTCTTCCGTGGCACCAGTTGTCCTCCCCAACTCAAAAGGAGAGCTGCCTTCATAGCAGCAGAGGCCCTTTAAGAGCTGCTGGCATTAGAAATCCCACTCAAATGGCCTTGGTACTTTCCCAGCATATGTAGGGAGAGAGTGGTTTTTAAAAAAAAAAAAGGCTAAGCAATTGTCAGAACGTTGTAGGTTCAGGTCGTGCTCCAGAAACTTGAGCACATGAGCTGCACTGTTGGAAGTGCTCTCCTTCGGATGCGATGTTAAACCGAGTCTGCTCTCTCGGGTGGACGCAAAAGATCCCATGGCACCATTTCGAAGGAGAGCAGGGGAGTTCTCCTGCTGTCCTGGCCAATATTTATCCCTCAACCAGCATCCCTATAAAGCAGATTATCTGGTCATTATCACATTGCTGTTTGTGGGAGCTTGCTGTGCACAAACTGGCTGCCGCGTTTACCTACATTATAACAGTGACTACACTTCAAAAATACTTCATTGGATGTGAAGCGCTTTGGGATATCCTGAAAGATTCTATATAAATATTGGTATGTTCTTTCTTTCTACAAATCGAGCAGTTCCAACAGCACTGAACCAGGACTGCCTTATCGGCCGCATAACACCTCCACTCTGCCATTACATTTTGCCTTAACCGCAGCTTCAGAAGAATAGCCCCTATTATATTAATAAAGAAAGACTTGTATTTATATAGCTTTTCATGACCACCGGACATCCCAAAGTGCTTTACAGCCAATGAAGTACTTTTTTTTGAAACACGGCAACCAATTTACGCACAGCAAGCTCCCACAAACGGCAATGTGATCATGACCAGATAATCTGTTATAACCATGTTGATTGAGTGATAAATATTGCTGGCCGTCAGGCAAGGGATGCACTCAGCCATGCCAGATTCGCGTAAGCTAACGCTTCAATCACAGGTAGCTGGCACATGGAGATGAATATAAGTCCGACATTCTCAAAACCCCAGGCATCATCTGTCTAATAAACGATGATTTGCGCTCCGTGTCACCACCAACATTCTACATGGAAATCACCCTGAGCCCTCACTCTTGAACTTCCATTTCCCAGATCACAGAGGCCATACTTTAGGTGATCTCAGCAGATCATTAAACCTTTTTCTGCACTAAACCCATGTAGACCTCGAGCTCACCTCCTCAGCAATTTGCAGCCAAGCTGCCTTGGTTTGCTGAGGAGGCCTCCTTCCGTTTCCAGGGAAGAGGACCTCCTGACTTCCTCTAACTCCCTCAACAAGAGCATGGAGAGAGCCCTCATTGAACCTTAGTTTTTGGGGCTGCCATTCCTGCAGCTCCCAGCACCTTTAAGAGAAAAAAGCATTAATATTTCTAAGCGAATGATTGGAACACATCTGGCATTTTTTCATTTCATAGTCAGCTTATAAAGCCATATATCAAAAAATCATGAATCTCTTTCTGGAATAATATGACCAGCCATATCATTCATTAAATTTTGCTCAGAACAGACGCTGTCAACTCCCCTTTCTAGATAAGACAGAACCAAGCCATCCCAGTGACATTTGTATGCAAAGGGGACATGGCCCCTTTAAATTTTCAAACATACAACACGTCGTCAGACGCGAGAAACTGACATCCTCCAAGCAGTTCGATAGCAAAATACTGCGGATGCTGGAAATCCGAAATAACAACAGAAAACGCTGGAAAAACTCAGCAGGCCAGGGCAGCATCCATGGAGCGAGAAACAGAGTCAACGTTTCAGGTAGAAGGGTTTCGACCCGAAACGTTGACTCTATTTCTCTCTCCACGGATGTTGCCTGGCCTGCTGAGCTTTTCCAGCGTTTTCTGTTGTTATTCCTCCAAGCAATTGGCTGGAGGGACCCGCACGTTGGCCGTAATGAGGCCAATCAAGGCAAAATCGTAAGTTGTGGGAGGAGGCAGCCGGGAGCGGGTCCGAAAGCTGCCGAGCAGCGGACCCGCCCTCAACCCGCCTCCGTTAATGAAATTGAGCCCAACATGTTTTTATGAAGTGGAAATCGTGTTTGACAAATTTATCAGAGTTTTTTGAGGATGTAACTAGTAGGGTAGATAAAGGGGAACCAGTGGATGTAGTATATTTGGATTTCCAAAAGGCTTTCGATAAAGTGCCACATAAAAGGTTATTACACAAGATAATACACATAGTAGCATGGATAGATGATTGGTTAATGGACAGAAAACAGAGAGTAGGGATAAATGGGTCTTCTTCAGGTTGGCAGGCTGTATCTAGTGGGGTGCCGCAAGGATCGGTTTTGGGGCCTCAGCTATTTACAATCTATATTAATGACCTAGATGAAGGGATCGAGTGTAATGTATCCAAGTTTGCTGACGATACAAAGCCAGGTGGGACAGTAAGCTGTGAGGAGAACAGAGTCTACAAAGGGATATAGATAGATGAAATGAATCGGCAGTAAGGTGGCAGATGGAATATAATGTAGGAAAACGTGAGGTTATTCACTTTGGTAGGAAGAATAGAAAAACAGAATATTTTTTAATTGGTGAGAAACTTTTAACTGTTGGCGTTCAGAGAGGTTTGGGTGTCCTCGTGCGAGAAACACAGCAAGCAAGCATGCAGGTACAGCAAGCAATAAGGAAGTCAAATGACATGTTGGCCTTTATTGCAAGGGGGTTGGAGTATAAGAGTAAGGAAGTCTTGCTACAATTGTACTTCTTCTTAGGCAGTCCCTTGGAACCGAGGATGACTTCCTTCCTCATTAAAAATGAGTTCTCAGGTGACTGATGAGTCCAATGTGGGACCTACAGTCTCTGTCACAGGTGGGGCAGACAGTGGTTGAAGGGGTGGGTGGGTGGGGTGCTTGGGTTGACGCGCGCTCCTGGCGCTGCCTGCGCTTGGCTTCCGCTTGCTCCCGGCGAAGAGACTCGAGGTGTTCGGCGCCTTCCTGGATGCTTCTCCTCCACTTTGTGCGGTCTTGGGCCAGGGATTCCCAGGTGTCAGTGGGGATGTTACACTTTTTCAAGGAGGCTTTAAGGTGTCCTTGAAGCATTTCCTCTGCCCACCTGGGGCTCTCTTGCCGTGCCGGAGCTCCGAGTAGAGCGCTTGTTTTGGGAGTCTTGTATCGGGCATGCGGACAATGTGATCCGTCCATCGGAGCTGATTGAGCGTGGTCAGAGCTTCGATGCTGGGGATGTTGGCCTGAGCAAGAACACTGACGTTGGTGTGCCTATCCTGTCAATGGATTTGCAGGATCTTGCGGAGGCAGCGTTGGTGGTACTTCTCCAGTGCTTTGAGGTGCCTGCTGTACATGGTCCATGTCTCTGAGGCATACAGCAGGGCAGGTATCACTGCTGCCCTGTAGACCATGAGCTTAGTGCCGGGTTTGAGGTCCTGGTCTTCAAACACTCTCTTCCTCAGGCGACCAAAGGCTGCACTGGCACACTGAAGGCGGTGTTGGACTTCGTCGTCGACGTCTGCCCTTGTTGACAGTAGGCTCCCGAGGTATGGAAAGTGGTCCACGTTGTCCAAGGCCTTGTCGTGGATTTTGATAATCGGGGGGCAGCACTGTGTGGCGGGGGCAGGTTGGTAGAGGACCTTTGTCTTACGGATGTTTAGTGTAAGGCCCATGCTCTCGTATGCTTCGGTGAAGGTGTTTACGATGGTTTGGAGTTCGACCTCCGAGTGAGCGGTACCAATTGTACAGGGCCTTGGTGAGACCACACCTGGAGTACTGTGCACAGTTTTGGTCTCCTTATCTATGAAGGATATACTTGCCTTGGAGGCGGTGCAATGAAGGTTCACTAGATTGATTCCTGGGCTGTCCTATGATAAGAGATTATGTAGAATGGGCCTATATTCTCTGGAGTTTAGAAGAATGCGAGATGATCTCATTGAAACATATAAGATTCTGAAGGGGATTGACAGGGTAGATGCTAAGAGGTTGTTTCTCCTGGCTGGAGTGTCTGGAACTAGGGGGCATAGTCTCAGGATAAGGGGAAGGCCATTTAAGACCGAGATGAGGAGGAATTTCTTCACTCAGAGGGTTGTGAATCTTTGGAATTCTCTGCCCCAGAGGGCTGTGGATGCTGAGTCTTTGGGCTGGATTTTGTCAATGGGAAGCTTTTGGAGGCGAGACTGCTGCTTCTCGGCTTTCAAATCCGCTTCCATCAGCTTCTGGCCAACCAGTGGGATTTTCCCGATTGACCTTGTTAAACCCGCCCTGCGAGCTCAGCAGGCCAATTAGGGAGAAGTCACTGACAGAGCACGTCTGTGCCATCTGTCAAGATTTCTTGAAAGACGAAATGTCAGCGTTTGTCAGCTCTGTGAAGCTGTCAAACACTGACATTCTGTGTTGTTTCATGAGTCCTTGTGTTCAGAACTCATCAAACCTTTCAACTTTGCAGAATCACCTGGCTGTTGGTTCGGCGGATCCAACAGCCAGTCTGTGAAATCTACAATGAAGATGCTGGGACTCCGAATCCACATCGGCTGAAGGCTGTAGGCAGAAACAAAGCTAAGTGAACATTTTATAACACTAACACTCACCTTACATACTACTCCACACTTGCACCCATCACTCATCTCTACATCTCACTTTCAGACCCCCGCAGACCTCCTTCTCATCTCCTGCACTCTGGCGGGGTTCTCCGAGGTCAGGAAGCCTGCACTTCAGAGCTAAAAATAGCGATAATCCCTTTTTCTGCCTGTTAACTACCTGTTAACAGGCAGTTAATAGGATTTAATCCCTTTCCCGCCTCGAGGAGACGAGACCCGGGGCAGGACGGCTTCCCACCTCCAGGCAAAAGGGCACGGAGATGGGATGGGGGTGGGTTTGCCAGCCACCCCGACATCCTGCAACTTTACCGGTAGTCCTGCCTCCATACCCACCTCCTCAGGGCTGACAAGATCTAACCCTTTGAGTATATTCAAGACTGAGATCGATAGATTTTTGGACTCTAGGGGGATCAAGGAATATGGAGATCGGGCGGGAAAGTGGAGTTGAGGTGGATGATTAGCCATGATCTTATTGAATGGCGGAGCAGGCTCGAGGGGCCATGTGGCCTATTCCTGCTCCTATTTCTTATGTTCTTATTTAAAATACTCTTAGTTTTATTCTCCTCCCCTTATAAAACACCATTTCCTTCTTTGCACAATCACAAATCTAGCCAAACTGAACATTAAATTAATCGCCACTCCGCTAGACTCGGGCAGACTCTCCTGCAATCCCCATCTCAAAATTGTAGAGGGTGCTACGGCTAAGCCACAGATGAAGGACTTCTTCACTTCCTATATGAGTTGACCCGATGGCCTGTCTGAGTGATCCTGCCAATCTGTAGCCACTTGTTAGCAGTTTCCTGCTACGAATCTCATCCACTGAGAAACATGTTGCAGCTACGCAAACACAGGAGTCCCAAAGCCAGAAATAAGAAAGGGCTTTCAACCTATTAATCTGCGTTCGATTCAAACCCAGCTCCGACGGATGGAAGGCCAGTGTGCTGGTACACTGTGCCACTCAATCCCAAAGTTTAATTTTACGAAAATGAGCTATACTTTCCAATTAATGATTCAGGCCAAAACATTATAGAGAACACTAATTGTATTCACATTTTCCAGTTGATGTCCTATAATTGATACCATTTAGCATTCAGAGTTTTCATAAACAAAACAAGCCTTTAAACAAGTAGTTCAAAGCAGATCTGTTCATCCACCAGTTTCAACCTAAATTGTGTGACAACTTTATTATTAGATGAAAAAATGACAAATAAAAGCTGAGACTCACACTTGCACTTTGAAGAAATGCAAATATAGAACTTGGACAGATGTTGAAAATTATGGTGTTAAACTAAGTCATTTGCGCTCTTAGAATAGCTTGAACTTCAAAAACATTTTCAATCATATACCGTACAAAACATTATTAATACTGAATGGGAGAATGCAATTAGAATAATAGATGGGATCCAGCACAACAGTTACAATGTAAGAACACTGGACTTTCTATGAAGAGACCCAAGATTGAACCCCTGTCCCAATTTACCTTGGTACAGTGATTTTGCCACTCGCATCTAGGTCATCTGGGAGAGGGGAAGGTCTCTTTAAGTGTTGCAAAAATACTGCAGATGCTGGAAATCTGAAATAAAAACAGAAAATGCTGGAGATACTCAGCAGGCCAGGCAGCATCTGTGGAGAGAGAAACAGAGTTAACGTTTCAGGTCGATGACCTTTCGTCAGAACTGGAAAAAAGCAGGAAATGGAACAGATTTTTAAGCAAGTGCAGGGGCTGGGAAAGGGGGGAGGGGATGAAAGAACAAAAGGGAAGGTCTGTGATAGGATAGAAGGCGGGAGAGGTTAAGAGACATTAAGAGATATTCCAGGCAAAAGGAGGTGGTAATGGGACAGGTTAAGAAACAATGTTGGTGGTTTTCAAACATTTGTGTGTGGGGAACCCCCTGCAAATATAAGCATAGTCCCAGGGTTCCTCTCCAAACATTAACACACGCTCCTGGAACCCCTGACTTAACTCCCGAACCAGAAGGCCCAAGGCGCGTCCGGAATTGGGCCTCAGGCCTCATTGTAATGAGTGCCTGGAGTTGCCGGCACCCGTTGCGCCTCCAGAGCCGGCTTTCAGGTTAGCCGTGCTGCAATTTGGGCCGTTTGCCTCACTGGCCGTGGCTCTCGGGAGCCCCGTGGAGCTGGGAGGAGCACAGGGAAGTAAGGAAAATAAAAACGACTTACTTTTTAGGTGGCAGCTGCTTGTTAGGCCGCAGTAAACCCACCAAAGCCTGAGCGTAGCCAGCTTAGTGCCGGGTCTGCTCAGTGCTGACGAATATTGCTGAGGGGCCCTTAAACCAGCGTTACGGTCCTCATTAACATATGCAAGGGGCCTGATGTCTGTTTAAGGAAGCCGCCTGGGACACCTGAAAAACGCCCGCGGTCAGTATGGCGTATTTCAAGCGTCCCTGGGATGCAGGTCACGGCCTTGAGAAATCTGGCCTTTTTTTCCCCCTCTGTTTTCCACCTGGAAAATGGGCACAACTGGGACCAATTTCTACCCCAACAAGTTTTATAAATGTAAAGCAACAAACAAATATTAGTAAGTCAGCAAATGCAGAAAAGCACAGAAGTCTGAGGATAAACGGACAGAAAGCTGATTACCCGTCTGACTTGCTCTCATCTGCAATAACAACAGGAAATGCTGGAAAAACTCAGCAGGCCAGGCAACATCCGTGGAGAGAGAAATAGAGTCAACGTTTCAGGTCGAAGACCCTTCATCAGAACTGAGAAAAAAGCAGGAAATGAAACAGATTAAGAAGCATGTTTGGGGGCTGGGAAATGGGGGAGGGGATGAAAGAACAAAAGGGAAGGTCTGGGAGGGGGGAGGAGACACTAAGAGATATTCAAGGCGAGACGAGATGGTAATAGGACAGGTAAAGAAACAAAGGATGGCTCTAGATGAAGTGTGAAATGCGCTGGCAGAGTGAAAGACAGCGGCCATGTGGGAGAGAGAAAAAGGAAAAGGCACAAACCAAAAGTGTGGATAAAAAGTATATTAAAAAAATATGATAAGGGCCGAGGTTACGATCTGAAATTGTTGAACTCGTTATTGAGTCCGGAAGGCTGTAAAGTGCCTAATCGGAAGATGAGGTGATGTTCCTCGAGCTTACGCTGAGCTTCCGTGGAACAATGCAGGAAGCCGAGGATGGTGAGGTCCGAGTGGGAATGGACCCCAAGACTCTCAGGACGCCAGTGTGAAAAACGAAGTTTTGCACCAATAAACGCAACTCCTGGGAGAGCAACAATGGTAAAAATTATAGTTGCAATAGCATAATACCTCTTACACTGTTCCAATGAAGCTCAACGTAAGCTCGAGGAACAGCACCTCATCTTTCGATTAGGCACTTTACAGCCTTCTGGACTCAACATTGAGTTCAACAATTTCAGACTATAACCTCTGCCCCCATTTTTCAGGCTGTTTATATTATTGTCATCCCCATTTGCAACATTTTATCTCCCCTGCCTTCTACCTTAGCACAGAATGTTCCTTCCTCCCCTCCCCCTTTCCCTTCCTCTGCACCTGCTTAAGATCTGTTACACCTCTAGCCTTCTCCAGTTCTGATGAAGGGTCCCAGGCCTGAAACGTTGACTCGTGTTTCTCTCTCCACGGATGCTGCCTGGCCTGCTGAGTGTTTCCAGCATTTTCTGCTGTTAATTTATAAATTATATTTCCCTGGTGGACCATTGTACGTTATCTACCTAAAAACTACAAGGCCATTTATTAAGGGGCAACAAATGAATTGAACTATGATTTCCTTTGGATGTTGGTAAAGGGAGAACCTTAAGTGGTTAAATAGGCATCTATTTGAAGGAAAATGCTATTAAAGTAAACTAGATGTATAATATTGATAATATATAATAGTATAATGATACTATGTAATAGTATAACATTAGCAGTATTTATTGATATTATGTAATAGTATAATATTGACTATATGTTTGACACCTGGTTACAGATATCTGTGAGGCCTTGAACGTCATTGTAACCCCAGGGCCTGTGGTGGAGTTTACTGAAGGACAACGAGGCACTCTATTCTGCCGAGTATCTGAACAGAAAAGGAGGAACAGTTACTTGTCTCTGGTGTGGCTCTTCTCAAATTCATTGTATGACAATCAAAGAATCCTAAGGCTGAACCGGACAGGCCATGTGCAAGTGTTTCGTAACTGTCGGGAGCGCCATTGCGAGCTCCAGTTCTTTGAACAGGGCCCAGCCAAGGTCTATGTATTGATCATCAACAAGTTTCACAATGATGATGAAGGACATTACAGATGCAAAGTCCAGGAAATTGCCAACCTAAATAGGAAGTGGCTGTCGATATCTAATGGAGACAACACCACAGAAGTGAAAGGTAAGAATAAGCTACCTATTGATCACCGAGAAGCTTTGCTTAAACGTGCAGATAAAATGGTCGGATGCTCTTCAAATCGTGAAGTTAGAAAACGATTGCAATAAAAAATGATAAATGATTCTCGTAGTTTTGCCTCACTATTCTCTTGTTGGCATAGCAACGATGGAGGTGAGAATACAAAATGCAGTTGTATGCAATCTTTACTGCATTTAACAGGGTTTAACACCTATGACTAACTGCATTTACAAGATTAAATAAGTGTGTGTGTGATGAATAAAAAACTATTGTTGTTTTTCCAGTTGCACAATTCTTGTCCCGATTCCAGCTCTTCTCTCAGAGCTTCCATGACAATTTCTTGATCCAGACTTTCCCACGATCCTTTACTTCAGCCAAGCCTCACTCGATGACTTCCCCATAATGGTCTCTGTTACTGTGGTTTTTTTGGGGGTGGGCGTTTCATTATGTTGCAATACGCTGGCTTGTTCTGAGCTGACACTAATTTGTTTCATTTAAGAGGCTTAAAACCATCGAAAAGAGGGCACTTCAATCCCATTAGCTGCAGTCAAAGGCAAACCCCAGAGAGCTGGTGGTACTCAGTCCCCTGTGTCACTCAGTCTCCTCATGATAGACTCTCAATTCTTCCAATATTGTTTCATCTCTACTTTCTATTGCCCATTATTTTTCTGGCTGGATTTCAGCAGTTAACATCCTGCCTTCATTAAAATACATTTGCATGGAAAGCCCAAGTCTTGTAAACATCTTTCTAGTTTTCTTTCAAAAAAAATCTCTCAAGATGTTTTCAGAGATCTGGGAGAGAGATTTGAAAACCGTAAACCCTAGTTCTGGCTTGGCCCAGCACTGACACTATTCATTCTGGCTAAGCTTTCTGATCCAGCTCCAAATTCACTTCAATTGCCAATTCTATCATCTGAAAACACTTTATGTAATCTTGCTGATACTTCACAAGACGGAGAAGGGAACAAAACCCTTACAAGTTGAAACCACTACTAGTTAATGACCAGACATTTGTCACCCTGTAGGATGAACATACAACGGTACTCATTTTGGAGCGCTGTACCAAAATTCACCCCACAATAATTCAAAAATACCTCCCCCCCCCGCAATGAGGAAAGGTAAACTGTGCATGACATACAACACTATACAAAGAACACATTGTGATGGAACCATCTGTCAGTATATGGAACATGGCACATATTGATCCAATAAACTAATAGTTGGAATGATCCACTCGAGAGAAAGGGAACTTTTCAGCAGTGTAAGGATCAAACTCGGCCTTATTTGAATGCTGCAATCTGATTGTTTGAAATGGTATCACGTATAGCTGCTCAGAGTGCTGCAATGATGTTACACAGGAAGTGCCCACAGCGAGAGTAGGGTGGATAATAATTAGATTAATGGAAAGTTATGTGACAGAAAAAGCTATAAAACTAACTGAAATTCTAAAATCTCTAATGCGATTTAGAGCTTATGGGCTTTGGCCTAATGCCAAATTAATAACATGCTAGGAGACATGGGTCTGGAGGTATTCTGTCATTTTCTGAAGACATTAATAGCATAGAATAGGCAGCTGAGGGTTTCCCGCTCATTCTCTGAACATGCTATGAATCCACTTAGAAATATGGCCAAGTGAAAACCCTCTCTGCGAGACAGAGGAACCTATAAGAGTAGAATCATAGAATGGTTACAGTACAGAAGAAGGCCATTCGGCCTGTCGAGCCCATGCCGACTCTCAGCTAGTCCCACTCCCCCGCCCTTTCCCCGTAGCCCTGCAAATTTCTTTCCTTCAGATGCTTATCCAACTCCCTTTTGAAAGTTGCCTCCACCACCCTTTCAGGCAGTGCATTCCAGATCTTAACCACTCGCTGCGTAAAAAAAGTTTTTTCTTACGTCGCCTTTGGTTCTTTTGCCAATCACCTTAAATCTGTGTCCTCTGGTTCTCGACCCTTCTGCCAATGGGAACAGTTCCTCTCTATCTACTCTGTCCAGACCCCTCCATGATTTTGAACACCTCTCTCAAATCTCCTCACAATCTTTTCTGCTCCAAGGAGAACAACCCCAGCTTCTCCAGTCTATCAACGTAACTGAAATCCCTCATTCCTAGAATCATTCTTGTAAATCTTTTCTGTACCCTCTCTAAGGCCTTCATATCCTCCCTAAAGTGTGGTGCCCAGAATTGGACGCAATACTCCAGTTGGGGCCGAACCAGTGTTTTATACAGGTTCATCATAACTTCCACACTTTTGTACTCTATACCTCTGTTTATGAAGCCCAGGATCCCATAAGCCTTTTTAACTGCTTTCTCAACCTGCCCTGCCACCTTCAACAATTTGTGCACATATACCCCTAGGTCTCTCTCTTCGTGCACCCCTTTCAGGATTGTACCCTTTAGTTTATATGTCCTCTCCTCATTCTTTCTACCAAAATGTATCACTTCATACTTTTCCACGTTAAATTTCATCTGCCACATGTCCGACCATTCCCCTGAAATACAGCAAGCAAAAATATCTAGTGCAAAAAAAATAAAGAAAATCCAAAAATATTTGCAGGGCCTAGACAGAAAACGTTTGAAAATTACTGGGCTATAGGAAGGAATCTTGCAGGATTGAAAAAAAAATCGGGCGGGTAGACAATTAAATTCAGCCGGGTGATTGGCTGGAATCCGCTGTCTTCAACTTTAACCTCCTCTTCTGAACGGGAGACCAAGGCGCCTGCCTGCGGTCAGCGGGGATCCTTCTTTAAATATGTAGATCGGGGTCCGATAACGTCACTGAAGCCCCGTCTGAAATTTTAACTCACACTTGAGTGGGGAAGTTGCTGTGGCTATCCCACCAGGTAAAGTCAAATGAGAAGAGGATCGGAAGCAGAAGAGGCCATTCAAGGTAAGTTTTTTTTTAAATACTTTCCACTGAGGGGCTTGGAGGATCAGGAGTGCTCCTCCAGGCCCCACAAGGCAGGTTTAGGCCTCCCCTGCTCTCCGGCCTGCCATTCCACCGACCCCCGCCTTGGGAACCCCGGACCCACGTTTCCCCAAGTGATGCCGGAAACCTACTGGCAGTTGCAATTTCCCACATTACAACAGTGACCACACTCCAAAAAGTACTTCATTGGCTGTAAAGCGCTTTGAGACGTCCGGTGGTTGTGAAAGGCGCTACAGAAATGTACGTCTTTCTTTCTTTTATTGCTCCCTCACACTTTGTCAACTGCTCTGAATATGAAAGGTGTGGAAGAGAATATGCTGCACATGAGATCTACAACAAAAACTACGGGCTGGATTTTCTCAATGGGAAGCTTTTGGAGGCGGGACTGCTCCTTGCCGGCTTTCAATCCTGTTATATCCGTGTACCTTAATGTTGTGTCCTTCAATAATTAGACAACAGACTGCAGGGAACGATTCAACAGGTGTTTACTGAATGATGGTTACTCTAGAACTAACTGTACAGATCACTACTCAGGGTTTATATACAGGTGTGGTCACTGCCGGTACTACAGTATACAGGAGCTGTAAAAAGTAGTTCTCTCCCTTAAGGTATATATACATTATACATTACAATTCCTCCCCTTTTTAGATTAACAGTACCATAATACTCATTTAACAATTAACATTTTTAATATACAATGTTATATGAAAATAGTCCATTCATATATTCAGTCTCTGGGGAGGCTTCCTGATTCTTTCTGGATAACGCCTTTCCTGAGTGTCTCGCTCTTGGTGCGGAGGCGATTCTAGCACCCTGTCGTCAGTTGATTCATCAGCTTCCAATGCTATTGTTTCTGAGGTAGATGCGACCTGTACGTCGGGTTCCTCACCAGGTACGCATGGCCGAGACATGGGGTTGACTCGTTCCTGTGACTCTAGCATCTGGTCAGCATGGCATCTCACAATGTCCTCCCCAACATCCACTGTGTACATTAGTGGCCCCTGCCATGTGCATATCGTTCCTGGTTGCCATTTCTCTGTTCGGTAGTCGCGGGCCAAGACTGGTTGCCCTACATTGAAGCTCCTTGTTGGCTTCTCATTGATGTGCTGGAATTGCTTACTCTCAACATCTCTTCGTACATTTGGTCTGAGCAAATCCAGACGAGATTTCAACCTTCGGTTAAAGAACATCATGGCCGGGGCCTGGTTGGTGACTGCATGTGTCGCATTTCTGTAGGCTAACAGGAAATTGTCCACCTTATGCTGCAGTGGAATGTCGTCATCGCACATGGCCTTTACTGCTTTTTTAAAGGTTTGTACGAACCTCTCAGCCAATCCATTTGTGGCTGGATGATACGGGGCGGATGTGTAATGCCTTACCCCATTCCTTTTCATAAATCTTCGAAACTCTTCGGACACAAACTGTGGTCCGTTATCAGAGCAAATCTGCTCTGGCAAGCCGTTCCTGGCAAAAATGGTCCGTAGGACTGCAATAGTTTTCTCCGTGGTGGTGGAGGACATTTTGATCACCTCAGGCCATTTCGAGTGCGCATCCACGGCTATTAAAAACATTGAGTCCATGAATGGACCAGCAAAATCAATATGCACCCGTTGCCATGGAGATGAGGGCCACTCCCATGGGTGTAGAGGGGCATGTGGTGGTGCATTTTGGACCTTCTGGCATCCTGAGCAGCTCTTTGTCAGGTCCTCGATTTGCTGATCGATCCCCGGCCACCACACATAAGCCCTAGCAAGGCTTTTCATTTTCACCCCTCCCAGATGACCTTTGTGAAGCTCATTGAGCACTCTCTCCCTTAACTTGGGTGGAATTACCACTCGGGATCCACACATCAAGGTCCCCTGGCATACTGACAGCTGTTCTCTTCTGGATGAGAATGCTGGCAACAGTGAGTCGCCATGTGCTGGTCATCCCTTCACCGTCAAATCATATACCCGAGACAGTGTCGGGTCATTTCGAGTCTCCTTCTCTATACCAGCGTTAGTTACTGGCAAGCATTCAATTATAGTCGAATGAAATATTTTGACAGGATCCACTGCTGGTGCTTCCTCCGCAGTAGGCAGTGGCAGGCGTGATAGCCCATCAGCGTTTCCATGCTGTTTCGTGCCCTTATACTCGATTTCATATTGGTGCGCCCCTAGAAAAAGGGACCATCTTTGTAGCCGTTGCGCAGTCATCACCGGAACGCCCTTCTTTGGATTAAAGATGGAGACAAGTGGTTGGTGGTCAGTCAGCAAGGTGAACTTCTGCCCGTGTAGATAGTGATTGAACTTTTTCACTCGCCACACTAGGCTGAGGGCCTCCCTGTCAATCTGGGCGTAGTTATGCTCGGCTGAGGTTAGTGACCGAGACGCAAAGGCTACTGACCTCTCCGAGCCGTCTGGGAATTTGTGCGACAGCACCGCTCCAATGCCATAGGGTGATGCATCACATGCCAACCGAATTGGTAGTGCTGGGTTGAAATGAGCCAACACCTCTTTGATGTGATCAATGCTTTGCTCTTCTGGAAAGCTCGTTTACATTCGTCACTCCACTTCCATGGTACCCCCGTTTGCAGTAGGGTGTTCAATGGGTGTAGTACGGAGACAAATTCGGCAAGAACTTATGGTAGTAGTTCACCAGCCCGAGGAACGACCTCAGTTGTGACACATTTTCCGGTGCTGGAGCCTTAACTACTGCCTCAATCTTTTCAGGGGACTTATGTAACCCCTCTTTATCAATAACGTGGCCACAATATGAGATCTGCTTCTGGAAAAACTCGCATTTGTGGCGATTAGCTCGGAGCCCATATTCCTTCAATCTAGTGAGCACCTGCTCCAGGTTGGCGAGGTGATCACTGTCATTTTCGCCCGTGACCAGGATGTCGTCCAAATAACACTGGGTCCCTGGAATCCCTTGCAGGACTTGTTCCATTGCCCTTTGCCAAATAGCTGGAGCTGATGCTACCCCGAACACCAGCCGGTTGTATTGGTAGAGACCTTTGAGTGTTGATCGTGAGGTACTGTTTCGAGGCTTCTTCTACCTCCATTTGCAGGTACGCCTGGGCCAGATCAATTTTAGTGAAGCGTTTCCCTCCAGATAGCGAGGCGAAAATATCTTCAATCCGCGGAAGCGGATATTGAACAGTGTGAAGGACTTGGTTCACTGTCACCTTAAAGTCCCCACAGATGCGAACCTTCTTTGGTTCCCCAGGCGTATTACTCAAAGACCTCTTCATTACAGGAACGATGGGTGTAGCCCACTCGCTCCAGTCCACTTTGGACAGTACTCCTGAACGTTCCAAACCTTCCAGCTCTGCGTCGACGGCTGGGCGGATCGCATAAGGTACCGGTCTGGCCTTAAAAAAACTTTGGGCTTGCATTTTCCTCTATTTTGATCGTCGCTGTTATGCCTTTTAGTGTTCTGAGTCCCTGCTGGAACACTTCTTGTGCGTCAGTTAGCATTTTTGACAGTCGTCCAGGTGTGACATCGTCATCCTTTTTGGCCTCTACATATAGGTCCATTTTTGGTGTTTCCTTGCCGTTATATATAACGTTCACCCTTATTTTTCCTTTGGGGTAGATTTTTTGCCCCGTGTACGTCTTCAAGACAATCTTTGTATCTCTCAAGGGTATATGAGAATAGCCGCTTGTAGTCCCTTCGGTTTATGACTGTTAGGGCTGATCCTGTGTCCAATTCCATTTTCACTTGGACTCCTGCTATCTTGAGCGTGACCCAGATAGTTTGGTGATCCTCCGTTTTGATCAAATTATGTAGTTCAGACAACCCAGCTCCTTGCTTCCGGAGTCTGTATCACTTTTCTGTTCGTCTGAACTACTCTCCGTCACCTTATGTACCTTCTTGTACTTCTCCTGTGGAGATTTCTTGCTGCTGGTTTTCTTTCCCGACCTACAGACTCTTGCTATGTGTCCTACTTTTCCACACTGTCTGCACACTTTGTCCTTGAACCAGCAATCATTATGGTCGTGTGTTGTTCTGCCGCAGCGATAGCACTTCACTGTTCCGTATGACATTTCATTTGTGCCATATTCTTGCGGTCTCCGTTGTATCTCTGCAGCGCCCCGTGTGGCTACTTCGTGTGATACTGCAATGCTGAAAGCCTTGTCCAGCGTAAGATCCTTTTCTGATAGAAGCCGTTTCTGGGTTCCTTCACTTTGAAGCCCACACACAAACTTGTCCCTTAAAGTATCTGCTAGTCCCGTTCCAAACTGGCAGTGTTTCGATAGCTTGCGCAGTTCCGTTAAATACTCAGCATTACTTTCATCTTTATGCTGGTTCCTTTTGTGAAACTTAAATCTTTCTGCTATCAGCAGCGGCGTGGGGTTTAAGTGGTCCTGTAGGATTGACACTATGCTTTCAAAATCCTTTTCTACTGGCTTCTCTGGGGTTACTAGGTTTCGTAGTAAGCCATACGTTTTTGCACCCATTGAATTCAACAATACCAGCGCTTTCTTGTCACCTGGCACTTCATTCGCCTTGCAGTATACTTCTATGCGTTCGACATATGTCGTCGAATCTTCGACTTCATTGTCGAGCGCTGTGATGCTGCCACTCTTCGGCATTTTTGGGTGTGGTTAGACTGGCTTAAAATGGCGTATCCCGCGCTTTCCTTTGTTCCCCGCTGCGGCTTAAAATGGCGTCTCCCGCGCTTTCCTTTCTTCCCCGCTGCGGCTTAAAATGGCGTCTCCCGCGCTGCTGCCAACGCCGCTCTCGGCGGTCCTCGTGGCAAATGGCGACGCCCTGTGGGTTTCGTGCGCTGCTCCTGCGCTGCTGCCAATGCCGCTCTCTGCGGTCCTTGTAGCGATGGCAGCACCTCGTCTCTCCCCCGTTGATGCTGCTCGGCCCTTGACCACTGGCTGCGCTCTGCTCTCTCTCGTCTCTCTCCCCGTTGACGCCGCTCGGTCCTGAACACCGGCTGCGCCCTGTGCGCTCTGCCCTCTCTCTCTCTTCCCCCGTCGACGCTGCTCGGCCTTTTTCTGTGCCGCTCGGTCGGGCTCTAGCCGCCGCTGTCCGGGAAGGGTCTGCGCAGTACCTGTTGCCAGCCCGTTTCGCTGGACCACCGTGACTGGAAGCCAAGCCTGGCTCTCGACAGCCTCCCCTGCGATGCTCAAATCTCCGCTGGATGACTGGGCGGTTGCCCGTGGTCGACGCCCGTGCTTCTGGACTCTACCTCCTTCCACTGTTCTCCAGGAGCGAATCCCTGGGAGGTGATGCAGAGTTGCAGGTAGGTTCGAATCTGCGTCGTCGCCAATGTTATATCCGTGTATCTTAATGTTGTGTCCTTCAATAATTAGACAACAGACTGCAGGGAACGATTCAACAGGTGTTTACTGAATGAGGGTTACTCTAGAACTAATTGTACAGATCACTACTCAGGGTTTATATACAGGTGTGGTCACCGCCAGTACTACAGTATACAGGAGCTGTAAAAAGTAGTTTTCTCCCTTAAGGTATATATACATTACATACATTACAAATCCCGCCTCCATCAGCTTCTGGCCAACCAGCGGGATTTTCCCCTGATTGACCTTGTTAATCCCAGTGGGCTCAGCAGGCCAATTAGGGGGACGTCAGTGACAGAGCACGTCAATGAATGACATGCCATCTGTCAAGAACTATTGAAAGAAGAAATGTCATCATTTGACAGCTCTGTGAAGCTGTCAAACACTGACATTCTGTGTAGTTTGATGAGACCTTGTGTTCAGGACTCATTAAACCTTTCAACTTTGCAGAAATCAGCTGGCTGTTGGATCAGCGGATGCAACAGCCAGTCTGTGATCTCTACAATGGAGATGTCGGGGACTCTGGCTCCACAGCGACTGAAGGCTGTAGGTAGAAACAAAGGTAAGTTAACATTTTCTATCACTTTCCATTCACCTCACATACTTACCACTCCACACTTGCACCCATCACTCACCTCTACATCGCACTTTCAGACCCCTCCGGCCCCGCAGATCTCCTTCTCGTCTCCTACACCCTGGCGGGGATCCCCGAGGTTGGGAAGCCTGCACTTCGGCGTGAAAAATGGGGATAATCCTATTTTCTGCCTGTTAACTATCTGGTTTGTCACCCGCCCCCAAATTCTGCAGCTTTACCGGCAGTCCCGCCTCCATACCCACTGCCTCGGGGCTGACAAAATCCAGCCCTAAATGTTTAAAACTATGCATTTGGTAATAATGATCAAAGGAGCATAAAACTCACATGGTTATTTTGATTTTCTTTCCAGTGCGTCCACCACAGACAACCACTGTGCTGATCTCGGAGAGTACAAGCGAAACTTGGACACTCTTTGAAGGTAAAGTGGTTTTTCCCTCGCAGATTGAATTGCATATTCTCACTGCGGGAATCTCTCTTGAGCAATTAGCCAGCCATCACTGATTACTGATGGGTATGACCAACAAAACTCAGGCAACCGGGAGCAAGTTGTATGGATTCGAGCGGACATATAATTAAATGTCGTGGTCACGTTACTGCACGGCAGGTGATGGCAGCCCTGACCCAGAGGTGGAACAGTAAAGAAAACGAGATAGGAACCTAGGAACAGGAGGAGGCCATTCAGCCCCTCGAGCCTGTTCCGCCATTCAATTAGCTCTTAGCTGATCGGCCCCTTAACTCCATCTACCTGCCTTGGTCTGTAACCTTGATACCCTTGCCTAACAAAAATCTATCAGTCTCAGTTTTGAGATCTCCGCAGGCCATACACACGAGCAAATGGGGGTGCTTTTGTGGGAGTCTCCAGAGGCAAAGACACCCCAATGGGCCTGTCATCTCAGCAGAGGCAGTGAAGTAGTTTGATGCTCACTGGCCTGTACTGACCTACCATGGCCATTTGGCAAGGCACATATCCATCTGAATCTTGCTATGTAACCATGCTTATGTAACTTGCGTTTCCCTGTGTCCATTCGTGTGCGCGTTTTGGCTGCTGCTCCGGACCCGAGCCCACCACTTCTATTCCTCCTTTTTTTCCCTTCATTTCACTTTACCTCTCCTAGGCCCTGCTCTCCTGTCATCATGCCTCCTTTCATTTCTCCCCTCTTGGGTACTCTACCCTTCCAAATCCCTACCCCAACCCTTCAGCACGCCTCGAACTTCCTACTCTCCTGCCGCCGTCCCAGACTTGACGCTCCGGAATTCCCTCCCTAAACCTCTCCGCCTCTCTACCTCGCTCTCCTCCTTTAAGATGATCCTTAAAACCGACCTCTTTGAGCAAGCTTTTGATCATCTGCCCTAATATCTCCTTACGTGGCTCGGTGTCAAAATTTGTTTGATAACTGTGCTGTGAAGCACCTTGGGACGTTTTACTACATTAAAGATGCTGTATAAACACAAGTTGTTGTTGTTGTTGAAATGTGTAGCCATAAAGCTCGATTGTGTTTACATTGCTACGGAAGCTGCCTCACAATGTAAAGCAGGCAGTTTCTAAAGACCTGCCCTGATAATGCACAACCTCTGCCCAAGCGCCAACTCGGATCCAAGGCGCTGCAGAAACTGCTTTGTTTATGTTACACAGAACCTGATAGAATTTACAACACAGAAACAGGCCATTCGGCCCAACTGGGTCTAGGCCGACGTTTATGCTCCACACGAGCCTCCTCCCACCCCTCTTCATCTCACCCTATCTGCATATCCTTCTATTCCTTTCTCATGTATTTATCTAACTTCCCCTTGAATGCATCTGTGCTACTGCCGTCAATTACACCATGTGGTCGCGTGTTCCACATTCTAACCACTCTTTGGGTAAAGAGGTTTCTCCTAAGTTCCGTTTTGCATTTATTGGTGACTATCTTATATTTATGGCATCTAGTTCTGGTCTCCCCCACAAGTGGAAACATCTTCTCTACGCCTACTCTGTGAAACCCCTTCATAATGTTTAAGACATCTCTTTGGTCACCCCCCACCACCACCCCCACCCCCCATCCAGCCTTCTCTTTGCTCGAGAAAATAAAATTCTGGGACAAAATTTCTTAGCGGCAAAAACAAAATAAAAAGTGACAATCGCAATTCTGAACCTACAGTAAAGCAATAGCACCATTAAACACAGTCTGTGCTCGCGAAGTATCTGCTTCAGGGTGCGCAGTCATGGGGTTTGCTTTTTGTTACTGAGGCACAAAACGTTTCTGAAGTCGGCAGAAAGCCTGCTCCGCAAATTTGAAAATCCTGTTTATAAACGAGGGATTCGATCAGCGACATTGAGAGCTGCGATCTGAGGCTTTTGGAGAGCTTGCAAAGGGTTTGCTAAAAATCAAAAAAACATCCGAGCAACCCAAAACGGATACAGATGTAGGTTCCCAATACCATTTTTCAGGTCTCTGGATACAAGGGCCGCGACCTTACCTGAGGAGGCACGTTGGGAGCGGGACTGCTGGTTTCCGGGTTCTAGTCCCGCCCCCAGTGACGTCTGACGAACAGACGCTATTTTCCCTTGATTGGCCTTGTTAAGCCTGCCTTGCGGGCTTGCCGGCCAATTAAGGGAAAGCCGGTGTCAGATGGCGTCAGTGCATGACGCTTCATCAGTCGGTTTTCTTAAAGGGACAGGCCCCATAATTTTTTGACAGATGAAATGTCAGTGTTGAAGTGCTGTCAAACACTGACGATCACTGTTCAAAGGTGAGCCCTTGCATCCAGGCTCACCAATGACTCTCTCCTTAGGAGAAAACAGATGGCAGCTGCATGTGAGATTGGAGAAGCCATCTGTCAATTCTCCCGATCAGATGAGGCTTCACAGAAACATCAAATCTTGTCACCTGCAGATACATATAAACAGAATAAATATATTTCTCACTACATTCTCTCACCTGTCATACTTACCTGTGCACCATTGCACCCAGCACACTACCTCTGCAGTTGTTATTTGCACACTTACACTGCAGCAGACCCACAGCTCGCCTCGCTGACCCTGGCGGGGTTTCCCGCCGTCGGGAAGGCCGCATCAGCAGGCAGAAAATGGTGAAAAGCCTCTTAACTGCCTGTTAACTAGTTAATTGGCTCTAAATCCCTTCCCACCGCTAGGAAACGGGTCCCTGCATGAGATGGGGACCCGCCTCCCGGGAAGCTGGTTCGGAGGCGGGTTGGGAGCGGGGTTGGGACCCGCTCCCAATTTGTCCCATTTTCCCAGCAGTCCCGCCTCCAACCCCGCCTCCTCAGGGCTGGTAAAATCCAGCCCAAGGATTTTCAGTCATGTGCAATTCAACTTAAATAATGGCTCAGACTTTCTGGGGCCTACGTCCGTGTACGCTGTAAGTGCCCCGCAGGTTCGGGGTTTCCGTGTGCGCTGTGCATGCGCGAAAACCCAGAGCTTGCGATCTGTCAGGTTTCAGCTCGATAGATCCTCCGCATCCCTGGGAAATGGACACTCGCTGGTGGAGAGTCGGGCTATTTCCCCAACTACTGCCCAGCGAATGCCCGGGAAACCCTTATGCCTGGTAAAAGCAAGTGTGGAGCCTTCTTTTACCAGCATAAGGGTGAAAATAAATATTAATATCAGATTTTTAAAATCATTTAAACTTTAAAAAAAACCTTTAAAATTAGTTAGGTTATTTTTGGCACCTTTAAAAATGTTTAAATTAAATTTTCAAAAAATAAAATTTTTGTTTTAAATGTTTAATTAAATTGTATTTTTATTAAATTTAAACATGTGATGATTTATTTTTATTGAGGTTGTGTGAAAGTGTGTTTTTTAGGTCATTCCTATTAAGCTTATGGGGATTCTGTATGTAAATGGAATCCCCCATAAGCATAATGGGAATCTCCCTTTTTGATTGGTTGGGCCGGCCCACGTGATCCCAGGAACGCTTGGGCCCCCGGGATACGTGGGGCCTTTACGCAGGCCCAGGGCCGCAAGAGTCCGAAGATATGGAGGCACCAGGTAGGCGCGTACGTTTCTTGCGGATCGGAGGCATTCGCCCGCCGGAGGCCTCCGACCGCAAGTTCGGGGCCATTAATATAATTGCTTCTTTTACTAATGGTAGCACCCAGTTTCACTCATTGTTTTCACTTGTGCCCACATAAAACACCTCCTCACTTTTAAAGATTCCTACATTACAACAGTGACTACACTTCGAAAATACTTCATTGGCTGTAAAGTGCTTTGGGACGTCCGGAGGTAGTGAAAGTTGCTATGTAAATGCAAGTTTCTTTAATTTAGCTCAGACTCTGATTTGCAACCTCTTGCATAGCGATTATTTTGCCACTTTTTGCATATTTTCCAAAGGGCCGGTGTTGTATTCAACAAGCTCAACATCAAGGAGAGGATTTCTTCCTCTCCTTTAGCTTTGGAAGGTAACATATCAAATTCCTCATTTCATTGCTTCTTGATCCCCTTCCTGACTAATGTCCGAATAGTTTCATTTTCCTCAATGGTCGACTCTGGTCTTTTATTTGGTTTCAGCGGCTCTGCTTATCTGTACTGTTTGTCTAAAGCCAGGCCACCATCCCTCAGCTGCCTTTCCTCACAGAGAATTCCTCCAAATTATTCCAGCCTTTACAATATTGGTGCCTCTTTAAGGTATTTTATACGTTTGGAGTCAATTCACCAATCCTCCGTCTGGCTGTGGAAGCCCATTGAAGTGTTAGCTCAGAGATCCATCTCGCAGTAGTCAGCACAGAAGGAGGCCATTCGACCCATCGTGTCTGTGCCGGCCGAAAAAGAGCTGTACAGCCTAATCCCACTTTCCAGCTCTTGGTCCGTAGCCTTGTAGGTTACGGCATTTCGAGTGCATAACCAAGTACTTTTTAAATGTGATGAGGGTTTCTGCCTCTACCACCCTTTCAGGCAGTGAGTTCCACACCCCCACCACCCTCTGGGTGAAAAAAGTTCTCAACTCCCCTTTAATCCTTCTGCCAATTACTTTAAATCTATGCCCCCCTGGTTATTGACCTCTCTGCTAGGGAAAATAGGTCCTTCCTATCCACTCTATTTGGGCCCTCATAATTTTATACACCTTAACCAAGTCTCCCCTCAGCCTCCTCTGTTCCAAAGAAAACAACCCCAGCCTCTCCAATCTTTCCTCCTGGCTAAAATTCTCCAGTCCTGGCAACATCCTCGTAAATCCTCTCTGTACCCTCTCTAGTGCAATCACATCTATGTTATTCATCTGGTCCATCCATTGAAAGACCAAACAAAAGACAATCTCACTGTAATCTCTGTTTAAACAATGGAGAATCCTCAACGTGTATATCAGTGGCATTGCCAGTGGGTGGGGTGGTGGGGGGTTCAAGGCGAGTCATGCCCGCCCAGGCTAATCATTTGTGGTTGGCCAGTAAATCTCCATTTCATTCCCAGGAACCTCTGCTGCCTATCTTTGGCCTCCATGTTTGGTCTGCAAGTCCGTGCGGTTCCCGGCTCGGCCTTTGGACTATGTATGCTGGTATTCCCTGATTTCCAGCTCTGTCCCCTTCCCGCCACATTGGCCAAATCGAGTTTGAACTCCTGCTCCTCCAACCCGCCCCCAGACCTAACCTATCTCCGCCACTGTTTATCTTGGATCTTAATGACCCTTCGGTCAAACGTGTGGGTGCGTTTATCTGATTTGCTGAGGTAAGTCGCCCTTGAGTTTGTTTAATTCCTTAAACATAGTTGGGGATGGGGGTGGGGGTGGGGGATGGTTCCTGCTTGTTTCCGTTAATTTTGTGTCGCGATTCTGGCGCAATATGGGCAGAATCAGCCGAACCAGTACAAAAGATTGGGGAATATAAAACATAGGTGAGATGCACCCACAAACACTTGCACTCGTGTTTTCCGCGATCTTTTATGCTGGTTCAAGATTCAATCCGCCCAAATCAAGCCCCGCCCACAAAACTGGCCACTCCCCCCCCCCCCCCCCAGGTCAAAATTGCGAGATTCCGACGATTGCGATGGTTTGGGGAGGTTCCTCAAATTGCGCTCATTTTCTCAGGCGCCCAGGCACCAGTGGGCATGAATTTGAGCGAAATCCTGAAGCCTAACCTAACCAGTGTAATTTCAAGCGCATTTCAGGCGCATCTTCCTGATTTCACCCAAAGCAGAAACTCTAGCCCAGTTTGTCCTTCATGGATAGTATTATCTGTTTAGCACAGCAAAGGGTTGCCAACCTTCCAGCCTTGTCCTTGAGCTTCCAGGAATCAAATATTAATCTGTTAGGCGCTGCCACGAGAAGAAAAACTATAGGGGCATTAAAAAAAATGGTGTGTTTTTTTTTCCGATTTTCTTTTTGTTTATTAGTAATAAAAATATTGGCGATGGGAAAAGAGTCTGTTTTTGAAGGACAGTGGGAGGTCACGCGATGAAACAGCCAGGAGTCCATCCAATCAAAGTTAGCGACCCTAGAACATCATCTGGCAAATTGCGTTCAAACTTTCCATAACCAACCTTTCAACACTTACTGCGTTATACTGTGTTAGCTTTACTGCGTGTAATTGGAAATTGCAGGAGGCAGCCATGCCATTGGCAACACTGCCACTACAATGGACCTCAGTGCAGCCTGTAATCCTGCGAAAAGTCCAACTCAATGAAAGATCGATAAATCCTCGGAGAATGAAGGATCGATAAATCCTCGGAGACAAAACTTTGTGGCATGCACATGCGTACTCTTAGGAACTGGCATTTGGGGAACAATTTGCACAGGAATCTATCATACAGTAAAGAAACATCGCTGCACTAACTAAACAATAGTGGATATTAGGGTTGCAAAGGGGTGGAAAGTTTCCGGTAAATTTCCGGAAATTTTCCACGGGAAGTTTAGCTTGGGAATTTTGGGAATTTTGCCCAAAAAAGCACATGCTAGCATAATATTGTTTTTTTTGTATTTCTTTTTTTTTCCAGAGGTCCTCTCTTAAAATTACTAACAGAGATGGAATCTTAATTATTAAGGAATTTCTTAATCAATATATGTTTATCTTCTTACTTGGCTTGTTTTAATAATTACAAGTTTTGTGTGTGACTGTGAACAAATGTGTCCTGATTGGGTGGATGAGCGATTAGCTCCCTCTATTTGTAATATTTGCATATCGAATTGTGATTGGCCTGCAGGCATCTGTAAGACTGCTATAGTTTTTTTAAGATCCAGGTTAGGGGTCCTGAGGGAAGTCATTTTGTTTTCTGCTGATGTTGTGATGATGCAGTAAGTAAATCAGACTTTATACCAAATAAACCAGTTACTTGTTGAACTCTGTTGTCCTTCAATTTAAAATATACAAAATAATACACTATTGGTGATGTAGCGTCGTGTGTGTACAGGTCATGCTTCCATAACATGGAGCATCAGCAAAAATGTACTCACCCTGTTGCAGTCGTGCTGATCGACCACAGTTCGACACAGAGATGAATGCCCTTTATTTCTCTGCATAGAACAATGCCACGTTTACTGTCGGATGTGTGGAAGCATTTTACCCCAGGCATTAAAGATGGAAAGACTGTGTACATGTGCAAACACTGTAGAAAGCCATATGTAAAGAATGCCACAAAGATGCAGCAGCATTTATCCAAATGCAACAACTTCACTCAAAGCTCACAGCAGTCAGCCCAGAGTTCCTCTGCTTCCATTCAAGAAGATGATGGTTCTCATTCAGCATCAGGCTCCTTATCATCAGCAACTCCTGGCCCACTTGGAAGGTTCTTTGATACAATGGATAACCATAGCCAGAAGAATGCAGATGAGTGCCTTGCTTGAGCTGTATATGCAACAGGCTCACCCCTCATGCTCACAGCCAATGTGTACTGGAAGAGATTTTTCAATGTTATTCATGCTGCAGCATACATGCTGGACCCAAAGCATGTTGGGAGACCAATACTTTCTGGAGAACAGATCAACAGCGCTTACAGTGTGATTTCTACCCTCTCACACCATCTCAATCTGGATGTGGGCAAAGTTCTGGGAAGTCTGGCAAAGTTCTCTACCAAGCAAGGTCTTTGGAATGGGGATGGGATATGGGAATCATGCAAGCATATCAGTGCACATACCTGGTGGAAGGGACTTTGTGCATCTGAGGCCCTGTCACCTATTGCATCGGTGATACTCCAAATCCCACCTTCATCAGCGGCCTCTGAACGAAACTGGTCACTTTTTGGGAATACGCATACAAAGGTGCGCAACAGGCTGACTAACCAGAGAGTGGAGAAACTGGTGGCTATCCGGGCGAACCTACAACTTATTGAGCCAGATACAGAAGTGTCCACCACACAGCTAGACACTGACACAGAGGAGGAAATGGACACGTCAGAGCCAGAATCAGAGAATCAGGAGGAGCAATGAGTAGTAGAAGACTCATGAGTAGAAGACTCAAAGGGACAAAATAAGGACAAATTACAGGCTAAATAAGCTGACGCTCTTTTTATTTTATTTTAGATGGGTCTTTTTTGTGGGGGTTCAATAAAGTTCAAAATTATAACCTAAATAAAGTTTTTATTTGTATGGAACAGTATGTCTATTTTGACGACAAAGATAATATAAGGGTCAGAGACAAAAACCATCAGTGTGCAAAAGAACTCAAAATTCCCATAAATTCCCAAAAATTCCCATGGAAAGTTTCCTCTTTTAAAAATTCCCAGAATTTTGCAACCCTAGTGGATATGCGACTGAGGCACAAAATCTAACTGCTGCGGTTAAATATTAAGAACTGACAGGAGGTTCCGTGAGCCAACACAAACGAACAAAATTGTGTTTATTCCTTGCAGATCCTCTTCTGGAAACTTCCACTGTGCTGATTTCCAAGAATCCTAAGGAAGAACGGAGAATATTTGAAGGTGAAGTTCCTCAGCCTTCCAGATTAATTCTCTGAGCTGGCGAAACTAGTCAGCTTGAGAGTGTTTGCTTAAGATTATATTTGGCACATGAGATCAAATACCACCATATGAGTCAGAACCTTCAGAAGTGCAGGGAAGAAAAAGAGGTGGGGAGGAAGATAAATATTTGAGGGAATGACAGGTTTTTTTTATTTCACAGCAATGACTCGTTTAATTTAGCAAATGGCACGTTTAATTTAGCAAAACATCCCACAATGCTTCACAGAGGTGAATAAATTGGATACTAAAGCAGTTGCAGGATTAAAGTTGTGGGAGGTGAATAAAGAGGTGGTCAAAGATGAAGGTCTTAAGGCTTTACATAGGGGAGAGAAGCAGTAAGGCGGACAGCTTTAGAGAAAGAGTTCCCGAGTGTGGGTCTAAGGAGGCTGAAGGCTCTGCCTGAAGGAGGAACGGAGGGAGGGGCTGATGCAAAGGAGGCCAGAGAAGGAAGGGGGGGAAGGTGTGTTCTGGAGGGGGAGGAGGAGCTGAGGTAAGGCCATGGAGGGTTTTGTAGACGAGGATGAAAATGTTGAATTTGGTGTCTTAGAGGGCAGGGAGCTAATGGAGGTTGGCAAGGACAGAAGTAAAAAGGGGACAGGATGCTGCAGGACAGGATGCAAGCAGCTCAGTTCTGACAGACTTATGTAGGGTGGAGCATTCAGTCCACGCATGAAGACTCATCCAGTCCATGCTTTGTGAGGGTGATTGACACGGGAAGGCTACAGAGAGCTCGTGAGTTGGGCACACACGGCTGAAGGAGATGGTGAATGAGCAAAATACTTCAGCCTGGTTTTAAAAACCAAAATTTCCCCTGTGCTCGCTATTTAGCGCAGTTTGAATCTGGCTCCAGGTTCAGTGCACTTATCCAAAACCAAGACCAGTACGTTCGTCCTTACTGCACAGCTACTATCTCAGACACTGGAGAGCCATTACATTGTTAGTCTATTTATACTATAACTTACCATCGGTATCAGCCATGGCTCGTTGGTAGCACTCTTGCCTCTCAGTCAGAAGGTTGTGGGTTCTCAGTCTCGCTCCAGAGACTTGAGCACATAATCCAGGATGGCATTTCAGTGCAGTACTGAGGGAGTGCTGCACTGTTGGAGGCGCCGTCTTTCGGATGAGACGCTAAACCAAGTCCTTGTCTACCCTCACAGATGGACGTAAAAAGATCCCCTGCCATTATTTTGAAGAAGAGCAGGAGAGTTATCCCTCACCCAACATCACTAAAATAAACCTGATTATCTGGTCATTATCTCATTGCTGCTTGCTGTATGCAAATTGACTGCCATGTTTCCTACATTACCACAGTGGCTATATTTTAAAAGTATCTCATTGGCTTTGGCACATCCTGAGTCTGTGAAAGGTGCTATATAAATACAAGTCATTAGAGAGAGAGATATATATAAAATGTGTTAATTTCAAGAGAGAGTTTATTATACCCGAAAATAGTTGAGATTCTTATATCCGAAAATTCAATATAAACCTAATCATATAAAGAAATATCATTATGTATAAAATTATGAGGGGCCTAGATACAGTGGATAGGAAGGACCTATTTCCCTTAGCAGAGGGATCGATAACCAGGGGGCATAGATTTACAGTAATTGGTGGAAGGTTTAGAGGGGATTTGAGGAGAATTTTTTTCACCCAGAGGGTGGTGGGGGTCTGGAACTCACTGCCTGAAAGGGTGGTAGAGGCAGAAACCCTCATCACATTTAAAAAGAACTTGGATATGCACTTGAAATGCCGTAACCTACAAGGCTACGGACCAAGTGCTGGAAAGTGGGATTAGGGTGGATAGCTCTTTGTCGGCCGACACAGACAAGAGGGGCTGAATGGCCTCCTTCTGTGCTGTAACTTTCTATGATTCTATCACTGTACCACACAGACACTAAAGGGGATTATTCTAGTTTCTAGTAACTGAATACATTTTCATTGCCAAGAAGGTTGTCTACTAACACGGCAATTGACTGTTGCAGTTTACATTGTAGGAATCCTGCATCTGTTAATGTCTGTGCCTTATTTTCAGATCTGTATCTGTATGCAACGTTGGTGTGCTCTCTGGGGATTATATCGGTGATGCTTTTTGCGGCAGTTATCATTTGTCAGACTCTGAAAAACAGGAAGAAAACAAGAGGTGACTGAGATGAACCAAAAGATAAACTTGGCCCTTCAACACGTCTCCCTTATCAGGCAACATCATCTAATTTATTCAGTTTAGTTTTGTGTGTACAGAATTTCATCTTCTTGCATTTCTTTTACAGTGAGAAAATATTTGACCAAAGGCCCTAATAGCAGGTATTGTCTTTATGTAATTTTTTGGTGAATTTTGTAATTGAAAGTGGAACATGTTTCTCACTTAAGACACCCATTGACAACTCCAAGTACTTCAGGTGTAAACAGTTAGATGCAGAATAAGGGTTCTGCCCCAGCAACACTTCTCCGCCTGAACCTCGGAAGAGCACCTCCTTCTAACCACCGTTCCCCCTACACCAGTGTAACAGTTCCAATCCCACACTAGTCGTCTATCTGAGTGAGCAGCTCGTACTGCTAAATCAGGGACTGCGGGCTCTTGTGTATTCAGAGTTGAGTCGAAAACCACCTAACCCCATTTCACACTGGACCCTTCGGCAGATTAATCCCATCAGTCCGTCTGGATTTGAATCCAGGTCTCGGATGTGAAACATCCTCTGCTTTTAAAGGCTTTATTTTTCATATAAGGTTCGGCATCCCTTTTCAAAAAGTGAACATGTTGATTTTCAGATCTTCAGATTGTTCTCTACAGATAGCTGAAGCTAGAATTTTCAGCCATTGGGCAAGACGTTGGCAGGAAAAATTCAAACCTTATATAAAAGAATGCAGTCAGCTTGTGGGAGTGGGAACTACAGGAAACGTTCGATTTACCGGCACCTAAATAACCGGAAAGCTCGGTTAACCGGCAAAATTCAGGAGTAGGTTTTACTTCATATTCTACTTGCCTTCCTCGATGTGTTGCTATGCAAGGGTGTGGCTGCAGCTGTTGCTAAGCTACAGAGACGCTTGGAACTTGTGGCCATTGTTCTGCAGTTGTTGCTAAGCAACAGGGTTTGTTGCTTTATACGGAGCTGTCAGCTCTCCGTATCTTTTACTATAGCGTTCGGTTATCCGGAATTTTTGATGAACCGGCACCACGTCGGTCCCGTCCGTGCCGGATAAAAAAAAGTTTCCTGTAATTCTGGAATATGGCATGGTATGCTCATTTATTGTAGTTGTGGATGCTGGGGCAATTGGAGCTTTCAAGACTGAGAGAGATAGATTTTTGTTGGGTAAGGGTACCAAGGGATTTGGTGCTAAGGTGGATAAATGGAGTTGAGGTACAGACCAGCCATCATCTCATTGAGCGGCGGAGCAGGCTCAAGGGACTTGATGGCCTGCTCCTCTTTCTATGCTTTAAATTTTGATGGGCTCCAACTGGATTTCCAATCGGAGGAGTACAGATTTAGGCCGAGAATCTGCTTTGTGTTGGTTTGGCAGCACGGTGGCATAGTGGTTAGCACTGTTGCCTCACAGCGCCAGGGACCCGGGTTCAAATCCGGCCTCGGGTGACTGTGTGGAGTTTGCACATTCTCCCCGTGTTTGCGTGGGTTTCCTCCGGGTGCTCCGGTTTCCTCCCACAGTCCAAAGATGTGCGGGTTAGGTTGATTGGCCATGATAAAAATTGTCCCTTAGTGTTAGGGGGGATTAAATATGTGGGGTTACGGGGATAGGGCTTGGGTGGGATGGCTGTCGGTGTAGGGACCGGGTGCTAGGGTTTGGATGATCAGCCATGATCTCGTTGAATGGCGGAGCAGGCTCGAAGGGCCGAATGGCCTACTCCTGCTCCTAGTTTCTATGTTTCTATCTATGTTTCTAACTGAGCCACATATGAACTGGAGGAGAGGAGAGCAGCATTAGAAACTGTTAGGCCATTATTATGCCTCAACTTAAAATGGCTGAAGAACAGCAATAAGGATATGATTTTATTGTGCCTGGACACAACTAAAATTCTATAAAATTCTAACAGGACTAGGCAGACTAGATGCAGGAAGGATGTTCCCGATGGCGGGGGAGTCCAGAACCAGGGGTCACAGTCTTAAGGATAAGGGGTAAGCCATTTAGGACAGAGATGAGGAGGAATTTCTTCACCCAGAGAGTGGTGAACCTGTGGAATTCTCTGCCACACAGGGCAGTTGAGGCCAATTCATTAAATATATTCAAGAAGGAGTTGGATATATTTCTTGAGGCTAAAGGGATCAAGGGATATGGGGAGAAAGCAGGGACAGGGTATTGAATTTGGATGATCAGCCATGATCGCATTAAATGGCGGAGCGGGCTTGAGGGGCTGAATGGCCTACTCCTGCTCCTATCTATGTTTCTATGTAACTGCATGAACAGGTACATAGCTGAGAGCCTTAAGCCTGGATTCGCATCCAAGTTTGAAATTGTTTTTTTTTTGGTCCAGGCACTTGGAATATTTAGTGTAAATGATTTATAAAGATGTGAATGACTGGAGTGCAATACCATGACCCATTTTGTGCATAATTGAGGAATACATGCCTGCTTGCAGGAAGTAAATAATGAAGATACTTTGGTTGCATTTTGGTTTCCAAAAAGACTATCATTCTGACTGGGACAGAAATTAGTTTTGCAAATCAGGTAAAAATTGTATGAAAAAATATGGGTGAAGTCGTATCAGATTTGCAGCTATTCCTATTTCTGTTATTTGTTATATTTCTGTTGCGCACAGTCAAGGATGTACCTTAAAGAGAACGGCCGTAAAGACTAGGCTCTCCCTAGAGATGACCCCTTTGTCCATCTCTGGTTCATTAATACTCTGTGGAAGACGGGGGCAAAGGTGAGAAACGTGCAAGGCCAATCATGTGGCTTCCTGAGGGATACGCAGTCCAGCCAGCAGCTTATCATTTTTCCGCATGCAGGTTGAATGGTGAGAACTAACCGCATGGATGTTGGAATAAAAGTCTTGTGCTTTACAGTTCAGGAGAAACGGTGATGAGTACGGGGAGCACGTCACTCCTGCAGCCCAAATCGGAAAAGAAAAAAATTGTAGCGCAAGAGCCGCCGCCACCAATTCCAGTTAAAAGTAGGTCTCAATGGATCGTACGCTGCTGCTTAAATGTAAAGCAACATTGGTGCAGATTAATGGGTGTTTCTGCTCGTTTTGCTCTTTGTGGGGCTTCGCTCTGAGCAAATTGGCTGCCGAGTTTCTCTACAACAGCAGCAGCTTGGATTTATACAGGGCCTTTAACATAGAGAAAGGTCCCACGGTGCTCTATACAACTACAGTGACTATGCTGTAGAAGTAATTCATTGGCTGTGAAACTGTTTGGGACGTCCGGCAGATGTGGAAGACACGATATAAATGCAAGCTCTTTCTTTTTCTTTTCGTGCTAACCTCTAGAGAGCTAGAAAGGCCCCAATGTCAATCCTTTGGCCTGAATTCAGTGAGCTGAAGGATAGCGGAGGGGCTGCAGATTTCTCTCCTGGTCACGGCTTCGTAACTTCTGCTGGAACTTCCCCACGTGTGGATGTCAGGCGATAAGAGGATTGGCCTCAATTGAGGCTCCCTGTGGTTGAATGTGTCCAAGGCTCACACGTGAAAAATGGCCACTTGGTTGAGGTACTAAAATGTTTCTGGCAAAGTTTCTGTGGAACAGTGGCCATTGCGATCCTCCATTGCCACAGTGGCCATTGCGTCCTTCCGTGGAAGATGACCCATCTCTTTCCATTTTTTAATATTTTGAACCAGCTTTATCTCCTTTTTTCACCACACCTCCTGCAGGCACCAGTGCTTACTGGGCTAGAGCTTCATTCTGATTTGCAATTCCCGACCATTACTTAAGAGTTGATGGTTTTGTGTCTGGTTTCCCTTCCGTTCCCAAGTAAAGGGCACTTTCCCCCAACTGAAGGATGGGACTCAAGGTCGCGTGTGTCAATCATCCTGCCCTTCCTGAGCTTCGCACGACTGTTCCCGTCCAATCCAGTATTGCGATTCAATCATGCCTTCAAGATTTGTGACATTCCCGTTCCATCTCTCCAGTACAGAACACTCATTGTTTGGTCGATTAATTTGAATATGTGAAAGTGGCTTGAAAGCAGAAACTCAATGATTATTAAAGGGATCAGACAGCTTGGAGTAACCGTTGGTTTACTTATTATCTGAGGTCAGTTAAATGTTCCAATAAACCACGCCCTCCCAGCAACCCCCCACCTCACCTCCCCCACTTTATACTGAAGAACTGTACAATTTGGGATGAAGTTCTCTGTGGCCCAGCCTGCCAATCAAGCTGTGTTCCGGGAAAAGAGATGAAAGCCCTGCCCTTTCCAGCATTCCAGCTATTCCCGCTTACACAGTTAACAGTAATAAAGGGGTACTTAGGATATCAATCAGCACAAGTACATAAAGGCCATTTGACTGCTGAAGAATTGATTGATGGAGCCTGCTTGTAATTGCTGGCAGCTGCCTTACCCTCCCACTGACACAGCTATTAATGAATTAGTGGAAATCTAATTAATGGACCAAGATGATGTCCAGCATTTTATTTATTTACTTTACGTGTTTTGCATTGTTCGCATTCATTATAGTCTTTTATAATGGAAATAGAAAAGAATTAGCTTCTCTGTAAACAGATAACCAGAAATGCTCTGTGTAGTCTCATCGTGTTCAAATAGTTGCTATATTATTTATACAAATATAGACAATGTGTATATATAGTCTATAAGTGTATATTTTATACATAATGGGCCGGATTTCCCGATCGGAAGATTCCTGTGTGCGGATGCCTCCGATCGGGAAAAATCTACCCACGCTGGCTCCGTAGGTCCTGAGACTTCCGCTCCTGGGCCTCTCCTGGTGCGCGCGTGCAGAGGCCCAGGTATCCCAGGGGCGCAGACGGTTCGCAAGCACCCTTGAGATCACGTGGACCATGGGGAACCAATCAAAGAAGGGAATCCCCCTGCACACTTTTGACAGGTCTCTACACATAGATCTGTCAAAAGTATGAATGGGGATCGCATTTAAAAACAGTTAAACATTAAATACACTTTTTTAATATCACGCATTTAAAATTAGTTAAAATTACATTAGATTAAATATTTTAAACAAAAATGTAATTTTTTGTAAAAAAATTTTTTTACAGGGCTAAACGTACCTTTTTTAAAAGTATTTTTTAAAATTATAAATGAGTGAATTTTTTTAATTTTTTTTACTTTTTTAAACTCTCATGCTGGTAAAAGTAGGCCTTACGCCGCTTTTACCAGGCGTAAGATTTTTAAAGGTTTTCAGTGGGCGGAGGTTCTCCAGAAAGCAGAACTCTCTGCCCGCGGAGGCCCTTTTCCCGGGCAGGCGGAGGATCTGTCAAGAGGATTCTTCACAGATCGGAAGTGCTGGGTTTTAGTGCATGCACTTCGCATGCCTGAAACCGGCACTTGCGAGGCCCCTACAGGTGCGTACACACCTGTGGGGGTCGGAAAATATGGGCCAATGTAAGTGAATAATTTATACATAATATAGCAACATATGTTATATGTATATAGAAAGAAAGACTTGCATTTATATAATGCCTTGCACGATCTCAGGATGTCCCAAAGCACTTTACAGCCAATGAAGTACTTTTGAAGTGTAGTCACTGTTGTAATGTAGGAAATGCGGCAGCCAGTTTGCGCACAGCAAGGTCCCACAAACAGCAATGTGATAATGACCAGATAATCTGTTTTAGTGATGTTGATTGAGGGATAAATATTGACCAGGATATACATATATACAAATGTGCATACACGTGTGTGTGTATATATATATATATATATATATAGTGCACCTACATAGATGCACATATGTACCATGGACATACACACACATATTTATTTAATATATATATAAGCATAATACTTACACATATATACAAATGCACATAAAAATATACACACATATATTTATACACAAGCGTACACACATAAATAAAAATATAAGCTGCAGCTGGATATTTTTGCGGTTCTTCTATAAATGAAAGGTAAACACATAACTAAGGTCTGACAATCTGTTGATGTCGCGTGAGTCTTATTCTAGTTCCTGCTCTCAGCTTAGGCTGTGCATCTCATCCTTGGTTATTTTCTCACCCCTGACTTTTGTGTGCGATTGCGTTAATTCAATTCTAGTGTCGTCACTGGAACGATAATAACTAAATCGGCAGTTACTCAAAGCTGTAATAATCGAGTTTCAGCTTTCAAGCCACTTCCACATATTCAAATTAATCGAGCAAGCAATGAGTGTTCTGTACTGAAGAGATGGAACGGGCATGTAAGAAATCTGTCCGGCATCAAAGTTTGATCAGGTTTAAGGCACTAAAGAGAACTGAGGCCCTACATTCGGCAGGTAGCTCATTGGATATTGAATAGGTCAGGGATGCCAACCCAACAATCTCCACTGATCACCAACAGAGTTATGGAAAACAGGATTTTGCAGGAAAATAGACTGTGTTTGAAAGCAATGGAATTTTTGACTAGGAAAAGATGCTGCTCCAATTGCCCATTCCTAGCTCCACACTGCTGCTGATGTCTCTTACCATCATGGTCAATCCTTCCATTGGAATATAAGGGGACTGTCTGAACCATGATCTGCTCTATGATTGGCTGAAAAGTTGTGCACTCCTGTGATTTTACCTTCCACTACTTTTCTACCTTGAACAGCTTGACCTAGCAGCTCATATAAGAACTGACAAGTTCACCACTGAGGGCAGATAGTGGCCCAAAAATTCCTGTAGCCAGTCAACAAACGGCGCCCGCTGTTAGTTAGACTTCCCCTTGCCCGTTTAATCGCCGTGATAGTTGGGAGTTGCTGAAAGCGCGCGATGGAAACGGTGCAGCGCCCTCTACAGGGCATCTGGGACCTGAGTGAACAGGCCAAGCAACTGGGTGTCTCCTTAACCAATCAGACTGAAGGATTGTGAAATGACCAGTGCAAGGCCTGAGCAAGGACGTGCAATTTAGAAGGGTGACTTCAATGTCAAATCAGGTATAGAAAGAGAAATAAAGAGAGGGAAAAGAAAGATTTGATTGAGAGAGGCGAAAAAGTAAAAAATAATTTAAATTACATTTTAAAAAAATCTCCAACAATAATTAAAAATTGAAAGATTGAGACTCCACACTTGTAATAGTTAATTTTCAGTGCCAGAGAGGTTGACTGGCAGTAATTAGCACTTATCACATTGTTAAAAGGGTACTTAGACTTGAAAAGACTTGACTTAACTTTCTGTGGCGAGTTTGCTTCATATCTATAGCGCAAGTACCGCAACTTCACTGGCGAGGCGCACAGCGAGATGCCATTTTCGCAAAGCTACTGGCAGAGCAGCGCATCCCAGACAGCAACTTTTCAATTTCCGCATTTACTCTCACATCTGCCTTCGCCTGCAGTTCCTTATGGCATTTTCACATAAATAACGGAGAGAGCTATTAGCCTCGCCGTTAATTTGACCGCAATTTTTGAGCCAACGTGTTTCATTGTCACCTTATCTCTGACATAAGAAAACTACTAGGCACTTGGTCTAAGCGTTAAACAAGGCTTTAATCAACTGTTTTACAACATGGCGGTCTAGTTGTGTCCTTCACTAGTTCCTGTTAAGAATGTCCTGCGCAAGCTGGGCCTGTGCCCGAGTATTTATACTCTCCCTGGACAGTGCCACCCGTAGGATGCTCCGTATTATTTCATAAGTCTTTCTTTCATGAATGACTGATTCATGTCATTCTCCATCTATCTTTCCTTAGTGACATTGAGTTTTGACATGCTATTCACCCCTGAAGGGGCATTATAACCAAGAGCGATACTCTCCTCAACCAACATTCATACACTCTGGTTTTCCGATACTGGTCACTAGGTAGCAATTGGAAGGGGAACATAGGCTGATTTTGCCCCTAGATGTGCCTCTACTGCCACCCTAGTCTGGTGATTGAGCTCTGCATGAACCAGGGATGAAATATGGGAAGCCCCTCATTCCAGGCTGTGCATGCACACAATGAGCAAGAGGGAGTTAGATGATTACAGTTGTTTTTTATTGACTCACAACAAATTAATTTCCTTATGTCCATTTGGCTTATTGGAGTATTCAGTCATCCCACAATGCCAGTAGGGAGCCCTTGAAGGGAGCATGAGATAGAGACAACAATGTAATGCCAATTCTGTAACCCACAAGTGAGTCCAATAGTCAAAGCCATCCTAATATTCATATCATCCTGATTACCACGCACTATTCTGTAGGGTTTGAGTGGTTTCCTCAGTAGTGTATCCATTATTAAACACTTTGTTACTCTCATCACCACAATGATGAATTTTTAACACACCCTGTAAATGATGGATTATATTTCATGTACAATTCGTTCAGTGTCTTTCAACATTAATGTAACATTTTTCAACCCACTGCTAAAAATGTAAGCGTAGAAGTCGGTATGCATTGAGCCCATTTTATGGGCGTAAAACAGATGCAGATAATACCAATTTATTCAGTCATATTTTAGGCGTTCCAGGCAGAAGACATTAGGCCTCTTGAATATTTAAAGTAGGGGGCCTAACATCTGTTAAAGGACCCCTTTCGAAAATTCGTCAGCCACCAAAGGACGTTGAGTAATAAAAAAAAATTTTTTAAACACTTTCTGGGGAGCCAGGAGGTGCAGGAGTTAGCTGAGGGCCCAAAATTCACCTCCCGCTTCACCAGCCTGGGAACTCGCAGCAGGCGTCCGCAGTTCAATGAGGCCCGAGGCTACATTCCGATAGGGCCTACCTGTTCCGGTGCAGGGATCGTTCCCTGTGCCCCGTTCTCTGCCTGCAGGCTGAAGCTATGCAATGTCCACCCCTCAGAGTCACATTTCTCACTCGGATGTTAGAGTACGTTCAGAGCTTCGAGACTTGATGGTCGACTTCCCTTCCGTACCTCCTCAGTCTCAATCTCACCCAAAGCTTTTCAGATAGGATCTCGGAGCAGAGCGCAGGGATGAGCCTGTCATCGCATAAATCACCACGCTCCCCAATAGATATGTCAATGTTCGGAAAGAGGAGGGCAACAATTTTCCACAAACTGTAATAAAAATCCTAAAGGGATAAAAAAAAATCCAAACTGTTCACCCAGACCATCCATCCCTAAGATCCCAACAGGCCAACATGGAACATAGGAACAGGAGGAGGCCATTTAGCCCCTCCAGCCTGTTCCGTCATTCAATGAGATCATGGCTGTTCTGTGACCTAACTCCATCCACCTGCCTCATATCCCTTAATACCTTTGGTTAACAAAAATCTACCAATCTCGGTGGCCACAAGCTCACAACAACTCCAAACCCCTCTATATAAATAGGAACTTTGATATCCCTTGATTTAGCAGAACCATAGGAATATTGCCAATATCTTGACCCCCCCCCCCCAAACAATGCACTCTCTCCAATGTGTGGACAACTGTACTGATGACCCATATATGGCAGTGTAGCCTTTAGGTACCACGTGACATCGTGACTTCATCAAGTATAATGGCCCGTATTTTCTGATCTGGAAAAAATCTAGACTTACCCGAGGGCTCCCGAGGTGCGTATAGTTCCGCTCCTGGGCCTGTCCAAACTCAAAATGCGCAGGGCCCACATATCCCAGGGGCGCAGGCGGTTCACAAGCATCCCTGGGATCACGTGGGCCATGGGGAGCCAATAGGAGAAGGGAATCTCTCTTCATACACTTGACAGATAGACCTGTCAAATATATGAATGGAGATCACCCCAAAAACATAGTAAAACATTAAATAAATTTTTTAAAACCATCACATTTTTAAAATGGGTTGAAATTACAATAAATTAAATATTTTAAACATTTAATTTTTTGAAATAAAGAATTAAAGTTTTTTACGGGGCTAAAAAGAAACAATTTTTTTTAAAGTATTTTTAAATTATAAATGAGTGAAAAATTTTTTTTTAACTTTTTTTCAACTCTTATGCTGGTAAAAGCAGGCCTTACGCTGCTTTTACCAGGCGTAAGATTTCTAAGGGTTTTCTGCGGGCGGAGGTTCTGCAGAAAGCGGAACTCTCCCCCCCGCAGAGGCCCTTCTCCAGGGCAGGCGGAGGATCAGTCAAGAGTGTTCTTGGCAGATCGGAAATACCGGTTTTCAGCGCATGCGCTTCGCATGCCTGAAACAGGCATTTCCGATGTCCCTACGGGTGTGTACACAGCTCGTACCCACCCGTAGGCATCGGAATATACGGCCCAATATGTATGTAGTCTTTCTGAATAAAAAAAAAACCCTCCTTCTTTCACATTTACCCATTTCATTTTCTTTCTGTATTTTGATTCACCCCCCTCCCCGTCATTATACCTCTGCACCCTATAATTTGCATCCGCAATATGTTCCACCCAGGCTAAGCAGCTCTGTGTATGAGAGCCAGACTGCTGAAGCCAGCAATGTGGGACCTAGTTATTAAAAGGAATTTAAAACCAGTCGGCACAAGAAAGCTAGAGTTCTGTTCCTTGAAATGGAAAGGCACTGCGAGCACACTGAGCTATGTGAGTGTGTGAGAGAGAAAGCAATAGCTGATATGTTCTTTGCATCCATTATTGCTCAGCAGGAAATCAAGATGTGCATTATTTGACGATTTTAACATTATAACATGCTTCCTTTCTATATTTCAGTACCAACTAGAGACGCGTCGATTAAAAAAAAGTTTTTGAAGAAACATGATGCTAAATCCATTCTGGTAAGCATATTCTGGACATTTTTTATTTTAGCCATGTTTTTGAAAATGATCTCAATAAACTAACAGGGCTCTGGGGCCTTGTGAGTTGTTCATTTTAGTTATTTTGGAGAAACATAGAAAAATAGGAGCAGGAGTCGGCCATTCGGCCCTTCGAGCCTGCTCCGCCATTCAATATGATCATGGCTGATCCTCTATCTCAATACTACATTCCCGCTCTCTCCCCATACCCCTTGATGCCTTTTGTGTCTAGAATTCTATCTATCTCCTTCTTAAATATATTCAGTGACTTGGCCTTTACAGCCTTCTGTGGTAGAGAATTCCACAGGTTCACCACCCTCCGAGTGAAGAAATTTCTCCTCATCTCAGTCCTAAATGTCCTACCCCGTATCCTGAGACTGTGACCCCCTGGTTCTAGACCCTCCAGCCAGGGGAAACATCCTCCCTGCATCCAGTCTGTCTAGCCCTGTCAGAATTTTATATGTTTCAATGAGATCCCCTCTCATTCTTTTAAACTCTAGTGAATACAGGCCTAGTCGACCCAATCTCTCCTCGTACAACAGTCCTGCCATCCCAGGAATCAGTCTGGTGAACCTTTGCTGCACTCCCTCTATGGCAAGTATATCCTTTCTTGGGTAGGGAGACCAAAACTGCACACAGAAGGAATCAGAAATGAAAGGGCTGATTCTGGAATTGAACCCTCTCCGTGAGGATCGCCTCTTTCAGTATGCACAGGTCAGGCCCGAACTGCGCTCCTTACAGGGCCTCCCTCAGCCCACGATTGTCCAAACCCAAAATCAGCCCTTAAATGCTGCATAGCTAGTTTTAAATGGATGCCCCACTAACCCAAATCCCTTTTTGCTTTATGCTCCTCTTTGTGATCATTTTATCCAAAAAAATCTGACCCAAAATGTTTTTTATTATAATAACTGCAAAGTCTTTAACACCTATTCAGCTGATAGCCACGCTTAAAGAAAAATATTTCCTATGTGAGGAGAATCATTTCTTCCATAGTGCAAAGCAGATTATATTAATCCTGCAAATCTGCTTTAAAACCAAATTATTACTGCTAACTTTCAGTGTGCGTCCAACATGATGGCCCATTGGATCACATTGAAAATCGGCCATTTAGGACTGAGATGAGGAGAAATTTCGGGTTGTGAATTTCTGGAATTCTCTACCCCAGAGGGCTGTGGACGCTCAATCGTTGCGTATATTCAAGACAGAGATGGATAGATTTTGGAATATTAAGGGAATCAAGGGATATGGGGATCGGGCGGGAAGGTGGAGTTGAGGTAGAAGATCAGCCATGATCTTATTGAATGGCGGAGCAGGCTTGAGGGGCCGAATGGCCGACTCCTGCTCCGATTTCTTCTGGTCTTATGCCCTGGAGTCTCCAGGAATTTAAGATTAATCTCCAGGACGCTACTGCGAGCAACCTGGGAGAAAAATCATTGGGGTATTAAAAAAATGGTGAGGGTTTTTTAATCCATTTTCTTTGAAGATTTCTGTTTGTTAGTTATAAAAATATTAGAGATGGGGGCAAAAGGCTTTTTGACTGGGTGATGTGGTTGGAAGCAAAACGTCATGTGATGAAACCTTCATGACTAAGGCTCGCCAACTCTGGTGGGACAATCAGGTGCTTGTATTTCATTCTAGTCTCTTTTGCTTGTATTTTTTATTGTAGGCATCTTATATAAATATCTGCCACTTCCTGCATTATTTCTATATACAGGTTGACTATCCCTTATCCAAAAACCTTAGGACCAGCTGTGTTTCGGTTTTCGGAAATTTTTGGATTTCAGAAGGTATTATTTCAGACTGGGAAACTCTGAACATTAAATTAATTTGGTAATTAGTATTTGTATTTAATATAAATTTTAAAAGTTCAGGCTACCTCTTGCGACTGTTCCGTGTCTCATTCCCCTTCCTGCTTCTCTGTGCTGCCGCTCACAGTCTGTTTACAGCTCCCCCTGCTCCGTATCTGAATTCCTTGACTTAGCGGGGGTCTGGGGCTCGACTGCCGCCACCAGTTGTGGGAAAGTCGGATATTGGCTGACTCCTACGCTAAGCTGGCCCGCAAATCAGGTCAGAAAAGCATCGGCCGCGTCGGGTCATGTTTGGCGCCACTCGGGTTATGTCGTGCGCACGACTTACGCTCCACAAAAAAACTTCCGGTTTTCAGAGGTTTTCGGTTTTCAGAAGTGCGGATAAAGGATAGTCTACCTGTATTTAGATTGCCAGAGCATTACAAGCGAGCAATAAGCATACACAGAATCTGGGCTGCTATCACTTCATGTACAATTTACTCATCATAGACTTGCTAATTTTATTGTATCTTTATTGCTTTCTAAGATCCAATTATTTATTTAGTTCTCTTTGGCTTTATTGAATTATATTTACTATCAGACCATCATAAAAATGTATGAAAACCACACATCAACCCAACATGTAGGGTGACCTATATTCCAGAATGCAGCATTATTTTTCATATCCACACATAATAAAATAAAGAATAAATAGATAATCTACAATGGAACACAATGCAATTTTACAATAATTCAATAAAACACCCGGAGAACGTGATTTCATAACTTGATGTGCTAAAATTTGCATGAGTTGGGTTTACTGGGACTATTTTAAGAGAGGCAGTAATGGCCCATAAAAAAAAAACTGGTGTGGTGGAATCAGAATAAAACAAATGGTAATTAAATGAAAGAGCAGGATTTTACACACACATTCAGGCTGGCTGGTTTTTAAAAAAGATATATTATTTAACCCTGATCACATCACCAACACAAAATGGCTGAAATATTACAATTGCTGCTTTGACAATATTATATTATTGTCTTAATCCACTTACTGGCCTATTGTGTTTAATGAAAAACTTTTATTACGTCTCTTAAGTTCAGTGAAGGTTCTTTTAAATTAACTTTTGTTTGTAAATCGATTTGTTTTCCCCCTCAGTGTTTCGTCGAAGTCTTTATTGAGCTGCGTCTGCTTGATGCGTAATTGATTCTGCCAAACGCTATGTAGATTGTGAAAGGTTGTGGATTATTCTGAAAATGATGGTAGCAATGCAGGCCGAACAATGCACAGACATGTAGCACTTGGCAACTGTTGGTTTTTGACCTGTAAGGACTTCTACTAAGCAAGGAGTTAAGGATGGGTTTGCTTTTTTTCCATTAGATTTACAAAAGCTCTATTTAAATGTCTCCCACCTAGTAATTTGCTGGCACAATATCCCTTTTCCCCAAATATACATATTGTAGATACCCTACGTCAACAAGCTTGAGATGTTACACCATACCTGTACTGACAGTAATAAATCGCTGCGTGCATAGAATGCAGGTCATTGGAAATCTGATCCTTCCACCATATTCGGATATAGGAAAAGGGGAATCAGCTTCTGATCAAAAGGTTTTAGATTTTGAGGTGACTGCACTGGCCCTGTACCTGCATGTTCACACATATCGGCCAAAATAGTACAGGAAACTCTTTTTTTTTATCCGGCACCGACGGGACCGGCGTGGTGCCGGTTTATCAAAAAGTCCGGATTACAGAGAGGTATAGTTAAAAGGTACGAGAGCTCCGTACACAGCAACAAATCCAGGCTTCCCTGTTGCTTAGCAACAGGTGCAAGAAGCCCGGCCACAGACCAAGTGTCCCTGTTGCTTAGCAACAAGTGCAGGAACCCGATTACACAGCCACAGTTCCAGGAATGGCCACTAATGTGAAGTAAAACTTACCTGAACCTACTCCTGAATTTTGCCGGTTAATAGAGATTTCCAGTTATTTAGGTGCCGGTAAATTGAGAGTTTCCTGTACTTCCTTTACATTGAGGTAAAAAACCACTTGCATTATAGAAAGCTATCATAGGAATATAGGAATTGCTAAACGACAAAAAGGTCCATCTAGTCCATCTTCTACCATCCTGGTAGACGCTTGATACAATGATGATGGAGTTGTTGACTAATCATAGCAGTCAATCTCTATATCATCAACCAATCAACGTCATGCATCTCGTCACCCCTTCTGTTACCATGGTGCATGTATTTCTATCTGCCGTGGCTCAGTGGGCAGCACTCTCGCCTCTGAGTCAGAAGGCTGTGGGTTCAAGTCCCACTCCAGAGACTTGAGCACAAAAATCTAGGCTGACACTCCCAGTGCAGTACTGAGGGAGCGCTGCACTGTCGGAGGTGCCGTCTTTCAGATGAGACATTGAACTGAGGCCCTGTCTGTTCTTTCAGGTGGACGTAAGAGATCCCATGGCACTATTTGAAGAAGAGCAGGGGAGTTCTCCCCGGTGTCCTGGGCCCCTCAAGCAACATCACTAAAAACAGATTATCGGGTCATTATCACATTGCTGTTTGTGGGAGCTTGCTGTGCGTAAATTGGCTGCCACATTTCCCACATTACAGCAGTGACTACACTTCAAAAAGTACTTCATTGGCTGTAAAGTGCTTTGGGACGTCCGGTCGTCATGAAAGGCGCTATATAAATGCAAGTCTTTTCTGGAGAAGAGGGGGCAGAGATCCAATGATGTTATGTCATTCCCTGCCAACTCAATGTTATTCAGTTAGATGGTACACCCACCAGAATCGCCAATCAGCATGCCGCCCGTGGACGAATGGATTATTGCGATCACATATCAGAACTCTTGATTTATTTTAAATTTGGATGCACCTAACCCCAGGGATCCAAGTAAGCCAAAGTTAAAAGTTTTTTTAAATAGTGAGGAAATGGCTTCATGATCTGTGTTATGTTATGATTTTTTTAATGTCCTAAATGCCCAATATTTGAATGGCTGGGGTCTAGCTGGCTAGGCAACAATCTATTTATTATTTATTTGTGTGTTTCCAAAGACAAGAAATGTTTTAAAGGACTGATACTAGCAAAAGGTGCGATCCACTCAACACCTGTAGCTATCCCCACCTTCAAATTAGGTAGCTTCAAAATAGCTTCAAATTAGTTAACTATATCCCCCTCATTGAGACCCAGTGTCTCTTCTCACTTCAGTTGACATAGTTAATGGTATATCTTAGAGTGGCTCTCTTGACTGAGTTGGATGTGAACACTTTGCACTGGACTAGCCCCCCATCATGAGGCACCTGACTGGGAAACGCCTTCTGGCTGGGAAACGCCTTCTGGCTGGGCACTAAATGGTTCTCAACTGCTTCTAACTTTTTCTCAGATTAGGTGACTCTGAATTTACATCCAGCCTGATCCAAAGTGCTGACTTCTGGGTAAATTGATGAGGCCACTCTGAGATACATGTATGATCTATGTTATCAACTAACTGTGGGTGGGAGTGAAGGTCTAAAATGGTGGTTTTCCACAAGAGGAACAATAGTAATTAAAGTCAAGCTACAAATTTCACTAATACCTATATCTTAGGATCAATAAAAACAGAACCATGTCCCCTCAATTCTAATAGCCTCATCTCAGTACCAGCTTCCATTGTATTGCCTCATTATTTTTTGTAGTTTTCGAACGTGGCCATTATGGGATTAGCCCAGTGATTCTCAACACAATAAACATGGGTACAGTAGCCTAGTGGTTATGGTACTGGACTAGCAATCGAGAGATCATGAGTTAACTCACATCATGGCAAGTTGTAAAACTGAATTCAAAAAATCAGGTATGTGGCCTGGCATCAGAAAATGATCATGGAATCAGCCAGATTATCATAAAAATCCAACTGGTTCACTAATGTCCTTCAGAGGAGGGAGTCTACTACCCCTACCTGCTCTGGCCTACATGTGACTCTTTATGCCCTCAGGGAATCTAGATATGGGCAATAAATGTTGCCGTGCCAGTGTCACCCACATCCCAAGAAACAAGGTAAATGTAAGATGGAAGAACTGGACTAGTAATCCAGAGGCCTGGACTAATGATCCAGAGACATGAGTTCAAATCCCGCTGGGGAATTTAAATTCAGTTAATTAATTTAAAAAATCTGGCATTTAAAAAAAAGTAATGGCGACCATGAAATTACCGAATTGTTGTAAAAACCCATCTGGTTCACTAATGTCCTTTAGGGAAGGAAATCTGCCGTCCTTACCCGGTCTGGCTTACATGTGACTCCAGACACACAGCAATGTGGTTGACTCTTAACTGCCCTCTGAAATGGCAGCTCACCACCACCTTCTCGAGGGCAATTAAGAATGGGCAATAAATACTGGCCTTGCCAGCGATGCCCACATTCCGTGAATTAATAAAAAAAGGATATATCTCAAGAACACAGAGTAGAGGGAGGTTTGCTGCTCTGCTCTGGTTTTGGTTCAGTGTGTAACTTTCTGACGCAGCTGGATTTAGTTTGTATTTTCTTAGATTTATGCCACATCACTATAATCAACCATTTAGTATCAATGGAGTAAGAGTCATGTCCTGGTGCAATCAAGTAAAAGTTTTTTTTTTTAAAGAATATTTAATTAAAAAAGTTACAGAATCACATTTTACAATGACGTAAAATTAAATTTCTAAAATTAAAATCTGTCAGACCGCCAGAGATAGTTTGTGGCCCACCAGGGAATCGTGTGATATTGTTTTCAGTCGCTCCGAGTAGGAGAAGATTGAAAAGCATCCAGGTCATATTTTCCTAACATTGCGTTTCAATTACTGTGGTTAGCTTACAAAGCATAGATGGCATTTATTGAAAAGTCAAAGTTAAAACAGGCAGCTTTTCCCAAATCATTCTGATGTTGCTATTTTCTTCCATCCTGATGATGCGCACTTGAGATTCTCTGTCCTGCGATAGAACGCTGAGATGGTTAAATCAAATACAGGAAACTTTCTGTTATCCGGAGGCGAACCGTCCGGCAAGCTCGAGCCACCGGCAAAAATCAGGAGCCGTTTTTAATTCTTTTCGTTTCTTTTCTTTGCTTTTTTTGAACAGTCAAGCTCTGCAACATCTGTAGCTAAGCAACAGCTTCAGCTAGAGACGCTTGCCGACTGTTTAGAGGCTGTTGCTAAACAACAGGGTTTGTTGATTCATACGGAGATGAAAATCTCCGTATGTTTCAACATTAGCTCTGGAGTGTACGGCGGTTTTGAGGGAATGGCAGCAGCTCGGTCCCGTCGGTGCCGGATAGCACAAAGTTCCTGTAGCAAGAAGGCAAGCTCTCTTTTTTAGAAACTTAACTGCGGAGTCAAGGCTCAGCGCACAGAACAGCAACAACAACAACAACTTGCATTTATTTAGCCCTTTTAACCGTGTCAGCTGTGGCTCAGTGGGTAGCACTCCTGCCGGTGCGTCAGAAGGTTGTGGGTTCAAGTCTCACTCCAGGGACTTGAGCACATAAATCTAGGCTGACACTCCAGTGCAGTACTGAGGGAGTGCTGCACTGTCGGAGGTGCCGTCTTTCGGATGAGGCGTTAAACCGAGGCCCCGTCTGCTCTCTCAGGTGGGCATAAAAGATCCCATGGCACTATTTCGAAGAAGAGCAGGGGAGTTCTCCCCGGTGTCCTGGCCAATATTTATCCCTCAATCAACATCATTAAAACAGATTATCTGGTCATTATCACATTGCTGTTTTTGGCAGCTTGCTGTGCGCAAATTGGCTGCTGCGTTTCCTACATTACAACAGTGACTCCAATTTAAAAGTACTTCATTGACTGTGAAGCGCTTTGGGGCACCCTGAGGTTGTGAAAGGCGCTATAGAAATGCAAGTCTTTGTTTTTAGCGTAGTAAAACATCCCAAGACGTTTCACAGGAGTGTTATCGAAGAAAATTTGACACCGAGCTTCATAAGGAGATATTGGGACCAAATGCACAAGAGGCTATAATTGCAGGAGTGCTGAGATCTTGGAAGGTTGTGGGGTTGGAGGAGGATACAGAGATAGGGAGGGAGGAGGATACAGACATAGGGAGGGGCGAGGCCGTGGAGGAATTTGAAAACAAGGATGTGAATTTTAAAATTGAGGCACTGCCGAACACCACCAAGGTTTAAAATAGGAACGGAGTTGATAAACGGTTAAGTGGTTCCAAGCTTGAGCTTTTTAAAGCCTGCAGGGTTGTAGGGGAAAAAAGGGAATGTACAGAGGTAGGAAGGTCCATGATTCTGAAGTTTTGAAAAAGAATAAAGTTGGAATTGGGGATGATGCGATGAGTCTTGATTTCAACACTGGAGCTGATTGTGTTGTACAACAATAAAATATGCTCATAAACATTACTAAGACCTAATGGATTCTTCCAGTAGACAGGTACTGGTAATGTGTGGCCACTGAGGAACACAGGCTCCCTGCATCCATCAACATCCCAATATCGTCTCGTGCTACTTTAATAATGATGCTATGATTTATAATCTTCAAAATAGTTTCCTAGAACCTCATTTTCAAAAATAGGATGAAGCTACCAAGTATTTGAAGAGCAGAGGAGTTCTCCTGGCCAATATTTATCCCTCAATCAACATAACACAAACAGTTCATTATCACATTGCTGTTTGTGGGAGCTTGCTGTGCGCAAGTTGGCTGTCACGTTTCCCACATTACAGCAGCGACTCCACTTCAAAAAGTACTTCATTGGCTGTGAAGCGCTTTGAGACGTCTGGTGGTCGTGAAAGGCGCTATAGAAATGCAAGTCTTTATTTTATTTGTTACAGATGACAAATTGAGCAAAAAGAAGGTTTTGTGAGTCAACTCAAATCCATTTGAAATACCGTGGCCTAGAAATTCATCTCGGGCGGTGGTGATGGGCGTTATCGGGTCAGCCGCCCGTTATACGCAGCGCCTGGTATTCAGTGCCATCGCACGGGAAGCTTGGGCCACTTGCTGCTCAGTAACGCCACAATCGTTCCTTGTCTTTTGATCTGCTAGCTCTGCAATGGGGTGGAGCTGCTAACAAAGCATGTCAGTATTCTACCAAAAAAGTAAAGCCAACATACTGTAATTACTGTAATCACCTCTGGGACTTTGCAACATGTTATTAGGATTGTCTGATCTGAGCCACAGACATCTTCGTTGTGATTGAAAAAAAGCGAGTGAGTTTAAAAAAAAAAAAAAAAACTGCACCTGATAAACCTTCCCAGATGCAATCTCAGCTACTATTTATTGACACTTCCCCTTTGTGATATTTGGAATTATTTCAGGATATTGGCACTTAAAACAGGATCTCAGCATCATCGGCCCCCGGCAGATCTGAAAGATTATTTAAGTGACTTCTTTTCAAATCATAGGTGGGCATCATACTAGAGCGTTTGAAGCATTGTGGTAATTCAGGGAGCTACATCTGTTAGAGGGAAAGCAGCTTGCTTTGAGAGCCTACTTTAGCTCACTACATTGACCCACTCGCTCTGGTTACTGACCCTCCTGCTAGTGGAAACAGTGTCTCCCTATCTACACTATCAAAATCCTTCATAATTTTGAACACCTCTATCAAATCTCCCCTTAACCTTCTCTGCGCTAAGAAAAGAAAGACTTGCATTTATATAGCACCTTTCGCGACCACCAGACGCCTCAAAGTGCTTTACAGCCAATGAAGTAGAGTCACTGTTGTAGTGTAGGAAACGCAGCAGCCAATTTGCGCACAGCAAGCTCCCACACACAGCAATGTGATAATGACCAGACAATCTGTTTCATCGATGTTGGTTGAGGGATAAACTTTGGCCAGGACACCGGGGAGAACACCCCCCGCCCGCTCTTCTTCGAAATAGTGTCATGGGATCTTTTACGTCCACCTGAGAGAGTAGACGGGGCCTTGTTTAATGTCTCATCCGAAAGACGGCACCTCTGACAGTGCAGCACTCCCTCAGAGTGTCAGCCTAGCTTTATGTGCTCAAGTCCCTGGAGTGAGACTTGAACCCACAACCTTCTGATTCAGAGGTGAGTGTGCTACCCACTGAGCCACAGCTGACGAGAAGAACAATCCCAGCTTCTCCAGTCCCTCCACATGACTGAAGTCCCTCATCCCTGGAACCATTCTAGTAAATCTCCTCTGCACCCTCTCCAAGGCCTTGAGATCCTTCCTAAAGTGTGGTGCCCAGAATTGGACACAATACTCCAGCTGAGGCCTAACCAGTGATTTATAAATGTTTAGCATAACTTTCTTGCTTTAGTACTCTATGGGCTAGAATTTCCCAGGGCTGTAGGGGGATGGGGCTCTGCTCTGCCCAATTGCAGGGGTCTTTAGTGCCTGTTGATGTATTGGGCCTCGGTCTCCTTTATGCCCTTGCAGCTTATGTTAGCCTGCAGGTCGGGTGTCACTAAACACCCTCTAAGGAGATAGAGAACAACAGCTTATAGAGGAGGACTAAAATACGGTGGCGACCCGTACAGTTTATACCTAATCTGTGGGGTACTCCTGAGCCCAAGTGTTCCTGGAGTCCTCTCTCTTTTCCCTAGTCTGCTGTTCCCTTGTTTGGCGGGTTCGAAGCGCCCTAATGCCCCTATCTGGTTCTAACTCCAGAATTTGGGTGGAGAACGATGCACTTTAAATAGACACTCGGAGACAAGTAGTCCTTGGAAAAAGAACAGGTGACAACTAATTTTATTTGCCAAGGTAAGTTCTACCACAAACGTAATAAACACACACACACATTTATAACTATAAATAAAATATGAGCGAGAACGGACACAACGAGAATGCTTACACAGTTTTATCTTTACCAAGTCCAATCCCACCAACCCACTTTCCTACCTAAACTAGACTGACAGTTGCAGGTCCTTGGATTATACTCACAGCCTCCTCCCTTGACAGATGGAATTTTGAGTGCGGTTGTTGCTGTTGCTGTCACCGTCGGAATTTGACCTGTGCCTCGGGGTTCGCCGTACCCCGAACCTCGGAGAGGACCTTGCTGCATCTGGTCGGGTTTTCTCGAAGTTTGATTTTGTTGATTGCGCTTTCGGTCGGTTGTCGTTGGTTGGATTGTGCTTGATGGAAAAGGTTCCTGAAATGACTGGAGTGAATGCCGTCTTCCACAGCCACTTCGGTCGTTGGTGTCTTCTTGTCGAGGTCCCCGGAACGGGAGTCGGTATACGGTGCCGCTTCTTGCGGCGATGTTGCGCCGTCTGGTAGCGGAGTAAACCTTCAGTATACCGATTGAGCCTGGGGCCTGATGGTGGATCTTCTCCTCAGCGCGGTTGGAGTTCTTTAGATGTTAGTTCGCCCCAGCTCGTCCCTCCCGGGCTCGTCTTTTCCCTCAGCGTCTTAACTCGCTCTCCTGTTTGTTCTTCTGGTAATAGTTCTCTCTCAGCGTTGGTCCTTCTTGTGTTCCATATTTATGCAGGTAGGTGTGAGGACAGGGGTATTGTTTTGAGTGCACATCAGCTCCCCCAAGTCTGCTGCCCCATTGTGTCAGTCCTGGGACTTGATTAGTTTGGGCCACCTCTTAACTGTAGTGATCCCAAGACTATTGTCCCTAGTCCGAGTTGATTAAGGTGATGATGGCTTGTATTCATAGCCCGATTAGGGGTGAGTCACATATTCAAACCTGGACTGGGTGGTCCCCATTGGCCGGGGGTTTCCTCGCTTCAGGTCTGACTCGGTCCCCTGATTGGCCTTTGCGAATGCACTCTGCTTCGATTGGCCGACATCTATGGCTCGCCTCTGAGCCACAGTCCCCTGTATTCGGATGTCCCAGGCATATCCCAGCCTGCTTGTCGGGACCTCTGCCTTGGCCGAAAATGTTGGTTTTAAACTGTATAGGGCAATCCAATTTTTGGTAAAACGTGGTTGTGGATTTTCGAACCCGACAGGGCCGTGGAGGTGGGAATGGAGGTGTGTGGGGTGTTAATATTGCGAAATTGGGGGGCACGAACCCATCCCGCCCCCAACCTGCCTCCATGCCCGTTTCCCAGGAGGCGGGTACCCAACCTGTGCTGGGAGCCGCCTCCCTGAGGCGGGAAGGGGATTAGTGCCAATTAACTGCCTGTTAACAGGTAGTTAACAGGCAGTTTTTAGCCTAATCCCTATTTTTATCCCTGAAGTGTGGGCTGCCCAACGGATCCAAACCACGCCAAGTTAGCGAGGCGGACCGTTGGGCTGAAGGGCTTGGAGGGGTCGAGATGTCTGGTGTTCAGGTGAGTGATGGGTGCATGAGTGCAGAGGTAAGTGTGTTTGGTGTGTGTAAAGTGTGTAAATAAGCTTTACTTACCTTTACAGCCTTCCTTCCTTCAGGTCTCGGGAGTCCCTCGTCTCACCGGCACAGAAAGCAGAATGGCCGCGAGCTGTCAAAATCTGCAGCATTCAGCTTTCTGTTCTGGAGAGATCTCTAAATCATCCTGAGAGGAAGGAATTAACTTAGAGTACAGATTGTCAGTGTTTGACAGCTTCAAAGAGCTGTCAAACACTGATATTTCATCTGTCAAAAGCTCTTGACAGATGAAATGTCAATCTGTGATGTCACCTGTTGCCGGGTGGCCCTTAATTGGCCTGCTGAGCCCGCTGGGCGGGCTCAACAAGGTCAATCAAGTGAAAATCGAGTGGGTTGGCCACAACTCGATGGAGGCGGGACTACAACCCCAAAAGTGGGAGCCCTGCCTCCTACTCGCCTCCATTGATAAAATCCAGCCCATTGCCTCTATTTATAAAACCAAGGATTGCATATGCTTTTCTTCACAGCCTTATCAACTTGCCCTGCCTCCTTCAAAGTATATAGGCAATTCCCTTTTGAAAGTTACGACTGAATCTGCTTCCACCGCCCTTTCAGGCAGAGCGTTCCAGATCATAACAATGTAAAAAAAATTCTCCTCATCGCCCTCTGGATCTTTAGCCAAGTATCTTAAGTCTGTGCTCTAAGCTTTTTTTTTAAAAATGTTGTTTTTGGGGTTTCACAATGTTGTTTCTCTCTTTCCCCCCCTCCCTCCCCCAGCCTCGAATTGTAGAAGATAGTCTGACGTATGCGGAGCTGGAACTGGTGCCCACACAGCCGAGCGTCCCGAGCAACCCGACCACTCCGAGTGCCCAGTGTCCCAACACGGTCTACGCCAAAATCTTTTTTTCTAACAACCAAGGTTAACTAACTCCAGCTGGACGAGCTCCAGGAAACGTATATATAACACGGGCAGGACAATGTTTAACGAACAATAAAGCGTATGAAGTCGTGTACATATTTTTGGAACTTCAGTGATACCGAGGCCTTGTTGTGGTGTGCTCCAGGCCCGTGGAAAGATTTGCGCACCAAATGTAAACTCGCACGGCACAGGCGGCCTGAGACTGCAGCGGCAAAGGGGGTGAGACTATCTCATCCAGACTGTCAAGCAGCATCAGTTCAAACCCTAAACTACACAGGCAGCAAGACTCGCCTTGTCCACATTGGGCCATTTTCTCAGTCGCCGCACCCCCCTCCCCCAACCCCGCCCCCCCGCCCGAGTAGTGAAGGAATGCCCGGCCTTCGGGACTGCTCCGCCGAACTTCTATCGTTTAGCTGCACTAGGATCGATATTGTGCAAGAAGTAATGTGGGGCCGAGGACGCCTCATCTTCCTGGGTCACTGCAAGCCCTAATGGAGACCAAAGAAGGATGCACGTGCGTTTGTAAGAGAATACAAAATAATTTAATGGGTGAATACTTACTATAAGGTTTGAATTAATGGTCTTTCGTTAGGGAAAAAAATGATTATTACCTATGTGAGTGAGTGTATGTGTGTGTGTGACTGAAAGTGAGTCGGAGTGAGCAAGCGAGTATGTGAATGCATGGGTGAGTGTGAACATGTGTGCGTATATATATATATGTGTGTGTGTCAAATTTTGTTTGATAATGTTCCTGTGACGTTTTACTATGTTAAAGGCGCTATATGCAGGCAAGATGCTGTTGTTGTTGTAAGTGTGTGTGAGCGAGTGAGTGAGTAAACGGGAGTGAGTGTGCGTCTGTGTATGTTGGTATGTGTGAGTAAGTGTGTGAGCAAGTAAGTGTGCCTGTGTGAGAGAGTGTGTACGCCATTGTTATCAGTCTAACTTGGTACCACAATCCTCACATTGTATAGGTACCCTTGTATAATATGAGTTTGTGTAAGCGTGTGGTACTAATTGCCCGCGCTACCGTGCAGGGACTGACACGGGCTCGAGTCCCGCCCTGCCCACTGCCTCGGCTGTATCAAGCAGAGCTGCGGGAGGTCTCAGCTGAGAAACCCGCAGAATGGAGCGAAGTGTGGGCAGTCTTTGGCGCCTCTTAGTGGCCAGAGTGACTGCCCCCTTGGCTGCAGGAATCAGCCTGGACTGACAAAGGAAATACACCATCCAAAAATTGACTGAAATATCCCAGAAAAGTAACATTTTCGGTAAAGTCACGCGACGGAGAAACTCCCCGAACTTCAGCCCCCAGAGCGAGCTCTGACTTTGCGCAAGCCATTCCAACTTATCTTTTTCTTGTCTAATAATGTAGGCAGTTTTATCTTTTGTGTATTAGGGATTCAGATACTTAGTGAATTACTTGAAATGTGTGTGTGCAAGATGTGTCTGTACAAAGTTATGTAACGAAATGCCAGATATTTGCCAGTTCGCGTATGCAACAAAAACAAATTAGATGTTGATTTCCAATGTAATGCCAGGATACGCAATAATGCTGGATAATAAACTGAATTAATTTGGTGCTTATCTTATATATATATATATATATATAAAACGGTATGTCTCTCTGTCTGTCTTTCTGTCTCTCTGTCCGGCTATACAATCAAAAGTTATAGAGCATACCTACACGTGTGTTACATCAAAAGAAAGCTTACGATTCCAGAATGGTCGTAAGCGTATTTACGTTTCGGTGAGACAAAAATTGTGCCCGCGGTATCCAACAAACGTTCAAAATTCCGCTCATTATCTGCTCATTAGCATTGAGTGACGTCGAGGTCGACCAATCGTACAGTCGAGTGACCCGACGGTCGACCAATCGCTGCGTGGCGGGGGCGGGTTCCTGGCGCGTGCGGGCGGGCCCTCCTAGAGTCGAGTGACGGGACGATTGACCAATCCTACGCTTTGGTGACCTGATGGTCGACCAATCGGTGCGTGTGTGGGCGGGCCTTATCGTTCTGAACCGAGGTGAGTCGCCGCCATCTTGATTCCAAACTTTTCATTTCTTTTTCCTGCTTTCTGCGTCTTTAAAAAAAAGTTGCTTTTAAAACACATATTGTTTTTAAAAAAAGTGAATTACTTTCTAAATCTTTTATCTAATCTCATTAATTTTCCTACCTTTCCCCGTTTTTGCAGGTAGGCCTCGAAGCCTGGGCGTCTGTTGCCAGCCATGCTGGACCCTAGGCAATTGTTTTGTGGCAAGCTCCTCCCACCCCTCACCCCCCCACCCCCCCCTTCGGTCTCCCCCTTCCCCCCCGCCCTCTCCTCGGTCCCCCCCATCTCATCGCGCCCGCGTCCACTGACTCAGGCGGGAGCACGGGGTCTCCTGGGCGGTTGTGCCCATCTCTCTTCCCCGCTCGGCGGTCTTCAAGCCGGCTCGCTTGAAGCCAACTCAGGAGGGCGGGGCCATGTCAGTGCGTGGGGCGGCACGGAGCTCCGCGGAGCCATCGGGGGGGCGGGGCTCTCGGGAGAGCGGGGCGCGGGCTTGGAAGGGGGGGGAAGGGTTAACCCGGCAACCGGCTCTGGAGATCGGGAGGGGAGTTACCCTGGCAACTGGGCCCGGCCGTCTTTCATCCTGGCAGCAGTTCAATGTAGCGAAACAACAGCGCCATATTTGATCCTGGTGGCACGACATTCTCATGACGCCATCTTTGATCATGGCGGAACTTTAATGTGGGCCCGAACAGCGCCATCTTTAGTCTGGGCTACCCGGTTTCTTCCTCCTTCCCTCACTGTCTCCTTCCCTCTCTCCTTCCCCCTCCTCCTCCCCTCACTCCCTCCCCCCTCTCCCTCCACCCCCTCCCCCCTCCTCTCCTCCCCCCTCCCCCTCCCCCCCCAGTCGCTCTCTCTCTTCTCCCCAGTCGCGCTCTCTCTCTCTTCCAATAACAACATGCCCTCGAAAAAGCCTCGGCACCGCCGGGCACTCCAGCTAGTACAATATACACAGCTCACAGAATTTAAAGAGAATCATTGAGATATAGCAAAATGCCAGATATTTGCCAGTTCGCGTATGCAACAAAAACAAAATAGATGTTGATTTCCAATGTAATGCCAGGATCCGCAATAATGCTGGATAATAAACTGAATTAATTTGGTGCTTATACAATATACACAGCTCACAGAATTTAAAGAGAATCATTGAGATATAGCACGATACTGACAGAGAGCCCAAAACATGGTGTAGGAAAGTTCAGCTGCCACAGCAGCTTCCTTCAATTACCCCAGTATCTTGCTTCCAAATGCAGGCCCGGAGTTTCCGCTGGGTTTCCGCCCCGATGTCAGCGCAACCTGGGCGAAATCGACCGAGATAGCGCAGAGGTTTGCGGAAGTGAAAACGCCAGCGATATACGGGTTTCTCAGCTGAGACGTCACTTACGCTCAAGGTTCCGCCAGCCTGTTCGGCTGGTTGGAAAGTCAATTCTCCTGAAGCAGTCTCTGCCCACAAAAACTGGCCATGCCCCCCAGGTCGAAATGGTCGGAGCGGCGAGTTTCCACGTTTTTGTGCCCATTCGGGAGGTTTCGTCAAATTGCGCTCGTGTTCTTTAGCGTGCAGGCGCCAGTAGGCACCCGCAGTCATGTCTTATCTTCCCTCATCTTGCTGTGCGAGCAGATTAACCAAACTGCTGGGAAGGGAGGGCCATCCTATCAGCAGAGATTGAGTAGGCTAGGCCTATATTCTCTGGAGTTTAGAAGGAGAGGTCATCTCATTGAAACAGACAAAATTCTTAAGAGGGCTTGACAGGGTAGATGCAGGGAGGATGGTTCCCCTGGCTGGGGAGTCTAGAACCAGGGGTCACAGACTCAGGATAAGGGGTCGGACATTTAGGACTGAGATGCGGAGACATTTCTTCACTCGGTGGTGAATCTTTGGAATTCTCTAAACCAGAGAGCTGTGGATGCTCAGTCATTGAATATATTCAAGAATGAGATTGATAGATTTTTGGGCACGAAGGGAATCAAGGGATCTCGGGATCGGGTGGGAAAGTGGAGATGAGGTTGAAGATCAGCCATGATCTTATTGAATGGAGGAGCAGGCTCGAAGGGTCATTTGGCCTGCTCCTGCTCCTATTTCTTATGTTCTTACGCTGCCTACATGTACAGCACCGCAGTGGTTCCTGAACTCTCCTGAGTGGGGGTTACTGTACAAACGCTGACACATTCCCGAGGAGCCCCTCTCCTAACTTCCAAAAGACTATGAGGGGGTAATTTGAACCTAACTCGCCAGGCGGGAAACCCACGGGATCAGGTGGAATGCTGATTTTTACACCCAGCCCAATATTGACTTCAATGCAGAGTATAATCGGGTGGGATATAAAATCAGCATTGCACCCGCTCCCCTCAGTTTCCCAACGGTTGGGTTAAGTTAAAATTACCTCCATTATGCCACGTCCCAGAGGGAGGCAGCACACTCATTGTAGGGAATGGTTTCACCAGTCTATGCAGGAAGGGAATTGATTTGCTTATAAGTCAACAGAAGATGAATTGCAAAATACTCAAGACCTTTGGCCCGAGAAAGACAGGATCTAATTATCTCACAGACCCTTGGGATCTCCTCGCACACTCCTTCAGTCCCAGTGTGAAAAGCTGGACTGTAAAGGAGTTCACGTGCTGTGCAGTGATCATACAGGACGGAATGTATACGGATTGTTACTTATTACTCAGTATATACTGTTATGTTGAACCTTTATAAAACGCTGGTTAGGCCGCAACTGGAGTATTGCATCCAGTTCTGGTCACCACACTTTAGGAAGGATGTGAAGGCCCTTGAGAGGGTGCAGAGGATATTTACCAGAATGGTTCCGGGGATGGGGGATCTTAGCTACAAGGACAGGTTGGAGAAGCTGGATTTGTTTTCATTAGAGCAAAGGAGGTTGAGGAGTGATTTGATAGAGGTGTACAAGATTATGACGGATTTGGATAAGCTAGACGGGGAAAGGCTGTTTCCACTAGTTGATGGTACAATGACTAGGGAACACAAATTTAAGGTTTTGGGCAAGAGATACAGGGGGGAAGTGAGGAAAAACTTTTTTACACAGCGAGTGGTGAGGACCTGGAACTCGCTGCCGATGGACATGGTGGAAGCGGAGACACTCAATGTTTTCAAGGGGAGACTGGATAGGCACTTGAGGGAAATAAACTTGCAGGGCTACGGAGAAAGAGCAGGGGAATGGGACTGACTGGATTGCTCTACAGAGAGCCGGCATGGACTCAATGGGCCAAATGGCCTCCTTCTGTGCCATTTTGACTCTATGACTAATTAAGGTAAGACTAACTCTGCCAGGTTGTGTAATCTGAATCTTGTTTCTCCCGAAGAGGGTGGCCTCAATGGCGCACTTGGGAATAACCGATCGATAGACTTTTGTTGGGCAAGGGTATTAAGGGATATGGAACCAAGGCGAGTAGATGGAGTTAAGATACAGATCAACCATGATCTAACTGAATGGCGGAACAGGCTCGATGGGCTGAATGGCCTCCTCCTGTTCCTAAAAGGGAGACAGCATGCAATTAACCACTCCTGGATCCTGGATGGCATTCGGGTGCTGCGGCAACTTACGGGTCGAAATTGTTCTGCTCTTGGCACACGCAGAGAGCCCGTAGTGGGAAATTCAGCACTCCCAGCTTGTGATTTTCCATCGGGGATTTTCAATGATAAGCCGGACCGTCGATGGAGAAAACCGAAGGCTGAGTCCATCAGTAGACAGAGACAGTATATCATTCTTGAGATGCTAGCTCCCTTTTCTCACCTGCGTTTGAACCCAGTATTCAACCGCGAATGTCGTGCTTTTCAAGGTGAAGAACAACAGGTTTGGGAAATGTTTTGGTTTCAGCATCAAACACTCCCAAGGCAGGGAGACCACAGCCAGGTGCACAGCACAGCTTCCTCTACATAAGCAAAATAATTTCTTTTTATGGTTTTGCGCCGTACCAACACGGCTGGCTCCCAACTCTTGGGGCTTGTGCTTCCAGGGCAAACTCAAAGTAGCATCTTCGTTGCTTCTCTTAACCTCGCCTGCTTTCTATCCTATCGCTGACCTTCCCTTTCATTCCTTCATCCCCTCCCCCTTTTCCCAGCCCCTAAACCTGCTTTCCATTTCCTGCTTTTTACCAGTTCTGACGAAGGGTCATCGACCTGAAGCGTTGACTCTGTTTCTCTCTCCACGGATGCTGCCCTGGCCTGCTGAGTTTTCCAGCGTTTTCTGTTGTTATTTTGGATTTCCAGCATCCGCAGTATTTTGTTATCATCAAAGTCGCCATGTCAGTTTCACTAAAGCTGCCCCCACCCTCCCCCCTGGGAAGAGACAGTGAAAAAACTTGTCTTCCCTGGCGACTGACATTAGCGAATTTACTTGGAGGCCACCACTGTCTGTGTGAGAGCCACACATCGGGAGCCAGGGGCAGTCGAAGGTTATGAAACCAATGTAGAAAGCAACAACATTGCCCTAGGTAACAACAGAAAATGCTGGAAAAACTCAGCAGGCCAGGCAACATCCGTGGAGAGAGAAACAGAGTTAACGTTTCAGGTCGAAGACCCTTCGTCAGAACTTAGAAAAAAAAAGCAGGAAATGAAACAGATTAAAAGGCCAGTTTGGGGGCTGAGAAATGGGGGAGGGGGATGAAAGAACAAAAGGGAAGGTCTGAGAGGTGAAGAGACATTAAGAGATATTCAAGGCGAGACGAGATGGTAATAGGACAGGTAAAGAGACAAAGGATGGCTCTAGATGAAGTGTGAAATGCGCTGGCAGAGTGAGAGACAGCTGCCATGTGGGAGAGAGAAAAAGGAAAAGGCACAAACCAAAGGTGTGGATAAAATATATATAAAAATATAATAGGGGCCGAGGTTATGATCTGAAATTGTTGAACTCGATATTGAGTCCGGAAGGCTGTAAAGTGCCTAATCGGAAGATGAGGCGCTGTTCCTCGAGTTTACGCTGAGCTTCCGTGGAACAATGCAAGAGGCTGCAGACGGCGAGGTCTGAGTGGGAATGGAGCGGTGAATTGAAATGACAGGCGACCGGAAGCTCAAGGTCACCCTTACAGACTGAACGGAGGTGCCCTGGACTACTTTATAACAGTGACTACACTTCAAAAGTACTTTATTGTCTGCAAAGCGCTTTGGGATGTCCTGAGGTTGTGAAAGATTGTCCTGGAGATTAATTATAAATTCCTGGAGACTCCAGGACATAAGAACATAAGAAACAAGAACAGGAGTCGGCCATTCGGCCCCTTGAACCTGCTCCGCCATTCAATGAGATCATGGCTGATCCAATCTTGGCCTCAACACCACTTTCCCGCTCTCTCCCCGTACCCCTTGAATCCCCTGTAGTTCAAATGTCTGTCAATCTCCGCCTTGAATATATTCAATGACTCCGCCTCCACAGCTCTCTCGGGTAGAGAATTCCAAAGATTCACGCTATATAAATGCAATTCTTTCTGTTTTGACAGTGTCTCGGCCAATCCTTCAGCCAACACCTAAAAACAGATTATCTGGTCATTATCACGTTGCTGTTTGTGGGATCTTGCTGTGCACAAATTGGCTGCCCCGGTTCCTACATCACAACGGTGACTACATTTCATTGGCTGTAAAGTGCTTTGGGACATCCGGAGGTCGTGAAAGGCGCTATAAAAATGCAAGTCTTTTCGTTTCTTTCTAATGACATCAACAACAACAACTTGCATTTATATAGTGCTTCGAACATAGAAAAACATCCCAAGGCGCTTCACAGAGGTGTAATCAGATCAAAATGGGCATCCTCCAAAGAGCATCCCTCCTGCATCAGTGTGACCTTTTTAGTTCCGATTTGCTGCATTGGTCGCCCTGTGGTTTCCCTGAGTGACTGACAACTTCGTGACAATTACAGGCTGGAGCTCTATCTCTGATCCCATCAAGCAAGGCTCCTCACTGCGGGCATGGGATTGCTGAATTTACCCTCTAGCAATGTTCCCTGTAGGTTGCGCTTTGCTCGGCGCGGCCTGCGTCTTTTAATGCGCGGTCCCTTCAAATTTCCGCGCTTGCGCGGTACTTACAATGCAAAAGCAGGTGAGCGGCCTGCGCGGGACCTCGCAGATGACTTTGCGGCCGTGCGCGGGTGCAGCTCAGCGGGAACGTTGTAGTCTCCACCACACGCACCATTTACAATATGAATTAAGATGGGCGATTTTGTGAATGGGGCGAGTTGGAAGCGGGACTGCTGCTTGTCGGGTCGATGTCCCGCCTCCATCGAGTTGTGGCCAACCCATGCTATTTTCCCTTGATTGACCTTGTTAAGCCCGCCCAGTGGGCTTAGCAGGCCAATTAAGGGAAAGCCGGTTGCTGAGAACATTAACGTATGACATTTCATCTGTCAAAAAATTTTGACAGATGAATTATCATCATTTGACAGCTCTGTGAAGCTGTCAAACAGTGATATTCTCTGCAGTTTGATGAGGTCCTTCTTTCTTTTACAGAAATGAGATGGTTGTTGCATCTGAGAATGCAACGGTCATCTGTCATCTCCAACACGGAGGTCCGAGACTCTCCGCATACAAACTGGCTAAAGCCTGCAGGAAGAAACAAAGGTAAATACACTTTTAAAAACACTTTGCACTTACCTCAGATACTCACCTCTACACTCTTGCACCCATCACTTACCTTCACACCACACCTTTGCACCCCCCCCGACCCCCGCAGCCCCAGTACTCACCTCGCTGAGCTGGCGGGTTTTGGAGCCTTCGGGAAGCCCACACTTGTGAGGGCAAAATGGGGATAATCCTATTTTCTGCCTGTTAACTATCTGTTAACAGGCAGTTAATAGGCTTTAATCCCTTCCCGCCTCCAAGGAGACGGGACCCGGCGCGGGACGACTACCTGCCTCCTAGGAAGATGGCACGGAGGCCGGTTGGGCACCCGCCCCCAAATTCTGCCATTTCCCTGGCAGTCCCGCCTTCATACCCGCCTCCCCAGGACTGGCAAAATCGCCCCCTTGGTTTCCTCTGCCCAGCTGTATAGTCCTCAACCAATTGGATTTCGATTTCAATGATGTACGATTATGCTGATGTTTAACGAGTGAGAGGCTACTTGAATCATATTCCAGACATAGGGTGACAATTGCCCACTCCCTTTCAGGGGGTGTCGTTACTGTTCAGGCTTGTTTTGTTGCAGACTCCAAGAGCCAGGAATATTCTGCTCCAGTAAAAAAATCTTGTCAACCCCTGTTGTGGTGGGCAATGAGGCGAATCTGGGGTTCAAGGGTCAGGATATCCACGGTGATGTTAACAGTTGTAGCAAGTTGTTTTCTATTGGTCTTTTCTGATCGTTTATAAATTTGCACTGGCAGTTACATCAACAGTTTAACAGATTGGGGAAGACCAGGGGGGCACAAGTTAAAACTATGCAAGAGTCGGAATGGACTGCATGTTAGGCGGTTCTTCTTTTCCCAGAGAGCAGTGAGCGTCTGGAATACGTTGCTGGCTGGTGCGGTGGGTGTTGACTCTCTGCCTTCAAGAGGGAGCTGGGTCGGTTCCTGACTGGGCAGGGATCGCATCATATCATAGGTACGGTAGCATAGTGGTTATGTCATTGGACTAGTAACCCAGAGGCCTGGACTAATAATCTGGTAGGTGTGAAATTCAAATCCCACCACAGCAGCTGGGGAATTTAAATTCAGTTAATAAATAAATCTGGAATAAAGGCCAGTATCAATAATGGTGACCATGAAACTATCGGATTGTCGTAAAAACCCATCTGGTTCACTAATGTCCTTTAGAGAAGGAAATCTGCTGCCCTTACCCGGTCTGGCCGATATGTGAGTCCAGACCCACAGCCATGTGGTTGACTCTTAACTGCCCTCTGAAATGGCCTAGCAAGCCAGTCAGTTGCATAAGGTGGCTCACCACCACCTTCTCTAGGGCAATTAGGAATGGGCAATAAATGCCGGCCATGCCAGCAACGCTTGCATTTTGTGAACGAATAAATAAAAAAGTATATGGAAGGTAAGAGTTTTTATAGATAACATTTGGTCCAGGTGATCTCCTGGACTGGTTTTGATCACCTGAGGGGGGGGGGGGGTCAGAGAGGATTTTTACAGAGTATTATTTCCCTCATTGGCCTTGGGTTTTCTGGCCTCTCCCGGGACATTGCATGGCTGCGGGGGTGGATGTGAGGGGAGGGAGGAAGTCACGATGCTCGGGCCATCATGAGTGTGGGGCAGCCTTGATGGACCAGGTGGTCTTTGCCTGCCCGGCAATTTCGTATGTTCGGATGACACAATGGGGGGAATTTTTTTGGGGGGGGTGGTCAGCGGGCACATTTGGTGGCGGGTCGAGTGGGGAAAAAACATTTTTTGAAAGTGGGTAGGGAACCTGCTGTCAACCCGCCGCCACGCTAGTCTCCCAGATGTCGGGTCTGTCAGCACTGAACAGACCCGAAACCAAGCGGTGGGGGAGGCAAGTTAGGTGATTAAGAGCTTGTTAACAGGCACTTATAAACTATTTCAAGCACACCTTTAGATTTTAAGGGCTGGATTTTCATTGAGGAGGCCCAGCTTTCAGGGGTTGTAGTCCCGCCTCCATCGAGTTGTGGCCAACCCACGCGATTTTGACTTGATTGACCTTGTTGAGCCCACCCAGCAGGCTCAGCAGGCCAATTAAGGGCCACCCGGCAACAGGTGATGTCACAGATTGACATTTCATCTGTCAAGAGATCTCCCCAGAACAGAAAGCTGAATGCTGCAGATTTTTGACAGCTCGCGGCCATTCTGCTTTCTGTGCCGGTGAGATGAGGGACTCCCGAGACCTGAAGGAAGGAAGGCTGTAAAGGTAAGTAAAGGTTAGTAGAACTTCTTTAAACACTTTAGACACGCCAAACACACTTACCTCTGCACTCATGCACCCATCACTCACCTGAACACCGGACATCTCGACCCCTCCAAGCCCTTCATCCCGACAACCCACCTCGCTAACTTGGCGTGGTTTGGAGCCATCGGGAATCCCACACTTCACCAATAAAAATAGGGATTAGGCTAAAAACTGCCTGTTAACTACCTGTTAACAGGCAGTTAATTGGCACTAATCCCCTTCCCGCCTCGGGGAGGCGGGTCCCAGCACAGGTTGGGTATCCGCCTCCTTTGAAACTGGCATGGAGGCGGGTTGGGGGCGGGATGGGTTCGTGCCCCCCGATTTCAAGATTTTAACCCCCCACACGCCTCCAATCCCACCTCCACGGCTCAATGAAAATCCTGCCCTAAGAGTTCGCCCACAGCTTCCCTGCTGCTCGGGGATCACGTCGGGTAAGGAGGTCGGGAGTTGTGTCAGCATGGGATCATTTCTTAACTTGACAGCTACAAATGTTTCATAAAAGCTCCCATTTCATAGCTGTTCACTTTCCAAGGTTAGAAGCTGTTGCTTACTGCATTTCTAAGACAGATTGAGCTTTATGCAGGTTGCAAGTGTTTGGAGCAAACTCTGTATCCACTGTCACCTCATTGGAACAACCTCTCTCACCATTGACAGATTGCTTCTGTCATCTCAACTTCTGCCATCTATTATATCAGCATCGGTGCACTTGAAATTATCTCACCTTGGTCCTCAGAATCCCAACACGATCAGCCCCAACACCAGCATCACCGGGCACACCAGCAGCATACATCCACACCAACCTTCTCCGCAATCAACTGATGCTGCACAGGACAGAGGGCATCAGCACCCGAGCACATTGCTGCCTGGGACGCCAGGGATGGCCTCACCATGGCCAGATTTACTTCACTTGATGCTGTACACCATGGCTGCCACATGATGCGCCAGGTTGACACCACACCAACACCATAAACCATCCCTACAATGCCCAAGCCATTTCTTTCACACTCATCACCATTGCAGGTGGTACCGTTATGCCTCAACATTCAAGTCACTTCCAAAGGTGCATACAGATCTGTCCAAGAATGTAAAGTGTTGAAAATAAAGATTTCAATGTTTGACAGCACATTAACAGAAACTTCACATGAACATTGGCTAAAACACCCAAGTGTGTTGTGTGTTGTTACTTGGTATGATTGCACTAGGATGAGGGTGAGTGTGAGGGGTGGCTAGTGAGATGGGGAAGTGATGACGTAGATAGAGAGGGATGGGTGAAGGTGCAAGGTAAGTTGGTGTGAGTAAGGATGTGCAGGAGTAGGGTAGGGAAGGCAGAGTGATGGGGATGTGATGAGTGGCACAGCAGGATGAGGTTGAGTGTGGCTTGGCAGTAACGTTTCGTGATCTACTGAGACCATTGAAAGGTTTGCGCCACTGCAGCCTGGTCCTCCTGACGACATCCCTGCTTGTGTCCTCCTGTGCAATGTGCAACCAGGCTGCGTTGGTCTCCTGGGGAGGTCTGTTCCGCCCATTGGAAGGGAAGAGAACCTCCCTGCGTGCTGTGACTCCCTCCATAAGCATATGGAGTGAATCATGGGAGAGCCTGGGTGCAGCCGTGCACCTTTGTGCAGTGCTTGTCAGTGTTTGCAGCACCTCAATGCTGCAGCACATTGAAAGCACAACTGTCAAAATGAATTTGCGCATGGTCCCTTTAAGGAAACTGACTAATGACGCTTTATCGAATGATGTCATCAGACCCGCTTCTTTCAATTGGCCGGGAAATGCACTAGGTGGGCTTAACAAGCCCAATCAGCGTAAGACCACTTTGGACAGCGGGCTGAAGCCAGCAGCGGGGTCGCAACCCACGATTGACCCCAGCCGCAGCAGACCCACCGAGGTAGGGGAGATCGCGGCCCATATCTTTGCTCCATCAATCAAAGCATGCCTGTTTACATACCTGGGAAGGCGCTGTGATACTTCGTGCCTCCCTCACATTTCTGCCACTGAAATGGAAATGAGGCAACCGTGCAGCCACGGGAGGAGTGGGGAACCACAGCAACTGTTGGCCAGCGCTGGCGTTGGCTGCCATTTTGTCTGACTGCGGCAACCTGCGCACTCCTCGCGAGACTCACCCGCCATCCCCCGCCCTCCCCCCCACCTCTCCCCCCAGCAATGGGGGAGCAGTCTCCAGCTAGAAAATGAAAGAGATGATTTATGACTTTTAAATGACCACGTCTGTGCATTCACCATTGTTCTGGTGTTAAAACAATTTATATGGTGCCTTTAAAGTAGAAAAACGTTGTGTGGTCCACAGTCTCAGAACCTGCAGAGCCTCTTCCGTTTGAAGCAGTTCGGTAATATAAAGGAGGGGGCATCAAAGGACCATTCCTTGCTGGCTTTGTTGAAGGCCTACAAACATTAACAACATTCTCATCATCGGGTTGATGAACTCTGATTGGACATATTCCTGGAGGTTGCATCAGAGGACCTCCGACCTCCGACCTCCAACGGCCAATCCCAGCCAAACAGCCTTTTGTTTCCCAACATTTTTATAACTAATAAACAAAAGATTGACAAAAGAACCAGAGGTGACATGAGGAAAAACTTTATTATGCAACGAGTGGTTAGGATCTGGAATGCACTGCCTGGAGGGGTGGTGGAGGCAGACTCAATCGTGGCTTTCAAAAGGGAATTGGATAAGTACCTGAAAGAAAAAAAATTTGCAGGGTTACGGGGAAAGGGCGGAGGAGTGGGACTAGCTGAAGTGTTCTTGCAGAGAGCCGGCACGGGCTCGACGGGCCGAACGGCCTCCTTCTGTGCTGTAACCGTTCTATGATTCTATGAAAAGTCTTCAAAGAAAACAGAAAAAAAACATTATGGGCGTGAAATTTGGCTGCTTTGCGCCTGTCATTAGCGCTTCCATGGGGTGATAATGGGGCGCAAATGGGTTTTTGCCCGGGCGCGGCGATATTTGCGCCCCACGCTAAATTGGGCCAGGTTTTTGCGGAGTTGCTAAGAGTTAGTGCCACGCTCCTATAGGTACTGCCCCGCTCGGCCGCGCCCCGTTAGCGCCCAGATGCAAAATTTATCCGTGCCCCCTCACTTACCGCCTGGCGCTAACAGCGACAGAATTAACTGTCGAGTTGCAGTCAGGAGTCGGTGTTAGATCCGTGGTTCAGTGGATAAATAATCACACAGATGCTGTACATTAACAAATAACAGGTCTTTACTGGAGGAGGGTAATCTCTAGACTGGGGTACAGAGGCATGCGCAAAGCTTATATACCGGTGTGGTCACTGCCGGTACTACAGTATACAGGAGCTGTAAAAAGTAGTTCTGACTTAAAGGCACATACACTACAATTCCTCCCCTTTTAGATTAATAATAACCCCCTTAATATTCAAATAACAATTACATTTTTACATGTACATTAAATAACAAAAGTCCATTTATAGATTCAGTCTTTGGGGTGGCTTCCTGACCCTTTCGGGATAGCGCCTCTCCAGAGGTCCTTGTTCTTGGCGCAGAGGCGATTCTGACCCCTTTTCATCGGGTAGTTCATCGGGTTCCACTGCTACTGGGTCTGAAGTAGATGCTACCGGTATGTCGGGTTCATCCCCAGGTACTCGAGACATGGGGTTGACGCGTTCCTGTGACGCTAAGATCTGATCGACGTGGCGTCTCACAATGTTCTCCCCGACATCCACTGCGTACATTAATGGCCCCTACCTTGTACATATCGTTCCGGGTTGCCACTTCTCTGTTCGATAGTCACGGGCCAAGACTGGTTGCCCTACATTGAAGCTCCTTGTCGGCCTCTCATTGATGTGCTGGAATTGTTTGTCCTCAACATTTCTTCGCACATTTGGTCTGAGCAAGTCCAGACGAGATCTCAACCTTCGGTTAAAGAACATCATGGCCAGGGTCTGGTTGGTAACTGCATGTGTCGCGTTTCAGTAGGCTAATAAGAAATTGTTCATCTTATGCTGTAGTGGAATTTCCTTGTCACACATGGCCTTTATCGCCTTCTTAAAGGTTAGTACGAACCTCTCAGCCAATCCATTGGTGGCTGGATGATACGGGGCGGGTGTGTAATGCCTTACCCCATTCCTTTTCATGAATTTTTGGAACTCGTCGGACACAAACTGTGGTCCATTATCAGAGCAGATCTGCTCTGGCAACCCGTTTCTGGCAAATATGGTCCGTAGGACTGCAATCGTTTTCTCTGTAGTGGTTGAAGACATCTTTATCACTTCAGGCCACTTTGAATGAGCATCCACTGCTATTAAGAACATTGAGTCCATGAATGGACCAGCGAAATCAATGTGCACCCATTGCCATGGAGAGGAGGGCCACTCCCATGGGTGTAGAGGGGCATGTGGTGGTGCATTTTGGACCTTCTGGCATCCTAAGCAGCTCTTAGTTAGGTCTTCGATTTGTTGATCGATTCCCGGCCACCACACATAAGCCCTAGCAAGGCTTTTCATTTTCACTCCCCCCAGATGACCTTCATGTAGCTCATTTAGCACTCTCTCCCTTAACTTGGGTGGAATCACCACTCTGGATCCACACATCACTGTCCCCTGGCATACTGACAGCTGTTCTCTTCTGGATGAGAATGCTGGCAACAGTGAGTCGCCATGTGTTGGCCATCCCCTCATCGTCAATTCATATATCTGTGACAGCGTCGGATCATTGCGGGTCTCCTTCTCTATATCCGCGTTTGTTACTGGCAATCGTTCAATTATCGACGAATAAAATATCTCGATAGGGTCCACTGCTGGTGCTTCCTCCACAGTAGGCAGTGGCAGGCGCGATAGCCCATCAGCGTTCCCATGCTGTTTCGTGCCTTTATATTCTATTTCATATTGATTCGCCCCTAGAAACAGGGACCATCTTTGTAACCGCTGTGCAGTCATTACTGGCACGCCCTTCTTAGGATTAAAGATGGAGACAAGTGGTTGGTGGTCAGTCAGCAAGGTGAACTTCTGCCCATGCAGATAGTGGTTGAATTTTTTTACTCCCCATACTAAGCTGAGGGCCTCCCTGTCAATCTGGGCGTAGTTGCGCTTGGCTGAGGTTAGTGACCGAGACGCAAAGGCTACTGGCCTCTCCAACCCGTCTGGGAATTTGTGCGACAGCACCGCTCCAATGCCGTAGGGTGATGCATCACATGCCAAATGAATTGGTAGTGCTGGGTTGAAATGGGCCAACACCTCTTTTGATGTGATCAATTCTTTACACTTCTGGAAAGCTCGTCTACGTTCGTCATCCCACTTCCATGGTACCCCTGTTTGCAGTAGGGTGTTCAGCGGGTGCAATACCGTAGACAAATTTGGTAAAAACTTGTGGTAATAGTTTACCAGCCCGAGGAACGACCTCAGTTGTGACACATTTTCCGGTGCTGGAGCCTTGACTACTGCCTCAATCTTGTCAGGGGACTTATGTAACCCCTCTTCATCGATGACGTGGCCGCAATACGAGATCTGTTTCTGGAAAAACTCGCACTTGTGGCGATTAGCTCGTAACCCATACTCCTTTAATCTGGTGAGCACCTTCTCCAAGTTAGCGAGGTGATCACCGTCATTTTCGCCCATGACCAAGATGTCGTCCAAATAACACTGGGTCCCTGGAATCCCTTGCAGGACCTGATCCATCGCCCTTTGCCAGATAGCCGGAGCTGAGGCTACTCCAAACACCAGCCGGTTGTATTGATAGAGACCTTTATGAGTGTTGATCGTAAGGTAATGTTTCGAAGCTTCTTCTACCTCCATTTGCAAGTACGCCTGGGCTAGATCAATTTTGGTGAAGCGTTTACCACCAGATAGCGAGGTGAAAATATCCTCAATACGTGGAAGCGGATATTGCACCGTGTGAAGGACTGGATTCACTGTCACCTTAAAATCCCCACAGATGCGGACCTTCTTTGGTTCCCCAGGTGTATTACTCAACGACCTCTTCATTACAGGAACGATGGGTGTAGCCCACTCGCTCCAGTCCACTTTGGACAGTACTCCTGAACGTTCCAACCCTTCCAGCTCTGCTTCAACAGCTGGTCTGATCGCATAAGGCACTGGTCTGGCCTTCAGAAACTTTGGGCTTGCATTTTCCTCTATTTTAATTGTTGCTGTTATTCCTTTTAGTGTTCCTAGTCCCTCCTGGAACACTTCTTTTGCGTCAGTTAGCATTTTTGACAGTCGTCCAGGTGTGACGTCATCATCCTTTTTGGCCTCAACCTTCAGTGCCTGTACAAATGCCAATCTAATTGTATCTTCCGGATCCATTCACGTCCTAGCAGTGGTGGTCCTCCATTTGGCAATACATATATATCCATTTTAGGTATTTCCTGGCCTTTATATGTCACTTTCACCCTTATTTTTCCTTTGGGGTAGACTTTTTGCCCCGTATACGTCTTCAAGACAATCTCTGTAGCTTTCAAGGGTATGCGTGAAAATAGCCGCTTGTAGTCTCTTTGATTTATGACTGTTAGAGCTGACCCTGTGTCCAATTCCATTTCCACTTGTATTCCGTCTATCTTGAGTGTAACCCAGATAGTCTGGTGATCCTCCATTTCGGTTACATTATGTAGTTTCAGACAACCCAGCTCCTTGCTTCCGGAGTCTGTGTCACTTTTCTGTTCGTCTGAACCACTATCCATCACCTGGTGTACCTTTTTGTACTTCTCCTGTGGAGATTTCTTACTGTTGGTTTTCTTCCCAGACTTGCAGACTCTTGCTATGTGTCCTGTTTTCCCACACTGTCTGCACACTTGGTCCTTGAACCAACAATCTTTCTGGTCATGTGTTGTTCTGCTGCAGCGATAGCACTTCCCTGTTCCATAGGTCATTTCGTTGGTGCCATATTCTTGCGGTCTCCATTGTATCTCTGCAGCGCCCCTTGCGGCTGCTTCGTGTGATACTGCCATACTGAAAGCTTTGTCCAGCGTAAGGTCCGTTTCTGATAGAAGCCGTTTCTGGGTTCCTTCACTTTGTAGCCCACACACAAACTTGTCCCTTAACGTGTCTGCTAGTCCCGCTCCAAACTGGCATTATTTCGATAGCTTGCGCAGTTCCGTTAGGTACTCAGCATTGCTTTCATCTTTGTGTTGGTTCCTTTTATGGAACTTAAATCGTTCTGCTATCAGCAGCGGTGTGGGGTTTAAGTGGTCCTGTAGGACTATGCTTTCAAAATTCTTGTTTACCGGCTTCTCTGGGGTTATTAGATTTCGCAGTAACCCATAAGTTTTTGCACGCATGGAATTTATCAGAACCAGTGCTTTATTAGCATCTGGCACTTCATTCGCCCTGCAGTACACCTCAATACATTCCACATATGTCGCCCAATCTTCGACTTCATTGTCGAACGTAGAGATACTGCCACTCTTCGGCATCCTTGGTTGTGCGTTAACTATCACCAATGGCGCCTCCCGCGCTTCCCCTTCTTCTCCGCTAGCACAAAATGGCATCTCCCACGCTTTCCTTCCTTCCCGCGCTCGCCCTTCTTCTCCACTGCGGCTTCTCAAAATGGCGTCTCCCGCGCTCTCTCTGCTTCTCCGCGGCTCAATGGCGTCTCCCGCGCTCTCCCTGCTTCTCCGCGGCTCAATGGCGTCTCCCCTTGCTTCGCCCCGTGGACCCTGATCAGCCCGTGATCCCTGGCTGTGCTCTGCGCATTGTTCTTTTGATATTTTTCGACGCCGCTCAGTCTAGAACCCGACTGTTTCTTACCCTCTCTCTCTCTGGTTGCTTTATTTTTCCTCGACGCCGCTCGGTGTTCAACCCCCGGCTGCGCCCTGCTCTCTTCACCCTCTGTCTTACCCCGTCGACGCTGCTCGGCTCTCTCTCCGCCGTCGGTCGGCTCCAGCCGCCGCTGCTCGGGAAGGGTCTGCGCTGGACCTGTCGTCGGTCTCTTACTGCTCGTTGTGGCTGGGGAACCAAGCCCAGCTCTCCACAGCCTCCCCAGCGAAGTTGGATCTCTGCCTGACTGCTGGGCGGTTGCTTGTGGTCGACGCCCGTGTTCCTGGCTTCGACTATTTTTCTTTTTTTTCTTTTATGTTGCAGGTAGATTCGAATCGACACTCGTCGCCACTGTTAGATCCGTGGTTCAGTGGATAAATAATCACACGGATGCTGTACATTAACAAATAACCGGTCTTTACTGGAGGAGGGTAATCGCTAGACTGGGGTACAGAGACATGCGCAAAGCTTATATACCGGTGTGGTCACTGCCGATACTACAGTATACAGGAGCTGTAAAAAGTAGTTCTGACTTAAAGGCACATACACTACAGTCGGCTCTGCGCGCGCTGTTTAAAGGCGCCATCTTGGGGAAATTTGTTTGTCGGCCATAACTGTGCTGAGACGTTGTCGGACAAGCCGCTGAACATGTCCAATTCCACATTGCTGAATGGAGCAGCCCTCTCCCTTTCAGCAGCCATGGCACAAAGCTGTCTCCGCAGCAGTGCTGATAATGAACAGCTGCAGCTTGAAATGAGCTGGAATAAGCCTGAGTCAAGGCTTGAAGGCTGATGGCTGAACACAGGTCAGCTGTAATTGGGTAGCGCTCTGGCAATAGCGCCCCCTGCAGCGCCCCACTGAGACTGCTAGCACCTCATTTACCGCCCCGCTTCACTCCTGGGGCAAAAACGACCAATTTTGCAACATTTTTCAATGGATTTCGCCGGGCGCTAACTTATCAAAAAGTTAAAAGTTAGCGCCCCTAACGCCCCTGTGATGCTTCTCCCGGTTGTTGCTCGCAGCGGTGTCCGGGAGATTAACCTTCAATTCCTGGGGACTCCAGGGCAATCCTGGAGGGCTGGTGACCTTATTCTCAGAATATTTCTGACCAGGCTCTGCACAGGAATCGGACTGAAGGAAGACCCGCATTTAAGGTAATGAAAACACTAGACAGAGCACACCTCCAGCCCATACATTAACCCTAAAACTGCTATCGTACTCCAACTCATTTCCTGTCAAAGATGTAGACGAGAGGAGGCTGAAGGACAACTCTTACTGTCAGTCAGCACATTGACGCCATCATGTCCGTTTCTTCCCACACTGGAGCACATTGCGTTAGAGCAGTGCAGGGAATTCCACTATCTGTGGTTTTGAAGTTTCATTGCAAGTACATAGTCATCACTGCAGAGCTAAGCTTGAAGCGTGCTGTCAAGTCACAGTAGTAGCATCATCTATGTGCAGGCGCCATTTGTGAATGAGATCTCTGGCGAGGTTCTACGCCTCATCTTTCAAACTCTGTCATAGCCTGATGTCTGGAGGAACAGTATCGCATTTTAATCTGATTGATTTTTTTCTCCTGCATTTAATACGAAGTCCTGTGAGAAATATTTTTTTATTAAGAAAATGTTTCCGCAAAGTGCGGTGGAATAAAAAGGCACCATCAATGTCCAAGTGCTTCGAACGAGCTTCATCCATTCCTGCATCTCAGTGAAATGCCCAAGAAAGGAGAGTTCGAAATAGTTTAGTTGACTGAAATCTTCTCTTCTCTTCTTAGGCAGTCCCTCGGAGCCGAGGATGACTTGCTTCCACACTAAAAATGAGTTCTCAGGTGACTGATGAGTCCAATGCGGGACCTACAGTCTCTGTCACAGGTGGGGCAGACGGTGGTTGAAGGGGCGGGTGGGTGGGGTGCTTGGGTTGACGTGCGCTCCTTGCACTGCCTGCGCTTGGCTTCTGCTTGCTCCCGGCGAAGAGACTCGAGGTGTTCAGCGCCTTCCCGGATGCTTCTCCTCCACTTTGTGCGGTCTTGGGCCAGGGATTCCCAGGTGTCGGTGGGGATGTTGCATTTTTTCAAGGAGGCTTTGAGGGTGTCCTTCAAGCATTTCCTCTGCCCAACTGGGGCTCTCTTGCCGTGTCGGAGCTTCGAGTAAAGCGCTTGTTTTGGGAGTCTCGTATCGGGCATGCAGACAATGTGGCCCGTCCATCGGAGCTGATCAAGCGTGGTCAGAGCTTCGATGCTGGGGATGTTGGCCTGAGCGAGAACACTGATGTTGGTGCGCCTATCCTGCCAATGGATTGGCATAATCCTGCGGAGGCAGCATTTGTGGTACCTCTCCAGTGCTTTGAGGTGCCTGCTGTACATGGCTGTTGATTGAAATACAGAGGTAAGGTAGGTAAGATGGAGCGCACCCGTCTCTTAATGGGTGACATACCACAATATATCTAAGAGTTTTAAAGATGATTTAAGTACAATATAACAGGTAAGATCTAGAATATAACCTGCCCCGTCTTCCCCTTCCAGCTATCTCATATTATATCTATTCACACTATAATAAATGAAATGCAATGAAAGTGTTAACAAACATTTAAAAAAGCTGGGATTTTAAGAAAGAAAGACTTATATTTATATAGCACCTTTCACAACATGCCAGAATGCTTTACAGAAGTGTAGTCACTGTTGTAATGTAGGAAATGAGACTTGCGCACAGCAAGCTCCCACAACAGCAATTAAATAAATGACCAGATCATCTGTTTTTCGGTGTTGGTTGAGGGATAAATGTTGACCAAAACATTGGGAGAACTCCCCTGCTTTTCTCGGAATAGTGCCATGGGATCGCATATGTCCACCTGAGGAGGCAGTACTGAGGGGGTGCTACACTGTCAGTGGTCCTGGGTTTTGGATGAGATGTTGAACAGAGATTCTGGGGGCAAAATTCGGTCACGCCCCGTTTCGGGGTGGTAACCGAATTAGCGCCTCACATCAATTGGGCTTACTGTCTTGGCCAGGAAGCAGAGCGCTATCTTAGCCGCTCCATTTACTCTTGGGGCGATGCATGGGGTGCAAAGCATGGTAGCGCCGGAGCGCTACACAGCCGCTCTGCGTAGTGCTGACGCGTTTCAGCACCCCGCCCCTTCCATTAAAGGGGAGGACTGCTGCGCACTCTGCAGGCCGTTTGACGGCCACCATTAGCCCAGCAGGGTGGTGTGGTGCCGTGGCCGCAGCCTGGCACTGAGACGTGGTGCCAGACGGCATGATGGCAACCATGGACCATGCCAAGGACCGCCAAGAGGGACCGACCTGGAGGTCGGCCAAAATTTAAAATGTCGGCGCGGGGCGCAGCCGGTCCACCCCATTAATTAGTGCCCCGCCAGCAGCCGTGCGGCCCGACTCACAATCCGCGAGCCTGTCACTGACATTGCTCACGGCAGCCTCACGGGGTGCAGCCGAATTTCGGCCACAGGTCGCTAAGAGGCTGTGGTGGGGCGCTAAGGGGTCGCGTCGCTCGCCGATGATGTCATCGCCAGCGGTCCGGGGCGTGACCGGCGGGGGCACAGCGCTATCGGCGAGCGCCTCAGTAGCACCCCCACCCGGGCAATAAGCCCTTTGCGCCCCGTTAGCATCCCCCAGAGGCGCTAACAGCGGGCGCAAAGGAGGCGAATCCCCTCTATCTGCCCGCTCAGATAATCGTAAAAGATCCAATGGCACTATTTGAAGAAGAGCATGGAAGTTCTCCCAGTGCCCAAGCAAATATTTATCCCTCAACCAACATTGCTAAAACAGATGACCCAGTCATTTACCTCATTACTGTTTGTGGAACCTGCGGCAAATTGGCTGCTACATTTCCTTATATTACAACAGTGACTACATGTGCTTGGCTGTGGAGCGCTTTGGGACATGAAAATTGCTGCATAAGTTCAAGTTCTTTCTTTAACATATTGTATATCTCCCCGTGGATTTACAATGGCACTCCCACTTTCAAAGGAAGTCAGCTAGTTCAACTGTGTGCAGCGAGTGAGACAAGCATCTAGCATTCAGGACAAATATACTACAATAGCAAGCGCACTGCACTGCAGCTATTGATAGGGAAAGTTTTATAAATGTTCTGTTATCATTTGTCCCCCAGGTACCAAACGAACTAAAGTGCCTCAATTATGCTACAGCACGCGGCAGAATAGAAGTGAAGACAACCAGATACCTGAGACATTCCCCCGAGTTCATTCGATATGCAGCCTCCCCTGTGAAGGTGGCAAGTGGGGTAAGTGTTACTCTGGTTTTAACACACTGTTGGTTAGTCCTATGGGCTGGCACTGGAATAAGAAGTATGTCTTTAATCACACACAGGCTGGATGCTTTTACATTCTGTCATATTCTATTTGAGAACACTTAAGATAACAACTCAAAAAAAACTGTCTCACACTCATTGCAGTATAAGTCCTCGGGAGTCGGTAGGGGTTCTGGGAATCAAGTAGTGCGATGCGCAGAGAGTACAATTAATTAGTAAACAGACTAATTATTATACTCCCAAGCCTCAGCCCTGGAAATATCAGTGTAACGGAAATATGCGGTCTGCCTTTTTACTGGGATAAAACATCTAAAGGGTGTTGATAATTTGTGGTTGAGGTCTATTTTGGAACAGAGTCCTGTTAGGAAGCTTTCTGAGACAGCGCTCTGGAATTTCCTGGAATGGAGCATTTGACCCCGAATGTCATAAGTTGGACCGTTATGCTCCCTGATCCTACAGTGCTCGTATCCTTATTTTCAAATTCCTCCACGGCCTCGCCCCTCCCTATCTCTGTTACCTCCTTCAGCCCTACAGCCCTCCGATATCTGCGTTCCTCCAATTATGGCCTCTTGTGCATCCCCAATTTCCTTCACCCCACCATTGGTGGCTGTGCCTTCAGCTGTCTGGGCCCAAAGCTCAGTCATTCCCTCCCTACCCCTCTGGACCTCTCTTTCCTCCTTTAAGACGCTCCTTAAAACCTACCTCTTTGACCAAGCTTTAGGTCATCTGTCCTAATATCTCCTTATGTGGCTTGGTGTCAGATTTTGTCTGATAATCGCTCCAAGAGCCATGGAATGTTTTCCTATGTAAGAGGCGCTATATAAATGCAAGTTGTTGTTGAGATAGGCCAGCTCAGCACAGGCCAAAGGTGATGAGCGTTCCTCTTTATTAATTAGAAGTGATTGAAAATTCTGTGTCATTCAGAACACACACTTGGTTAGACTGAGTGGGACTGTTTCTAACGGGCGATTTTAACCCTACAGAAACCTGGCGGGTGGGCAGTTAAAATCGCCCCTGGCTCTTACCTGTCCAAAAGCTGCCACGATCGCAACACTTGCAATTTTAACCCGCTCCCCTGAGCAGGCAGCAAGGGCAGGCGCCCGGAGCCAACAGGGTCCTTCTTTACATAAGCATGTCGCAGCCCAATGACATCATTGAGATCCGACTGTAATTTTAACCCAGGCCTGAGCGGGGAATCCACCTGGAGTTAAAATCAGGGCCTGTACCAGTCTTACGGTGGCAGAGTGTCAGAACATAATAAATAGCTTTGTATCAAAGTGGTAGTAAGCAAACAGATTTTAATCCAACTGCTCTAAGTCACTGCAAGTAGTAACAAGAAATTATGATTAACTAGCACTACTAGGAACACCTGATTAACTAGCAGTAATAGGCAGTTATGTTTAACTAGCACTATCAGTATTCATCTCAACTTCTGAAAGAAACAAATCAAATTAGAGAGTTCCAGCAATCTAGTTATAATAAATTTTGATTAGTTTTAAAAATCCAGTATCATTCTTCAAACAGAGCAACATGTCAGTTTAATAAATTCAGATACAGACAGTCCAGTCTCTGGGTATCTGCAACTGATTTATAAAGGTAGCCTAATTAAATTTAGCTTAAATAACATTTAAATAAAAATGAGCAGGGGAAATAAACACTGAAATTAAAATAACAGACAATGTATTTTCTCGCATGTCAGTAGGATTATACAGCACCCTTAATGCTTTATCTTACCCGCAATCATCATACTTAATAAATAACAATATAATTTGCAAAATAATGAAACAATCTTTAATTCATTTAGTAAGTTGGACACATTAGTCACGTGGAGAGTTTAAGAATGGTAAACTTTGGGGGGGGGGGGAGGCTGTTAAAATAGGTGAGTACAAAACAGGGCCGCCCAGTTTGAAAATGACTTCATCGCTGAAATTCAGCAGGATGAATTTTGCTCTCTGGGTTTATTTTGCATGTGATGGGCCTCACAGAAGACATGTCTTAACCTGTTGGCTCTGTTTCTATTAAGTGAAATGTACTTCACTTTACAGGGCTCCTTATTTTATGTGTATTTTGCCCTTTTTATAGAAGACAAGAAGGTTTAGTTTTGATATTGTAGTGTATGTACCTTGAAGAAGGAACTATATTCTGCAGCCCCTGTATACTGCAGTACCAGTAGTGACCACCCCTGTATATAAGCCTGTGCAGTAACTTTGTATAGTAGTTCCAGTTTTGTCTCCATTCAGTAAACACCTGTTTTAACCAACTTCTGCAGTCCGTGTCTCAATTACACACGGACACTACATTGGCGACGAACTGATTCGAACTTACCTACAGTTCTGCACCACCTCACGGGGATCCATCCCTGAAGCGAAGTTATTAGAGGTCGAAGCCAGAAGGAAGAAATCCAAAAAGAAAAAAAAACCAAACAGAAGAAACGGGCTGTCGAGAGCTGGGTTTGGTTCTCCAGTCTATGGTGTTCCAGCTAATCGGGCTGGTGGCAGGTAGTACACTGATCCTTCCTGGGCTGCGGCGGGCTAGAGCTCGATCGGGTGGCTTTTCAACGGGGCCGAGCAGCGTTGTCGGGAAGAGGAGAGAGAGAGAGAGGGTGGAGCACACAGGGCGCGGCCGGTGCTACGAAGCCGGGCAGTGTACAGACCCGAGAAGAGGGAGGAAAGTGTCCCATAGGGTCTGCTCTGACGACGGGAACAGTAATTAAAATAAAAGAAAAGAAATTAGAAGCGCAGAAAGCCGCGAGGAGCTGCAGTTTGCCACGGGGACCGCGGAGAGCGGCGTTGGCAGCAGCGTGGGGGGAAGCGCGTGAAGACCATAGGGCGTCACCATCAAGGCATAAAAACGCCAGCAACAGCGTTGGCAGCAGCGGAAAAGACAGAAAGCGCGGGAGGCGCCATCTTAATCCAGCGGGGAAGAAGGAAAAGCGCGGGAGGCGCCATTTTGTTAAATCGGGGAAGAAGGCAAAGCACGGGAGGCGCCATTTTGTTCAATCGGGGAAGAAGGCAAAGCGTGGGAGGCGTCATCTTAGATCTCCAAGATGCCGAAGACTGGCAATATCACTGCCTTCGATAATGAAATAGAAGACTGGACCACGTATGTGGAAAGAGTCAAAGTATATTGCAAGGCAAATGAAGTAGCCGATGAGAAAAAGGCATCGGTACTACTAAACTTAATGGGCGCAAGAACATACGGCCTATTGCGGAACCTGATTACTCCAGTCAAACCGATGGAGAAGAGTTTTAACGAAATTGTTGATATCCTACAGGAACACCTAAATCCTACACCGCTGCTGATAGCAGAAAGATTTAAATTCCACAAGCGAAATCAGCATAAAGGTGAGAGCAATGCTGATTACCTTACGGAACTACGCAAGCTATCAAAGCACTGCCAGTTCGGAGCAGGACTGGCAGATACCCTACGGGACAAATTTGTCTGTGGACTCCTGAGTGAAGGAACCCAGAAGAGGTTACTCTCAGAGAAAGAGCTGACGCTAGATAAGGCTTTCAGCGTGGCAGTATCGTACGAAGCAGCAGCAAGGGGAGCTGCGGAAATACAGCAAAAGCCACAGGAATACGGCACCCATGTAATGACACGGGGATTTGAAAAATGTTATCGCTGCGGCAGAACAACCCATGACCAGAAGGACTGCTGGTTCAAGGACAAAACATGCAGGCAATGCGGAAAGATGGGACACATTGCAGGAGTTTGCAGGTCCGGGAAGAAGACTAACGACAACAAAAAGACTACTAAGGAACAGTACAGGAAAGTACAAAAGATGATGCACAGTAGTTCCGAAGACCAGAAGAGTGATAGTGAATCCAGGAACAAGAGACTAAGCTGTCTCAAACTACACAACATAATCGCAAAAGAGGATCACCGAACCATTTGGGTCACCCTCACGATAGCAGGGTCCCAAGTCAAAATGGAATTGGATACAGGATCAGCCCTGACCATCATGAATCGACGAGACTATGAGCGGCTATTCTCACACATACCCTTGAAAGACACATCCATTGTCTTGAAGACATGTACGGGGCAGAAAGTATACCCCAGAGGGAAAATAAGGGTGCCTGTCGAATACAACGGCAAGGAAATACAGAAATTGTATCTGTACATACTGCAAGATGGTGGACCACCGTTATTGGGACGTGAATGGATCAGAAAGATAAGTTTAGACTGGCACTCCATTCAGGCACTGACTGTGGCTGGTAAAAAGGATGACGACGTCACACCTGGACGATTGTCAAAAATCTTAGCTAACGCTAAAGAGGTATTTCAACAAGGACTGGGAACTCTTAAAGGCGTAACCGCCTCGATAAAAATAGAAGAGAATGCAATTCCCAAGTTTTTCAAAGCAAGACCGGTACCGTATGCAATTCGCCCAGCCGTCGAGGCAGAATCTGAAGAATGCAGGCGTGTTATCTAAGGTAGACTGGAGCGAGTGGGCGACACCCATCGTTCCTGTCATGAAGAAAACGTTAAACAATAAGTCTGAGGAGCCAAGGAAGGTTCGCACCTGTGGGGACTTCAAGGTGACAGTGAACCCAGTCCTTCACACAGTACAGTATCCTCTTCCGAGGATAGAAGATATTTTCGCCTCACTATCTGGAGGGAAACGTTTTACAAAAATTGACCTAGCACAAGCATATTTGCAGATGGAGGTTGAAGAATCCTCTAGGAAATATCTCACGATAAACACTCACAAAGGTCTTTACCAGTATAATCGACTGGTATTCGGAGTAGCATCAGCTCCGGCTATATGGCAAAGAGCAATGGAACAAGTCCTGCAAGGGATTCCGGGGACTCAGTGTTACTTGGACGACATCCTAGTGACAGGTGAAAATGACAGTGAACACCTTGCCAACCTAGAGTAGGTGCTCACTAGGCTAAGAGAACATGGGCAACGAGCCAATCGCCCCAAGTGCGAGTTTTTTAAGAAACAAATATCGTATTGTGGCCACGTGATTGATGAAGAGGGGTTACATAAGTCCCCTGACAAAATTGAAGCAGTAGTTAAGGCTCCAGCACCTGAAAATGTGTCGCAACTGAGGTCATTCCTCGGATTGGTGAATTACTACCATAAGTTTTTGCCGAATTTGTCCACAATTCTGCACCCACTGAACGCCCTGCTACAAACTGGAGAGCATGGAAATGGAGCGATGAATGTAAGCGGGCCTTTCAGAAGTGTAAAGGCCTGATCACTTCAAGAGAAGTATTGGCTCACTACAACCCATCACTACCGATAAGACTGGCGTGTGATGTGTCTCCCTACGGCGTTGGAGCGGTACTGTCACATAAATTCCTTGATGGTTCAGAGAGGCCGATAGCTTTTGCGCCACGCTCATTAACTTCAGCCGAGCGTAACTACGCCCAGATTGACAGAGAGGCCCTCAGCCTGGTGTGGGGGTTGAAGAAGTTCAATCAATACCTGCACGGACAGAAATTTACTCTACTAACTGATCATCAACCTCTTGTCTCCATTTTCAACCCTAAGAAGGGCGTCCCGATAATGACAGCACAACGGCTACAGAGGTGGTCCCTTTTCCTAGGGGCACACCAATATGACATAGAGTACAAAGGAACTAAACAGCATGGGAATGCTGATGGATTGTCGTGCCTACCGTTGCCGACGGTGGAAGAAGCACCTGCAGTGGATCCTGTGGAGATATTCCACTCGACCATAGTCGAATGTCTACCTGTGACGAATGCAAACATAGAAAAGGAAACACGAAATGACCCGACACTCTCCAGGGTCTATGATTTAACGGTGAAGGGATGGCCAGCACATGGCGAACCACTGTTGCCAGCATTCTCGCCGAGAAGAGAACAGCTGTCAGTGTGCCGAGGAACCTTGATGTGTGGATCCAGAGTAGTAATTCCACACAAATTGAAGGATAGAGTGCTCAATGAGCTACATGAGGGTCATCTGGGAGGGGTAAAAATGAAGAACTTAGCCAGAGCGTTTGTGTGGTGGCCGGGAATCGATAGAGAAATCGAAGAGATGACCAAGAGCTGTACAGGATGCCAGAAGGTCCAAAACGCCCCACCACAAGCCCCTCTACATCCATGGGAGTGGCCCTCATCTCCATGGCAAAGGGTACACATTGATTTTGCTGGTCCATTTATGGACTCGACGTTTTTAATTGCGGTGGATGCACATTCAAAGTGACCAGAGGTAATAAAAATGTCTCAACCACCACAGAAAAAACTATCACAGTCTTACGAACCATATTCGCCAGAAATGGGCTGCCTGAACAGATTTGCTCTGACAATGGACCACAGTTTGTGTCTGACAAGTTCCGGAGGTTCTTAAAGAACAATGGTGTTAAGCATTACACATCCGCCCCATATCATCCAGCCACCAATGGATTGGCTGAGAGGTTCGTTCAAACATTCAAGAAGGCTATCAAGGCAATGTGTAATGAAGACATACCCCTACAACACAAGGTGGATAACTTCTTGTTAGCCTACCGGAATGCGACACATGCGGTTACCAACCAAACTCCAGCCATGATGTTCTTCAATCGAAGACTAAGATGCCGCTTGGATTTGGTTAAGCCAAACATCAGAAGAGATGTGGAGAACAGGCAGTTTCAGAATATGAATGAAAGGCCAACCAGGAGTTTCAAGATAGGTCAACCAGTTTTGGCCCGGGACTGCCGTACAGAGAAATGGCAGCCAGGAACGATCTGTACACGGCAAGGACCTCTAATGTATACCGTGGACGTTGGAGAGAGCATTGTAAGACGCCATGCTGACCAGATTCTAGAGTCACTGGAAAACGTCAAATCTACACCACGATCCTACACACCTGGTGATGAAACTGAAGTACCAATTGCATCTACCTCAGAATCGGTGATGTTGGAAGCAGACGAACCAAACAACGACGTTGATCCCGAATCAACTTTGCCAGAAGAACCTGATACCCCAAAGAGGCGTTATCCGGACAGAATCAGGAAGCCTCCTCAAAGACTGAATTTATAATTGATTAACTTCAGCTAATGTATATAGCAACTGTAATTGTAAATATGTTATTTAATTATTAATCGAATGTTATGTACTGTTTAGCTAAAAGGGGAGGAATTGTAGTGTATGTACCTTGAAGAAGGAACTATATTCTGCAGCCCCTGTATACTGCAGTACCAGTAGTGACCACCCCTGTATATAAGCCTGTGCAGTAACTTTGTATAGTAGTTCCAGTTTTGTCTCCATTCAGTAAACACCTGTTATAACCAACTCCTGCAGTCCGTGTCTCAATTACACACGGACATTACAGATATCTTGATATCTTGCCTGCAGCAGGGAATTACAAAATGTGCACAGTAACTACTTGCTTTCTGTGAGGTCTCTTTTAACTCCTTATATCTCTGCTTGTAAGGATCCAAACACTTTTCCACAATCGCTTCCCCCCCCCCCATCCCTTTGTCTCTTGCATTCCCCACCCTTGTTTGACGTTCTTCTCTTTCAGTCTCTCATCTCTTTTCCTTCACTCTGCTTCTCCTCCTACCCACCAGGTTTACACACACACACACACACACACACACACCACTAACTAATAGCCCAAGCCCACTGACCCCGAACAGAAGCATCACAATGTCATTGGAAAGGAGTTTCACATAAGCAATGGCGGAGGCGAGAGTTCTATATGAAGATGGCTGACCCCAGACATCCTCTGACCAACAGTTTGCGAGCAAAATGTATTATCGCAAGGGGAGGATTGAGAGATTCCATCAAGTTTAAAGCAGTCTCCACTTTATAACACTTAGGATTATGTACCAGTTTAGGAGATTACTCTTTCCCTTTTAATATGACAAGTATGACACCTGAGGATGCTGATCCCCACAATTTTCCAAGAGTAAACTCTCAACCATTAGCATGTTAGGTCACACCCAGCCTTTGTGGAAGTACCATTATGCAAATGTGTCAGTGGGGGAGGGGGGAGCGGGGGGGGGGGTGGTGTGTGGGTTGATGTTGGGGGTGCGGGGAGAGAAAGCACTTCTCTTTTCCACTACGAAGGCAGTGATTTCCAAATGTACCTTCTGCAGTTTCTGCAGTTGTTTCTTTACCTCCTTTACTCACCAGAGCCTCTCTCTCTCCCCATTGTGTCCAGGGATAAGCTGGACGTGGTTTCACTGAGGCCAGGCCAACACTTGGAGGTATCGAATAAGTAGACTGTCAGGAAATAAGTATTTTCTCAGCAAATAAAAATTCACAGACATTAAATATATTCTGTTTACAGCCCCTCCTATGCAAGCATTCTGGAAACAGATGAACCTTGTCTTATAATGTAACAAGAGAGCCCATTCCCTCTCTCCTAACATCGCTGCAGGAGTTCCTCAGGGCAGTGTCCTAGGCCCAACCATCTTCAGCTGCTACATCAATGACCTTCCCTCCATTATAAGGTCAGAAGTGGGGATATTCGCTGATGACTGCGCAGTGTTCAGTTCCATTTGCAACTCCTCAGATAATGGAGCAGTCCATGCCCGCATGCAACAAGACCTGGACGACATTCAGGCTTGGGCTGATAGGTGGCAGATAACATTCGTGCCACACAAGTGCCAGGCAATGACTATCTCCAACAAGCGAGAGTCTAACCACCATCCCTTGACATTCAACGGCATTACCATCGCCAAATTCCCCAACATCAACATCCTGGGGGTCACCATTGACCAGAAACTTAACTGGACCAGCCACATAAATACTGTGGCAACAAGAGTAGGTCAGCGGCTGGGTATTCCGCAGCGAGTGTCTCACCTCCTGACTCCCCAAAGCCTTTACACCATCTACAAGGCACAAGCCAGGAGTGTGATGGAATACTCTCCACTTGCCTGGATGAGTGCAGCTCCAACAACACTCAAGAAGCTCGACACCATCCAAGACAAAGCAGCCCACTTGATTGGCAACTCATCCACCACCTTAAACATTCACTCCCTCCACCACCGGCGTACCGTGGCTGCAGTGTGTACCATCTACAAGATGCACTGCAGCAACTCGCCAAGGCTTCTTTGGCAGCACCTCCCAAACCCGCGACCTCTTCAATCTAGAAGGACAAGGGCAGCAGGCGCATGGGAACACCACCACCTGCAAATTCCCCTCCAAGTCACACACCATCCTGACTTGGAAGTATATCGCCATTCCTTCATCGTCGCTGGGTCAAAATCCTGGAACTCCCTCCCTAACAGCACTGTGGGAGCACCTTCACCACACGGACTGAACTGTTCAAGAAGGCGGCTCACCACCACCTTCTCAAGGGCAATTAGGGATGCCAGCAACGTCCACATCCCATGAACGAATAAAAAAAATCTAACCAGCTGGAGGGCATGTGTGGAATTTCTTTATTGTTCCACAAAACTATCCACAAACCTATCAGTATAAATTAAAAATGAATGTATAGGGGTGACTTCAGTATATACTTTAAAACTAATTGATACCAAAGAGACCACCATACAGTAGAGTTCTTTTGATAGTAATAAACTGCCAAGCATTGCCCTCATATCAGTTGGAGTCAAATAAGAATACTGCCTGACAATCACACTTGGCATCCATTGATCTCTTTTTAAAAAATTTTGAGGATGTAACTGGTAAAATAGATAAGGGAGAACCAGTGGATGTGGTGTATTTGGACTTTCAGAAGGCTTTCGATAAGGTCCCACATAAGAGATTAGCGTGCAAAATTAAGGCACATGGGATTGGGGGCAAGGTATTGACTTGGATAGAGAACTGGTTGGCGGACAGAAAGCAAAGAGTTGGAATAAACAGGTCGTTTTCCGAGTGGCAGGGAGTGACTAGTGGGGTACCGCAAGGATCGGTCCTAGGACCCCAGCTGTTCACAATATATATTAATGATCTGGACGAGGGAATTGGATGTAATATCTCCAAATTTGCAGACGACACAAAGCTGGGTGGGAGGGTAAGCTGTGAGGAGGATGTCGTGAAACTCCAGTACGATTTGGACAGGTTGGGTGATTGGGCAGAAACATGGCAAATGCACTATAATGTGGATAAATGTGAGGTTATCCACTTTGGTGGCAAAAACAGGAAGGCAGATTATTATTTGAATGGCAATAGATTGGGAGAATGGGAAGTGCAAAGAGACCTGGGTGTTATTGTGCACCAGTCGCTGAAGGTAAGCATGCAGGTGCAGCAGGCGGTTAAGAAGGCAAATGGTATGTTGGCCTTCGTAGCAAGAGGGTTCGAGTACAGGAACAAGGATGTCTTGCTACAGTTGTACAGGGCCTTGGTGAGACCGCACCTTGAGTATTGCGTGCAGCTTTGGTCACCTTACCTGAGGAAGGACGTTCTTGCCATGGAGGGAGTGCAGCGAAGATTCACCAGGCTGATACCTGGGATGGCAGGAATGACGTATGAGGAGAGATTGTGTCGATTGGGCTTATACCCACTGGAGTTTAGAAGATTGAGAGGGGATCTCATCGAAACCTATAAAATTCTGTCAAGTCTGGACAGACTAGATGCAGGAAGGATGTTTATGATGGCCAGGGAGTCCAGAACCAGGGGTCACAGTCTAAGGATAAGGGGTAAGCCATTTAGGACTGAAATGAGGAGGAACTTCTTCACCCAGAGAGTGGTGAACCTGTGGAATTCTCTGCCACAAAGGGCGGTGGAGGCCAGTTCATTAAATATATTCAAGAAAGAGTTGGATATATTTCTTGAGGCTAAAGGGATCAAGGGATATGGGGAGAAGGCAGGGGCAGGGTACTGAATTTGGATGATCAGCCATGATCTCATTGAATGGCGGAGCAGGCTCGAGGGGCCGAATGGCCTACTCCTGCTCCTATCTTCTATGTATGTTTCTATGTATGTTTAATTACTGAAGCATGTCAGTGTTTGGTAATGGAATTGCTTTTTCCCCCCACCTTTCCCACTCATTGTTGGCAGCAAGTGCTCCAAGGTCAGATATAGCACAGACTGAACACAGGGTGAGGTTTCCTGTACTCTGGCTCAACAATGTGTCTTCTCCCACACACCAACTATCTTTATGGCCTTTCTTACTAACACTGTCAACTAGCGTCAAGGTTTGGACGGTTTTTTGCTATTCATGTGTGCCAAAGCAACTGGGTTGAGACTGTCCCAACTCATTTCACTTAACAACTTCGCAGCCTTCAGAGAGAGGAGACTTTCAGCTGATCGAGTAGATTTGAACCCAGGTCCGAGAGGTCAAAGACCGAATTCTAATGCACTGCATCACCCAGTTTCTTTCGTATCATCTATATTAAACCAGACCTGAGCATTCAGCTAATCTGATCCCTAGTGGGCTTACGAACCAGGGGGGCCTAACAAGTGTGTCTGTTGAGGTGAAGCCAGCTACATCTCTTGTCAATCCTGCCAACATTTTCGTGAGAAATAAAGCATTATTCTCCTGAGAAAACATTAAAAAAAAATTAAAGCAAGGACTGGATGAGTTACTGATAGCAAATGGGATACGGGGCTATTAGAATCATGGCAAGGAACTTGATGGGTGGTTTGGTGGAGTAGGCTACATGGCCCAATGGTTTTCTCCTGCCCAAAGCATTGCTGTGTAAACATGGAAAGAGATAGCGAATAAAAATGTACTCAGAGAACGTGGCCATTCGTATGAACATACAAAACATGATGGCCAGGAAAAGACCTACTGGTCCATCCAGCCTGTTCCATACAGTTCCTCACCTCACCCAGAGTCATGTGATCTCCTCAGAGAGGCAAACAAAAAAACAGATTAAAAACCCAGGCCAATTAGTGGGGGAAAAAAATCAGGAAAATTCCTTTCCCACCCTCTTCGACGATTGAAACTAGTCCAGGAGACCACCCTGGCCCTGATTAATGTTATATGGTTATGGGATGGGATTTCCCTTGCCACTATACACGGAATGAGTCTGCTCTTGGTATTTTTTTCCTGTGTTTAATTAAATAGTAAAATACTTGTGTCTGTTTTTATGAAAATGAATAATTCGCAGAAACTCCCTTTTTGCTTAGCATGAGGTATTCCTTAGCCAGAAATGAAGAGCATTCAATGGTGGGAACATCCCTTAAATGAGATTTACAGCTCACAGAGGTGGGCCCTAAATCATGTGGTAACCATGGGAATGCTGTCGTTTGGATCTTCAGAGTATTCCATTTAAGTTCATTTAAGCTGCTTGGGTGGAATGTCCCCCCATTGACACTAAATGAAAGGAAGTTCCACCCTTAAGCTTTAACATACCTACTGGCATCAGTCTGCCTTGGAAGATTACCTCACTGTGCGCAATGTGGGTGTCGACTGGGAGCGCGGAACTGAAAGAAGCAGGCTGAAAATGAACAAGCCTCAAGTGATAAGAGAGATTTAAAATAATTTGCTCTCCCTCCTAGAGAAATGGGTTTGTGGAACCAATTTCTCAGCAAAAGCAATTGGTGTTGTCTCTATTCCTTAAAAAAAAGAGCTTAAAATATTTAGCTGGGAATGGAATTGGAGGTTGTGGGGTTAAGTAAAGAGGGAGATGGTGGAGCTGCCCAACCTCATGAAGTAAGTGGCCAGATCTACAAGCCACAGCCAATGAATGGTTTGCATAGGATCACGTAGAAATGTAAGCCCATATCTGCAAAAATGCAAGCCCCCATACCCCAAAAAATGGAATCCCCCCCCAACATGCACAGAAATTTAAGTCTCTTCCAACACAAAAATTTAAGCCTTCCCTGGCTGCCTGCACACTTCACTTATTGTTATGCTCTTCACTTCCCAGCCTGAACTGGTCTGTTCCATCGCCATCTGCTGCTGTCCACCATTGCTCACTCCTCACGGTGATCTCTGCTGCTCACTTCGCCTCCACTGTCTTTCTCGGCACCACTGCTGCTGCCTCCCTGTCCACCACTGATTCCGTATCCACCCAAACATCCATATGTATCACTGCCTGCCCTATACATCGCCTCGGCAGTGTCCACCAACGCCTCTGTGTACAGCACCACCTCCATGCCCAGCTTCACCTCCATGTACATCACCACCTCCGAGTCCCTCACTTACTCCTTTGGTACCTCACTGCCTCCGCGTCCCTCACTGCTGCTCAAAGTTTCAACACTTGGCAGTTTCACCTCAGCTCTTAAAACTTCCCAGCCCTGGAGGACTGGAAAAGGCTGTTAGCTGATTGGTGCAAAAAGGCTGCCCGACTCATTGGTCTAAATCCACTAATCAGGGAGTAGCCTTTCCCAATCCTCTGGGCCTGAGAAGTTTAAATAGCTGAGTCCCAGTTCCGTTGTTCTATACGCAGAAACGTACAGCGGAGAAAGAAACCAACAAGAACATAAGAACATAAGAAATAGGAGCAGGAGTAGGCCATTCGGCCCCTCGAGCCTGCTCCGCCATTCAATAAGATCATGGCTGATCTTCTACCTTAACTCCACTTTCCTGCCCTATCCCCATATCCCTTGGTCCACTTAACATCCAAAAATCTATTGATCTCTGTCTTGAATATACTCAACGACTGAGCCTCCTCAGCCCTCTGGGGTAGAGAATTCCAAAGATTCACCACCCTCTGAGTGAAGAAATTTCTCCTCATCTCAGTCCTAGATGGCCAACCCCTTATTCTGAGGCTGTGACCCCTGGTTCTAGACTCCCCAGCCAGGGGAAACATCCTCCCTGCATCTACCCTGTCAAGCCCTGTAAGAATTTTGTTTCAGTGAGATCACCTCTCATTCTTCTAAACTCTAGAGAATATAGGCCTAGTCTACTCAATCTCTCCTCATAGGACAATCCCCCCATCCCAGGGATCAGTCTGGTGAACCTTCGTTGCACTCCCTCTATGGCAAGTATATCCTTCATTAGGTAAGTTCGGATAAAAGGTGCTCATTGGCCAGATTGGGCCTACAGGACACATCTTTGACAGTCCCTCAATGGGACACAATGGTTCCTCTGCTGTTGGGACTGGGGCCGGTAGAGGGACGGTCAGGTGTGAAAGGGCGCCGCAACATAATTAAATGGTGGAAACGGATGAACATGCTGGAGATTTGCTTGATTACCTCTGTGTCTTTGCACAAAACTTTCTCTCGGGAGATTAGTGAATGGGTTAACGTTCATGATAAGGTCGTTTGTAAGGAAGGAATGTTGAACGGTGCCTTCCTACAGGGGTGGGAAACCACTTCAAAGTGGCTTAGGACAGATGTGGACCAGCTGTGTGCACTCCAAGTCAAGGAATGGTAAACGGAGCAGGCAAAAGAAAAAAATTAAATAGTATTTTACAGTCAAACATACATAGCACATGTGGCAAGGGACGGTTAAATACACCATAGAAATATTTCAGTTACTGTGATGATTCCATTGTAAACGGGATAGTTTTATCGCACTTTCTCCTTGGCTGCAGCCTCTGCTGATATTATGAAAGTGCCAGAGAGTATTAGCACTTGTCATCATCTAAACGTGTCTGATTATCAGCGGTCATGCATTCACTGCGTTGGACCCAATTATGTTGAGTGATCCAGGTAAGGGTAAAGCTGCCACCATGTGAGGCTGGCTACCATGTACAGGAAACTCTCTTTTTACCGGCACCTGAATAACCGGAAATCTCTCTTAACTGGCAAAATTCAGGAGTAGGTTCAGGTAAGTTTTACTTCATATTAGTGGCTGTGTAACCGGGGTTCCTGGATCTGTGGCCGTGTAACCGGGGTTCCTGCACCTGTTGCCATGCAACAGGGACGCCTGGATCTGTGGCCGTGTACGGGGCTCTCTTACCTTAGTAAGTATACCTCTCTGTAATCCGGACTTTTTGATCAACTGGCACCACGCCGGTCCCGTCGGTGCCGGATAAAAAAAGAGTTTCCTGTACCTCTAAATCCTGTTGTAGTCAATGGGTTCTTGTGGCAGCTTCTGTCGAGCTACACAATGTACACCATAGACCGAGGTCCTAACTCCCTGTGCTCGCTGACCTACATTGGCTCCCGGTTAAGCAACACCTCAATTTCAAAATTCTCATCCTTGTTTTCAAATCCCTCCATGGTCTCTCCCCTCCCTATCTCTGTAATCTCCTCCAGCCCCACAACCCCCCCCCCCCCGAGATATCTGCGCTCCTCTAATTCTGCCCTCTTGAGCATCCCTGATTATAATCGCTCCACCATTGGCGGCCGTGCCTTCTGTTGCCTGGGCCCTAAGCTCTGGAATTCCCTGCCTAAACCTCTCCACCTCACTACCTCTCTTTCCTCCTTTAAGACGCTCCTTAAAACCTACCTCTTTGACCAAGCTTTTGGTCACCTGCCCTAATTTATCCTTATGTGGCTCAGTGTCAAATTTTTTGTCTTAAAATACTCCTGTGCAGCGCCTTGAGAGGTTTTACTACGTTAAAGGCGCTATATAAATACAAGTTGTTGTTGTTGGGTCTGATAAGCGTCCTTTCACCATGCACTTGGCTCCATATTTACAGCAAAGTCCACGAGGCTTCTTAGATTTTCAAGCTTCTTTTCTTATGACACATGTCATCACTCAACGATTCCAATAACACTCGTACTGACGGAAGCTGTCGGCTGGTTACACAATTCAGTTCAGTTTACCACCAGCTGAAGGTGAAAGAGCAAAATTTAGCAACAACATGATTTAGTTACAAAAATACAAAGAGATAATGCTGTGGCTTGCACGCGGGGTTTCCGCAGAGCAATACTTCAGTCTCTAATGTCAATTATAAAATCAAATCTTCACTACACTTTATAGGGGCTGTTCACTTCAAAGTACAGGTTCATCATAGGCCAGTTGTACTGCACAGCTTAGTTTGATGATACGTGCTTTTTATCTCTGTACAATGCACAGGGGGTGTGTCATTCAGCTGTGAAGCCACTTAACACTCAGGGAAAAGTGAGAGATTATAAAGAAAAGACTTGCGCCTTTCACGACCACCAGGCGACTCAAAGCGCTTTACAGCTAATGAAGTACTTTTGAAGTGTAGTCACTGTTGTAATGTGGGAAACGCGGCAGCCAATTTATGTACAGCCCTCAACCTCCTTTGCTCTAATGAAACAAATCCAGATTCCCCAACCTGTCCTTGTAGGTAAGATTCCCCCCATCCCCGGAACCATTCTGGTAAATCTCCTCCGCGCCCTCTCAAGGGCCTTCCCATCCTTTCTAAAGTGTGGTGACCAGAACTGGACGCAATACTCCAGTTGTGGCCTAACCAGCACTTTATAAAGGTTCAACATAACTTCTCTACTTTTGTACTCAATACCTCTATTAAATAAAGTTGATTATGATTATGATTATGATATGCTTTGCTAACCACTCTCTCAATATGTCCTGCCACCTTCAGGGACCTATGCACATTAACTCCCAGGTCCCTCTGTCCCTGTACACTCTTTAAAACTGTGCCATTAAGTGTATATTGCCTCTCCCTGTTCCTTCTGCCAAAATGCATCACCTCACACTTCTCTGTATTAAATTCCATCTGCCACTTGTCTGCCCATTCTGCTGGCCTTTCTATGTCCTATTGCAGTCGATTGGTATCATCATCACTGTTTGCCACACCCCCAAGTTTGGTGTCATTGGCAAATTTAGAAATTCTACTCTGTATTCCAATTTCCAGGTCATTTATATATATCAAAAAAAGCAGTGGCCCCAGCACTGACCCTTGGGGAACACCACTGTCTACCATCCTCCAGTCTGAAAAACAGCCTCTGACCTGCTCTTGTAGCCACAGTATTTATGTGGCGGTTTCAGTTAAGTTTCTGGTCAACGGTGAACCCCAGGATGTTGATGGTGGGGGATTCGGCGATGGTAATGCTGAATTCAAGATCAATTTCAGTCCCTCTCAATTACATATTGAATTTTTTAAATATTAGTAGATAGCTGACTGTCCTGTGCTTTCAAGCCTGCGTGTACAGTGCTCCCCTTTCCCTGATCAGAAAATAGTGCAGATCTGGCAGTGAGTTCAGATCTGTCAACTCTGTATCACCCTTAACAAGTATTGGCTTCATATTCAGTATTTACATTATAGAACACCCAAGCACATGTATAGAAGCTAATTAGTGCAATACATTTTAATTGATCATATAATCAGCTCCATAAGTATTGTTGGAATTCCTATTACATTTCCAACTAATGTTATGCTTTGGAGAACATGGAAATAGAAGGAAGCATGGATCCTGTTCGTGATGTTCACTGTGGTGCCATATAACTGAAAGGGTATCATTTTCATCTGTAAATGTAGTCATTAGAGCTCCTGCAATTTATGAGCAATTTTAAGAGCGAGAAGCTAAGACGCACAGAATGGGGAAGAGCCCAGGTTCAGAACAGTCCGTGCCAAGTAACTGAACTCAAATAGTGTGACAGCAGAAGCACTAAAATTGGTCTCAGTACTCCGGGATAGGAAACGGAATAACCAACCATGGTTCCTGCTCCCGACCACCGCCTAGCTATTGCTGCTGGAAGCCACGTACATGTGGCCATTGAGCTAGGACGAGATGAGGCTCCGCTGTGATGCCTCCTGCTGTCAAACAGCCGGCCGACACTGATTGGACAGCTTCAGAAACCCTACTCGCTCAGCACAAACCTGGCGGGCCGGGCAGCTAAAATCGCCCTGGCTCTTACCTGTCCGAAAGCCACATTGACCGCAACATCTGCAATTTTAACCCGTTCTCCTGAACAGGCAGCGAGGGCAGGCACCCGGACCCAACGGGGTCCTTCTTTACATGTGCATGTTGTGGCCCGATGACATCATTGAGACCCGACTGTAATTTTAACTCAGGCCTGAGCGGGGAATCCACCTGGAGTTAAAATCATGGCCAAATAGCGGCCGTTTAGGGAAGGCACTGGAGATCAATGGGCACTATGGAACCACACGCCACAGTCTTCAGGCCAGAAGAGCAGGAGAGAGAAGAAAAGGGGCAAGAAAGAGATTAAAAACAACATAGTTAGCCATTACTCAAATTCATCTGTACATCTTCAAATAAAGAATTATCAGGAGATTAAGTATTTTTTTTTAGCAATTCTATCTTTGCTTTAGCATAAAGATTATTTTTTTGCTTTTATAATGCTACTCAAATCAGGAAGCCCACAGAATAACAAGCGATACTGGGATTTATTTTACTTAGCAACACTGCTGACAAAATGCTAAAACCTAAGGCACAAAGAACAGTAAACATACTCAGTCATACCAATGCTAATTAATGCCTTAGTATAAATTCACAGACACAGTTCACCGTACTGGCTAAAGGCCACTACTATGTATCTTTATAAAAAATTGCAAGACGGCTTTTTTAAAGGTAAGATTGCTTTGTAATTAGTTTTATAGCAGATGATAATTAGGTTAGTTCAGTAAATGGCGCTGCCTAGGTGCTATAAATTTCTCCATTAAATTATTTTCAGAGTTCCTGTCAGTCTGACATTTGCGATTCCAGAGTCACAGACTTATTGAATTAGGACAAGTGCAACTGTCATTTTGAAGGTCATTTACTTCCTCATTTAGATATATGGTGATTATTTTCCAGTCCAGTGAACTGCGTTACTTGCCAGTCAATTTAGTGTTTTCTAATATGAGGAGAATGTCAGTGTGTTGTACATTACTGAGCCCCCATTATCAGAATCCTCACAAGATCCAAGATGGTCTTTACTATTATAATATCCATCTCGAACAATAGAATGTCTAGGCATTGCTCAAAGCTTGAAATGACAGGAGATGCATCTCTCTGTAACCACTCTTAATCCTGATAAATGCTCCTCTGAAATCTCCAGTCCAGAGTGTGACATAGGGAATAGCTGTGTGTGGAAATATTGGAGCCTTATATTTATGCGCTTGCAATTGTCTGGGCCACCACAGGGACAGAGCCACTTGATTTAATATTGCGCATTTGTCACCAGTTATCTGCCTTATTCTGAGAAAAAAAAAGCTTTGCGATTTTAAGCTTGACGAGGGTTACACCCCCTTATTGTGTATCCAACACAACCGTATCCATACAGACTGGTTCACCGTGAAGTTAATGCAAATTAGTGAAGAGAGGCTGAAATGTGTGCTTCTTTTTATGTGTCAACAGGGATTGTACTCGTTTAGCTCCAGGCTTTGGAAGATAATTGAGATGCAATGTTTCACCAGTGTCAGTGACGAACAGGCACATCACTGATGGAATAAATGCTCTTATATTACATCACATACATGAACTGGGCTCCGTTTGACTCGCGTGTATATACAATTCAGATTCACATCAGAAAGACGCCACGGAAAATTAAAATAATTTTTCTACTGGTCTGGTGTCGCAATGCCTTTGTAATTACATCGAAATGTGAATTCCGCTCTCCGTAGCTCCCAGCAAAGGGGAAGCTGACCTGACGAGAGTATGGGTTCAAACATCAGTGCTGTAGCCCTATCTTCAGCTGTGTTCCTATTGAATTAAGCTCCCTGCTGGGAGCATGGGACCGCCACACTTATTCTAGAGTGCCTTTACTTTGATTTTTATTTCTGCTTAAGAAAGGAAGATGCATTTATATAGCGCCTTTTCATGACCACAGGATGTCCCCAAGTGCTTTACAGCCAATTAATTACTTATTTTTGAAGTGTTGTCACTGTTGAAATGCGGCAGCCAATTTGTGCCCAGCAAGCTCCCACAAACAGCATTGAAATAAGTCTGTTTTAGTGATGATGGTTGAGCGAAAAATATTGGCCACGACACTGGAAGATCTCCCCGGCTCTTCTTCAAATAGTACCATGGGATCTTTTATGTCCACCTGAGATGGTGGGCGGAGCCTCAGTTTAACGTCTTATCGGAAAGGTGGCACTTCCACCAGTGTGGCACTTCCACCAGTATTTCCCTCAGCACTGCACTGGAGTGTCAGCCTAGATATAGGCTCATGTCTTTGGTGTGGGACATGAGATGAGATGAGGAGAAATTTCTTCACTCAGAGGGTGGTGAACCTGTGGAATTCTCTACCACAGAAGGTTGTGGAGGCCAAGTCACTGAATATATTTAAGAAGGAGATAGATAGATTTCTAGACACAAAAGGCATCAAGGGGTATGGGGAGAGAGCGGGAATATGGTATTGAGATAGAGGATCAGCCATGATCATATTGAATGGTGCAGCAGGCTTGAAGGGCCGAATGGCCGACTCCTGCTCCTATGTTTCTATGTTTCTATGTTTCTATGAAGCCATGATCCTTCTGACTGAAGAGGTGAGAGTGCTACCCACTGAGCCAAAGCTGACGTCAGGAGGTCAGGCTCACTGCTGTGAGGTCAAGGTATTTTTCCACTTTACTGACCAGAATCTCAGGAGTGTTATGATTCAGATGGCTTGACCTCCATGCCTGACTTTCCGATCCACGGTCCCATTGAATGAAGAATGATTGGGAAAAAGAAACCTTAATAATTATAGGCAACAGCTACAACACCTATGTTTAGAGTGATGGCGATGCTTGTTAGGCACCTTTGTGCCATCCACAGACTTTGTTACATGAGAAGGTAAAAAGGCATGGAATACGGAAATGCTATTTGGCCCATCAAGCCCCGTCCTTTCACAGACCATGTACAATAGGCCCTGTCATTATCTCAACCCAATGCATTTAACCTCCCAAGGGAACGTTCTGCATACTTACTGATTCCCAATGGCAATTAAGCAGAAGTTTGCAAAGTCCATTTGTCCTCACATCTCCCCTTGGCCAGCCTTCTTCAGAATCACAGAATCACAGAAACCTCACAGTGCAGATAGAGGCCATTTCGGCCCATCGAGCCTGCTCCGACACATATCCCACCCGATCCCCGTAACCCCTACACCAACACATATCCCACCCTATCCCCGTAACCCCACGTATTTAAGCCCCCTAACACTAAGGGTCAATTTTATCATAGCCAATCAACCTAACCCGCACATCTTTGGACTGTGGGAGGAAACCGGAGCACCCGGAGGAAACCCACGCAAACACGGGGAGAATGTGCAAACTCCACACAGACAGTCACCCGAGGCCGGATTCGAACCCGGGTCCCTGGCGCTGTGAGGCAACAGTGCTAACCACTATGCCACCGTGCTTGCAGGTAACATAACCATGTGCCCAGTGCGGTCTTAGCTCAGGGACCATTGAGTCCCATGGAATACTTGATCACCTCAAACTTTACTTATCCCTATAATTACTAACCCCAAAGAGCCATATATCTCATTGCTGTTTGTGGGAGCTTGCTGTGCGCAAATTGGCTACCACGGTTCCTACATTACAACTGTGACAACACTTCAAAGAGTTGTGAATCTTTGGAATTCTCTACCCCAGAGGGCTGTGGATGCTCAGTCGTTGAGTATATTCAAGACAGAGATCGATAGATTTTTGGATATTAAAGGAATATGGGGATAGTGCAGGAAAGTGGAGTTGAGGTAAAAGATCAGCCACGATCTTATTGAATGGCGGAGCAGGCTTGAGGGGCCGAATGGCCTACTCCTGCTCCTATTTCTTATGTTCCCATTCTAATCATATATTTACCGAGGTCATTTGCCCTATTCCCTATTGTTTCATCAAAAAATGCCTTCACTTTGCGATTTTGTTGTTGTAGTTGGGGTAATATATATCTTTTCAAAAGAATGACAAACAGGCTAACCAGTACTCGCCACCGTAAGAACAATTGTTTACGGGAAAGTAAAATGACTTCAGTTCAAACATGCCTTTTGCAGATTTCAGATATTTTCTAGCTGTGTCAATGACAATTGTCATCCTTCTGTTCTTCATGTCAGGCAGTTGCCTTTGTTACTGGCCGAGGACAGGCAATTTAATGAGACTTCCTGTCCCAAAGCCCAGCAAATTACCCACTCTTCCAAGCCTAGCAAAATGTGCTGCGGATGCAGTACGACATATACAACGGAGCACATACGGATGCGCAGACTGACTGTGCATTCAAGAAATACAAGTGATAGTCTATGAGGAAACGATTCTCACATTGCACATGTAATGATTCATTCCGAACTGAGTTTAATTGCCCCTTGATTGTGTATGTGTGCCTTCAAATCTCATGAATATTTCTCGTGTGCCAGTTTATTAATGTCATAAATTAATTATCTACAGAGGGGCTTGTAGAATGGTTCTGAGCTGCACTTAAAGCTATTTGAGTGGAACGTTTAGCCCCGTTTAAATTAGTGTCACAGATCCCAAGCTGAATGAAAACTTCAACCAACAACAGTCACCCATACAAAACATGGCTCAGACCTCCTCCTGTTCCAAACTTAACAAATTCAGATTTCATTGTCAGTCAACTCGCCAAGGCTTCTTCGGCAGCACCTCCCAAACCCGCGACCCCTACCGCCTAGAAGGACAAGGGCAGCAGACGCATGGGAACACCACCACCTCCAAGTTCCCCTCCAAGTCACACACTATCCTGACTTAGAAATATATTGGTTGTTCCTTCATCGTTGCCGGGTCAAAATCCTGGAACTCCCTCCCTAACAGCACTGTGGGAGCACCTTCACCGCACGGACTGCAGCGGTTCAGGAAGGCGGCTCACCGCCACCTTCTCAAGGGCAATTCAGGATGGGCAATAAATGCGGGCCTTGCCAGCGATACCCACATCCCATGAATGAATTTTAAAAAACGCTTCTGATTTCGCCGCTCATCTGTGACTACATAACAAAACACATCGCTTCTTCGAGTGTGACTTTGGCAGACTGTACTTGCATCAGGGTCTACAAAGTTGTCAGACTTTTCCAACTCATCTATCAGCGACTACTGAATTTGACCTCCCAGAAACTATATCAGTGTAATCTCGGTTTAACAGTGTGGGAGACAACTTTAACAAGATACTGTCAAAAGAGTGGTACAGTAAAGAATAAACTGACAAAGCGAGCCTCCAAGGAATAAATCTTCCACAGCTGAAACCTGTAATTCACCCGCCAGTGATTAAAGTGCAGACCAGTTTGGACATCGCCTATGATTCATCAAACTTAACAGATCAAACTTGCAGCCTGATTAGAATCACCAAAATAATTCTTCTTAACAGAAACCAATAGTGAAGTGTAAAATCATTCCAAATTCTCAGTTAAAAAACCATGTTAATTCAAGCATTCAAAAGTCAAACTGTCCAAATTCAGAAAATCTTGGCTATCTGTCTAATCCGCAGTCATCACCAATAACCCTTTTAAGCTTACAAGCCCTCGGTTGCTGTCATCTAAAAAAAAAAATCCTTTACTCCCTTCATCTCTTGAAGGAACTAACTCCTTGCTGAGGCGTGAGTCCACCTCTCCAGAGCTGTGGAGGCGGAGTCATTGAATATATTCAAGGCGGAGATTGACAGACATTTGAACTACAAGGGAGTCGAGGGTTATGGGGAGAGAGCGGGAAAGCGGTGTTGAGGCCAAGATTGGATCAGCCATGATCTTATTGAATGGCGGAGCAGGCTCGAGGGGCCGATTGGCCGACTCCTGCTCCTGTTTCTTATGTTCTTATGTTCACCCAAATTGTCCATTATTTACCTCGGAGCTTGGACAGTGACTATCGATCGGTCATGGGAGGCATCATAGCCAAGTCCAAACCTGGCATCACTCATCGTCCAATTACACGCACTCCCAGCAGCGGGTCGATGGAAAGCAATCAGGAGCAGGAACCCTGGCAATGTTTCCCCTCCTGACGCAGGCATATTGAGACTCATTATAGAGCCCCTTACTGCAGCCTGCAGCTGAAAGGGAGTGACTTAGCACGTACCTGGGATTGAGCCTAAGATCATCCTGGCCTGTACTCTCTGAATAAGCTCGTTGAGGCAGCGAGGGAGCACACCTGCCTATTTCGCAGTACATGTCAGGCTGTGAGATGAAATGTTCATGAGAACACGCATCTTGTTATCAACCTCCAAAGGATTGTGTTATGATGAAGGTGCGGCTCCTGTGTGTAAAAAAATGCATAAAGAAGCATTAATTCTTCATAAAACGTGTTACTCCGTGGTCCTGTGAGCTTGGCTCAATTGATAACATTCTCACCTTTGAGTCAAAAGCATGTGTGTTTGAGCCCCACACCAAGGCTTGAGCTCACAGACTAGGCTAGCGCACGAGCGGATTACTGAGGGGAGTGCTGCATTGCTGGAGGTGCTGTCCATGGGATGGGAAGCCACACTAAGATCTTGTCTCCTTCTTCAGGTGGATGTTAAGCTGCTTTGTCGGGAGCGATGTCTTGATAAGGTACCCCACAGAAGTCTAAGGTCAGAACATGTGGAGTCAGTAGCAGAATGGATAGCAAGCTGGCTACAAAACAGAAAACAGAGAGTAGGGGTTAAAGATAGTTCCTCAGATTGGCAAAAGGTGGGAAGTGGTGTTCCACAAGGATCGGTGCTGGGACCACTGTTGTTCTCTATTTACACAAACGATTTGGACTTGGGAATTGGAAGTATAATTGAGGGTTTGTAGTTAATATGGAGGAGGTCGGCAACAAAATACAGGAAGGCATTAATAAACTTTCAGAATTGACGTGTAATTGGCAAATGAACTTCATTGTAGATAAGCGTGAGGTGGTGCAATTTGGTAGGAAGAATAATGAGGCCACATAATCCTTGGAAAATAAATGTCTAAATGGGGTAGAGGAACAGAGGGATCAAGAAGTAGAATCAGTTTGGGTGGAGCTAAGAAACAGCAAGGGGCAGAAAACATTAGTGGGAGTTGTTTATAGGCTCCCCAAACAGTAGTTGCAATGTATAGCAGAGTATAAATCAGGAAATTAGAGGCACATGTAACAAGGGTAATACAATAAACATGGGGGACTTCAATCTACATATAGACTGGGCAAACCAAATTTGCAGTAATAATGTGGAGGACAAATTCATGGAGTGTATGCAAGATAGTTTCTAGATCAGTATGTTGAGGAACCAACTAGGGAACAGGCTATTTTAGATCTAGTATTGTGCAATGAGAAAGGGTTAATTAATAACCTTGTAGTAAAGGGGCCTTTAGGGAAGAGTGACCATAATATGATAGAATTTTATATTCAATTTGAAAGTGACTTCGTTAAATCCAAAATAGGATCTTAAATCTAAACAAAGTAAACTACGTAGGTATGAGGGGCAAGTTGGCTAAGGTAGATTGGGAAACTATATTAAAGGGTATGACGGTAGACAAGCAATGGCCAGCATTTAAAGAATTAATACATAATTTACAACAAATATACATTCATTTAAGGCACAAAAACTCCACAGGAAAAGTGGTCCAACCGTGGCTAACAAGAGAAGTTAAAGATAGTATTAGATCAAAGGAAGAGACTTATAATGTTACCAAAAAGAGAAGTAAGCCTGAGGATTGGGAGGATTTTAGAATTCAGCAAAGGAGGACCAAGAAATTGATAAAGAAAGGGAAAATAGAATATGAGAGTAAATTAGCGAGAGACATAAAAACAGACTGTAAAAGCTTCTATAAGTATGTAAAAAGGAAAAGATTAGCTAAATTAAATGTGGGTCCATTACAAGCTGAGACAGGAGAAGTTATAATGGGGAATAAGGAAATGGCAGAGAAATTAAACAAATACTTTGTGACTGTCTTCATGGAAGAAGATGCAAAAAAATTTCCGGAAATAGTGGAGAATCAAGGGCCTAGCGAGAATGAGGAACTGAAAGAAACTAGTATTAGTAAAAAAAAAATGGTACTAGAGAAATTAATGGGACTGAAAGCCAATAAATCCCCTGGAACGGATGGCTTACATCCTAGGGATTTAAAAGAGGTGGCTATAGAGATAGTGGATACATTGGTTGTCATTTTCCAAAATTCCATAGATCCTAGAACAGTTCCTGCAGATTGGAAGGTAGCAAATGTAGCCCCATTATTTAAGAAAACAGGGAACTACAGACCAGTTAGCCTGACATCAGTAGTAGGGAAAATGCTAGAATCTATTTTAAAGACGTGGTAACAGGGCACTTAGAAAATAATAATAGGATTGGGCAAAGTCAACACGGATTTATGAAAGGGAAATCATGTTTGACTAATCTGTTAGAGTTTTTTGAGGTTGTAACTAGCGGAATAGATAAGGGGGAACCAGTGGATATGGTGTACTGTATTTGGATTTTCAGAAGGCATTCGATAAGGTGCCACGCAAGAAGTTATTATACAAAATGAGGGCTCATGAGATTGGGGTAATGTACTAGCATGGATTGAGGATTGTTTAACAGACAGAAAACAGAGAGGAGGAATAAAGTGGTCATTTTCAGGTTGGCAGACTGTAACTAGTGGGGTACTGCAAGGATCAGTGCTTGGGCCTCAGTTATTCACAATCTACATCAATGATTTGGATGAGGGGACCAAATGTAATATATCCAAGTTTGCTGAAGATACAAAGCTAGGTTGAAGGGATAATTATTAGTCCTAGCCCCTTTAGGGCTACCCCGGATCAGGCGTATTCCTCAGACGTTCATCTTCAACTAAAATTTGAGGTAGCTGAATCCTAAAGACACTTAATTGGGCCTAAAGGTCCGGACTATCTCTCCCTAAAGGAAAGGAACAACCTGAAAATGTTACCATCCTCCAGATAGCACTTTTAATAAGTTTAGCTAGACTGTAACATTCCAGATATTATGAGGGTCCTGAAAACTCCCACAGAATTCTGCAACTCCTCACCAAAGAGTGTACAGAGATTGAGTTTGCGAGTTTGATACAGAAGTATTATGTGAGACAATTCTAAAAATATATAGATTTATTAAAGAACCGACATGTATTTTCAGTTGGTGAGTCAATCGCAACATTAACAGTTCCAAAAAGAGAAAGCTTTACAATCTTATCAGAGATCCTTATTCTCAAATCTTAACTTCGCTACAGTTTTACAGTTCTTAAAGTTTATTCAGGATATCCACCAAAATCAAATACAGTACCGTTGATCCCCAAGATACAAAAAATTGTAGACTTACAGAGCCTTCTCTGAAGCCTGAGAATCGCTTTGCCCCTTTACAGCGAATCTATTATCCTATTTGAGAGTTCAATATTTAGGAGTAAGAGGGCGCAGGGACATTCTGTTTCCTGCCAATGGCCGCAGGAAGCGTCCTCAACAGACGAAGGCAGCCTGGCTGGAGATCACTGAGGAGGTCAGCGCAAGGTCGCTGTATGGACACACCTGGCTCCAGTGCCGTAAACGCTTCAATGATCTTGTCCGAACATCAAAAGTGAGTTTTACATCACATTTACCTTCACTCTGCTTCCCTTCTCTTCTCATCACCAGCACTCTGCATTGTCAGCCTGCTCCTCTACATCCTACCTTATCCTTACTTCCCTTGCACCCTTACCTTTCTATCTCTCTCTATGTACAGATTCACTTCACCATCCTGCTATACAGCCCTGACACTCGCTCTCACTGTTACGCAATGACAACAACTAACAATGCACAGGGAGGCCCCTTCCTCTTGCCACCTCACTCCATCTTGATCTCCCTCTAAGTTTCTACATTATGGATTCTTCACACTCACTCCATCACTCTCGCTGAAACTCCACTTGTGTCCCTCCTTGCAGGAAAAGATAGCCCAAAATAAGGAGAGAGCCAAGACAGGAGGAGGCACACCGTCACTTGTCACATTAACTCACGTTGAGGAGGCTGCTCACGACATCTTGGGAGGTGGCGAGGAGCTGGAAGTGGGGGACAGAGAGACGGGCACACTAGGGAAAGCTGGTGACAGAATGCATTTTCATCCCTCGCTTTTACAATTCCTGATTGACTGCAATGGCATATGTTGCTCACAGAGATTTACTTCTGATCATCTGCACAATAGGATGTGTCTGCTACCTCCAAATCTGATGTCTAATTCATGCCTTTATTCTCCCACAGGACCATCGAGAGCCCCCCTCCCACTGTCCAGGAGGAAGAGCCAGACGAATCCTCAGAGGAAACTGCAGCCTCTGAGGGAGCAGCGCCACCATTACTCAGCGCACCCAGCACCAGCGCAGATACGCACACCTCAGTCGTTCGTGACATAGAGTAGTGTTGTCACCTGCTGTATCACAGCTCACAAGTGAGCATCAGCAGATGGTGGAGACAGCAACAGCAGTGGAGAGTCCTCATCGGAGGTCGCAGAACGTAAAATAGATAAGGGAGAACCAGTGGATGTGGTGTATTTGGACTTTCAAAAGGCTTTCGATAAGGTCCCGTATAATAGATCAGCGTGTAAAGTTAAGGCACATGGGATTGGGGGCAAGGTATTGATTTGGATAGAGAACTGGTTGGCAGACAGAAAGCAAAGAGTTGGAATAAACGGGTCTTTTTCCGAGTGGCAGGCAGTGACTAGTGGGGTACCGCAGGGATCGGTCCTTGGACCCTGTATTGATTTCTTTGTGGGTTCAATGATGAGACATTTATGAAAGAGAATGAGTTTTAATCTAAAGTCTGTTCAACTCTTTTGTACAGCTTTTACAGGAGACACGATGCTGTGATGCATCTAGAACGAAACCGAAACTAAAACTAACTGCCTTGCTTCTCTCGGTCACATGCCCTCTGCTGGTCAGGCACAAGCAGTCAATACATGCAATCATGCTATTAAGGCATCATAATCGAACAGGCAAATACCATCTCTATTTGCTGATATCATTACATCTCCTTTTCTTAAAACAAAAGTATTTTACTTCTAACTAACAACATGTTTTCTTTGTATTAATCTGCATTTTAACTGTAACACTTAATGAACTTACATTATCATTATCATGATCAAGGTTTTTTAACCTTGCTTTGTGTGTTCACATGAAATATGTCAATACACTAGAACTTGAAGAAAGAATAAGATAACATTACTTCCTTCTATAACAATAGTCCTTAAATTTGCTCAATGAGTCTCTCAGGAGGCTTCACGTGTCTTGAGGATTTTCTGATTGATTGTCCTTGAATCTGAGTTGTTGCCTCAGATGATTGGTTCTCAGCTGTGTGATCAGGTTGTTCAACAGTATCAGTCTCTTGACCTGCTGTGGCTGGTCCCATGAGAAGATCTCGACGATTTCTTCTCAGAACAGCACCCTCATCTGTCTGAATGGTGTATGATCTTGGTTGAACTTCACTCAGGACAGTTCCCTTCTGAGTCCATGTGTTTGTTTTGTCTTTGAACCTTACTTGGTCACCAGTGTGGAGTTCAGGTAGGTTTTGTGTTCCTCTGTCATAGTAGTACTTTTGCTTTTCTTTCTGTTGTTCTTTGAACTTCCTCACTTTCTCCCCCTCTTTTGTTTTCAGGAGGTTCTCCAGGATGGGTAGGTTTGACCTTAGCCGACGTCCCATCAGGAGTTGGGCTGGTGACTTACCACACTCGAGCGGCGTTGTGCGGTATACAAGCATGCTTTGGTAGAAGTCAGTTCCACTGTCTTTTGCCTTGTACTTCAGTCTTTTCACTGTGTTTGCGGGCTCTCCTGGGTCAACAGCTCTGGACAACATGTCTGCTGTATACATCAGCTTACCCGGTGTGTACGCAACATTCAGTTCATCATAGACTGTCTCTCCTTCGCTTTCCACAACGAGGACTCTCTTTACCAGGTTCAGTCTCTCACAGGCTTTTAAACCTAGTATGGCTTGCACATCCTTTGGCACCACGATTAATGCTAGCGTGTGCTCTCTGTCCTTGTGTGTTACTTTGACAATGCATCTTCCTTTCACTGGTATATCAGTACCTGAGTATCCTGTCACTTTCACTTTGATTCCATGTATCTTTGGTCTGGGTCTAATTTTCTTAAAATCAGTCTCTGATATCACATTAACTTATGCTCCAGTATCCAATTTAAATGGAATGTGTATGTCATTCACTTTTAGTGTCAACATCCAGTCTCTTTCTTCTTTTTTGTTTTCAGACACAACAGCTACATAGAACTCCTCTATGTCGCTTTCATCTACTGCATGGGCCTTGCTTTGTGGCATTTGGTTCTTACAGCAACGGGCATAATGGTTGTTTTTGTTGCAACTATTGCATTTTTTACCATATGCTGGACACTTTTTTTGTGTATGCTGTGTACCACATCGACTACATGACTTTCGATTGTCCCTTTCATTTTCGTTCGCTGGCCACGCCTCTTTTTTCACATTGGCGCTCTTTTTGTTAAACGGTTTGTGTCCGTTCTTTCTCACTGCATCCACGTTGCAGCTATTGTCACTGAGCAGCTCCTTTGCCTGCAACTTCACAGTCTCTGTAGCCCTACACAGTGCTATGGCTTTTCCCAGGTCTAGATCTTGCTCTCTTAGCAGTCTTTCCCTTAGACCATTATCTGGAATACCACACACCAGTCTGTCTTTTATCAGCGAGTCTGTCAGTCCCCCAAATTCACACGATTAGCTTTTGTTTCTCAGTTCAGTCACATACTGATCAATAGTCTCACCCATTTTCTGTACACATGTGAAAAATCTGTGCCTCTCAAACGTCACGTTACGTTTAGGTATGCAGTAGGCCTCAAACTTTTCCATTATTTTATCTAGCTTCATTTTGTCTCCATTAGCAGCGAATGTGAAGTTATTATACACCTCCAGCGCTTCATCACCCACGACATGTAAGAACAGTGACGCTTTCTTTCTATTACTTTTCTCGTCAGCTCCGATTGCCGCTAAATACAACTCTAAACGTTGTTTGAATCTCCTCCAATTTTCAGCCACATTACCTGTCAACTGAAGCGTCGCCGGTGGGAGTAAACCTTCCATTTTTCACTTCGTTAGCTATTCTCCAATGGTAAGCAATGATGTTCTCTTTTGGCTTGCTAATTTGTGGAGAGCTGATTTAACTTCAAATTTTTTCTCTTCATCTCTTTCAGCCACTTCTGACACCATGTATTGATTTCTTTGTGGGTTCAATGATGAGACATTTATGAAAGAGAATGAGTTTTAATCTAAAGTCTGTTCAACTCTTTTGTACAGCTTTTACAGGAGACACGATGCTGTGATGCATCTAGAACGAAACCGAAACTAAAACTAACTGCCTTGCTTCTCTCGGTCACATGCCCTCTGCTGGTCAGGCACAAGCAATCAATACATGCAATCATGCTATTAAGGCATCATAATCGAACAGGCAAATACCATCTCTATTTGCTGATATCATTACAGACCCCAGCTATTCACAATATATATTAATGATCTAGACAAGGGAACTAGATGTAATATCTCCAAGTTTGCAGATGAGTGTGTGCTGTGAGGAGGATGCCGAGAAACTCCAGGATGATTTGGACAGGTTGGGTGATTGGGCAGAAGCATGGCAGATGCAATATAACGTGGATAAATGCAAGGTTATCCACTTTGGTGGCAAAAACAGGAAGGCAGATTATTATCTGAATGGCAATAGATTGGGAGAAGGGGAAGTGCAACGAGACCTGGGTGTCCTTGTGCACCAGTCACTGAAGGTAAGCATGCAGGTGCAACAGGTGGTTAAGAAGGCAAATGGTATGTTGGCCTTCGTAGCAAGAGGTTTTGAGTACAGGAACAAGGATGTCTTGCTGCAGTTGTACAGGGCCTTGGTGAGACCACACCTTGAGTATTGTGTGCAGTTTTGGTCGCCTTATCTGAGGAAGGATGTTCTTGCCATGGAAGGAGTTCAGCGAAGATTCACCAGGCTGATACCTGGGATGGCAGGAATGACGTATGAGGAGAGATTGGGTTGATTAGGCTTATACTTGCTGGAGTTTAGAAGAATGAGAGGGGATCTCATTGAAACTTATAAAGTTCTGACAGGACTGGACCGACTAGATGCAGGAAGGATGTTCCCGATGGCTGGGGAGTCCAGAACCAGGGGTCACAGTCTAAGGATAAGGGGTAAGCCATTTAGGACTGAGATGAGGAGAAATTTCTTCACCCAGAGAGTGGTGAACCTGTGGAATTCTCTACCACAGAAGGCAGTAGAGGCCAATTCATTAAATATATTCAAGAAGCAGTTGGATATATTTCTTAAAGCTAAAGGGATCAAGGGATATGGGGAGAAAGCAGGGACAGGGTACTGAATTTGGATGATCAGCCATGTTCGCATTGAATGGCGGAGCAGGCTCGAGGGGCCGAATGGCCTACTCCTGCTCCTATCTTTAATGTTTCTATGTAACTCTCCTAGCTCAGCTCAGCTGCATGTCGACGCTGTGCCTCTGGCGTCCATTCAGAAAATGAGCAGTTCGGGAACTCCAGGAACAAGTGCAGGAGTCTCTGGAAGGGTTTGCCTCCAGGGTAAGTGCGAGTGTGAAGAGAATGGAGGAGTCCATCTCTAACATGAGCACTGCCTTTATGGAAGCAATGACGCATGAACATGCCGCAATGGAGAGGGTGGCAACCTCCTTGGAGGACATAAGTCGCCAGACTAACAAAAACATGGTGACTCTTCAAAATAGATTGTCTGCTATGGAGGATAGATGGACAGCTATTGAGGAGAGACATCAGAGGTACATGGACATCCCCGTTATGATTTGGACAGACTGGGCGATTGGGCGGATAAATGGCAGATGCACTATAATGTGGACAAGTGCGAAGTTATCCACCTTGGGTGCAGGAACGGGAGGGCAAATTATTATTTAAATGGCAATAGATTGGGAGAGGGGGAAGTACAGAGAGACCTGGGTGTTCTTGTACACCAGTCACTGAAGGCGAGCATGCAGGTGCAACAGGCGGTCAAGAAGGCAAACGGTATGCTGGCCTTCATAGCAAAAGGGTTAGAATACAGGAACAGGGATACCTTGCTGCAGCTGTACAGGGCACTGGTGAGACCACACCTCGAGTACTGTGTACAGTTTTGGTCGCCTCATCTGAGGAAGGATGTTCTTGCCATGGAGGGGGTGCAGCGGCGATTCACCAGGCTGATACCAGGAATGGCGGGAATGACCTATGAGGAGAGACTATGTAGTTTAGGGATGTACACACTGGAGTTTAGAAGATTGAGAGGGGACCTCATAGAAGTGTATAAAATTCTGACAGGTCTAGACAGACTGGATGCAGAAGGAATGTTTCCCTTGGCGGGTGAGAACAGAACTAGAGGACATAATTTAAGGATAAGGGCTAAACCATTTAGGACAGAGATGAGGGGGAATTTCTTCACTCAGAGAGTGGTGAACCTGTGGAACTCATTGCCACAGAGGGCAGTGTACGCCAGCTCATTAAATATATTTAAGAGGGAATTAGATATATTTCTACGGGCAAAAGGGGTTAAGGGTTACGGAGAGAAGGCGGGGACGGGATACTGAATTAAAGGATCAGCCATGATCTCATCGAATGGCGGAGCAGGCACGAAGGGCCGAATGGCCTACTCCTGCTCCTATCTTCTATGTATCTATGTATCTATGTATGAGGGCTGTCAGTACAGAGATGGGTCCTCATGGCCCCACTGAGGTGCAGCAGGTCGCTCTCCAGCCACTTGCTAGCAGTGAAGTACGGGTGACCCATGAGAGGGATGTTGGTGGCAGACAACAAGGAACTGTGGGCTCCTCTCCAAGCGCTCACACAACCATGCCACTGCGGAGCCCTCGGTCAGAGCTCCAGGTTCCTCACCCAACTGAGATGGCCGTCTCAGCCCCTGCACAGCCGCAGGAAGAGCAGACTGTGGAGGAGCCCTCCCAGGCTCCCAAACCCAGTGGACGCCCGCCAAAGGTGTCTAGGCAGGCGCAGCACCAAAGTGAGCAAGGTGCTTCTACATCTGCTGAAGCCACAGGGGAAGCTCCACATAGGAGCACGCGTAAGAGGAAGTTAAAGCACTAATAGTCACAAGGGTAGTCACTTGGGTGTTTTATAGTGCTGTTAAATATCGAGAGTCATCCTTTTGTGATGTAATTAAACAAAAGTGATGGCAAAGAGTTGACGTTCTGGCCTATGTGTTCTGGGAAATGGAAGTTCAAGAATGAGGGCTCAGGGCTAATTCCATTTATAATGATGGTGGTGAGAGTGAACGGACACCACCGTTTATTGGACAGATGATGTATGAGGTTTTGAGAATGTCGGCCTTATATTCATCTCCATCTGCCAGACACCTGTGTTTGAAGCGTAAGCTTATGCGAATCTGGCATGGACCAGTGCTTCCCTAGCCAGACGGCCAGCAATGTGGTTGTTTGCAGCTGCATTGGCCACATGCGGCCCCGCAATGCGTGGTCACCATCCCCCTCCTCCTCCTCATCCTCCTCCCCATGCTCCTCCTCATCCTCTTCCTCATCCTCTTCCTCCGAGGAGTGTGTATGTTGAACCACTTATTCGTCCGGCAGCACTAAGCTGTGCTGCTGCGCGATGTTGTGCAGGGCACAGCAGACCACGATGATACTGCAGGGCTCCACCAGATCTGTCCAGGCATCGGAAGCACATTTTGAGCAAGCCGATGGCTTGCTCGATGATGCTTCTGGTGGATAAGTGACTCATATTGTAGCGCTCCCCAGCCTCATTTGTTGGCCTCCTCATCAGTGTCATTAGCCACTTTTTCAGGGGATAGCCCTTGTCGCCAAGTAGCCATCCACAAAGTTGGGTTGGCAGATGGAAGAGCTGAGGCACAGTAGACTGACGCAGGATGAAGGAGTCATGGCAACTGCCAGGGTACTTAGCGCAAACATGCATGACGATCTTCCTGTGGTTACACACCAGCAGGACATTCAGGGAGCGGAATCCCTTGCGGTTGGGTTGTGATAGGGGGCCCTAATGGCTTCATGTGTGCAGTCTATGACGCACTGCACCATTGGCAAACCTGCCATACTGGCAAAGCCAACTGCAAACGTGGTCACACTTGGGCCACCCGTGGAGAAGTGAATGTAATTGTGTACCTTTGCAAAGAGGGCATCAGTGACCTGCGTGATGCAGGTGTGTGCGGTCGACTGGGAGACGCCGCTGATCCCTGGAAGGAGCTCGAAGTAAGGGTCACAGTCTCAGAATAAGGAGTCGGCTATTTAGAACTGAGATGAGGAGAAATTTCTTCACTCGGAGGGTGGTGAATCTTTGGAATTCTCTACCCCAGAGGGCTGTGGAGGCTTAGCTGTTGAGTATATTCAAGACTGAGATCGATAGATTTTTGGATATTAAGGAAATCAAGGGATATGGGGATCGGGCAGGAAAGTGGAGTTGAGGTCGAAGATCAGCCATGATCTTATTGAATGGCGGAGCAGGCTCGAAGGGTTGACTCCTGCTCCTATTACTTATGTTCTTTTGATCTTGAGGTACGGATACACAAATCACTAAAAATGGAAACAAAGCACTGGGGTACATTTCTAGAGGGATAGAATTGAAAAGCAGAGAAGTTATGTTAAACTTGTATAGAACCTTGGTTAGACCACTCTTGGAGTACAGGTCTGGTCTCTATATTATTGAAAGGATAGAGAAGCACTGGAGAAGGTGTAAAAAAGATTTACAGGAAACTTTCGATTTACCAGCACCTAAATAACCAGAAATCTCGGTTAACCAGCAAAATTCAGGAGTAGGTTCAGGTAACTTTTATTACTCCATTTGTTGCTGTGCAAGCGTGTAGCTGCAGCTGTTGCTAAGCTACAGAGATGCTTGCAACTTGTTCCCATTGTTCTGAAGCTGTTGCTAAGCAACAGGGTTTGTTGCTTTATACGGAGCTCCCAGCTCCGTATCTTTTACTATAGCGTTCGGTTATCCGGAATTTTTGATGAACCGGCATCACGTCGGTCCCGTCCGTGCCGGATAAAAGAAAGTTTCCTGTACTAGGATGATACCAGAATCACAGAAACCCCACAGTGCAGATAGAGGCCATTTCGGCCCATCGAGCCTGCACCGACACATATCCCACCCTATCCCCGTAACCCCACATATTTTAATCCCCCTAACACTAAGGGTCAATTTATCATAGCCAATCAACCTAACCCGCACATCTCTGGACTGTGGGAGGAAACCGGAGCACCCGGAGGAAACCCACGCAAACACGGGGAGAATGTGCAAACTCCACACAGTCACCCGAGGCCGGATTTGAACCCGGGTCCTTGGCGCTGTGAGGCAACAGTGCTAACCACTATGCCACCGTGCTGCCCTGAGCTGCAGAACTGAGAGGTTTACCTGTAAGGAAAGATTGAACAGGCTGGGGCTCTTTTCGCTAGAAAACTGAGGGGTGACCTGATAAAGGTCTTTAAGATTATGAAGGGCTTTGATAGGGTAGATAGAGAAGATGTTTCCACTTGTGGGGGAGTCCAGAACTACGGGCCACAAATATAAGATAGTCACTAATAAATCCAATAGGGAATTCAGGAGAAACTTCTTTACCCAGAGAATGGTTAGAATGTGGAACTCGCTACCAAAAGGAATAGTTGAGGTGACTAGCGTAGCTGCATTTATGGGGAAGCTAGATAAACTTTTGAGGGAGAATGGAATAGAAGGATATGTTGATGGGGTTAGATGAAGAAGGGTGGGAGGAGGCTCGTGTACAGCATAAACACTGGCATGGACCTGTTGGGCTGACTGGCCTGTTTCTGTGCTGTAAATGCTATGTAATACTGTGATATGAAACTGAGGCCCCATCTGCTGGTTCATTATCCAAACCAGATTAACTGGTCATTTATCTCAGTGCTGTTTGCGGGACCTCACTGTGGGCTGATTGATGGCTGCATTTGCCTACATTGAAACACTTCACAAGTAGTTCATGAGCTGTGAAGCACTTTACGACATCCCGAGGAAGTGAAAGGCACTATATAAATCCAAGTTTGTTCTTTCTTTGTTTTACGATGGTCTCCGGCCACCAGCTCCTGCAGCACGAATCTCACGCAGCCAGTGCGTGCCTCGAAATAAAGCAAGCAGATTCCTCTGCGTGGTTTCCTGGAGTCAGTAAAGGTGTTGCTGCAGCTTTGGTGGTGGTGGGGAGGGCGGGGGGGGGGGGTGGTGACATCATCATTCATGCTCCTGTCCACTCTATAGTGATGTCATGACTAAATATCATGATGTCACAGCTCTGCACATGTGCACTGACCAACGTGTCACAGCAAGCCCAGAATGACTGGCCACCATAGTGCAGCTGGTTCATAGCAAGACTGGCTGCCCATTGATAGAGTCAGCTCTCCCTTTCTCTCAAGGCCCAGACTGCAATATAAAAGCTGCTTCTAAGGGTGCATGACACCATTAGAAACATGCAAGGAGTTCTCCCGGGTGTCGTGACCAGTATTCCAATATCACTTAAAAATAACACAGATTAACTGACCATCCATCCAATGAATATTGGTGAAAAATGGTTCCTGCACGTGCTTTGATAGCAACAGTAATTAATTTTTAAAATTAATTCACAGGATACGGGCGTCGCTGGCAAGGCCAGCATTTTATTGCCCGTCCCTAGTTGCCCTTGAGAAGGTGGTGGTGAGCCGCCTTCTTGCACCGCTGCAGTCCATGTGGTGAAGGTACTCCCACAGTGCTGTTAGGGTGGGAGCTCCAGGATTTTGACCCAGCGACGATGAAGGATCGGCGATAAAGTTCCAAGTCAGGATGGTGTGTGACTTGGAAGGGAACTTGGAGGTGATGGTGTTCCCATGCACCTGCTGTCCTTCGAGACGGTAGAGGTCGCGGGTTTGGGAGATGCTGTCGAGGAAGTAATGAATTGCGTGAAGTGCTTTGAGGTATTTTGGTGTGAAATGTACAATATAAATGCATGCATGATTATTGAACTACCAATTAAGGATCATGTCAAAATAATAATGGTCAAGCAACTGGAGGATAACCACAGAATCCAAGCCAGCATATGTGTTAATGCCTTTGAGAGCTTGCATCAAGCATAAGTCCTTGATTAAACATTTAACTGCTTAGCGCTTAAAAATTAATTAAAGCCATTACTATCTTTTCAAAGCTTTGATTTACTATGTGTTCCTGATGAATACGCTTTACATACGTTGTCTGCGATGGTGTACGTCAGAAGTATTCAGGTCTTTTGCCTTCTTGGGCCGCATGGGTGCTTGCTGTGGAGCCTCAGTGGCCATTTATTAGGGTGGATGTGGTGTCAGCCGTGGCTCAGTGGGTAGCACGCTCGCCGCTGAGAGTTGTGTGGTTCAAGCCCCACTCCAGAGACCTAAGTGTAAAATCCGATGCGATGTTAAACCACGGGCCTGTCTGCCCTCTCAGGTGGCTGTAACAGATCCCACGGCACTATTTTGAAGAAGAGCTGGTGAGTTCTCCCTGGCATCCTGGACAAGCCCTACCCCTCAACCAACATCACTGGTCATCATCACATTGTTGTTTGTGGGATCTTGCTGTGTGCAAATTGGCTGCCGTGTCTCCTATACTTTAACAGGTGACTACATTTCAGAAGTACTGCATTGGCTGTAAAGCACTTTGGGACAGCCTGAGGTTGTGAAAGGCGCTGTAGAAACGCACAGTCTCTCTTTTGCATTCTTGATAGCTCAGTTTGGCGCAGCATGGCGCATTCCTCCCAGGGGAACACTGGTGGAGAAAGCAGGAACTGGAGGCATGCGATTCCATGACCTCTGCTCCCTGTGAGTTGCTCCATGCAGGGAGCACTTGACATAAGAAAACTACTCGGCACTTGGTCTAAGCGTTAAACAAAGCTTTAATCAACTGTTTTAAAACATGGAGGTCTAGTTGTGTCCTTCACTAGTTCCTGTTAAGAATGTCCTGCGCAAGCTGGGCCTGTGCCTGAGTATTTATATTCTCCCTGGACAGCGCCACCCGCAGGCCGCTCAGTTGATTCATGTCAGCACTCAATTGCAAAATTAGTCCTATAAACATTAAATTCCGTTCTCTCACTTATTTGTCGATTCTAACTGACCATGGTGTTCTGATTTAGGATTTATCCATCAACAAAGCAACAATATTATGAGCAGTCCTTTCTAAACCTCCGGGACAGCTAAACTCGTAACTGAGAAATATAAACACAAATAGGACTGAGTTGCCTGGGATTTCAAGGCTGGAGTAGTCGGGATCGGGGGCTGCAAGTGGACCATGGTCCACAGTTTGCAAACTTCTGCTGTCAGCATAATGCGCTGTTCTGGGACCAGTTGGTGTTAAAAGTTGCTGTGCTCTGGTGAACTTCACTGAGCCACACAGATCAGGGATGGCCCAGGTTTGAGACCAGTTTCCAGTTATCTGGCACCAGCCAGAACAGTAGGGGCACTACAAATGGCCTCAACTTTGGGCTAAAGAAGGGATAAACCAGCCAGGATTCCTGTGCAGTGATCCCTGCTGGAACATGAAAGAAAGAAAGACTTGCATTTATATAGCGCCTTTCACAACCACTGGACGTCTCAAAGCGCTTTACAGCCAATGAAGTACTTTTGGAGTGTAGTCACTGTTGTAATGTAGGAAATGTGGCAGCCAATTTGTGCACAGCAAGCTCCCACAAACAGCACTATAAGCCCACTGATCCCAGAGCTACCTAGACTATACTTCCTCCCACCCCGCTTCCTGTAAGGACTCTATTCCATTCTCCCAGTTTCTCCGTCTCCGCCGCATCTGTTCTGACGATGCCACCTTCCATACTAGTGCTTCCAATATGTCTTCCTTTTTCCTCAACCGAGGATTCCTCTCTACCGTGGTTGGCATAGCCCTTGACTGTGTCTGTTCCATTTCCTGCACTTCTGCTCTCACCCCTTCCCCTCCCTCCCAGAACCACGATAGGGTTCCCCTTGTTCTCACCTTTCACCCCACCAGCCTCCACATTCAACGGATCATCCTCCGCCATTTCTGCCACCTCCAGCGTGATCCCACCACCAAACACATCTCCCCCCCCCCTTTCAGCATGCTGAAGGGACCGTTCCCTCCGCAACACCCTGGTCCACTCCTCTATCACCCCCCAACACCCCTTCCCCTTCCCCCGCAAGTGCAGGAGATGCAACACCTGCCCTTTTTACCTCCGTTCAGTCTGTAAGGGTGACCCCGAGCTTCCGGTCACCTGTCATTTTAATTCCCTGCTCCACTCCCACTCTGATCTCTCCATCCTCGGCCTCCTACACTGTTCCAATGAAGCTCAACGTAAGCCCCACGAACAGCACCCCATCTTTCGATAAGGCACTTTACAGCCTTTTGGACTCAACATCGAGTTTAACAATTTCAGACTATAACCTCGGCCCCTATTGTTTTCTTTTTTCTCTCTCATGGCAGCTGTTGATGATTCTGCCATTGTTATTTACACCTCATCTTTTGTTTCTTAACTTGTCCCATTACCATCACCTTTTGCCTTGCACCATCATCCCTTTTGTCTTTCAATCTCTCCTGCCTTCCATCCTATCACAGGCCTTCCCTTTTGTTCTTTCCTCCCCTCCCCCCTTTCCCTGCCCCTACACTTGCTTAAAAACCTGTTACTTCTCTAACTTTTTCCAGTTCTGACGAAGGGTCATCGACCTGACACGTTGACTCTGTTTCTCTCTCTACAGATGCTGCCTGACCTGCTGAGTGTTTCCAGCATTTTCTGTTGTTGTTTCAGATTTCCAGCATCCGCAGTATTTTGCTATTGTAGCAATGTGATAATTCTTCTGTTTTTTGTTATGTTAATTGAGGGATAAATATTGGCCAGGTCACCAGGGAGAACCTTCCTGCTCTTCTTTGAAAATAGTGCCATGGGGTCTTTTACGTCCACGAGAAGGCAGACGGTTTAACGTCTCATCCAAAAGATGGCACCTCCGACAGTCAGCAACCTTCTGACTCAGAGGCGAGAGTGCTACCAGTGAACCTTTGAGTCAGAAGGTTGTGGGTTCAAGTCCCACTCCAGAGAATTGAGCGCAAAATTCTAGGCTGACACTCCAGTGCAGTGCTGAGGGAGTGCTGCATCGTTGGAGGTGCCGTCTTTTGGATGAGAAGTTAAACCGAGGCCCCGTCTGCTCTCTCGGGTAGACATAAAAGATCCCATGGCACTATTTCAAAGAGCAGGGGAGTTATCCCCGGTGTCCTGGCCAATATTTAGCTCTCAATCAACATAACAAAAACAGATTCTCTGGTCATTATCACATTGCTGTTTGTGGGAGCTTGCTGTGCGCAAATTGGCTGCTGCTTTTCCTACATCACAACAGTGACTAAACTTCAAAAGTACTTCATTGGCTGTAAAGTGCTTTGGGACGTCCTGAGGTCGTGAAAGGCGCTATATAAACGCAAGTCTGTCTTTTTTACGTTGCTGGTAACAAACTGCAATGTTCTCAGATGTCTATCAATGACTAGCATTGCTTCAGTTGCTTAGAAATCAAGTAGGTTAGCTTTGATGCTTCTGATACTCAGTTACTGATAACAAGTTTCAATTAATTCAAGTCAAGAGAGCAAACGCTAAAAAAAAAGGGTTGCCAGTTTTAAAAACATATTTTCTGCCTCTCGTTTTTGGAGCCACAGCAGGTTTAACCGAAATCATATGGTAGCAAGTAGCATTAAAAATTCAGCACCTCTGAAGTAACATCTGGCAAAGGGAAGGTCCGCTCCCTGTGGGGGAAATTGGTGCCATGGCAACAGGAAAAAAGAAAGCCCGAACAAAGAGTCAAAGTGCACCCAGCAGGCACGGAGGGAGAGAAACTGCCGAACGTTACTTAACTTCCTATGTAAAGAGATGGGGAGGTAACAAAAAAAATAATTTGCTTCGCCCTTGCTGCAAATTTTATAAATCACCTTGGCAACGACTACAAAGGCAAAGGTTGGGCAGATTAGTACACCCTGTGTGTCCATCTTGTCTGTGTGACAGTATTTAATCTGTCAGGATGGACACAGTTAATGCCAGCTGCCGGCCACCCGTATTTTTTAAAGAGCTAGCGTCCCTTCTTTGTCTGGTCCAAATTGCTGGTTTTAAAGTCTCAAAGACTGGGTGAGCATGTGCTGGCCATCTCATCTCCAGATCCCAGTTTTGTCACGTAGCTGAGTTTAGAAAGAACTTGCATTTATATAGCGCCTGACATGAATCTTGTCATTCATGTGAAAATTGTTGTGTCCGTCAGTAATAAGACACAAGACTGCAGGAGAACGGTACAACAGGTGTTTACTCAACGTGGCTCACTCTGGAACTGAACTGTACAGATTACTACTCAGTGCTATATACAGGTATGGTCACTGCCGGTACTGCAGTATACATGAGCTGTAAAAAGTAGTTCCCCCCTTAAAGGTATATACATTCTATATATACCTTACAAAAATGACTTATGTAATAATACTGGGCGGCCTGCTGGTGGCGCTGTCCAGGGAGAGTATAAATACTTGGGCATAGGCCCAGCTTGCTCAGGACATTCTTTAACAGGAACTAGTGAAGGACACAACTAGATCTCCATGTTGAAAAACAGTTGATTAAAGCCTTGTTTAATACTCAGACCAAGTGCCTAGTAGTTTTCTTACGTCAGTGCCTTTCACCAACTCAGGACGCCCCGCAGCGCTCCATGGCCAATGAGGTACTTTTGAAGTGTAGTCACTGTTGGAATGTAGGCAAACATGGCAGCCATTTTGCGCACAGCAAGGTCCCACAAACAGCATTAAGGTAAATGACCAGATCATCTATTTTAGTTGAGGGATAAATTTTGACCGGGACACTGGGAGAACTCCCCCTGCTCTTCTTCAAATAGTTCTATAGAATATCTTATGCCAGTTTGAGAGGGCAGATGGCACCTCAGTTAAATGTCTCATCCACAAGATCACACCTCCTCCAATACTGCACTGGACTGTTTGCCAAGATTATCTACCCAAGTCTCTGGAGTGGGGCTTGAACCCACAACCTGCTGACTCAGAGTACTATCAACTATCAACAATTCTATGATTCTATTCTGAGCCACGGCACTTTAAAGAGGAGCTGCAAGGGCTGACTTTATCAATGTCAGAGAGTGCGCCCACCACTATTCCATACCTTGAAGTCGCAGGCGCTCCCCACCATCTTCTGCAGCATAACAAAGACCGTCTACTTCCACCTCCGTAACATCGCCCATCTCCGCCCCTGCCTCAGCTCATGCACTGCTGAAACCCTCATCCAGGCCTTTGTTACCTCTGGACTTGACTATTCCAACGCGCTCCTGGCTGACCTCCCACATTCTACCCTACATAAACTTGAGGCATCCAAAACTCGGCTGCCCGTGTCCTAACTCTCACCAAGTCCCGTTTGCTCATCACTCCTGTGCTCGTTGACCTACATTGGGCTCCCGGTTAAGCAACGTTTCAATTTTAAAATTCTCATCCTTGTTTTCAAATGGCCTCGCCCCTTCCTATCTCTGTAATCTCCTTCAGCCCCACAACCCCCCAAGATATCTGCGCTCCTCTAATTCTGCCCTCTTGAGCATCCCTGATTATAATCGCTCAACCTTTGGTGGCCGTGCCTTCTGTTGCTTAGGCCCTAAGCTCTGGAATTCCCTGCCTGAACCTCTCTGCCTCTCTACCTCTCTTTCCTCCTTTAAGACGTTCCTTAAAGCCTGCCTCTTTCACCTGCCCTAATTTCTCCTTATGTGGCTCGGTGTCAAATTTTTTTCTTAAAATACTCCTGTGCAGCGCCTTGGGACATTTTACTACATTAAAGGCGCTATATAAATACAAGTTGTTGTTGTTGTTGTTGCTGATAGGCGCTTACCAGAAAGCAAGGCTCTGCTCTGGGAGCGCACATTCATAAAACCGGCCATTAAATGTAACGATGCGGGCACTGGATTTAATTATACAATGATGTCACAATGTGCTTAACTTAAAGCCAAAGAGCCTGTTGAAATAGTCGTGGTAAACAATACAGTCCCCACTATTAAAACCGTCCATGCTTATCCTGGAAAGCCGCCTCTATCCATCGCTGACCATTTGCCATCACCTTTGTCAATTATAAAGGCGCCGCTTAAAACGTAATGGCCCGTATTTTCTGATGCCTATGGGTGTGTACGCGCTGTGTACGCACCCATAGGGACATCGGAAATGCCGGTTTCAGGCATGCCAAGCGCATGTGCTGAAAACCAACATCTGTCATGCATGCTCTTGACAGATTGGACGCCTGCCCTGGAAAAGGGCCTCTGTGGGCGGATAGTTCCGCTTTCTGGAGAACCTCCGCCCGCAGAAAACCCTAAGAAATCTTACGCCTGGTAAAAGCAGACGTAAGGCCTGCTTTTACCAGCATAAGAGTTGAAAAAAGTAAAAAACAAATTTTCACTCATTTATCATTTAAAAATACTTTTAAAAAGGTAAGTTTATAACGGGATGGTTTCCTGGACCAATATGTCGAGGAACCAACTAGAGATCAGGCCATCTTAGACTGGGTATTATGTAATGAGAAAGGATTAATTAGCAATCTTGTTGTGCGAGGCCCCTTGGGTCAGAGCGATCATAATATGATAGAATTCTTCATTAAGATGGAGAGTGAAATAGTTGACTCAGAGACTAGGGTCCTGAATTTAAATAAAGGAGACTGCGATGGTATGAGGTGCGAGTTGGGTAGGATAGATTGGGGAATGTCACTCAAAGGGTTGACGGTGGATGGGCAATGGCAAACATTCAAAGATCGCATGGATGAACTGCAGAATTTGTTCATCCCAGTTTGGCATAAAAATAAAACAAAAAAGGCGACTCAACCGTGGCTAACAAGGGAAATTAGGGATAGCATAAGATCCAAGGAGAGGACATATAAATTGGCCAGGAAAAGCAGTAAACCTGAGGATTGGGAGCAGTTTAGGATTCAACAAAGGAGGACAAAGGGATTAATTAAGAGGGGGAAAATAGAGTATGAGAGTAAGCTTGCAGGGAACATAAAAACTGACTGTAAAAGCTTTTATAGCTATGTGAAGAGAAAAAGATTGGTGAAGTCAAGCGTAGGTCCTTTGCAGTCAGAATCAGGGGAATTTATAATGGGGAACAAAGAAATGGCAGACCAATTAAATACATACTTTGGTTCTGTCTTCACAAAGGAGGACACAAATAACCTCACAAAGATGTCGGGGAACATAGGGTCTAATGAAAGGGAGGAACTGATAGAAATCAGTATTTGTAGGGAAATGGTGTTAGTGAAATTGATGGGATTGAGGGCCGATAAATCCCCAGGGCCTGATAATCTACATCCTAGGGTACTTAAGGAAGTGGCCCTAGAAATAGTAGATGCATTGCTGGTCATCTTCCAAAATTCGATAGACTCTGGAACAGTACCCATGGATTGGCGGGTAGCTAATGTTACCCCACTGTTCAAAAAGGGTGGTCGAGAGAAAACGGGGAATCACAGACCGGTAAGCCTGACATCGGTAGTGGGGAAAATGCTAGAGTCCATTTTAAAGGATGTAATAGCAGAGCACTTGGAAAAAAGTGACCGGATCGGACAAAGTCAACATGGATTTACAAAAGGTAAATCGTGCTTGACTAATCTACTGGAATTTTTTGAGGATGTAACTGGTAAAATAGATAAGGGAGAACCAGTGGATGTGGTGTATTTAGATTTTCAAAAGGCTTTCGATAAGGTCCCGCATAACAGATTAGCGTGTAAAATTAAGGCACATGGGATTGGGGGCAAGGTATTGACTTGGATAGAGAACTGGTTGGCAGACAGAAAGCAAAGAGTTGGAATAAACGGCTCTTTTTCCGAGTGGCAGGCAGTGACTAGTGGGGTACCGCAGGGATCGGTCCTTGGACCCCAGCTATTCACAATATATATTAATGATCTGGACGAGGGAACTAGATGTAATATCTCCAAGTTTGCAGACGACACAAAGCTGGGTGGGCGTGTGTGCTGTGAGGAGGATGCCGAGAAACTCCAGTATGATTTGGACAGTTTGGGTGATTGGGCAGAAGCATGGCAGATGCAATATAACGTGGATAAATGCGAGGTTATCCACTTTGGTGTCAAAAACGGAAGGCAGATTATTATCTGAATGGCAATAGATTGGGAGAAGGGGAAGTGCAACGAGACCTGGGCGTCCTTGTGCACCAGTTGCTGAAAGTAAGCATGCAGGTGCAGCAGACGGTTAAGAAGGCAAATGGTATGTTGGCCTTCGTAGCAAGAGGGTTTGAGTACAGGAACAAGGATGCCTTGCTGCAGTTGTACAGGGCCTTGATGAGACCACACCTTGAGTATTGTGTGCAGTTTTGGTCGCCTTATCTGAGGAAGGATGTTCTTGCCATGGAAGGAGTGCAGCGAAGATTCACCAGGCTGATACCTGGGATGGCAGGAATGACGTATGAGGAGAGATTGGGTCAATTGGGCTTATACTCGCTGGAGTTTAGAAGAATGAGAGGGGATCTCATCGAAACTTATAAAATTCTAACAGGACTAGACAGACTAGATGCTGGAAGGATGTTCCCGATGGTCGGGGAGTCCAGAACCAGGGGTCACAGTCTAAGGATAAGGGGTAAGCCATTTAGGACAGAGATGAGGAGGAATTTCTTTACCCAGAGATTGGTGAACCTGTGGAATTCTCTACCAAAGAAGGCAGTAGAGGCCAATTCATTAAATATATTCAAGAAGGAGTTGGATATATTTCTTAAGGCTAAAGGGATCAAGGGATATGGGGAGACGGCAGGAACAGGGTACTGAATTTGGATGATCAGCCATGATCTCATTGAATGGCGGAGCAGGCTCGAGGGGCCAAATGGCCTACTCCTGCTCCTATATTCTATGTTTCTGTGTTTCTTTGTTTAGCCCCATAAAAAACTTTAATTATTTTTTTCAAAAAATTAAATTTTAGTTTAAAATATTTAATTTATTGTAATTTTAACTCATTTTAAAACTGTGATTTTTTTTATTTTTATTTATTTCATGTTTTACTGTGTTTTTCGGGTGATCTCCATTCATATATTTGACAGGTTTATCTATGAAGAGAGATTCCCTTCTTTGATTGGCTCCCCATGGCCCACCTGATCCCAGGAATGCTAGCGAACCGCCTGCACCTCTGGGATACATGGGCCCTGCACATTTCGGCTGTGGAGAGGCCCAGGAGCAGAAGTATGCGCGTCTCGGGAGCCCTCAGGTAAGGGCGTAGATTTTTCCAGAGCGGAGGCCTCCGCATGCAGGAAGCCTCCGATCGGAAAATAAGGCCCATTAAGTGCGCCGACTATTTCGGCCCGTTTTAGGCCGCTGGTCACACCTCGTTAAAGTGCGAGTGCCTCAGTAATGTGTCTGTCATTAAGTCCTTCCATGATTTCTGCGACTTGGATCAGGGAGCCCTGCCTCCTCCAGTCCCTCCTCTGGGACCTCCTGTCTCTGCTGCGAGCCCCTCTTGCCGGCTGACTTGCCCCGACCGGTGCCCGGGTTAGAGAATGGATCTCTCGGGCAGGAGCATGGCCTGGATGTCGGGCAAGGCGCCCCCCTGGGAAATGGTGATACAACACCCCCCCCCCACCCCCAGCAGCTTGGCGAGCTCGTCCTTGCGGGTGGGAAGCTGGAGGTGGCAGAGGGATTTTAAAATGGCTTGGTTATGCCATCCACTGCGTACATAGCGGGAAAATCACGTTGATGCCAACATGCCCACTGTAAGCAGTGGGGACTATATTTATGCCATCTTATTTGGCTCCCTCTGATCTTGCTCGTGAGGTACTCTTGAAAGAGAAAAGAACTGGGACTAGAGGAGATGGCTCCAGTTGGAGTGATTCTGCCAATGTTATATTGGATGATCCGGAGAAGACCCAGGGCAAATTCTACCTTTATGTGACCACACGTGCTTTAAAGTCTTATGTACCACTAATGGAATTAGAAGAGTCTGATCATAAAGCACTGAAAACCAACTGGTACAAAAGCAAGCACTTAGATCTTAAGAAGAATTAATTAATGGGCTACCGGACTCCCATCCAGATGCTGGTGGGTGCAAGTCTCAGAGCAGCCTGCGACATGAACACATTAACTAATGAGAGTCCTACCCAAATAACGAATTCCAACGCAGATAAACGAAGTAATCAACTTTTAATAAACTCAATACTTTAACTTTTAAACTACAGGAGCAAAGGTCAGCAGGTCTGTTAAGGTCTCCAGCCTTTCTCAGACTGCCTTTAAATACTGGAACCTGACGTCATGACGTCATCACGTTTTCCGCGCCAATTGGGGGTCACGTGATCGGCGTCATGACGTCATCACGTGAAAATACAAGAAGCTGCATACAGCTTAAAGGTGCAGTCCACAACTGCACTACAGAGTGTTTAAAGGAATTATTACAGGTTGTTCAGTGTCTCTTGGTGGTTCTGCCACAGGCGCCCCCCCAGAATTCTCTTTAACAGACAGCATCAAACGTGCAGGAGGTTTAATTATTCTGCCCGAACGACTGCGAACTTCAGACGCTGGATCGATAGCAGATGGGCCAACATTTGGCTGTGTCTGAAGAGGTACATCTGGGGTGGAGGAAACCGTAGCAGAAGGTGTAGATGAGGATGAAGCCGAAGCAGGCAATTTAATAGTAGGCCGCTTCAGGATTGGTCTAGTAGCCAATGGCGGTCGTCCACGGCGAGGCGGCTGAGCAACAACCACCGGTTCACTCCGATCCAGATGGGCTGGTTTAAGTCGGTCGATGGAGATGGTATCCAATTTACCTCCTATTTCGATCGTAAAATATTTCTCTCCCGTTGCAATAACCCGAAACGGTCCATCATAAGGTGGTCTGAGTGTATCTCCATGAGCATCCCGCCCGCCGAATAAAAACATAATTGGAACTCATAAGTTCTGCCGGTACATGAGGCTGATGTAGATCGTGATGTGAAGTTGGAATAGGCAGAAAATTCTTTGCCGCCTCTTGATGCAGAAGAAGCTGCTGCGCAGGCGACCATGATTCTGTATGTGGAGGGAGGAAATCCCCGGGTACTCGAAGCACCTGACCGTATACTAATTCAGCCGATGAAGCCTGGAGGTCTTCTTTAGGGGCTGTACGGAGGCCTAGCATCACCCAAGGGAGTCTATCCACCCAGTTGGAACAACGCAAACTGGCACGGAGGGACGCCTTTAAAGAACGCTGAAATCTTTCACATAAGCCATTTGCTTGCGGATGGTAAGCGGTGGTACGATGCAGCTTGGTACCCAAGCCCTGTGCAACTGCATTCCATAATTCTGACGTAAATTGAGGACCACGGTCAGAGGAGATATCAGATGGCACACCAAACCGGGCCACCCACGCTGAAATAAATGCCCTGGATACGTCTGCTGTGGTAGTAGCAACTAAGGGAATCGCCTCTGGCCACCTGGTAGTACGGTCTACTATTGTCAGGAGATGCATAAAACCCCGCGAAATGGGGAGGGGGCCCACCAAGTCCACATGTACATGGTCGAAACGGCGTTCAGGCACTGGAAAGATGGCCCTTGGAGCCTTCACATGACGATGAACCTTTGACTTTTGACAGTCCACGCAATTGTTTGTCCAGTCACGAACATCTAAATGTATCCCCTTCCAAACAAACTTACGGGACATAAGTCGTTGTGAAGCTCGCATCCCCGGGTGTGATAAGCCATGTATAATATTAAATATCTTCTTACGCCATTCGCCTGGCACAATTGGTCGGGGCACTCCCATGGATATGTCACACAACAGCGTGGTTCCTGCTGATTGGAACATAACATCGGCTACCTGCAAGCTAGAAGGCATGGTCCGATACGCCTGAACTTCAGGGTCCGCCTGTTGTTCTTTCGCCAACCCGACGTAATCAATTCCCAGGTGAATTATCTGGACTGGGGCACGTGACAGGCAATCAGCCACAAGATTATCTTTGCCAGACACGTGTCGCAAATCTGTTGTAAATTCAGATATGAATGTGAGATGACGCTGTTGCCGGGCTGACCACGGCTCCGCCGTTTTGGCCATTGCAAAAGTAAGTGGTTTATGGTCCACAAATGCTGTAAAAGGACGTCCTTCTAACAGAAAATGAAAATGCCGGATGGCCAAAAACAAGGCCAGCAACTCTCTATCAAAAGTACTATATTTTCGTTCATTTTTACGTAATTGGCGGCTAAAAAAGGCCAATGGCTGCCACGTTCCTGCACTGCCCCGATAGCGTAATCGGAGACGTCGGTAGTGAGGGCGATGGTTGCGCCCGGAAGTGGGTGTGCAAGCATAGTTGCATCTGCCAATGCCGCCTTGGTGTCCAAGAATGCTTGGTCCATCTGTGGTGTCCAAATGATAACATCTTTACCCGACTTCCCTTTAAGTGCTTCATACAGCGGCTGCATTAATTGAGCTGCCTTGGGGACAAAACGGTGATAAAAGTTCACCATTCCCAGGAACTCCTGAAGAGATTTAATCGTTTGAGGCTGCGGGAATGCCATAACTGCTTCTACCTTAGTGGCCAGTGGGACAGCGCCTTCTGAGGTGATCCTGTGCCCTAGAAAGTCAATGCTGGTTAACCCAAACTGGCATTTGGCTAGATTTATAATGAGGCCATGTTGGCTGAGACGGGCAAAGAGTGTACGTAAATGAGCCATGTGTTCTTCCTTATCTTTACTAGCAATGAGTATATCATCCAAGTAAATGAAAATGAAAGAAAGGTCCCGTAACACAGAGTCCATAAGCCGCTGAAAAGCCTGAGCTGCATTTTTTAATCCAAACGGCATACGAAGGAACTCAAACAGGCCAAACGGTGTGATGACCGCCATTTTGGGTATGCCTTGAGGGTGTACAGGAACTTGATGGTATCCACGAACGAGATCCACTTTAGAAAATATCGATTTGCCGGCCAAATGAGCAGAAAAATCCTGTATATGTGGTATTGGATACCTATCTGGCCTAGTGGCTTCGTTAAGGCGTCTGTAATCCCCACAAGGCCTCCATCCGCCACCTGGTTTGGGTACAATGTGTAATGGGGAAGACCAAGGACTGTTGGAGCGTCGGACAATCCCAAGGCGCTCCATAATACGAAACTCTGCCTTTGCGGCTATAAGTTTTCCGGGTTCCAATCTTCGTGCACGAGCGTACACGGGCGATCCCGTTGTGGTAATATAATGCACCACCCCGTGCTTCGCAACTGCTGCCGAGAATGTAGGCCTGGTGAGCTCTGGGAATTCGCCAAGTAGGCGCTTAAACCCGTCTTGCAATGGAACCGCACAGGCAACCGACCAGGAGACAGCAGTACTGCGGTGACAAGGCACTGCATGGAAGGTAGACGCATTAATAAGTCGACAATGTTGGACGTCGACCAGTAAACCATAGGCACAAAAAAAATCAGCCCCCAGAATGGCCTGTGATACTTTAGCCGTTATTAATTCCCATACAAAACGTTGAACTCCAAGAGTCAAATTAACTGTCCGTTTACCGAATGTGCGAATGGCCGCACCATTGGCTGCCTCAAGGGAAGGGCCGTGACTGCCGGATTGTAGGTCCAGCTTTGAAACTGGCAATATACTACACTGAGAACCAGTATCACATAAAAATCGTCGCCCTGTTCCAGAATCAGTAACATAGAGGAGTTTTCCTGCTGAACCGACTGCCATGGTGAACTGGATGTGTTTGTCAGTTTCTGTCTTCTTTGAAGCTTGTGAGTCTGCTGGAGACTTTTTCTCTACCCAACTGCAGGGTGGACGGCAGCGTCTAGCCCTGACGCCAAAACGGGCGTGGTACATACACAAGCCTGACGAAGGAGGGCTGGGTTTTGCTTGCGTAGGAGAAAGACGCCTCGTAGCTGCACAACTCTGCTGTATGACCATAAAAGACTTATCTGCCTCCGTAGCCAGCTCGGCACAGTCCATAATCGTAGAACTGGCCAAGACTGCCTGAACTGGCTCGGGTAGCTGGCAGAGGAAGAGCTCTCGAAATAAAAAACATTGGGGCTCTGAACCCAAAAGCGTGAGCATTTGGCTCATCAATTCTGATGGTTTTGAGTCCCCAAGACCCGGCATTGCAATAAGCTTGCGTGCACGTTCCGATTTAGTTAAAGCATACACTTGTAGTAAACGCTCTTTTAAAGCTGAGTACTTGCCCTCTGCCGGTGGATTCCCCAGGATGCTGACGACCCGTGAAGCCGTGGCGCTGTCCAGAGCGGAAACCACATAATAATAGCGGGTTGAATCCGCTGTAATGTCCCGGATAGCAAACTGGGCTTCTGCTTGAAAAAACCATGCTTCTGGTTGCTGTTCCCAGAACTGCGGCAATTTAAGGGCAACGGCGTTCGTATTCATCATGAATATCTCGAAGAAAGTTGTCCAACGAGCTCGAGGTCACCAATGTAGGAACGGAAGTTCCTATCCAAATAACGAATTCCAACGCAGATAAACGAAGTAATCAACTTTTAATAAACTCAATACTTTAACTTTTAAACTACAGGAGCAAAGGTCAGCAGGTCTGTTAAGGTCTCCAGCCTTTCTCAGACTGCCTTTAAATACTGGAACCTGACGTCATGACGTCATCACGTTTTCCGCGCCAATTGGGGGTCACGTGATCGGCGTCATGACGTCATCACGTGAAAATACAAGAAGCTGCATACAGCTTAAAGGTGCAGTCCACAACTGCACTACAGAGTGTTTAAAGGAATTATTACAGGTTGTTCAGTGTCTCTTGGTGGTTCTGCCACAGGAGCAAATTTCAGTGGCCCCTCCTCATGATGCTGGCACACTAGAGGGCAACTTTACTGATCCCAACACTCCCAGATGGAAGCTGCACTTTGAAGAGATTGTGGGTTCTCAGAATCTGTGCTACAGTGTTGTGGTCCCAAGTGGTGGGAAAGGCCAGTCATGCTGGTTCTGTGGCCCATGTTCCCTTTGATCGGGGTTCCTGTTGGTACCACAGGATGAGCATGGTCGTCTTAGTATATCTGTAGGGCATGTGGGGGTCAGGCGGCCCACTCCAATGTAAACTGTATAAGACGATTAAATGAGTCATAGAAGATAGGAGCAGGAGTAGGCCATTTGGCCCCTCGAGCCTGCTCTGCCATTTAATGAGATCATGGCTGATCATCCAAATTCAGTACCCTGTCCCTGCTATAGGAACATAGAAAAGGTAAATAGAGAGAAACTATTTCCTGTGGTGAGGGAGTCCAGAACAAGGAGGCATAACCTTAAAATTAGAGCCAGGCTGTTCAAGGGTGATGTCAGGAAGCACTTCTTCACACAAAAGGCAGTGGAAATCTGGAACTCTCTCCCCCAAAAAGCTGTTGAGGCTGGGGGCCAATAGAAAATTTTAAAACAGAGATTGATAGATTTTTGTTAAGCAATGGTATTAAGGGCTACGGAACCAAGGTAGGTAGATGGGGTTAAGATACAGATCAGCCATGATCTAATTGAAAGGTGGAACAGGCTCGAGGAACCGAAAGGCCTCCTCCTGTTCCGATTTTTTCCTATGTAACAGATCTCCTGCTGGGCAACTGCGAAGTGACACTGAGGGCAGCCACAAGGTGTCCGCTGTGAAGACAGAATACAGAATAGGTACAGCTTTTGGATCTTAGGGGGGGTCAAGTTCCACTTACAAGAACAATTGAAAAATGTTCTACAAATAACTGTATGCAGCAAGTTGTTGTGATCTGGAATGCGCTGGCTGAAAGGGTGGTGGAAGCAGATTGAATAGTAACTTTGACAAGGGAATTGGATGAATACTCGAAGGGAAAAAATTGCAGGGCTATGGGGGACTAACTAGAAATTAGAAGAAGCAGGTTAGTGGGACTAATTGGAAAGCTCCTTCAAAGAGCCGGTACAGGCTCGATGGGCCGAATGGCCTCTTCCTCTGCTGTATGATTCTATGTACCATTCAGGCTCAAACTCTCTTTCTGTAATTCTGATGAGGGATCTAAACCAAAAAGAAAGACTTGCATTTCTATAGCGCCTTTCATGACCACCGGACGTCCCAAAGTGCTTTACAGCCAATGAAGTACTTATTGGAAGTGTGGTCACTGTTGTAATGTGGGAAATGCGGCAGCCAATTTGCGCACAGCAAGCTCCCACAAACAGCAACGTGATAATGACCAGATAGTCTGTTTTAGTGATGTTGCTTGAGGGATAAATATTGGCCCAGGACATCAAAATGTTAACTTATGTGGCGGAACCACCAGAGGATTACGGACAATTGTATATCATTCCTTTTACAGCAATGTAGTACAGCTGGGGGCTGCACCTTTAATGTATCTGTTAACTGTACTAGGGCTTCTTTCCTGTACTCCGCGTAATGACGTCATGCCGTCCGTCACGTGATCTCTCAACGGCGGGAAGAACGTGATGACGTCATGACGTCAGAGCTCGGAACCTTCTAGCAGTAGAGCTCGGAACCTTCTAGCAGTTGAGCTCGGAACCTGCTAGCAGTTGAGCTCGGAACCTTCTAGTAGTTCCAGAGAGGCTTTCAAGCAAACCAGACCTATTTGCATTGTATCCTACAGTTTCCTGTACAGCTTCGTTTGTTCATTAAATTTTATTGTTTTTGATTCTCTGAGTCGATCTCAATTCTTCGGCTAGGAACCCCAGTTCCTACACTTATCTGTTCTCCTCACAGATGCTGACTCACCTGCTGAGTGTTGCCAGCATTTTCAGATTTAAAAAAGATTTCCAGCATCTGCTTTTCGATTTTCTTTTTTTCTTGTCTTTCTTTTTTGCTATCTCCCTTTATCTCTGTTGTTCTTTTTCTCTTGGCACCCTGGCTGGCTTTCGGATTTTGGAAGCGTTCCCTCTTGTTTTCTCTCCCAGAACCTTTTCCAGTTGGTGCATCCTGGCAGCCAAATGCACTGAAGGAGCTTTTTTTTTCTCTGCATCTAACTGCGCTACACCCGGCCTGGCGCACGGAGGTGTTTCCTGTACGGGCTGCTCCTGCACACTCTCCACTTTGCCATCTTCGCCTGCCATGCGGACACGCCTTGGCGTGCCGTCTTGCCTTCTGGCAGAGGCGGAGGTCCCCTATGGAGGGCTCTCTACGCGGGAGTCCTCCCTTGTTCTATCGGGGACTTGGCCTGGAGGGTGTTGCACGGAGCAGTCCCGTGCAATATGGTTTTAAATAGGTTCACGGACTCCCAGGCCACCTGCATTTTCTGCGGCCTGGAGGAGTCCGTGTTTCACGTAGAATGTGAGAGGTTGCAGCCCCTCTTTCATTACTTGAAGGGGCTGCTCCTCGATTTTTGGTTGCACTTCAGTCCCACGCTCTTGATCTACGGTCACCCGGTGCGGAGGGGAGCGGGCAGGTTGGAGGACCTCCTCGTGGGACTGCTCCTGGGCCTGGCTAAAAAAGCCATCAATTGGTCCAGGCAGCAGGCGGTCGAGGGGGTCGTTCAGCCAGATTGCCTGCCTCTCTTCCGCGGCCATGTTCGTGCCCGGGTGGCCCTGGAGATGGAGTACGCGGTGTCCGCCGGCACGCTTGAGTACTTCCGCGACCGGTGGGCGCCGTGGGGACTGGAGTGCATCATCAATTTGGACAACCACATTTTAATTTGATTTGTTTAAGTTTCATTTGAAGTTTGTTTAATTTACAGTCAAATTTGTTAACGTACCCAAATCAAAAGAGTACACCCGGCCTGGGAACTTGATGCTGAGTGTTGCAATGCTGTGATTTTTTAGAACTGTCTTAACTTTCCACTGTCTAACAGCTGTTCCTGTAATGGACCCAGTGTCATGTGAGCCAGCTGCTGTAGCCGTACCGCAATCCATCCTCGCAGACATGCGTGAGTGCCAACCCTCCAGGATTACCCTGGAGTCTCCAGGAATCGAGGAGTAATCTCCAAGGGCACTGCAGTGACGAATCCAGGAGGAAAATCATAGGGTCGTTAAAAAAATGTTCGTTTTTTTTCTTTGAAGATTTTCGTTTATTAGTTATAAAAAAAACATTGGCGAGGGGATAAAAGGCTATTTGGCTGGGTGGGGCAGTTGGAGGCAGGAGGTCACATGATGAAACCTCCAGGTATACAGCCAAGCACAGTTGGTAACACTATACACGAGTCATTTACAATTGCCCCACTTGCAGTAATTTACATATTGGATTTAACGTAATCTTGTGCAAGACTACCAAACGCTCTTTGAAATGTCAGACCAGACGCTTACAGACTAACGCAACCATGTACTAATAATACGGAATACAAGCATTGCCAAATACTGAAAGTACAGCACATACAATGAGAAAGTCTTTAACTGGTCAATCACCCTATGTTAAGGACTACTTCACTTGGAGTGTAGGAATCTCTGATAAATGTCAGCTCCGTTTTCTGAGAAATCTTTGGCATGACCATATTGTGCCCTTGTGCAGGGAGTGAGACTAAACCTTTCGATTTGACCAACCAATGGCCAGATTTGGAAGAACGCCTGTCCTGCTTCAAACTCCTGCTTTTAACCCTTTAGATGTCAGAAACAAATACTTCTGTTAGCTCACTGGATAACGTAACAGTGGAAAAGATAAGGAGGATGACATTCGTGGACAAATTAGAGACGCATGTATTAACAGTAGCGTTATAACTGTAGGAGATTGTAATCATCCAAAAATAGACTGGGATAGGGAAAATGTTTGTGGTTAAAAGGGAAGATTTTTTTTTTGCAGTGTATTCAAGGCTATTTTCTCAATCAGTATGTTCCTATTCCAACAAGGAAGCAAGCATTACTTGGTGTGGTTTTGAGCCATCAGATGAAGCAATTAAGTAGGGGAGCTAAAAATCGGGGAAGATTTTGGAAGCAGTGACTATAGTGTAATTAGACTCAATGGAAGAGTAGAAAAAGAAAGGAAAGTTGAGGGCAAGGCTACTTGATTGGAAAAATGTAAGCTAGGGTGGAATAAAAGGGGACCTTTCCGCGATCGAATGGAAGAAAAACTGGCAAAGCGAACCTTAGATCAGCAATGGGAAATATAGAAACAGGAGATGGAAGGGGTGCAAGTTATGTATATTCCAGTAATGAAAAAAATGATTGACTGAAGTTCGGGGTTGTATGGATGGATAGGGAGATTAGAGCAAATCTAACCAAAAAAAAAGGCATTTAGGCCTTAGCAAGATCTTACATTTATATAGTACATATAATATAGCTGCATAAATTTGATCTGCAATGGGGACAACATATGGAGCCCCTATTGGACGAGGACCTTCAGCTTGATAAGGGAGAGGATGCTGATGACACAAATGATGATGAGGAAGTGAGAGGCCTCCGACACTTGTCTGCAGCCAGAGCTGTTCACTGAAGAGCACTTCAGCTGAACAAGTCCCTGCTCCCATGCACTAACAGCTGCATTAAACATCTCAGCCAGTAATTCCACCCAGTAATAGCCTGTTTCTGCCCATAGGCCAACGTTGATGTACCTGTTACCTGGCACAGCAGGGTTGTAAGCTTTCGCAAGAATTTCCAAAATTTCTACAGCCCCGAAGATTATATTTTTGATTAAAGAAAACCTGGGTAGAATATACCTTTAAAAATCCAGGGCATCAAAATGGCCGTCAGACCTCGTGGCAGAAGAAAAGGCAGTCTGTGTGTGTGTGAAAAAGGAAAATCAAAGATGGCTGCCCGACCTCGTGGCAAAAGACACAACACAGCCTGTGTATGTGAAAAGGAAAATCAAAGATGGCTGTCAGACCTCGTGGCAGGAGACAAAAGGACAGCCTGCTTGTGTGTCTGCAAAGGATTTGGAAAAAAAAACCCAGCCCCTGAAGTAATGAGGTATTCAAACTGTCAATCAAAGAACTCTGTTTACACGAACAAAGCTACAATGTTGACTCAGGAGATTAAGCACTTGAGACTGTCAATCAATTGCAGTTGGACTGACCACAGGACAATGGATTTGTTTACATTAACATCCAAGGGCTGTTTGTTCAGCAATTAAGGAAACAGACATGTTTTTTTCAAACTGAGACAGCTTTATTCAAACCAGTCAATGAATGGGGATACATTCAAAAACCCATCACAATGAATGGGGACAGATCGATTCCCTTTTGTATAGCCCAGATACACCCAGATTTGGGCGCGAAGATTTCGGCTCCAAATGGGGTATAAAGATAGCTTCTCAGGAAGCCGTTCTCTCTCTCTCTGCCACCTCGCCTCCGTGCTCTGCCTACAGAAGAACAGCTCAGCAAGCCCGCCCAAGGGAGTCAAAATGGCCACGAGGTCTGACAGCCATCTTTGATTTTCCTTTTCACATACACAGGCTGTGTTGTGTCTTTTGCCACGAGGTCGGGCAGCCATCTTTGATTTTCCTTTTTCACACACACACAGACTGCCTTTTCTTCTGCCACGAGGTCTGACGGCCATTTTGATGCCCTGGAGTCCTAGTGCGAGCAAGCACTGAGTGCGAGTTAGCAGAGAGTGCTGTGAGTTTGGGTAAGTGTGAGAGTTCTTTAATTGTTATTTCTCTTTCAATCATTCTTGATAAGATTACTTAAGCAGTTTAAGTAAAGGGGAAAATTTAATATTTGGGATTCTGTTGGTTTAAGAAGAGTAAAACAAGGTTACACTGCAGTAGGAGTAAATTGGCACAGCAGGCAGTGGAAACCAGTTTTCTAACCAATCAGCAGGGGTGACTCATTTGGCTGTAAACAAACAAACAGTATAAAAAGACCAGGCTAGTGCGAGCAAGCACGGAGTGCGAGTCAGCAGAGAGTGCTGTGAGTTTGGGTAAGTGTGAGTTAGGGTAAGTGGGGTGTTAGGTGCTCTTTTCAAACTTTAACTCTGTGGGTTGTAGTTAATAAGGCCTTTCTGGTGCAGAGTGACTGTTGGTAAACCATTTAACTGGTGTAATAAGAGGGATTGATTTAATTTAAATCCAATTAATTAAAGGGGATACTAGCATTTAAAATCGGACAGAGGGTGTCCATAACTAACAATAAAAATTTAATTAATTACATAGAATGGAGCAGGTGATGTGCTACTGTTGTGAGATGTGGGAGCCGGTGGACCCCATTGAGGCTCACAGTGATTATGTCTGTGACAAGTGTCTGCTGCTACAGGAACTCCAGCTCCGTGTTGATGAGCTGGAGTCTGAGCTTCAGACACTGCGACACATCAGGGAGGGGGAGAAGTACCTGAACTCTGTGTATCAGGAGGTGGCCACACCTATGAAGTTAATTAATTCAGATGTAGCCCATGGTCAGGGACAGGACGGTGTGACTACGAGTGAGGCAGGTACGGGGATCCAGGAGGTAGAGCTGGAGGAGCTGCAGCCCTTGCTCTTGTCCAACAGGTTCAAGGTTCTTACTCCCTATGGGGACAGGGGCAGGGACTGCAGGGAGGATGAGCAACCTGGCCACAGCACCGTGGAATGGGGGGCTATTCAAGAGGGGGGAGTAAATAGAAATATTGTAGTGGTAGGGGATAGTATTATTAGGGGGATAGATAGAGTTCTCTGCAGCCGAGAGCGAGAGTCCCGAAGGCTGTGTTGCCTACCCGGTGCCAGGGTTAAGGACATCTCCTCTGGGCTGGAAAGAAACTTGCAGTGGGAGGGGGTGGATCCAGTTGTCGTGGTCCATGTTGGTACAAACGACGTAGATAGGACTAGGAAGCCGGTTCTGTTAAAGGAGTATGAACAGCTAGGGGTCAAATTAAAAAACAGAACCTCAAGGGTAATAATCTCTGGATTATTACCTGAGCCACGAGCGAATTTGGCTGGGACAAATAAAATTAGAGAGTTAAATGCGTGGCTCAAAGACTGGTGTGGGAGAAATGGGTTTTGCTTCCTGGGACACTGGCACCAGTACTGGGGCAGGAGGGAGCTGTTCCGTTGGGATGGGCTTCACTTGGCCAGTGCTGGGACTAGAGTCCTGGCGGATCATATAACAAGGGCTGTAGAGAGGGCTTTAAACTAACTAGTGGGGGGGAGGTTCCTAGAGAGCAAATAATAAAAATGACAACAGAGAAGGTCATAGACTTAGGTAGCAGTGGGGAAATTAAAAACCAGAGCATGTCAGGAAGGGGCAGAAGTTATGGAGTAAAAGGTAAAGTAATAAAAAGGGCAAAAGCAGGAACTAAGTGTCACAAAACATATTTGAAAGTTCTCTATCTGAATGCACGTAGCATTCGTAACAAAATAGACGAGTTAATGGCACAAATAACTACATATGGGTATGATCTTGTGGCCATTACAGAAACACGGTTGCAGGGTGACAATGCCTGGGAATTAAACATACCAGGTTATTTAATGATCAGGAAGGACAGGCAGGAAGGAAGGGGAGGTGGGGTGGCTATGTTAATAAAGGAAGGAATCACTGTAATACAGAGAAATGATATTGGGTCAAAAGATCAGGATAATGAAACAGTTTGGGTGGAGATAAGGAATAATAAGGGGAAAAAAACACTCGTGGGCGTAGTCTATAGGCCTCCGAACAGTTGCAACTCTGTTGGACGGAGTATCAATCAGGAAATAGTTGAGGCTTGTAATAAGGGAACATCGATAATTATGGGGGATTTTAACTATCATATTAATTGGACAAATCAAATTGGGCAGGGCTGCCTTGAGGATGGGTTCATTGAGTGTATTAGGGATGGGTTTCTTGAGCAGTATGTAACTGAACTGACCAGGGGGCAAGCAACCTTAGATCTGGTCCTGTGTAATGAGACAGGATTAATTAAAAATGTCCTAGTAAAGGATCCCCTTGGAATGAGTGACCATAACATGGCTGAATTCCATATTCAATTAGAGGGTGAGAAGGTTGGATCTTAAACAAGCGTGCTAAGCTTGAATAAAGGAGACTATGAAGGTATGAGAGCGGAATTGAGTAGAGTGGATTGGGAAAATAGATTAAAGGGTAAGACGATACATGATCAGTGGTGTACATTTAAGGAGTTATTTTACAACTTCCAAAAAATATATATTCCACTGAGAAGAAAAGGGTGTAAAAGAAAAGACAGCCATCCGTGGCTAAGTAAAGAAATTAAGGATAGTATTCGACTAAAAACAAGGGCATATAAGGTAGCCAAATCTAGTGGGAGGATAGAGGATTGGGGAAACTTTAAAAGACAGAAAAAAACCCAAAAAGATTGATTAAGAAAGGGAAGATAGATTATGAAAGTAAATTAGCAAAAAATATAAAAACAGATAGTAAGAGTTTTTATAGTTATATAAAAAGAAAAAGGGTGGCTAAAGTAAATGTTGGTCCCTTAGAGGATGAGACTGGGAAACTAATGGTGGGAAATATGGAGATGGCAAAAACACTGAATGAATATTTTGTATCAGTCTTTACAGTAGAAGACACTAAGAATATCCCAACACTGGACAAATAGGGGGCTATAGGGGGGGAGGAGCTAAACACGATCAAAATCACTAAGGAAGTGGTACTCGGTAAAATAATGGGACTCAAGGCGGATAAATCACCTGGACCTGATGGCTTACATCCTAGGGTCTTGAGGGAAGTGGCGGTAGGGATTGTGGATGCATTAGTAATAATATTCCAAAACTCCCTGGACTCAGCAAAGGTCCCGGCAGACTGGAAAACTGCTAATGTAACACCCTTATTTAAAAAGGGCAGTAGACAGAAGGCTGGAAACTATAGACCGGTTAGCCTAACATCTGTGGTAGGTAAAATTTTGGAGTCCATTATTAAGGAGACAGTAACAGGACATTTGGATAATCATAATTTAATAGGACAAAGTCAGCATGGTTTTATGAAGGGGAAGTCATGTTTGACAAATTTGCTAGAGTTCTTTGAGGAAGTAACATATAGGGTGGATAAAGGGGAACCAGTGGACATAATGTATTTAGACTTCCAAAAGGCATTTGACAAGGTGCCACACAAAAGATTATTGCTTAAGATAAAAAATCACGGGATTGGGGGTAATATTCTGGCATGGATAGAGGATTGGCTATCTAACAGAAGGCAGAGAGTTGGGATAAATGTTTCATTCTCAGACTGGCAATCAGTAACTAGTGGTGTTCCGCAGGGGTCAGTGCTGGTTCCCCAACTCTTTACAATCTATATTAACGATTTGGAGGAGGGGACCGAGTATAACATATCAAAGTTTGCAGATGATACTAAGATGGGAGGGAAAGTAGTGAGTGAGGAGGACATAAAAAACCTGCAAGGGGACATAGACAGGCTAAGTAAGTGGGCAGAGATTTGGCAGATGGAATACAATACTGGAAAGTGTGAGGTTATGCACTTTGGCAGGAAAAATCGTAGAGCAAGTTATTATCTTAATGGCAAGAAACTGGAAAGTACTGAAGTACAAAGGGATCTGGGGGTCCTGGTGCACGAAACTCAAAAGGTTAGTATGCAGGTGCAGCAAGTGATTACGAAGGCCAATGGAATGTTGGCTTTCATTGCTAGGGGGATAGAATATAAAAATAGGGAGGTATTGCTTCAGTTGTACAACGTATTGGTGAGACCGCACCTGGAATACTGCATACAGTTTTGGTGTCCATACTTAAGAAAAGACATAACAACAGAAAATGCTGGAAAAACTCAGCAGGTCAGGCAACATCCGTGGAGAGAAATTTGAGTTGATGTTTCGGGTTGGAACCTTCTTCAAAACTGGAAAGAAAAGAAACTAGATCGGAGGCAGGGCTGTGATCGGACAAAAGAATAAAAGAAACAAAAGAAGTAAAAGAGATTAGAAGCTAGACGAGATAGTAATAGGCTGGGATTAGGTGTAAAGTGTACTGGCAGGGCAAAAGATAGTTGCCAGGTGTGAGAGAGAAACAAAAGGAAAGGGGGGGGGGGAAAGGAGTGGAACAATTACAAGAGAAAATGAAATGGGGGCCGAGCTTATGATCTGAAATTGTTGAACTCGATATTGAGTCCGGAAGGCTGCAGACTGCCTAATCGGAAGATGAGGTGCTGTTCCTCGAGTTTACGTTGAGCTTCCGTGGAACAATACAAGAGGCCAAGGATGGTGAGGTCCGAGTGGGAATGGAGCGGTGAATTAAAATGACAGGTGACCGGAAGCTCGGGGTCACCCTTACGGACTGAACGGAGGTGTTCCACAAAGCGGTCACCCAATCTGCGTTTGGTCTCCCCAATGTAGAGGAGACCGCATCGTGAGCAGCGAATACAGTATACTAGATTGCGAGAAGTACAAGTAAATCGCTGTTTCACCTGGAAGGGGTGTTTGGGGCCCTGGACAGTGGGAAGGGGGGAGGTATAGGGGCAGGTGTTACATCTCCTCCGCTTGCACGGGAAGGTGCCAGGCGAAGAGGAAGGGCTGTTTGGGGTGATAGAGGAGTGGACTAGGGTGTCTCGGAGGGAGCGGTCCCTGCGGAATGCTGAAAGGGGAGGGGAGGGGAAGATGCGTTTGGTGGTGGGATCACTTTGGAGGTAGCGGAAATGCCGGAGGATGATCCGTTGAATGTGGAGGCTGGTGGGGTGAAAGGTGAGGACAAGGGGAACCCTATCGTGGTTCCGGGAGGGAGGGGCAGGGGTGAGGGCAGAAGTGCGGGAGATAGAACTGACACGGTCGAGGGCAGTGTCAACCACAGTAGAGGGGAATCCTCGGTTGCGGAAAAAGGAAGACATGTCTGAAGCACTGGTGTGGAAGGTGGCGTCGTCGGAGCAGATACGGCGGAGGCGGAGAAACTGGGAGAATGGAATAGAGTCCTTACAAGAAGCGGGGTGGGAGGAAGTGTAGTCCAGGTAGCTGTGGGAGTCAGTGGGCTTGTAGTAAATATTGGTCGATAACCTATCCCCAGAGATGGAGACGGAGAAGTCGAGGAAGGGAAGGGAAGAGTCCGAGATGGACCATGTGAAGGTGAGGGAAGGGTGGAAATTGGAGGCAAAGTGAATAAAATTGTCAAGTTCGGGGCGAGAGCAGGAAACGGCACCGATACAGTCATCAATGTATCGGAAAAAGAGGTGAGGGAGGGGACCCGAGTAGGACTGGAACAAAGATTGTTCCACATAGCCCACGAAAAGGCAGGCATAGCTAGGACCCATGTGGGTACCCATGGCAACACCTTTGATTTGGAGGAAATGAGTGGAGTTAAAGGAGAAGTTGTTCAATGTGAGAACAAGTTCAGCCAGGCGGAGGAGGGTCGTGGTGGATGGGGACTGGTCGGGCCTCACGATGCGGTCTCCTCTACATTGGGGAGACCAAACGCAGACTGGGTGACCGCTTTGCGGAACACCTCCGTTCAGTCCGTAAGGGTGACCCCGAGCTTCCGGTCGCCTGTCATTTTAATTCACCGCTCCATTCCCACTCGGACCTCACCATCCTTGGCCTCTTGTATTGTTCCACGGAAGCTCAACGTAAACTCGAGGAACAGCACCTCATCTTCCGATTAGGCAGTCTGCAGCCTTCCGGACTCAATATCGAGTTCAACAATTTCAGATCATAAGCTCGGCCCCCATTTCATTTTCTCTTGTAATTGTTCCACTCCTTTCCCCCCCCCCTTTTCCTTTTGTTTCTCTCTCACACCTGGCAACTATCTTTTGCCCTGCCAGTACACTTTACACCTAATCCCAGCCTATTACTATCTCGTCTAGCTTCTAATCTCTTTTACTTCTTTTGTTTCCTTTATTCTTTTGTCCGATCGCAGCCCTGCCTCCGATCTAGTTTCTTTTCTTTCCAGTTTTGAAGAAGGGTCCAACCCGAAACGTCAACTCAAATTTCTCTCCACGGATGTTGCCTGACCTGCTGAGTTTTTCCAGCATTTTCTGTTGTTATTTCGGATTTCCAACATCTGCAGTATTTTGCTATCTTAAGAAAAGACATACTTGCTCTCGAGTCAGTACAAAGAAGGTTCACTCGGTTAATCCCGGGGATGAGGGGATGGACATATGAGGAGAGGTTGAGTAGATTGGGACCCTACTCATTGGAGTTCAGAAGAATGAGAGGCGATCTTATTGAAACATATAAGATTGTGAAGGGGTTGGATCGGGTGGATGCGGGGAGGATGTTCCCGATGATGGGTGAAACTAGAACTAGGGGGCATAGTCTTAGAATAAGGGGCTGCTCTTTCAAAACTGAGATGAGGAGGAACTACTTCACTCAGAGGGTGGTAGGTCCATGGAATATGCTGCCCCAAAAATCTGTACAAGCTACATCATTACATAAATTTAAAACAGAAATAGACAGTTTCCTAGAAGTAAAGGGAATTAAGGGTTACGGGGAGCGGGCAGGAATTTGGACATGAGTCTAGGTTCAGATCGGACATGGCCCTGTGGGTAGCGGAGCGGGCCCAGGGGCTGTGTAGCCTGATCCTGCTCCTATTTCATGTGTCTAATTCTGTTAGATTCAGGAGATGGTTCTGTGATAGTGGATTGGCGGTTAGGATCAGATCAGCCATGATCTTATTAAATGGCGGAGCAGGCTCGAGGGGCCGATTGGCCTACTCCTGCTCCTATTTCTTATGTTCTTATGTAATACCAGCAGTTACTTTTAAAATACTGGGGTATCTCCACTTCGGGGCGGTGAAGAATCTAAGACTGCAGGGGCACGGAGCAGGTGTTTCACTGGTGAGCATAGATTTTCTGACCCATTACAAGGCAACTTAGATAGGTATTTAGGGGTGGGAATTAAGGGGAATTTTGTTAAATTGTAATTTTAGTCAATTTTCCCTCGTTGTATCCATTTTCTCCTCCCCTATTTTAAGTAAAAGAGTGTTGTACCAGTGAGCTGCACTAGGTAAAGGTGCTATTTTAAGTAAAAGAGAGTTGTACTAAGCAAAAGTGTGCTGCACTAGTTAAAAGTGCTGTATTTAAGCAAGAGTGTTGTACTAAGCAAAGGAATGCTGTAGTAGACAAAAGTGTACTGTGTTAAGTAAAGGTGCTGTATTAAGCATAGGAGTGCTGTATTGATTATTTTCAAGTTGTTTCTTTTGTTTCAGTAAATACTGTTCTGTTTTGCACCCAACCACGAGTCCCATTTTGTCTACATCGCTGCTGAATAAGTCCGGCGGTCAGAACCAGGAAAGGGGAGCGATTCAAAACCGCACGGGGCTCTGGAGCAGCTCAGATACTTCTGACTGGCCAGAGGCAGTAACCCCAGTATATATAATATAACCCCATCCCCATTAATTCCTACAGGGTCACCAGTGGCCACAGGAACATTCTCTGCATCCAAATATTTCAAAAAGGATTTTAATTTCACAACTTTACACAAATGCCCAAAGGGTGTGAACCCTTAGTGCCTGGTTTAATTGCTCTCTTTCCTACTCTAGTGCTTCGACAAGGTGCTCCTGCAGCAGCTGCAGCATGGGAGGTGGAAGGCTGTTTTTATTATTATTCGCTTATGGGATGTGGGCGTCGCTGGCAAGGCCAGCATTTATTGCACATCCCTAATTGCCCTTGAGAAGGTGGTGGTGAACCGCCTTCTTGAACTGCTGCAGTCGTGTGGTGAAGGTACTCCCACAGTGCTGTTAGGGAGGGAGTTCCAGGATTTTGACCCAGCGACGATGAAGAATCGGCGATATACTTCTAAGTCAGGATGGTGTGTGACTTGGAGGGAAACTTGGGAGCTTGGGCCTTAGAGGCCGTGGCAGCAGATTCAACAACTTGGCATCAGCCAGGGGCACTCTGGTCCAGCTGCAACCAAGGCAGGCATTGGTTGAGGGGATTAACAAAGGTCCAGAAATGCTGTCATCCTGAGAAATTGCAACAAGTGCCCCTTCCGATTGCACGATTGCCCCTGCTATTGGGCTACGGCTCAGCACTCCCACTGATCTGCGGGAGAGAGGACTGTCGGAGATCCATTGAAGCCCCTATCCCTTCAGTCCTCCAACCTGCCAGGTTAGAGGAGATGGTTGAGCCCCGATCCTGCATGGCCCTGCTATGAACATCCCTGGAAGGTGCTATTACTGGTGCCACAGGACAGGTCCAGCTGCAGCAGCCATTGAGGTGAACACATGTAACACGGTTGACTGTAGAGTGGCGATACCATGCACCAGAACCCCCAGAACCCCACACAAACTGCCAGTGTGCTCCTCCACACACTTCAACATGTTGGGGAAGCTCCCTGGCGGACAGTCCAATGCAGTGAACAATCGCTGGTGCACAGACAGCACGTTTCTTTTCAAGGCTGGGCCGCTGAGGCCTACATTATGGTCCTCTTCAGCAAAGCTAGGATGTAAGCTTGCCCTCCACTGAGCTGCTTGCTGGACCGTCCTTTCCACCTGCACTCCCTCCCTGCTGTGCGCAGCCTCCAGCCTGGCCAACTTCAATGCTGCCTGCCCTCTCTCGGCCAGTAATGCTGATGGTGGCTGTTATGAATCTTATGATCCATGAAGAAAGACTCATGAAATAACACTGGACAGCCAGCTGGTGGTGCCGTCCAAGGAGTATAAATACTCGGGCGTGGGCCCAGCTTGCCCAGGACAGTTTGGAAACAGGAACTAGTGAAGTACAACTAGACCTCCATGTTTTGAAACAAGTTGATTAAAGCCTTGCTTTATACTCGAACCAAGTGCGTAGTGAGTTTTATTACGTCAGTGGCCTTTTCCTTTGGTGACACTCTATTGGGTGCCAGCTTCTCCTACAACTAAGACTGAAAGTGGGTTACTCTGTGCCCTGGGGAAGGCTATGAAGATGCCTGAGGCCGCGTAGCATAATGTGCATGCTGAGAGGAAGAAGCAGCAAGTGTGGCCAAGAGGGGGAAGTAGTTGTGAGGGCAGTAACAGGCCTTGAGGATGCTAATAGAGGTGCAGTCAAGTGTCCCATTGTGCTGGGAGGAGAGGCAATGGGAAGCTGGGGAGGGAAACTGGGGCTAAGGCCGGGTGTGCAGAGAGATGGGAAGGGGAGTCTTACAATGGCAGTCCTAGTGAAGGTCATTCATTATTTTCCTGCCTTGCAGCCAGGTCTTGAGAACAATGCTGGTGGCATTGACCTGCTCCGCCATCTCTCCCCATTGCTGCTGAGAAATTTCTCTGGGCACCTCTTGCCCATCGGAGGGGAAATGGACCTCCTTCCTGCTGCTCACTTGCTCATTTCATTGAGAGTCTGGGTGGCGGGAGGGGGGGCCTGGTTGAAGTCATGCTGTCCACTGCTCCAAAAAAATTGCTTTCCACTAGCCATTGTTGGAAAGGACACCTCCGCTCTAAGGGGCTGCGGGCGGCTTTTAAGTTGTTGGCTACCTCACCGGATTGCCCATCCTCCCAATCGGTGAGCTGCCTAGCGGGAGCACAATGAGTGTCGGCAGCTCACCGATTGCTTTCAAATTAGGCCCACCTCTCGAAAATGTCACGGGCCCAATTTCAACTGCACGGGGTGGCGGGAGTAGACACCCCAGTCCGATCTATGCCAGGCACCTATGGTTCTCGGTGCCTCGCTATCCTCAGCAATACTTCATGCATGTATACAACAACACAACAATAACTTAAAAAATCACAAAAGATTAGTGCCGAGCTCAGAAGACGTGACCAGCTCTGTGTTGGTCATGTAGCGAGCTAGGCTCTGGGAACAAACCAGGCCTTTCGCATTAAAGGAGCAAAGCTGACAATTAACTCAGGAAAATGTGCCACAATGAAACCAACAATTGCTGCACGGTCCTTCAGCTTGAATAGCACAAAATTTATCAAAAATAAATGTAGGGGGAAAATAAAATGGGGCCTAAATGCAGCATCACCGTGCCCATTTTCCAAATGTAAAACAGGTGCCATGGTAGCCAGTTTGGCAGAGCAGCAGCCCGCGACTGATCGGCACAAGCATTCGAGTCTCTGATAAATTGGTCGGGGCCTTTTTTTTTAGGTGGCCCTGATGGCCACCCGAAATGAGCTCAGGTGGCCTCATCTTAATATTGAACTAATGCCTAAAATAATTCAAATGTTCCACATGGTGCTTTTTTCTAAGGGGCCTGGCCGACGTTAAGGTCGTTGTGTAGATCTGGGCCTGGAATTTCCTCCGCAATTTGCGCTCAGAGACGTGCGCCGTTGAGGCCAAAAAGCCCAAAAGAGCGTGGAATGTTGGATGTGCGTTACGTGCATAAGCACAACACCCGCAAATCCTCTCGGTCTTTCAGGGGCGTCTGTCGATCCCTCCCACCCCCCCGAACACATCTCTGCCCATAAAACTGGCCACGACCCCAAGTTTTACAGAGCCACAGCCACGAGTTTCCTCCAGCTTGCTCAGAGGCGCTCTTCAAATGACGACCAGATTTTCAGGCACAGCAGAAAACGGTCATTTTTTTCTGGTGTTTTGTCGCAATTTTTTGGAGCATTTTTTAAAAAAAACAAATGATCCTCACTGAGACCTGCTCTGTATTCTCTGTTTCTTTGAATGGATTTTCATGGCATCAGTACATTAAAAATGAAAGAGCTTCCCCGACTGCAGGTCGTAAACACGCTGCGCCTAATCTGCATGAACGATGGTTAAATGAGTTGAAACGTTAATTTTGGTACTTAAAGAAAGATGTGGGTTCAACGCTTTGCTGATTGTTTACCCCGATTTCCGGCCATTTTACGTTTGGATGCATTGTAATGACAATCGCAGGAAATGTGAGTCTAACTTGCCATCAGCAGAATGGGCCCATTTTCGCGTCTAACTTTCGGGACTCCCCTCCCCCTCCCCCCGGATTTGTAATGATACTGTAGCACGTTTTGCGTTGGTTGCTGAACACTGTTGTCTTTCATTTTAAAATTCCTTTTAGATGGGAATAATGCGCAGGAAGAATGTGCAAACTCTGCAGTTTGTCAACACGGCCTGCGGAAAAAATGAAACCCAGCTTTCTCATAAACTTCAAAGACTCCGAAATGATTTGCGTTAACATCTGTTATTAATTATGTCTTACAGCCTTTGAAACCTTGCAGTTTTTGGAACCCCTAGCGATATCCTTTTTGGAAACGACAATTATCTGCAAACCTTTTCTAAAAAAAAAAATAGGTGAGGAGAAACAGGTACTGATTAAGTCTCAAATTGGAATCGAGCACCAGAAACGAAGTTTTGCTCTTCAAGCTCCAATCCCGCACGTTTGATAGAGACAAAGCTTTGCTCCATTCAAGCTCAGATCCTGCAAGCTGCTCGAGTTTATTTTCAATGGTTTAATGGAAACTCAAAGAAGCGCAGCCAAGTTTGTTAACTTTACTATTGAGCCGAACGGTTTAGTGGTCCAGACTTGGCAGGACCTTGTTCGCCTATTGCAGGCATTAACGGGCATGATCCCTTTTTCACCGCTGTGGAACTGATCCATTTTAAATCCGAGGTCTGTTCAATTGGAAAGTGTGAATTATGTCGGCCAACAATTGGGCTGGGGGTATGTTAATGCAAAGAAAAACAGATTAACTGGGAGTGAGTTCCTGTCCTCTGACACACGCAAGTGCTTTAATTGATGCCATATGCTCACGCACAAGCCTTGCATTACAGCCTACATGCTCCCAATCATCATCTGTTTTTAACAATATGCACACTTTGCACTTTTTCCCCCAATTCTGGAGTTCACCATCTGAATTTTACAGATCTTCCAACTCACCCTCATTTTGAACATTTTGGAGGCGATTTTGTCAATGGGGGTGCGTTGGAGGTGGGACTGCTGCCTGTCGGGTTTTAGTCCCGCCTACATCGATTTGTGGCCAACCCACGCTATTTTCCCTTGATTGACCTTGTTAAGCCTGCCCAGTGGGCTTAGCAGGCCAATTAAGGGGAAAGCCGGTTACAGAGAACGTCAGCGTACGACGTTTCATCTGTTTGACAGATGAATTGCCATCGTTTGACCGCTCTGTGAAGCTGTCAAACACTGGCATTTTATATTGTTTGATGAGTCCTTGTATTCAAGACTCATAAAAACCTCTTTTGTGAGCAGAAATTAGATGGTTGTTGCATTGGAGAATGCAGCAGCCATCTGTCATCTCTGCCGGTGAGATGCGAGACTCTCCGCATCCCCAACTGTTGAAGCCTGCAGGAAGAAACAAAGATAAGTGAACATTTTCTATCACTTAACACTCACCTCACATACTTACCTCTCCACACTTGCATCCATCACTTACCTCCACAGCACACTTTTGGATCCCTCCGACCCCCGCAGACCCACTGCTCGCCTCGGTGACCCTGGCAGGGTTTCCCAACGTCGGGAAGCCCGCACCTCTGTTGGAAAAATGGGGATAATCCTCTTAACTGCCTGTTAACCACCTGTTAACAGGCAGTTAAGTGGCTGTAACCCCTTTCCTGCCGCCAGGAGATGGGACTCGGCGCGGGTCGGCTACCCGCCTCCTGGGAAGATGGCACGGAGGTGGGTTGGGGGCGGGATGGGCACCCGCCCCCAGATTCTGCCATTTTCCCGGCAGTCCCGCCTTCAAACCTGCCTCCCCAGGGCTGGTAAGATCGTGGCCACAGTGACGGAGAGGAAAAGACCCAGTGGTCCATCTAGCCTGTGCCACTCAATTGTGATATCTAAAAACGTACACTTCCTACCCCTCCTGTAACCATGTGATCTTCTGGAAGAGGTGATACACCAGATAAAAACCCAGGCCAATTTGGAGGGGAAATCTGGTAAATTCCACTCCGACCTCCCTCCCCCATTGCAGGCGATCTAAACTAGTCCTGGTGATCACCATGGTCCTGATAATTCTATGCAGTACCTACTTTTTGTAAGAGGTGATCTCCGTCCCAGACACAAACAGGTCCAGCTCTCACTATTAGAGACCCCCTCATTGCTGGACAATCAGATGCATATAATTTAAGGTCACACTCCAGTGCTGCACTGTCGGGTGAGCTGTTAAGCCGACTGCTCTCTCAGGCGGACGTAAAGGATCCCATGGCACTGTTTGAAAAAGAGCAGCAGAGTTCTGCCCGGTGTCTTGGCCAATATTTATCCCTCAACCAACATTGGTGAAGCAGATTATCTGGTCACTATCTCATTGATGTTTGTGGGAGCTTTCTGTGCGAAAATTGGCTGCTGCGTTTCGTACCTTGCAACAGGGACAGCGTCGCTGGGTCAAAGTCCTGGAACTCCCTCCCGAGCAGCACTGTGGGAGCACCTTCACCACACGGACTGCAGCGGTTCAAGAAGGTGGCTCACCACCACCTTTTCGAGGGCAATTAGGGATGGGCAATAAATGCTGGCCTTGCCAGCGATGCCCACATCCCATAAGCGAATAATAAAAAAAAACAGGGACTACACTTCAAAAGTACGTCATGAGATGTCCTGAGGTCGTGAAAGGCGCTATATAAATATAAGTTCTTTCTTTTAATTTACGTAGACTTAGCTAGTTACTTTGTTTGCTGGCTTATTTTGCTTTGATTGGAGCCAATGAAGAGTTTGAGACAACCCTAAGTATCTGGAGGCCTAAAACCGTCCTACAAAGCTTCGCCAATGCAGCTGTACCTCACATATTTAAGGCCCAGGCCTTAGCCTTCCACCTTTTCAACCTTAGCTCAGGTTGGAAGGCTTGTAGTGGATTTCCATTGCCACTGTAAATCTCCTCTTACTGACAATGCAAATGCATCATGACCATTGCGCTTGCCAAGTTTTGGCATGTGGCTTTGTACCACATGGCAGGAAATTGATTACATTTTTATAACCACATTACGATGTTTAAACTGGGTTTTACTGAAAATTTAAATTTAAGGGAAAGAAAGAAAAAGAATGATTAGTAATAAAGCAAAACATCAGATGATGATTATGGGTCTGACTCTCTGAGTGAGTGGCTCTGTGAGAGCTAACCAAATGACACGGTAACTCCGCCCCGTCTCCCCTTCGGTGCTGAATTCCATGCTTGGTGAAACAGGAAGCTGCCTGTACTTGTACTGTTAATCATAGATAAACCCAGCCCTCCCCGACACCCGAGTACCCGGCCCTCCCATGGCCCGTGTGTTTTCGCTGGACGTGACGCCCCTGTGGACGAGCCACGTAAAGACTCGAAATAGACACTCTCTTAATGGGAAATAAAATCAGAAAATGCCGCAAACACTCAGCAGGTCGGGCAGCATCTGTAGAGAAAGAAACAGAGTCAAGGTTTCAGGTCGATGACCCTTCGTCAGAACTGGAAAAAGCTGGAGATGGAACAGGTTTTTAAGCAAGGGTAGGGACAGGGAAAGGGGGGAGGGGAGGAAAGAACAAAAGGGAAGGTCTGTGATAGGATGGAAGGCAGGAGAGATTAAGAGACAAAAGGAATGATGGTGCAGGCAAAAGGAGATGGTAATGGGACAAGTTAAGAAACAAAAAATGGCTCTAGAGAAAGGGTAAATGACAATGGCTGAATGATCGACAGCTGCCACGTGAGAGAGAGAAAAAACAATGGAAGAAAAAGATTGGGGCAGAGGTTATGGTCTGAAATTGTTGAACTCAATGTTGAGTCCAGAAGGCTGTAAAGTGCCTAATCGAAAGATGAGGTGCTGTTCCTCGAGCTTACATTGAGCTTCGTTGGGAGGCCGGAGAGGTCAGAGTGGGAGTGGAGCGGAGAATTAAAGTGACAGGCGACCGGAAGCTCGGGGTCACCCTTGCGGACTGAACGGAGGTGTTCCGCAAAGCGGAGTCTCTTAATGGGACCCGTAGCTAAATAGCCAAATCTTTCATTTGGGGGAAGCTAGATAAATAGATGGGAGAAAGGAATAGAAAGGGATGGAGGGATATGTTGATGGGGATAGATGGAGGAGGGTGGGAGGAGACTCAAGTGCAGCATAAACACTGGCATGGTCCTGTTAGGCGGAATGGCCTGATACTGTGCTGTAAATTCGATGTAATTTGATTACAATAAATATACGTGTTATAGAAGGTACGGCACAATATGGAGATCAAATTACACCACAAAGCATTATCTGAACTCCAGTATTACACCTTATAACTCCCTCGAACTGAACGCTTACATTACAAAATACAACAACAACAAAACAACTTGTATTTATATCGTGCCTTTAATGTAGTAAAACGTCCCAAGGCGCTGCACAGGAGTATTATAAGACAACAAATTTGACACTGAGCCACATAAGGAGAAATTAGGGCAGGTGACCAAAAGCTTGGTCAAAGAGGTAGGTTTTAAGGAGCGTCTTAAAGGAGGAGAGAGAGGTGGAGAGGCGGAGAGGTTTAGGCAGGGAATTCCAGAGCTTAGAGCCTCGGCAACAGAAGGCACGGCCACCGATGGTTGAGCGATTATAATCAGGGATGCTCAAGGGGGCAGAATTAGAGGAGCGCAGATATCTCCGGGGTGGGGGGGGGCTTGTGGGGCTGGAGGAGATTACAGAGATAGGGAGGGGCGAATAGGGCAAAGTTTGGTTATGCCTAGAATTACCACACTGGAAAAGACCGTCAGTGGGCAAATTATGCCACGGGAGGTTTCTGAAGGGCCCCTGGTTGTTACGTCACGTGACAGGATGGACAGCTACAATAGCTGTCGTGACGGGTGAGAGCTTCCATTTACAACCACAGCACCTTTAATAAAATGGGAGTGCGATACGGGAATGTGACAGCGGAAACTACAGAGACACTGCTTTAAAAGCTGAGCTTAGATCATTTTCTTCCTAATAATCATTAGCATTCACAACGCAGAGGTCAGACATCCCTTTTTTGTTCTTCTGATGCCATCTAGTTTTCTTCTGTGACTGTAATTGTTTTCACCCTTTTTATACTCAACCAATGACCCAGAAAGTAAAAGTGCTGCACCCTAGTGGCTTGCATTCATACACTTGGCACTTGTTCAAGGTTTTATGGATGTTTATACAGAATTAACAGGAAAATATTGAGTACTGCTCCTACATTTTTTTCCCCAATCGCTGGTATGATCTTTCCAGTATTTCCTGTTCTTCCCTTTGGTGCCTCTGCAGTATCTGTAAATTTCTCCTGATTTTCCATCCTTTCCCAGCAAAAAACAAATTGTTCTTTGTCAGAGCTTTCTACAATAGTTCTCATCCATTACTGGGACCTACAAACATAGTTGGACATCTCGCTTGCTCTCCCAAAGACTGCGATTCCCACTGGGTTATGGTTCTGTTTCCATTCTTTTACATTTTGCCTGAATGACCCGTTCTTACATGTCCACAATCTTGCCGGAGCGGAGCGTCTCGCAGTGCGCCCCGTTAGTCAGACATTTTCCAGCACCCTTCAGCTCGAAAAACAATTCTGCCCTGGCAGAGGGGAAGATTTGCCTTAAAATCAGACGGTACAGCTTGTGGCGTGTTCCTGCTCGCCTACCACTTCAAACTGATCAAGGGTAGATTTGCCTCCACTCTCTGCCCCAAAATCAGGCAGAATAATGCCACCAAAAAAAAAGAGGGTGATGAGACCTACTGCTTCCTCATTACTCAGACCGGAATTTCCCACACCGCCCCTGCTGGAATTGCCACAAATGCAGCTTGTGGAGGAAGGGTGGGGGGTTGGGGGGAGGGATACGGGTTTATCCCCCATTTCCTTCCCATCTGTCCCTGTTCCTGTCTATCCCCAGGATCACCACCATGACAATCGGCCTGAGGTAGTGGTATGGCTCCAAATGTAGAAAGAGGGCCTAGTGGAGGTCACCTGACCCTCCAAGCCCAAGGCCTTTAGTGCAGTGGTTGGTTCAGTCTTTGATGCTCTGTGGCCCCTTTAACTCTTCTTTGGGATGCCTCTGGTGCTCATAGGAACAGGAGTAGGCCATTTAGCCCTGCGAACCTGTTCCATCATTCAATGAAATCATGGCTGGTCATGGTACACCTGTCTCTTCCTGAGGACCACTGGTAGACTTGGTGGCTTGAATCATGCCGGAAGCCCGCCATGGACAGATAATGGCCCCAACCCAGGAAACTAGGCCAGGGTCATGGTGGCGGACGGAATGTTCGCCTTCCAATCCTTTAGGGACGGGTTCAGGAAAATCCAGCCCGTTATGTCATACTGGGCCCATTCATTTTGAGCAAAGCAGGAAATGGTTTCTCGGGGCCCACACCTAAAGGGAGGGTCAGCAGCCTGCTTTGTCGACAGGCGTACCTGGTGAATCACTGAACGGGGAAGAAGTCAGAAGAACAGCCCATCAACTTCAGAAGTAACAAAGAAAGGAAGAGAAAAAAGACAGATATAAAGGTCAGTCAGTCCAAATAGGTTTGGGGAGCAGTCCACCCTAGTGAGGGAAAACTCTCTGATCTTAAGCTCAGTGCCAGTTAGACCAGAAGGCTGCTGAGGGAAAGAAAAGACTTGCCTTGCACGAACTCAGGATGTTCCAAAGCGTTTTACAGCCAATTAAGTACTTTTTGAAGTGTAGTCACTGTTGTAATGTAGAAAATGTGGCAGCCAATTTGGGCACAGCAAGCTCCCACACACAGCAACATGATAATGACCAGATAATCTGTTGTAATTATGTTGATTAGGGGATAAATATTGGCCAGGACACCGGGGATAACCCCCCTGCTCTTCTTCAAAATAGTGCCATGGGATCTTTTATGTCCACCTGAGGGAGCAGATGGGGCCTCGGTTTAACGTCTCATCCAAAAGACGGCACCTCCGACAGTGCAGTACTCCCTCAGCACTGCTGAGACAGCACATGTGAAAGACATAACAGTCAGACTAGAATTTTGTGCTCAAGTCTCTGGAGTGGGACTGTGAACCCACAACCTTCTGACCCAGAGGCAAGTGTGCTACCCGCTGAGCCACAGCTGACACAAGTTAATTTAGCACTAATGTGGGATAGTATGATGTGATTTATTATATTTTTCTCTCATTCATGAAGATGAGTTTGAAATATAACAGTAGGTTAATGTTCTGTCCCTCGTCTCACTAAAGATTTCACATGAGGGCACATGTGAAAGACATAACAGTCAGTTCAGGTCACAAAGAGGTTCTAGTGTTATGCTTACCCTTACATATTGGACAGTGCAGGCACACTCCTGAACATATGATGCATAGACAGCTTATGCAAGTGAAAATAGAATTAGACAGACTCTTTCTAAAACAGAGTGAGAATATGGCAAATCCTTTATAAAACAGAGCAGGAATAGGTAAGTCCTTTATAAAATAAAATGGGAGTAGGACAGATCCTTAATAAAACACAAGAGTAGGTCAAATCCTTTATAAAGTAGAGCGAAGGTTTGATAGGGCTGTTATAAGACTGAGTGAGAGTTGGACAGACCCTTTATAAAACAGAGGGAGCAGTTGATAGGTTCTTTGCTAACTAGAATGAGAACTGGACAGAATAAACCAGTGAGAGTTGGAGAGGCCCATTATAAAGCCGAATGAATCAGCTAAGCCCTTTGTTACAAAAACGGAATCAGCTAGCACAGAATGAGAGTTGGGCAGACCACTTATAAAAAGGAGCGAATCAGATAGGCCATTTACAAAACATCAAGTGGGACAGGCCTTCCCACTGGAAACATGTGCTAACAATTTTCATTCTATTCTTAAACGATTAGGAATGATACACTTGGCCATGTTTTGTAATGTTAAATTGCTACGGGTTAATGCACAACCTTAATTGAAAACACATTGAGTAATGCCATACGATCCGAATCCACAAACCCCAACATCCGTGAGAAAGAACAAAGCAAATTTGTGTCCACATTCTCTTCCTGTTTATCCAAACTTTATTTGATCATCTGTATTTACATAATTGTAGAAAACAATAATCTATTGAGGTACGAACGCTGAATGTGATCGTCCTGTGAAAATAAAAGAAGTCCATAGTTGCCGAGCAGAACCAAAATCCAATATCAGCTGTATGGACCCTTTTCGATCCATTTATAATGTGTAGAAAGGATAGGTTAAATCCATGGTAACAATGTGAGGATACATTCAACAGTCACGAATTCTCACTGTCCCATTTTGCTCATTGGATTGGCAATAAACGCAAATCTGACAATTTACCCAATGAAGAGTTTTGTCAAATTGCAATCCTCATTTTAAACTCTGCTATTTCCAAACGGTCAGGAAAAGCTTTACTGTAAATAATCGCCCTTCATGCCCCCACATCCGAAACTACCATTTGAACATCTGTTGCTGTTGTAAATCAGGAAGTTTGTTCTATAATTTGTGGCCCAAACTTTGGCTAAGTGCCTTTTGGAATGAGCGCCTGAAGGACACATCCAACCTCACTGATTTTCAGATCCCAGCAGGCTGCCTGCTAGTGAACTTAGGTTGCTGCAGGACATGTTCCAAAACAGCTCAAAAGAAAGAATAGAATTGGTCCCGACACCTTGTGTTTTGGGAAACTTCACTGTCCTAAAGACGAAGAAGAATTTTCTCCCTCTCCAAAAATGCTCATAGATTGGCAGCTCTTCCCTATAAGTTCGACAACACAACTGAGTGTGAAGCTTGAGCCAAAGCAAGCGAGTTCTAACAGAGCTACATGAATGAGCTGATCAAATGCCTGCTTTGGAAGTTTTAACTTTTTAATCTTTGTCCTTGATCCCTGTATACTTATCGTGTATGACATTGAGTAGTGCTACATCAACCTCTTGAAGTAGGTAATGTCAGTCTCAATGAAGCTTGTTTCTCTTAAGCCTCAAGATCCAATTGTTTTGCATGTACTTCCATTCAGGAGGAGTTCCACTAACACGTGTCGTATTATTCTGAGAGCGGGTACCACCTTGCTCACTGGGCATTGTTGCTGAACTTAGGTGATGCAACCTTCAGTGTCACAACACCTGGAAGCCACACAATCCACAGTCAAGTCAGAAATTCTCCACCCCTACTCCCCCTTAAAAAGCACCTTTCCCCAGAACGGCCAGCTCTCATCGCTGTGAATTACTGTAAATGTAAAATGTTCCATTGCACAAAGTCATCATTTCCAATAAAATTTCAATAACTTCAAGTACTTAAAAATTATAATTTCAATCAAATTTTTCCATAGTACAATCGCCAAAACTTTGGACCAGTTCAAATGAACACATGTTACTCCAAATGTATGTAAGTGTAATCGTGCAGCAGAAAGCTCTTGGAGCAGGTGCTTCTTCAGCCAATATATTCTTCACTGGAGGCCGTTTTGTCTTTATGGATCCATCATCATTGATCTCCCACTTGCAGTTATTATTTCAGCCTTCAACAGACCAACTGTAGACTCTGCCCCATGAATCACCAACAAATAGTTTAGCATGATTCCTGTAAGGAAAAAGCCAGAGACTTTTAACTATCTCCGAGCTCATCGAGGTGAAGGATGGCATAACAACACAAATTCTCTCTTTTATTTTCCCTTGAAGTCCCAATATGTAGGCCAGGATTTGAGAGCTACTCAAGAGTCTACTTTGTCCCAACAAATTTGCTCAACGGTAACCCCATAGAAGCATCCTTTGCTCTGTTGGTATGTTTTAGATCTTAGCTATTTTCCATTTAGACCTTCAATTCTATACTGTCTCCACAGTGGTTGAAAAGAAGAAGCATATTAAGGACAGGACCAAACACTGGGAAACGGTAATGAATCGAGCAAAACTCATCCACCACTTGTGACCCTGAACAGATGCCGTGAAGCACCACGCCTTCTAAACCAGTATGCCACTCAGCTGTCCAACAGATTGGGGGCGATTTTGTGAAATGGAGGCGCGTTGGAGACGGGACTGCTGCTTGTCGGGTTTCAGTCCCGCCTCCATCGAGTTGAGGCCAACCCACGCTATTTTCTCTTGATTGACTTTGTTAAGCCCGCCCAATGGGCTTAGCAGGCCAATTAAGGGAAAGCTGGTTGCAGAGCACGTCAACGTATGACATGTCATCTGTCAAAAAATTTTGACAGATGAATTGTCGTCGTTTGACAGCTCTGTGAAGCTGTCAAACAGTGACAATCTCTGCAGTTTGATGAGGTCTTGCATACAAGACCTCATCAACCTTCTTTCTTTTACAGAATTCAAATGTTTGTTGCCTTTGAGAAAGCAATGGACATCTCTCATCTGCAACACGGAGGTGCGAGACTCTCCGTATAGAAACCGACTGAAGCCTGCAGGAAGAAACAAAGGTAAGTACACTTTTAAAAACACTTAGGACTTAGCTCAGATACTCACCTCTACACTCTTGCACCCATCACTTACCTTCACACCACACCTTTGCACCCACCGACCCCTGCAGACCCAGTACTCGCCTCGCTGAGCTGGCGGGTTTTGGAGCCATCGGGAAGCCCGCACTTGGGATAATCCTATTTTCTGCCTGTTAACAGGCAGTTAATAGGCTTTAATCCCTTCCTGCTTCCAAGGAGACGGGACCCGGCGCGGGACGGCTACCTGCCTCCTGGGAAGATGGCACGGAGGCGGGTTTGCCACCCGCCCCCAAATTCTGCCATTTTCCTGGCAGCCCCGCCTCCATACCCGCCTCCCCAGGACTAAGAAAATTGCCCCCATTACTTCTGGAGCTCTGTCTCCCCCGGTGATTTAGTGGGGCAACTACATTGCCTGGTGGGTGCTAAGCCAGATGGGTCAGTATGATCCTAGTCGGCGCTGTTAATTTATCTCGGGTGGAAAGGGTGCTACAATTGGCCTTGGTACCCCAGGAGAAAGGAGGGGGGGAAAAAAACAATCAGCCAGGGTTCCCTGCTCCAGACTGTTTTTCGGCAACCCTGGAATGTAGGATAAGAACATAAGAAATAGGAGCAGGAGTCGGCCATTTGGCCCTTCGAGCCTGCTCCGCCATTCAATGAGATCATGGCTGATCTTCTGCCTCAATTCCATTCACCGGCCCTATCTCCATATCTCTTGATGCCCTTACTAGTCAGAAATCTATCGACTTCTGTTTTGAATATACCCAATGACTGAGCCTCCACAGCCCCCTGGGGTAGCGAATTCCAAAGATTCACCACCCTCTGTGTGAAGACATTTCTTCTCATCTCAGTCCTGAATGGCCTACCCTTTATCTTGAGGCTGTGGCCCCTGGTTCTAGACTCTCCAGCCAAGGGAAACATTCTCCCAGCATCCACCCTATCTAGCCCTGTAATAATTTTGTATGCTTCAATGAGATCCCCTCTCATTCTTCTGAATTCAAGAGCATACAGGCCTAGTTTACTAGGATCAGGGCAAAATCAGACTCAGCCACACCCACAATAGTCAAGTTCAGTTCAGAGTGGTGAACAGACTTGCCATGGAGGCAGCTGGTGTGGACAAATTAAAGGGAGCGCTGTACAGATTTTTGAAGGACTGGGTGATTGAGGGGTATTGGTTTCTAGAGCGATCCGGAAGGACGGTTCAGAGACGATTCACACGGTTGATTCCTGAGATGAGGGGGTTGGGCCTATACTCATTGGAGTTTAGAAGAATGAGAGGTGATCTTATTGAAACATATAAGATACTGAGGGGGCTCGACAAGGTAGATGCAGAGAGGATGTTTCCCCTCGTGGGGAAATCTAGAACTCGGGAGCATAGTTTCAGAATAAAGGGTCGCCCTTTTAGAACTGAGATGAGGAGGAATTTCTTCTCAGAGGGTCGTAAATCTGTGGAATTCTCTGCCCCAGAGAGTCGTGGAGGCTGGGTCATTAAATACATTTAAGGCGGAGATAGACAGATTTTTGCAAGATAAGGGAGTGAAGGGTTATGGGGAGCGGGCAGGGAAGTGGCTTTGAGCCCAAGATCAGCCATGATCTTATTGAATGGCGGAGCAGGCTCGAGGGGCCAAGTGGCCTATGCCTGCTCCTACTTCTTATGTTCAAGTAGCTGTAGACACTCTACCTGAAGACCGGCCACTTGGTGCGAAGTAGCAGAGGGTGGCTGGTACCCGTGGGATCATCCCTTGGCATGGGCCAACGCCTACAGATCCTAGGAAACTACAGGTCCAGCAAAGACTCCGCTGTCCTTCCAGAACGCTCTAGAAACCAATACCCCTCAATCACCCACCCCTTCAAAAATCTGTACAGCGCTCCCTTTAATTTGTCCACACCAGCTGCCTCCATGGCAAGTCTGTTCACCATCCTCTTTGTCAAGCAGTTCATTTTAAGCTGTCCGCGCATCTTCCGTCTTCTGCTCTTGACCCCACGCCTCCAGAAGAGGGAAGGAATTGGAGGGACTTAAAAAAAAAAATTGACCACGCCCTGCGGAAAATGCAGTATTTTTGAATTGCTGTAAATAATTGGCTGTATTCGAAACTTCAACATACTTTGATAGCTCAAATCAATTACAGCACAAAAGCAAAGTACTGCGGATGCTGGAAATCTGAAATAAAAACAGAAAATGCTGAAGATACTCAGCAGGTCAGACAGCATCCGTGGAGAGAGAAACAGAGTCAATGTTTCAGGTCAATGATCTGACGAAGGGTCATCGACCTGAAACGTTGACTCTCTCCACAGATGCTGTCTGACCCGCTGAGGATTTCCAGCATTTTCTGTTTTTATTCCACCAATTACAGTGTGCTGAACAATCAAAGTTATGCTTCACTTGGAAAAAAATTAGACTCGTTCTTCTCTTCCCAGCAGATTTCGAAATGGTGATAAACCTTCTCCACTAATTGTAAACAGGACGTGGGATGCAGAACTGACGGAAATTCCCCTCCGTCTCTTAAGGTTGTAAATTGTGCTCTCCGGTTCGGATGTGCGCCCTCTGCTGATCTCACTCTGAGCACTCAAAGAACAAGCAGGTTACCTGGAGATGGCCAGCGCCGTGACTGCAGGATTCCTCTTGTTCTGTTTCCCTGCGAGCGCGTTGCTTCTGCTCAACCCTCGACAAAGGACAAGGTGTCGTTCCCATCTGTAACCTGCTGTGGAGGATTATTAAAAGCCACGGTCATTACTTCAGGCAAACATGCCAGTCAAGTAGATGTCTTTTTAATGGCGAACGGGTAGCGTTCAGCAGTAAACATCCAGGGTTAATCTCTGCCTGTCCAGTAATGTGAGGGGATGTCCCAATTTAATTAAATTTTAATCGTGATGTTCAGCGAAGCTGAGCTCTAATCAGGAATTCAGATTTGTGCGTTATTAAATGCCTTCTAACTTGCAGGGTTAGGTCAGTAGTGACTCATCCTTGGTTGAAAGTGCCCAACATCTCTGTGCTATCGATCTCCATGGCTAAACAAACAAAAAGCATTCGCTTAAATAATAACTGCTATTTCCCGGTTTTCAGCTCGAAGGTATGCAATGATAATTGAAGCTATAATTACCCACAACAATGGGGAAATTACTACTTAATTCCCAACCACACAGCATTGCGTAAGGTATTTAAAGCCTGTAATTGCCACTTATTTTCTGTTTGTAAAAAGGCAATGCAGGGTTTACAGACATGGTGTGACAATCAGATTGTCAGCACGCACCGCACAAGGTCATCATTTGTGGCATAGAATTTTCACCGGCAGGCCTGGATTCGGATTTTAAATTTCACTTCATTTTTCTAGACCCATTTTTTTTTCCAAGTCCTCCCCTCGGCGACATGCAACCAGTCTCCAACCAACGAGGTGGCCGGATGCAAAAAGCAAAATACTGTGGATGCTGGAAATCGGAAATAAAAATGGAAAAATGCTGGAAACCCTCGGCAGGTCAGGCCGCATCTTGTGGAGAGAGAGAAACAGAGTTGACGTTTCAGGTCGATGACCTTTCGTCAGAAAATGGTTGAACAACCAGCTCACGGGCCTCTGCCAATGCTGCTCCTGAGGAGGTTCTTCGGAGGGCGATTGAGGTGTCTCACTGTCTGGTGTTCCATCCTCCTCTACGGAGAAGTGCCTGGTCCCCACTTGGCTGTGCTATCTGGGAAATCTGCAACAATGCACTGCCCCATGCTCTGGTCTGTTGATAACAGATTTTAAGGGAATGGGAACCGTTTGGGCGGGCTCCTCTGATGGAGTAGTAAGCACATGGTTCACGGTTTGATCCTAGACTGACATTGAGTTAGCTGAAACAACAACAGAAAACGCTGGAAAAACTCAGGAGGCCAGGGCAGCATCCGTGGAGAGAGAAACAGAGTTAACGTTTCAGGTCGATGAAACTCTGTTTCTCTCTCCACCAACGCGGCCCTGGCCTGCTAAGTTTTTCCACCGTTTTCTGTTGTTGTTGTTTCGGATTTCCAGCATCCGCAGTATTTTGCTATCGTATTGAGTTAGCTGATCTCAGTTTGGGCAGCAGTGGACAACAGACCTCAGTGCCTTGGGCTATGGAATGGCGGCGGTGGGCAGGGGGGCGGAAATCAGTCAGGGTTCCCACTCCATTGGAGGATGTTGGCGCAGGCTTTAGAAAGGCTTGGACTTGCCTGGAAGTGTGCTGGACATCATGTAGAAACAGGCCAGGCAAGTCCAAGCCTTTCTAAAGCCTGCGCCAACATCCTCCGATGGATGTCATTTTGATTCAGGAAGAAACAGGAATGCCAAAGCAGTTCCTCAAGGTTTAATGCTCGGGTGCATGGCATGACTATTTTCCTTATGTATTAAGTGGCCAAGGTGTAGTCATCAGAAAGGAAACTCAAGAGTAGAAATTATTGTTGGTTGTATTGGTAAACAAGCACAATGAATTCAGATCACTCTCCTCCATCTGTTAATTGAATGGAGGTATTACACATTTAAAATAAAAAAGGGTTAACACCTCCATTAAAAAACAGGCCAGAGAAATATTATATGAGTGGCTTAAGGAACATAGGAATTGTTAGACGAGAAAAGACTAAGGTCCATCTAGTTTGCCTTCTACCATCCTGGTAGCCGCATTATACAACAGTAATGGAGTTATTGGCTAATCATGGCAATTAATCTCCATCAATGAGTCTACAACAGACCCAGACATGAGGCAAGGGAAACCCCGGTAGTGGAGAGCTTTGGGAACAATAGGTCCAAAGTCACCTGTTCCTCCCAAGCATGTTATACTTATCACACGTCATGTCTCAAATTGCTCATATACTGTATCACAAAATGTTATCTACTGAAAGAATTATTTCTCATTTGCATTTGAATGAATCAATATTATCTACTTTCACTGTCTCCTAAGGGAGCCTGCTCCATAGATTGACCACTCGCTCACTGAAATGTTTCTGTAGATTAGTGTTGAATTTACCCTCCTTTCCAGCACAGACTGTGTCCTCTGGTTCCACTGTTCTGGACAAGGTGAAACAGCTCGTCATGGTCTACATCATCTCGTTAGACCCACCATCACCAGTAGCAATGTCTACCCTGTATGATTGTTGTTTGCAGTGTCTCCGTCAGAAGAAGAATTTAGAATCAGAACCCTCTTGAGATCTCTGCGTTCCTCCAATTCTGGTCTTTTGAGCATCCCCGATTTTAATCGCTCCACCATTGGCGGCCGTGCCTTCAGCTGCCGAGGCCCTGAGCTCTGGAATTCCCTCCCGAAACCTCTCTGCCTCTCTCTCCTCTTTTTAAGACGTTGCTTAAAACCTACCTCTTTGACCAATCTGCCCTAATATCTCCTTATTGTGGTTCAGGGTCAAATATTGTTTGATAACGCTTCTGTGAAGCGCCTTGGGATCTTTTACTATGTTAAAGGTGCCATACAAATACAAGTTGTTGTTGTATTTCCTGCTGGTGTTCCCAGTAGTCGGACAGAGGCAGTATATCTCTTGCCAGTGGGGCTCCGTGCTGTTTGTACAATTTCCCAGCACACTTCCATTCAGTCTCTTATTTATAATTGACGGATTTCCTACAGTGCTCTTTCAATAGATCAGCTAGTGTAGCAACCGAAAATGAATAGATGGATTTTTATGCTGTAATTTGCTATTTATTTCTGAAACATAATTAACTTCCTCAGTGCTGGTTGATGGGGATTTTCCAAGGCACCCAAATCCAGGCTCAAATTTAACTTCAGAGTTAGGCTTGGGGTCAGTCAGCTTTTTTTTTGCTCCCACCTTAAAAGTGCACATTTCTGTTGGGTTATGGTTCCATGGCATCAGCTGTCACCTGGCACCTCACTTAAGTGTGTGTGTGTGTGTGAGCCTAGAATCGTGAATAGCAGCAGGCTATTCCACTGTGGAGGGCATCACAGCTGGGGCTGATCCAGTCTACATCTGACATTCAGACCCCTACATTTTCCGGGAGGGGGTGAGGGGGAGGTGGGGGGGCGAGAGGTGGCGGCAGCTTTCAATTGTGATCAGACGTGGAATTGGCTGATCTAGAATCATAGATTCATAGAACAGTTACAGCACAGAAAGAGGCTATTCAGCCCATCGAGCCCGTGCAAGAGCACTTCAGCTAGTCCCACTCCCCCACCCTTTCCCCAGAGCCCCGCAATTTTTTTTCCTTCAGGTACTTGGCCAATTCCCTTTTGAAAGCCACAAGTGAATCTGCCTCCACCACCCTTTCAGGCAGTGCATTCCAGATCCTAACCACTCGCTGCGTAAAAAAGATTTTCCCTCAGGTCGACTTTGGTTCTTCTGCCAATCACCTTAAATCTGTGTCCTCTGGTTCTCCACCCTTCCGCCAATGGGAACAGTTTCCCTCTCTCTACTCTGTGACCCCTCATGATTTTGAACACCTCTATCAAATCTCCTCTCACCCTTCTCTGCTCTAAGGAGAACAACCCCGGCTTCTCCAGTCTATCCACGTAACTGAACTCCCTCATCCCTGGAACCATTCTTGTAAATCTTTGCTGCACCCACTCTCTAAGGGCTTTTCCTTAACCGAAAGACATTGTAGTCCCTAACTGAGACCAGCATAGACCAGAGGTTGAAACTGGCACCTTCTGGCCCGAATGTGCCACATCACATGACGTAGTTCGCCACTGAGGACGCACAAATTAACTTTGGTATTCGTTGTTCCCAATTACAAAATGAAAAATGGGAGCTGACTGAGGTTCCTGCTGGTGACCTGCAGGAATCATGATGGCCTAAATGGAGATTCACGGGTTACATAGAAGCATAGAAGATAGGAGCAGGAGTAGGCCATTCGGCCCCTCGAGCCTGCTCCGCCATTCAATGCGATCATGGCTGATCATCCAAACTCAGTACCCTGTCCCTGCTTTCTCCCCATATCCCTTGATCCCTTTAGCCTTAAGAAATATATCTAACTCCTTCTTGAATATATTTAATGAATTGGCCTCTATTGCCTTCTGTGGTAGAGAATTCCACAGGTTCACCACTCTCTGGGTGAAGAAATCCCTCCTCATCTCTGTCCTAAATGGCTTACCACTTATCTTTAGACTGTGACCCCTGGTTCTGGACTCCCCGACCATCGGGAACATCCTTCCTGCATCTAGTCTGTCTAGTCCTGTTAGAATTTTATAAGTTTCAATGAGATCCCCTCTCATTCTTCTAAACTCCAGCGAGTATAAGCCCAATCTACCCAATCTCTCCTCATACGTCATTCCTGCCATCCCAGGTATCAGTCTGGTGAATCTTCGCTGCACTCCCTCCATGGCAAGAACATCCTTCCTCAGATAAGGCGACCAAAACTGCACACAATACTCAAGGTGTGGTCTCACCAATGCCCCGTATAACTGCAACAAGACATCCTTGTTCCTGTATTCGAATCCTCTCGCTACAAAGGCCAACATACCATTTGCCTTTTTAACCGCATACTGCACCTGCATTCTTACCTTCAGCAACTGGTGCACAAGGACACCCAGGTCTCGTTGCACTTCCCCTTCTCCCAATCTATTGCCGTTCAGATAATAATCTGCCTTCCTGTTTTTGCCACCAAAGTGGATAACCTCGAATTTATCCACATTATACTGCATCTGCCATACATCTGCCCAATCACCCAACCTGTCCAAATCATCCTGGAGTTTCTCGGCATCCTCCTCACAGCACACATGCCCACCCAACTTTGTGTCATCTGCAAACTTGGAGATATTAGATCTAGTTCCCTCGTCTAGACCATTAATATATATTGTGAATAGCTGGGGTCCTAGCACCGATCCCTGCGGTACCCCACTAGTCACTGCCTGCCACTCGGAAAAAGAACCGTTTATTCCAACTCTTTGCTTCCTGTCTGCCAGCCGGTTCTCTATCCAAGTCAGTACCTTGCCCCCAATCCCATTTTACACGCTAATCTCTTATGCGGGACTTTATCGAAAGCCTTCTGAACGTCCAAATACACCACATCCACTGGTTCTCCCTTATCTATTCTACCAGTTACATCCTCAAAAAATTCCAGTAGATTAGTCAAGCACGATTTACCATTTGTAAATCCATGTTGACTTTGTCCGATCCTGTCACTGTTTTCCAAGTGCTCTGCTGTTACATCTTTTATAATGGACTCTAGCATTTTCCCCACTACCGATGTCAGGCTTACCGGTCTATAATTCCCCGTTTTCTCTCTACCACCTTTTTTGAATAACACAGGGGTAACATTAGCTACACTTCAATCCATGGAAACTGTTCCAGAATCTATAGAATTTTGGAAGATGACCAGCAATGCATCTACTATTTCTAGGGCCACTTCCTTAAGTACCCTAGGATGTAGATTATCGGGCCCTGGGGATTTATCGGCCTTCAATCCCGTCAATTTCCATAACACCATTTCCCTACAAATACTGATTTCATTCAGTTCCTCCCTCTCATTAGACCCTATGTTCCCCGACATCTCTGGGAGGTTATTTGTGTCCTCCTTTGTGAAGACAGAACCAAAGTATGTATTTAATTGGTCTGCCATTTCTTTGTTCCCCATTATAAATTCCCCTGATTCTGACTGCAAGGGACCTACGCTTGACTTCACCAAGGTTCAATGACAAGCCCCTTTATTCATTCTCCTGGGTGCGTTATTTAATTGGTCTTTAGATTTTCCCTTTGATAGGTCTTCACTCCTGACTCCCATCTCCCTACATGTCCTTGTTCTCTTCCTCTCTTTCCTACTCTAAGACGCTCCTTAAAACCTACTTCTTTGACCAAGCTTTTGGTCATCTGCCCTAATATCTACCTATGTGGCTTGATGTCAAATTTTTTCTGATAACGCTCCTGTGAAGTGCCTTGGGATGTTTTACTATGTTAAAGGTGCTATATAAATACAAGTTGTTGCTATTGTTCATCTGGAGAGCTGGGGTGACCTGGTCTGGAGGACTGCTTTAGTGAGGACAGCAGCTCCCACACTGATCCCACTGAGGTGCTGCAGCTTTTGTTTCCATGCAGTGCTCGATCTCCTAACCCAGTGAGAGGCGAGACTAAACATTAGTCAAGAGTGAGACCCAAACCTGACACTTGCTTCTGGATCCCACTGCCACTATTACCAAGGCTTCTTGGGACATACATATTTCTCTTTGTAGCGCACATTTCGCAGGTGCTACCGAGTGGAAATGGGGCAGCGGTCACTTACGCCAAGTCTCTTCCTGATTTTTGCTAGCCCAGGCCTTTTCTAAATGGGGAGAGCTGGACCTGCACGTGTGGGAGGTAGAGGGCGAGTACTGGAATGTTAATGAGGCTGATGGAGATGCTCTTGGACCTCCTACCTCATTTTCCTTCCACTGCCACCCATGGGTACCCACTTTCAGTGGCAGCCCAGGACGCTGAAGCTGGGCCTTGCATGAGGATCCCACTCAGAATATAGGGGTCAGCAGAACCAACAACAATAATTTGCATTTATATGGTGCCTTTAGTGCAGTAAAATGTCCCGAGGCACTTCGCAGGAGTGTAATCAGACAAAAATTGGCACAAAGAAGACATTAGGACAGGTGACCAAACGATTGGTCAAAGAGATAGGCCTAAAAGTTCAGTTGCTTTGCGCCTCCCTTTAGCGCTAACGGGGTGCAAAGCAACTACCGCCTGGGCACGGCGCCACCAATGCATCCCGCGAAATTCAGCAGGAGGTTAGCAGCAGCAGTAACTGTTAGTGCCCCACGGCGCTGCGCCGCCAGCGGTGACATCATCGCCATGGGCAGTGCCCTGGCCGCGATCTTCGGTAGCGCCCCCCTGATTTACCGCCGGAACGGCGCTATTTAAAGAGACGGTGCCGAGCAGCCATTTTTGTAGCTGGCCGCCTGCCAGCCCCTGCCCTCTCTGCCTTCCCCGGCTTCCTCTGCAGCCCCCTCTCCGTGGAGTGCCGGCTGCGCTCCGTGAGCCGGGCTCTTTGGGCCCAGCTGGGCCCCGGGTCGTGCTGCACTAGGCTCCTCCCCTTTAAGAAGGGGAGGAAGGCCTGCAGTACCGCAGTGTGACGTGCCGCAGAGCGTGGTGCTGTGGCACGTAGCGCAGCGATATTCACTCGCAGTGCCCCAAGAAGGAGGCGGGGCACTTCCAGTAGCACCCCGCTTCCCTCTTGGGGCGCTACCGGTGAATTTCGGCCACGGGGGCGCTCATTTTGTTGGGGCACTAAAAGTAGCGACCCGGCGAAGTTAGTGCCCCAAAGGGGGCGCAACTCCATTTTTCCCCCATAGGGTCTTAAAGGAGGAGAGAGAGGTGGAGAGGTAGATGTTTAGGGAGGGAATTCCAGAGCTTAGGGCTTTGAAGGCACGGGCGCCAATGGTGGGACGAAGGAAGTGGGAAAGCCAAGAAACACCCTATAGGTAAGATTGTAGTTACCTTTTTCGGGAACCCAGAAGATCATTGGGCCTTAGGGCATCTGGCTTGGTTCTCCCAACAGCAGCCTAGAGGCCCTGAGGGCAGCAGCCAGGCCTGCAACTGTGCTTGTGGTTCCATCCTGAATTACTGGCACAAGGCACTGCAGGGGGCGAGTCTGGAGTCAGAGGTCAACCAGACTTTGCTAATGGCCAGGTGCACCATATTTAGGCACATCGCAGGCAAAGGGGGAGGATCAATAACAGGGCAAGAAATTGCCACCGGAATTTAATTTTATAGAAATGGTTTGACAAAAATAACCTACTACTACTTGGAAGTCCTGGAGAAGGAGCACGCGGTGTCCGCCAGTACGCTCGAGGCCTTCCATGACCTGTGGGCACCGCAGGGACTGCAGTGTACACTGGATACTAGCAACAACATTATTATTTTAGTTGACAATTTTCCTTTGTATTTCTTTTTAGTTCTTTATTAGCTGTGCCCCTCTAAAAAGGTTATTGGTTTATGTTTGTTAACACTGGGCTAACCCAGTGTCTCCTTACTGGTTTATTTAGAAAAGGAATACTACTCGGAACGTACTTCGATTATTGTGTCAGAAAAGTTTTAAGTCGACATTTTTCAAATTCAACTTCCGTGACAGACAGTGTTAAGCTGTTATAAATACTGTAGCAGCTTCCAACATCTTTATTCAGAAAGCTGCAAAGGACACTCAGTAGTTGAAGGACAAAAAGAAGTCTGTAGCATGGATGAGTGCAGCTCCAACAACACTCAAGAAGCTCGACACCATCCAGGACAAAGCAGCCCGCTTGATTAGCACCCCATCCACCACCTTAAACATTCACTCCCTCCACCACCGGCGTACCGTGGCTGCAGTGTGTACCATCTACAAGATACACTGCAGCAACTCGCCAAGGCTTCTTCGGCAGCACCTCCCAAACCCGCGACCTCTTCCACCTAGAAGGACAAGGGCAGCAGGCGCATGGGAACACCACCACCTCCAAGTTGGCCTCCCATCACACACCATCCTGACTTAGAAGTATATCGGCCGATCCTTCATCGTCGCTGGGTCAAAATCCTGGAACTCCCTCCCTAACAGCACTGTGGGAGTACCTTCACCACACGGACTGCAGCGGTTCAAGAAGGCAGCTCACCACCACCTTCTCGAGGGCAATTCGAGATGGGCAATAAATGCTGGCCTTGCCAGCGATGCCCACATCCCATAAACGAATCTAAAAAAAAAAGTGTTGCCATGTAACCCATTGAGTTGCCTGCAAGCATTTCACTCCTGTAGACTTGTGTTAACCAAAGAGACATTCTGTGGCGGATAAGCTACTTGATACTTGCTGGTCATCGTGCCTCTGTCGGGCTAATAAAACATGCACTACTTTAATGTTACCATTCTTTTCTGAAGCTGTCACCATGTGTTGAGGTGAGGCTGGTCCTCCATCATTCTTGGTGATTTGTACTCTTGTGTGCTCTGTCTTCCATAACTGTAAGTGGAAAATAAACCATAATTTTATAAAACTTCTCCTTAAGATTTGCAACAAAAAAACCCCCCAAACAACCCGCACTATTTAACTGCAAAAGAAACTTGGCCTGCATAGCATCTTTGATCTGTTATGCAGCAACTCCAATAAAGAATTCAGGAGAAATTTCTTTACCCAGAGAGTGGTGAAAATATGAAACGTGCTACTGCATGGATGCATTTAAGGGGAAGCTAGATAAGTACATGAGGGAGAAAAGAAAGGATATGCTGATGGGGTGAGATGGAGTAGGGTGGGAGGAGGCTCGTGTGGAGCATAAACACCGGCACAGACCAGTTGGGCCGAATGGCCTGTTTCTGTGTGCTATAAATTCGATGTAAAACAAAAATCTAGTTGAAGGGACGAGGCCCATGAACAAACCAGGGCCGAAAAGAAGAGAGGAGAGGAGCTAAATCATAAAGCAGTTCTTGGGTTTTGTAGAAGAAAAGACTGAGGGAGGTAAGGAGTACCATGGTTTTTGAGGTCTTCAGAAAGATGGGGGACAGTGCAGTAAGGCTACACTTGAAGACAGTGAGGGAGAAGAGGAAAAAAGGTGCATCATATGTCTTTCATTTCACCCCTACAACACCCAAGGCTGAAGGAATGTGTCTGCCAAATTAAACCTCCTGTTCAATAAGGAGCTCTACATTGGGGTAAAGTTCCAGTCGGGCACAATCAGAATGGAAGATTCAGAGATGTGAGGAACCGTTACACAAAGATACAACAGCTGTCCAAGTCAGCCGTTTAACTCTTAAATGTGTGGACATTTAAAAATACTTAAAGTGCTATACAAATTGGAATAAAGCAATTGCAAGGAAGTCTAATAAAACATGCGCTTCAGGTGCTGCTGTGTTCTATGGGTAAGGTAAAACAATTCCACATATTGTTCATTAAGGGATTATAAGAAACTAAATCCATTATCTATTTGTCAAATGCAGTAGCAATATAACACGTTTCAAGCATTGTTCTTATCATTTAAATTTTACAAATGAGGAAGATAAATGCAATGTAGAAAGATAGCTACGGGCTGTGTATGGGTTGCACGGTGTCTGTCCGTTGTAAATGGTCCTGTTTTAGAAAAAGGGAATGTGTTCCAAATGAATATAGAAACTGCAGGGGAAGGTACAGCAGTTCTTTGCATTGTGAAACTGGTCTGCATAACGTCGTGTCGAGGGCGGAATACGCCAACGACCTGTGCACTGAATCCAACATCATTTTCTCCTGTGATGTTCTTTGCTGAAAATAGGAGCTTCTCCCTTCCCTCCTCTCTCACCCTAAAGGCAGCGACTCATGCTAGTTTTGTGGTGGTGGACCTCTGGTTCTTTGCCCAAGTGGCCGTGTGTGAGTGCCAAAAGGCAATTTGGCCACGGGCAGCATCACAGCCAAGCAAGGACCCTGTCCTCGCTCAATGTCCACACACACTCACTTCACAATAGGAGTCACTGGATGGCGGTCAGGAGCGAGAAGCTTGGCTGATTTTCCCCACCCACGCCCCAACGGCCAACTGCTGTCCTGGCTCAGCACGGACCAAGTAGGGAAGCTAGGATCTTCCTGGTCTGTATGGGTCAGTAGCACGCTAAGGGCTGCATTAAGCCGATGCAGAGCTTTGTGGGGCAGGGGTGCAGACCGGCGCTATGGGAGTGGAAGTATCTGCACCAGACCCTCCTGCAGGGATTTTGCACTTCAGCATTCCTGACTCACGCTAGGAGCGCTTATTGTGATATTTTTCACACCCAGGTCTTGATTTTATGACCACAGCAATTGTAAATTACACAGGTAATTTGCTATACGTGATGGGGCAGCAATTCGGCATGGGGGTGGGGGGGAGGGGAGGGGGTGTGGGGTTGCGGGGGTGTGGGCGGGAGTAGAAGGGAACATCAGCCAGGGTTCTCACTCTTGACCGGCATCCAGTGTCTCCTGTTGCCAAGTGAGTGTGTGTGGTCATTGAGTGAGGACAGGGTCCTTGCTTGGCTGTGATGCTGCCCGTGGCCAAATTGCTTGTTGGCACTCACACACGGCCACTTGGGCAAGGAACCAGAGGTCCACCAGCACAAAACCAGTCTGAGTCAAGGGATATGGGGATCGGGCGGGAAAGTGGAGTTGAGGTCGAAGATCAGCCATGATCTTATTGAATGGCGGAGCAGGCTCGAGGGGCCGAATGGCCGACTCCTGCCTCTAGTTCTTATGTTCTTCTTATGAATCGGTGCCTTTAGGGTGGGAGACGAGGGAAGGGAGAAGCTCCTATTTTCAGCAAAGAACATCACAGGAGAAAATTATGTTAGAATCAGTGCACAGGTCTTTGGTGTATTTCACCCTCGGCACTATGTTATGTAGATCAAAGGCTGCCAGCGCTTTGCCTGTCGCTGACTGTTGGTGACACTTACTCGTACAACGCCGTCAGCACAGCCGGTTACCACAACATTGCGAAGGTCCCACTCATGCGCCTCTGTGAAGCAGCAGCACAAAATCTCCTCCACCAGCTCCGAGGATGTGTTGACGCTTGCGATCGGCTGCCCATTGACCGTCCACAAGTACAGGTGTGTCCCTGCACAGGAGACGATGTCACCCTGAAATAATAAAGCAGCGAATGGTGAGCTCGCTAAACGCCACTGGACTGTATATTCAGACCTGCAGAGTGTTGTAGGGGTTCAGGAGCAGGCTTGACATCCAGTTCCCTACCCTTCCATCCTGATGGTGGGGCTCTTGCTGGAGTACAGCTTCCATGGGCATCGGTAGCCCTCCCAGGTTCCAGCATTCCGCCAGTACCTCGGCCAAGTGGCCACTCTTCAGGTGTGAGCCCTAACAGTGAATGCCAACAGGTTGTTCAACCATGGGGTGTTATTACAGCAGAGCCTGATCTTGACCTTACCTGACATCCACTTTCCTGCAAGAGAGGATTTAGGAGAGATTTGATAGAGGTGTTTAAAATTATGAGGTGTTTTGATGGAGTGAATAAGGAGAAACTGTTTCCACTGGTGGGTGGGTCGGTAACCAGAGGACACAGATTTAAGATAATTGGTAAAAGAACCAGAGGGAGATGAGGAGAATATTTTTAAATTCCAGATTTCCACTTCCCTTTGTGCGAGGAAACGCTTCCTAACATTACCCCTGAAGGGCCTAGCTCTAATTTTAATGTGATTTCCCCCTTGTTCTGGAGTTCTCCACCAGCAAAAATAGTTTAACTCTATCTACCCTATTGAACAGAACTTAACTGGACCAGCCACATAAATACTGTGGCTACAAGAGCAGGTCAGAGGCTGGGTATTCTGCGGCGAGTGTCTCACCTCCTGACTCCCCAAAGCCTTTCCACCACCCACAAGGCACAAGTAAGGAGTGTGATGGAATACTCTCCACTTGCCTGGATGAGTGCAGCTCCAACAACAGTCAAGAAGCTCGACGCCATCCAGGACAAAGCAGCCCGCTTGATTGGCACCCCATCCACCACCTTAAACATTCACTCCCTCCACCACCGGCGCACCGTGGCTGCAGTGTGTACCATCTACAAGATGCACTGCAGTAACTCGCCAAGGCTTCTTCGGCAGCACCTCCCAAACCCGCGTCCTCTACCACCTAGAAGGATAAGGGCAGCAGGTGCATGGGAACACCACCACCTCCAAGTTCCCCTCCAAGTCACACACCATCCAGATTTGGAAATATATCACTGTTCCTTCATCGTTGCTGGGTCAAAATCCTGGAACTCCCTCCCTAATAGCACTGTGGGAGTATCTTCACCACACGGACTGCAGCGGTTCAAGAAGGCGGCTCACCACCACCTTCTCAAGGGCAATTAGGGATGGGCAATAAATGCTGGCCTTGCCAGCGACGCCCACATCCCAGGAGCTAAAAAAAACTTCTTTAATTATCTTAAACACCTCAATTAGATCACCCCTTAATCTTCTGTACTCAAAGGAACACAAGCCTAGTCTATACAACCTGTCCTCATAATTTAACCTTTCAGCCCCTAAAACTCATGCCCACTGATTTAAACTGCATTTGAACTAGCAGAACAACCAAGATGTTTGCTTAATCGTGATAAAGATCTTATAATTCACCTGCACTGTTACTGCTGTAATATGGTTAAAAGTACAGCTTAATCATACATCAGATGGGGTTAGTTCAGATCTTTCCAAACATATCATCCACCACAATCCAGGGGAGTTGATGGATACTCAAGAGCCATCAAATGTTGATCTTACGCATGTGATAAACCAAAGCTTTGGGCCCAACATTGAAGAGAAGTACAATCCAAAGAGTAGCAGAAACGCTAATTTTCTTCTAAATAAATCCAATAAGGAATTGAAGAGAAACCTCTTTACCTAGAGAGTGGTGAGAATGTGGAACGTGCCACTACATGGAGTGGTTGAGGCGAAGAGCATCGATGCATTTAAAGGGAAATGAAATAAACCCATGGGAGCAAGGAATAGAAAGATATGCTGATCGATGAAGTCAGGTGGGAGGAGGGTCACGCGGTGCATAAACGGTAGCATCGACCAGTTGGGCCGAATGGCCTGTTTCTGTGCTATCGACTTTAAGTAATTCTATGCAAAAATTGGACCGTGCAGTGAGAAAAGTCTGGCAGAAGATTTTTATCCTGCAAAGCGCTTGTTTGGGTAATAGAGGTTCCAATGTGCTTGTTGCAGAGTCTCATCACGTAAAACTGAAACCGACTGTAAGCCTTGAAAGCTCTGCAAGTGGAGTGATGCCCATCCCAGGGTAAGGGGAGGGATTGGCAGCCATGCCACTTGGCTTCAATTTTGCAGTGATGGTGTTTTTGATAGAATATAAAAATTGTAAAAGGATGGCAGACTGCTGTCGCCTCAGTCCCTCGCTCTTTGGTACTTTGAGTCTTTTGAAATGTTTTCTGTTTCTATGCTGAACTTTCTTGCTTGCAACTGTAAATTCTTGGTGTTCCTTTAAGACAATGTCCTAACATTGGCACTAACAGGGTCTCCATGGTCATTGGACACAGGATTAGATTTTGGTCTTTGTTTTGGCCCTCTCAACCTCCGACGCAGACAATGTGGGGTTGGAGAAGATCAGCCCATAATGTGGGATAAATAGCTGCAGTGTCTACCAAATTAACACAAGATGGAATAACTACCCGCAGTACCAGATAAAATTACAATGAGGTAACTATGATGAGGGACAGATGTTACCCGTGATGTGTAATCTTATTACTCTTGACTCTAATTTTAAAGAACATTGACCAAAGGCCCAGTTGGAGGATCCGAGGTCTGGGAATGTAGAAGAAGACACGCCCAAAGTCCTTGAGAGAAGAGAGGCCCATCTGAGGGAAAGTTGCTTTACATATTGGGAGATGGGATGGCTGAGATTATTGATACATTGTGATATTTTTTTCTTCTTAATGGTTGAATTTTTTACACTATAATTTATGGGGATGTAATGGAGTTTTTTCTCCCTCTCTTAATCCAACCTTTCTTTCCCTCTCTTTATTTCTCTTTCTGTACCTGATTTGCCTCTTATTCACCCTATTTCCTTCTCTGTTGTTCCTCTGTTTCATTCTCAATCCTTAAACCTCATTGTGTCAGGAGATAGACTGTCAGTCCTGCCGTTCACTGAGGTCCTAGCTGCGCTGTTATCAGCTCGCACTTTCAGCAAGTTACAGGGCAAACCATTTTGGAGCTGAAGGGGGCAGGAAAGTCTAACTAACGACGCACACCGCAAGATGCCCCACACCAGCAAGATTTGGGCCAATGTTTATCATTTTAAATTTGCCGATTTGAGATTGCCTGATTTTGATGACACATAGAAACATAGAAAAATCGGAGCAGGAGTCGGCCATTCGGCCCTTCGAGCCTGCTCCGCCATTCAATATGATCATGGCTGATCCTTTATCTCAATACCATATTCCCGCTCTCTCCCCATACCCCTTGGTGCCTTTTGTGTCTAGAAATCTATCTATCTCCTTCTTAAATATATTCAGTGACTTGGCCTCCACAGCCTTCTGTGGTAGAGAATTCCACAGGTTCACCACCCTCTGAGTGAAGACATTTCTCCTCATCTCAGTCCTAAATGTCCTACCCCGTATCCTGAGACTGTGACCCCTCGTTCTCGACCCCCCAGCCAGGGGAAACATCCTCCCTGCATCCAGCCTGTCTAGCCCTGTCAGAATTTTATACGTTTCAATGAGATACTTGAACGAACCAATACAGGACCAACGTGCATTGGCTCACTTAGGAATACGCCAATCCTGGGTGAGACGCAGCTAAAGATCATCACGTTAATCCTTAGTGAACAAACAAAAGCAAGAACATTCCCATCTCTGATACTACAAACAGGGTAATAAACTTTAGCCAGCTCTAAATATTTTTAAATTGCAAAAGATTATACTCTCCGCAATATCATACATTTTTATTACACTATAATTTGGAGTTGAGGATATTACCCAGCTGTAAATGGCTCCTGTGGCAATATAACATCATAAGAACAAAACAATCACACTCCTCTCACAACAGAAGAGGGGAAAAAACTCTAGTTTAATGCTATCACAAATAGTACTTGCAGCAATCTTATGCTGTGTAATAATATATACCATGCAACAGTTCCCCACAACAACCTGGGCTGACATCAGCTAGCACTGCACCGGCCAAACTTGGGAGCTTCTCAATATATAAGACTCAGCATCACAGTTCTTCCAAATGGTTCTGCATGTTTATCCAGTCAGTAAGTGATTCGTACGGACCAGGAAAATCCCCAGTCTGTTCTGCGTGCGCTGATCTCAGCTGGGTCTGAGCCAGGGCAATAGAATTGGTCTCAGAAAGCCCTGGGGCCAAGGAAGGGGGAAATCAGCAGGGTTCTTGCTCCTGTTGGCTATCCACTGACCCAAGCTGCAAGCGAACATATGCGGAGCTGTGGTGCCCAGTGGTCAATGTAGCCTGCCGACACTCAACACTAAGGATTAGACAAGAATACTGGCCACTTGTGTGAGGTACTATAAAGTGCCTGTGTACATGTACCTCAACGGCAGTCAATGCCTTCAGCAGAGGAGGGGAAGCGCCTTGTGATGTTTTCATACGTTAAAGGTGATATAAAAATTTCAGTTGTAGTTGAGAGAAACTTTGATGAGAAGGCGCACAAATAGATTTGCAAGGATGATGCCAGAACTGAGAGGGTATACTCATCAGGAAAGGCTGAACAGCTGGGACTCTTTTCTCTAGAAAAAAGAAGGCTGAGGGGTGACCTGATCGAGGTCTTTAAAATTAGGAAAGGGTTCGATAGGGTAGACGTAGAGAAGATGTTTCCACTTGTGGGGAAGATCAAAACTAGGGGTTATAAATACAAGTTAGTCACTAATAAATCCATTAGGGAATTCAGGAGAAACTTCTTTACCCAGAGAGTGGTGAGAATGTGGAACTTTGTGATATCCGGCACCGACGGGACCGGCGTGTTGCCGATCTATCAAAACTGCTGGACATACAAAGTTAATGTTGAAGCATACAGAGGTTTTCATCTCTGTATCTGACAACAAACACTGTTGCTTAGCAACAGCTTCTAAAGAGTCGGCTGCAGCTGCAAGCGTCTCTAGCTGAAGCTGTTGCTATAGCTACAGACCTTGCAGTGCCTGACTGGGAAAAAAAAAGAACGAGATCTAAAAAAACGTATTGAAAACGGCTCCTGATTTTTGCCGTTCGATCGAGTATTCCGGACATACAACCTCCGGATAAACCAAAGTTTCCTGTACATGGAGTAATTGAGGCGAATAGCATAGATGCATTTAAGGAGAAACTAGATAAATACATGAGGGAGAAAGGAATAGATGGATTAGATAAGAATGTGTGAGGGACTGTAAGGTGCCAGTGGACATGTACCCCAAAGGGCGGTCAATGCCTTCAGCAGTGGAGGGAAAGCACCTTGGGACATTTTTATATGTTGAATGTGCCATATAAAGGCAAATTATTGTTGTAGTAGTTGTTGAAGAGATAAACCTTGGTGAGGAGAAAGACTCAGCAGCAGACATCATGGTGTCTTCACCCACAGGGAACCAAGAGGCCTCTTTCTTCATTCATTGGTGAAGAAGTGTTTGGCTGTTTGCAATTAAATATAAAACAACAACAACTTGTATTTATATAACGCCTTTAAAGTAGTAAAACATCCCAAGGCGCTTCACAAGAGTATTTTAAGACAACACATTTGACGCCGAGCCATTTAAGGATAAATTAGGGCAGGTGACCAAAAGCTTGGTCAAAGAGGTAGGTTTTAAGGAGCGTCTTAAAGGAGAAAATAGAGGTAGCGAAGTGGAGAGGTTTAGGCAGGGAATTCCAGAACTTAGGGCCCAGGTAACAGAAGGCATGGCCACCTATGGTTGAGCGATTATAATCAGGGATGCTCAAGAGGGCAGAATTAGAGGAGCGCAGATATCTCGGGGGGTTGTGAGGCTGAAGGAGATTATAGAGATACGGAGGGGCGAGGCCATGGAGGGATTTGAAAACAAGGATGAGAATTTTGAAATCGAGGCGCTGCTTAACCGGGAGCCAATGTAGGTCAGCGAGCACAGGGGTGATGGGCAAACGGGACTTGGTGCGAGTTAAAAGGCCTAAAATGAAAGAATTTTATAAAAACATTGTGAGTTGAATATATTAATTTAATTGATATTCAAGCATTCGATTCTCCTTCATTCTGTGTAGCTTCACCTTTGACCTGTTGGAAGTACTTTAACAGAATTATTCTTTGTGCAAACGGACAAGAGATGGGACTTACAGTTAAGTCGTTGATGGAGACTGCGGAAACTGTGGCTTTATGTTCCTGGAGCTGGCTGACGTAAGTTAGTGTGTTAAAGTCCCAGACGATGCACGTCCGGTCACGTGATCCGCTCACGATCACATTATAAGATAAAGACACCTCCAGGCAAGTGACAGCTTCTGTATGTCCATGAAGTACCTGGGATAAAGAATAAATGACAGCTGTGAGGCTTGATCACGTTAACAAGGCATTAAACGATTTCGATCCGTGATTATTTTTTTTCCTGGATAGGAGAGGAACACATGGGAAAGAAACCACACCATGCTGGTCTCAGAAAAGGGATGGAGTTGGCCTGCGGGAGGGGAGACACCAAAGACACATCCACCGGAAAAATGTGGAAAATTAGATTTCAAGAATGAACTTCCCAGAATTTGTGTGAAGGCTCCGTTTATTCCAGTGGATGTCGTTTGCCTGACTGGGGCTGCAACTCCTACTTGTGGAACATGTGTAAAATCCAAGGCTGATAGAAGGCCATTTATCTCATTCAATCTGGGTGACCCAACTCCCCTCTCAAAGCCCAACCATTTCTGCTGCCCTGGCTCGCCCACTGAAGCTTACAGTTCGAGTGAAGAAAAGAAATACATTCATAAAGCGCCTTTCCCGACCTCAGGACCTTCCGAAGAATTTCCCAGCCAATGAATTACTTTTGAATTGTAGATACTGTTGTTGCGTAGGCAAACACAGCAGCCAAGTTGTGCACAGCAAGATTCCACAGATAGCAACGAGATAAATAACTGGATAATCTGCTTTTCATGGCTTTAGCTGGTGGATAATTGTTGGCCAGGTTGTCGGATGAACTCCCCTGTTCTTTGTCGAATCATACCATGGGGTCTTTCATGTCCCCCCCCCCTCCCCCTATCAGCAGGCAGATGGTGCCTTGGCTTAATCTCCCATCTGGAAAACAGCACTCCCTCAGTACTGCGCCAAAGTGTCAGCCTAGATTAGGCACTCAGGTATGTGGAGTGGTGCTTAAACCCATACCTTCTGACTCAGAGGGGCAAATACTACCACTGAGCCAAGCTGACACTTACACTCTAACTTTCCCATTACAACGTCCAACTGTATTGCAAACATTCCGACTGTTATTTCAAAAGTTCTTGGTAAGCTGTTGCTCAGTGGGTAGCACACTTGTCTCTGAGCCTAAAGGTTGTGGGTTCAAGTCCCACTCCAGGGACTTGAGCACATAAATCTAGGCTGACACTCCAGTGCTGCACTGTCAGAGGTGCCGTCTTTCGGGTGAGACGTTAAACCAAGGCCCCGTTTGCTCTCTCAGGTGGACGTAAAGGATCCCATGGCACTATTTCGAAGAAGAGCAGGGGAGTTCTCCCCGGTGTCCTGGCCAATATTTAACCCTCAATCAACAAAACAAAAAACAGATTATCTGGTCAATATCACATTGCTGTTGGTGGGAGCTTGCTGTGCACAAATTGGCTGCTGCGTTTCCCACATTACAACAGTGGCTACACTCCAAAAGTACTTCATTGGCTGTAAAGCGCTTTGAGATGAACGGTGGTCGTGAAAGGTGCTATATAAATGCAAGTCTTTCTTTTTTGTTTCATAATGCATCCGTTTTAGATTTACTTTTTCATATATTGAAGTTTATCTGCTCCTGTCCTGCTTTCTGAGCTTCATTTGAAGTGTTAGTCTGGATTTCTCCCATCTATACCACTGATATTCCATATACCTCAAGAAGATCTTCCCTTAACTGCTTTCTTTCACGACTGGGTTTAGTACAAATAAGTTTGCTTAATTACTCTGATGTAAATCAAATGCAAAATCATCAGAGATTTCACCGCTGCATCACACTCACCAACAGAAATCTCAGCTGCAACGCTTAAACATATCTTCCTTTCCAAAAAGACCAAAAGTTATAATCATCGATTTTATTAAAAAGTTAATTTCCTCTTGTTACTTTGTCTTCACTTTTCCATTCATCACTGAGCCCCTGTTTCAAAGGTTCTGCGTCTTTCTAATAAAGTTATAATTATCAGACAGCACCGGAGAAAGTGCAACATTTCCCAGGCTTGCACCTTCTGGGCTTACTTATGACAATTAAAGACAACGGGAGCAATTTTTGCGCAAAATAACAGAGGAAGCCACAGTATCGCACGGGCTACAGACAGGACTCGGAAAACAAACACTCGGTGATATTGGCTGTATTGCTCACAAGCCGAAAAGCCAAATGAGTGAGAGGTTTTTTTCAGTAAGGTGTCGAGTGCCATTATTTATACCACACATATTATGGGATATTGAAGTGTACTTGAAAATTGAAGTTAGGAATTTATGTTTTTGGTGTGTCTGTGTGTGCGTGAGAGAGAGAGAAAGATAGATGGAGGAAAGGAAGAGGAGAGAGATAGGTAGAGATATAGATAGACAGATAGAGAGAGAGACACACAGAAAGAGATAGAGAGATAGATAGAGAGATAGAGAGAAACACAGAAAGAGACAGATAGAAAGAGAGAGACACACAGAAAGAGACAGTTAGATAGATAGAGAGAGACACATAGATAGATAGATAGAGAGATAGACACAGAAAGAGATAGAGAGATAGATAGACAGAAAGAAACACAGAAAGAAACAGATAGAGACACACACAGAAAGAGACAGTTAGATAGAGAGAGACACATAGATAGTTATAGATAGATAGATAGAGAGATAGACACAGAAGGAGATAGACACAGAAAGAGATAGAGAGAAACACAGAAAGAGACAGATAGATAGAGACACACACATACAGAAAGAGACAGATAGATAGAGAGACACAGATAGATAGACAGAGAGAGTGACAGAGAGAGAGAGACAGAGAGAGAGAGACAGAGAGATAGTTAGTCTGGGTGTATAAGAGCATACACTGTGAATGTCTGAAATATAGACACACAGAAGGCCAAGCAGGAAACAAAGATCAGGGCCTAGAAATTGAGTGGGCTTTGCGCCCATTTTGCGGCGCTAGAGGTCATTGCGCTGGACTTACAGCCGGTTCAGAAATTCCCTGGGGCCCTACCATCGGCGGTAGACCGGTTGCGCTGCGCCGGCACCGATGACGTCATCGGTGTGCGCAGCGTCCCGGTTGCCATGGTGACGGGCCCCAGCGCCGAAATTGAGTTGCGGCCGCCTCGCCCGTGGCAGCCGCAACTAAGACTCTGGCAACCGAGTCTTACAGGAGTTTGCGCCGGCGCATTAAGGTCGCGCGGCGGCTGGCCGCTTTCCCGCCGGCCGCCTGCCCGCACCTCCCTCCCCGGACTCCTCCACCCCCCCCCCCCGCGGAACAGATGCTTCTGGGCTGCGAGCCCGGCACTTCCCCGAGGTGCCGGGCTCATTTTTGTGAAGATTTTACCGGCCAGCGGGCGGGTGCAGGCAGCTCCTCCTTAACTGAAGGAGGAGGCCTGCACTTCCCGAGCCTGCCGCACCGCATCGGGCGCCGCAGCGCCGGAATAGCGCCGCAATGCGGCAGGTAGCGCCCATTTTCAGGCGCAAACACCCTTCAGTAGCGCCGGCAGCCGTTTGGGCGCGGCGCTACTGAATTTTTGGCGCGCGCAGGGGGACTTAGCGCCGGCGCTAACTTTCCGGCGCTAAAGCCCTGGCGCGGCGCCAACTGAATTTCTAGGCCCAGAAAACTATTTCAGGCAGGAGGGAGAAATCTGGGCCGACTGTCTTGTTTGAGCTGCTGAACGAGAAAGCAGATTATGTAAAGAGTGGTGGAATGACAGGAGGAGAGGAGAACCAGCTAATGTCATTCGAAACCCTGGCAAAACAATTGGAAATAAGGCCACTTGAACTTGTTAACGGAAGTTCCGACATAACATGAGTTATGGACAGGAAGATCTCTGATGCGGGGAGCAGTGATTAGTACTTGGGTTTACTGACTGTGGCCACATTTGTGTCTGTCGTGTTAAGATGACAGGGTTAATTTATCCAAGCTACCATAATTGCCAACTGTCTGCTTTCCGTTCAGACGTCAGCTTCTCCAGCCCCCACATGTGTCAAAGAGGTAAGCCATGGTGCATTATGGGGCGGTTTCAGCCAGCCCTAAATCAGCTGTTGTCCCGGCACCTGCGCAAACAGAGCTGGAAAATGGTTGTTTTGCAAGAACTACCCACTGCCAATTAATAGCCAACACATTAAAGTGACCTTCTGCGGTCCAGAGAGCAAACTGTGGCCATACATGAGTAAAGTCCCAGGTGGGATCATTGGCACTTCACATGTTAGCGTACAAGCTAGATAACGGCAACAGAGATGTGCAAATAGAAAGGCCAGTAACCCACCTCTATCAATGTCATGCTCTTCACCGTCTCTTTGTTGGTTGGCATTTCCCAAACACATATCACACTGCTCGACCCTCCGGTGATAATAGTTGTAGGTGTGGGCCACGCAGCACACAAGCACTGCCCCCAGTCCGACAGGCATTCAAATACAGTTAGGATCTGGATCGGAAAGAATATGTCATTTTCACAAATACAATCCAGTTTCTCAAATTAGCACAAGACTCCAAACTGTAGAGTAGGTTATATTTGTAGCTATGAATATAGTGACAATGACGGCTGGCCTGAGTAGGGATAGTTCTGGCTAAGATAATGTATTAGACCACTTCACCGTATCTAGTTGCTTTGTTTCTGGTTTAGAATTGTTGTCCATATGACCAGTCTTAATTTGCAATCTAATTTGAATCCAGTTAAGGACTAGTTAATGATATAATCTACTTTCTCGTTCAGCTTCACAATTCAGTCAGCCCACAATTCTACCTCCTGCCGTCAATTGTTTTGTGATTTTTCTTTCCTACTTGGCCATCTTGCTGTTCCGTGTCTCTGTTTCAGACAGTGTCATTTAATGTTTCTCAGTATGTGCTCTCATGGCTCTCTTTCTCACACATGTTCCGTTCCCCCCCCCCCCACCCCCACTCCATGGACGCGATCTTGCCAGCCCTGGGGTGGCGGGTGTGGAGGCGGGTCTGCTGGGAAAATGGCAGAATCTGGGGGCGGGTGGCCATCCCGCCCCCAACCCGCCTCTGTGCCATCTTCCCGGGAGGAGGGTAGCCGACCCGCGCTGAGTCCCGTCTCCTGGAGGCGGGAAGGGGATTACAGCCACTTAACTGCCTGTTAACATCCTCCTCCTCTTCCAGCCACAGTGCCACCGCAAACCAATAACGCCTACCAGAAGTTGTTCCAGAAGCCCCTGGTGAAAGTTCCAGTGTAGAAACAACCAAATAACTTTTTGGAAAGTTTAATGTTAGATTCAACATCCAAAATAGCAAAAGCAGCACTCTGGCAGTCAAAATGAACAAATCAATGATTTATCAGAGAGCAACTGATGATCGCTTGAAATAATGGCAGGATTGGCCCCTTCCGACTGTTCCCGCCCATGACTTTTTGGTCTATTGTAGAACTGACAAATAGTTGTTTGAAATGGGTCCTGAAAGGCATCAAGGGGTATGGGGAGAGAGCGGGAATATGGTACTGAGATAGAGGGTCAGCCATGATCATATTGAATGGCGGAGCAGGCTCGAAGGGCCGAATGGCCGACTCCTGCTCCTATTTTTCTATGTTTCTATGTTTTCTATAAAAGGATTATCCCCATTTTACCCACACAAGTGCGGGCTGCCCGAAGGCTGCGAACCCCGCCAGGGTCACTGAGGCGAGCAGTGGGTTTGCGGGGGTCGGAGGGGTCCAAAAGTGCGCTGGGAAGATGAGTGATGGGTGCAAGTGTGGAGAGGTAAGTATGTGAGGTGAGTGGAAAGTGATAGGAAATCTTTGTTTCTTCCTGCAGGCTTCAAACATTGGGGATGTGGAGAGTCTCGCATCTCACCGGCAGAGATGACAGATGGCTGCTGCATTCTCCAATGCAACAACCATCTAATTTCTGCTCACAAAAGAGGTTTGTTTTGTTGAGCCTTGAATACAAGAACTCATCAAACATAGAATGTCAGTGTTTGACAGCGTCACAGAGCTGTCAAATGATGACAACTCATCTGTCAAAAATTTTTGACAGATGAAACATCATATGCTGACGTTCTCTGTAACCAGCTTTCCCTTAATTGGCCTGCTAAGCCCGCTGGGCAGGCTTAACAAGGTCAATCAAGGGAAAATAGCGTGGGTTGGCCAGAAGCTGATGGAGGCGGGACTGAAACCCGACAAGTGGGAGTCCCGCCTCCAAATGCTCCCCATTGGCAAAATCCAGCCCTAAGTTTTTCTCTCACTGTTCGCTCACCAGCAGGAGTTCTGTTCCTCTGGCCAGCAGGGACTGGGACACAGGCCTTCTCAGTCCCTATGACCAATATTGCTAGAACATGGGTTTTCAAACTCTTGAGAGTCTGCAGGGGTAATCCCTGGGGTCATCACCTTTCTATCTATCTGGGACCAGCCACACCACAAGCACAGTATCTCGAGAAATCTGTATTGTCTATTTTATCTGTATTTTTCACCAATTAGGACTTTATTGTATCTGTTAACAAGATTACTTCTGCAATGTTAGCTCTATTTTCCTTTTAGAGATTAGTCAACCCAGGGAACTTGCTGGGAGTCTCAGGAGTGGGCCAGTATTTGCAAAGGTCCTTCAACTCTGAGAGTTCGCCGTCATACCGACCGCGAATTCAGGGCCGTCATCTCACTGTTATTTGTGGGATCTTGCTGTGCACAAACTGCCTGTTGCATTTGCCTACATTACAACAGGGATTACAGTTTGTTCTTTATGCAAGATTTACATCGGGTAGATCAAAGCCCACAAAGCAAAATTATTCAAACATCATTCGGCAGCAGTCTTCTGTGCTTGAGATCAGACATTATGAAGAGTTAATTGAAATCTACTGAACTGTTGCAAGACCACTAGTTAAGTGTCTGCAGTTAACCTGTGCGTCTGACTCAGTATTCCTGAACAAAGGAAGAAAGACCTGCATTTATATAGCGCCTTTCACGGCCTCAGGATGACCTAAAGCGCTTTACAGCCAATGAAGTACTATTTTGAAGTGTTGTAATGTAAGAAATGTGGCAGCAAATTTGCACACAGCAAGATCCCCCCAATCAGCAATGAAGTGAGAACCTCATTTAATTATAAATTCCTCCTATCTACCCATCCTCCTATCACATCCCGACGATGTGTTCGGCGAGTCGGGCGGAGGCAGCGCAGTGCAACGAGCAGCAGCAGCAGCCACGATGACCCGCCGCAGCACGTCGGCCGGCAGCTCCATGGCGGGAAGCTCGCAGTCCGACTGGGAGGAGGGGAGCCGGGCATGGCGGCCAGAGGTCGGATCGTGAGCGGGAGAAGCAGGCCACCACACGTGGAGCCGGCAACAGTGAGGAGGAGGCCGCGGTGACGAGGAGGACGGAGCGGCTGAGGGACATCGTGCTCCCACTGCCACGGGAAGCCATTGTATTGACTTTCTGAACGCGGCGCTGTATGAATAGCTGACGCGTCCCCACAGGGAGTAAGCATTCCATTGTAATTGTACTTGTACCGGTTACATATGGCAAATAAAAATTGAATTGAATTGAATTGATAATGACCAGATAATCTGTTTTGGTGATGTTGATTTTTAGTGATACCGGTTGAGGGATGAATATTGGAAAGGACACCGGGGAAGAACTCTCCTGCTCTTCTTCGAACAGTGCCGCGGGATCTGTTACATCCACCAGAGAAGACAGGCGGGGCCTCGGTTTAACGTCTCAACTGAAAGACGGATGAAACAATCTTGTCTTTCAGCTATTTATGAATTTTACACACCTTGTCAGAGCCGTAGTTTCCCAGAGAGCAGCTGAAGTCGTTATAACCCCAGGAGAAGGTTTTGCTCCAGTGAGGTGGTATCAGCAATTTATTCTTCTCTACTGCAAGAACCCCCTTCTCGGTATATACGATGTGTCCAACAGCTCCCTTCATTAATTCTGTGTAAAATAAGATGAGTAAAGTATTATGAGGGAGCAACAGGGAATTGCTGTAGAGACCCAGAACACTGGACCACGATCCAGCTGTGTTTCGGCAATGGTGGGACACGGGCTTGATTCCCCCTGATCTTAGCTGCATTAATTACTGCAGGGAGGCGATATCAGAGGGACAGTTTTCTTGCTTGCACACTTCCTGGCACTTGCGTCAGGTCACTATCAGTGCTGCCCCATGAGTATGATTCTCACCTGCCTTCTTGGGTAGGGTTGGTGCCGGCTTGGAGGGACCAGAGCACAGAATTACATCCTCAAGGAAGTAGAATAAATATAGAAACCCTCCATCTTGCGAGAATAGCGATTCCATGTTCCCTTTCTGCATCTACATGATCCTCCCTGGACTTTTGCGCTCTGCATGAGTGCAAGAGTCCAGCCAGCAAACTACCATAGAGACAGTCAATGCCACGCTTTGGTTTCCCCATTTCCCCCTCTCAGCTCCTGAAGGCACTGAGAACAGTTCTATGGGTAGCTACTCTGATATCTCCCCAAGTGGTCATTCTCCATGTAGGAGCATTGACAATGGGCCGGATATTCCGATCCCTACGGGTGTGTACGCACTGTGTACTCACCCGTAGGGACATCGGAAATGCTGGTTTCAGGCATGCACTGCACATGCGCTGGAAACCGGCATTTCCGATCTGTCAAGAAAGCTCTTGACAGGTCCTCCGGCTGCCTGGGAGAAGGGCCTCTGCGGGCGGATAGTTCCGCTTTTTGGAGACCCTCCGCCCGCAGAAAACCCTTACAATTCTTGTGCCTGGTAAAAGCAAGTGTAAGGCCTGTTTTTACCAGGATAAGAGTTGAAAAAATATTTTTTTTTAATTCACTGATTTATCATTTAAAAATACTTTAAAAAAAGGTAAGTTTATTTTTAGCCCCATAAAAAACTTTAAATATTTTTTTCATAAAATTTAATTTTTTGTTTAAAATAGTTAATTTATTGTAATTTCAAGTCATTTTAAAAACGTGATTAATTTTTTTTTTTAAGTTTTACTATGTTTTGGGGGTGATCTCCATTCATGTATTTGACAGGTCTTCCTGTCAAGCGTATGAAGGGAGATTCCCTTCTGTGATTGGCTCCCCATGGCCCACGTGATCCCAGGGACGCTGCAAACTACCTGCGCCTCTGGGATACGTGGGCCCTGTGCACTTGGAGTTCGAGAGGCCCAGGATCGGAAGTGTGCCCATCCCGGGAACCCTCAGGTAAGGGCGTAGATTTTTCCAGATCGCTGTCCTCCGCCAGCGGGAGGCCTGCGATCGGAATATCTGGGCCATTGAGTGTTACGTGCCCAGTGTAGGGCATCTCACCAAACCTGATTCTGTCCTCAACACTTGACCACACGCACACAATTTCCAGCAGACGTCACTGGATAATGATTACAACCGGGAACCTGGCTAATTCCTCACCTCCCTCTGCCCCAACTAGAACCCAGCTCAGGGACGTTGAGGACAACTGCAACACCCCCACTCCCACCACTCCGGCTGACTCAGCACAGGTCGGGGATTGAACCTGGGACCTTCCCAGTAAGACTGAGGCATGGAGGGGTTTGACGCCACTCAATGGTTGGCCCGTGAAGTGCACCAGCAATGGGTAAGAGGACGCCTGCTGAATCAGTTATACTTGTCCAAGATTAATCTGAAACCAGCAAATTGGTCCTTTGTGAGGGTGGGGGACGGGTATAAATGTTAGAATGGCTCGGGGCCGTCACTTCCATCGAACGGTGCCACCCTTACTGTGTCTGTTATTGGATCAGTCAGCACTTGAATGGTTTCAACGAAAACCAGTCAGTTGACACATCTGGCATTGTCAAAATAAGACGTACAAAGTCTCATCGATCTCTGTTTTAAATACCTTTTACTGGAACAGTAGAGGGTTTCAGATTCTGCAGGTGGTAGAAGAAGGGCTGGGTAGCGGCAGCTGAGGAAGCAGAGTCCTTCCCTGAAGAATGCTTTCCTTGGACAATCCGTGCAGGGTGAGCTTTGCTGAAAAGCTGAACTCAAGTAAAAGAAAACCAGAGTGAGCCTCTTTATCTTACAAAACACGATCAACGTTCATTTACTTGCCCGTCTGTTCAACAGACAGCTGTAATTGACGGCAAGTGAAATGGAGATTTTCTCTGAAAAATAACTCGCAGCCACTTGCACAGACTGGTCTGGCAATGATGCCATGAGCAATCTGCCAGGGCTTTCACTTTTTCTGTACATTTCCGATACTCTGAATGGACACAATCTGTTGCGAGTATGCTGCAGGTTCTGTACTGGTGCAACTTTGGTTTCTCAATGCACCAACTCAGGAGCTGCAGTATAAATGGGGATTGAAGCACCTGATTTGAGAGCACTTTGAACTGCAGCAAAGTTCGCACCGGCTGTCAGTTCAATAGACTCTTATTTTAAACTGCGAATACAATTATTTATTGAAATGCCCCAGACTGGTATTTAGTGTGGAAATACTTTAACGAGTCATTCGGAGACTACACCACTACAGAGAGAGGGCAATGGAGCAATGCATGCAGTATTGGGAGTCAGCACAGGTCGTATAGGTGACATGGAACCCCCTGGGTTTTTACTTTGTTACTGAGATGCTGCAGCCACCTGAAAGCGAGAAAGATGGTTGTCCACCAGAAAGAAAGACTTGCATTTATATAGCACCTTTCACAACCACCAGTCATTCCAAAGCGCTTTACAGCCAATTAAGTACTTTTTGAAGAGTGGTCACTGTTGTAATGTAGGAAACATGGCAGCCAATTTGTACACAGCAAGCTCCCACAAACAGCAATGTGATAATGATCAGGTAATTTGCTTTTTTAGTGATGTTAATTGAGGGATAAATATTGGCTAGGATACCTCACCTGCTCTTCTCTGAAATAGTGCCATGGATCTTTTACGTCCACCTGAGAGAGCAGACAGCACCTCCAACAGTGCAGCACTCCCTCAGCACTGCACTGGAGTGTCAGCCTAGATCTTTGTGTTCAAGTCTCTGGAGTGGGACTATGAACCCACAACCTTCGTGACTCAGAAGCAAGAGTGCTACCCACTGAGCCACAGCTGACACTGTATAGGTGCAGCATCTCTCTATAATATGAGGACTGTCTAATGAGTGGCTGACAAAACAAGGCATATTTATATTGTACTAGCTGGAATGCCCGGCGGTGCCGAGGGTTTTTTGAAGGCATGTTGTTGTTGGAAGAGAGAGAGAGAGAGACTGGGGGGAGAAGAGAGAGACTGGGGGGAGAAGAGAGAGACGGGGGGGAAGAGAGAGAGAGAGAGACTGGTGGATTTAGTTCGGGATTAGCCTGGAGAGAGAGGGGGGGGAAGGAGCTCCTCAGGCCTGGCCCAATCGACCCCTGTGAAGGAAGGAAGGAAGAAGGCGAGCTCCCCTCCCTGTCCCACCCCTCACTCTTTCCCTCCCTCACCCTCTCTCTCTCCCTGCCCAAGTCTCTCCTTGCTTTACTCTCCCCTCCCTCCCCCTCCTACTCCTTCCTCATCCCTCTCCTCACCCTCACCCCCTCCTCTCCCCCCCTTCTCTCCCCTCCCCTCTCACCCTCTCCTCCCTCTCCCTCCCCCTCTCCCTCCCCCCTTCTCCTCTCCCTCCTCCCTCCTCTCCGTCCCCCTCTCTCTCCCTCTCCTCCCCCCACCCCCTCCTCTCCTCCCCCTCGTCTCCTCTCCCTACCCCTCCTCTCCCTCCCCCTCTCCTCTCCCTCCCCCCCTCTCTCCCTCCCTCTCCCTCCCCCATTCCTCTCCCTCCCCCCCTCCTCCTCTTCCCCTCCCTCCCCCTACCCCCTCTCCTCTCCCCTCCCTCCCCCCTCTCCTCTCCCCTCCCTCCCCCCCTCTCCTCTCCCTCCTCCCCTCCCCCCCTCTCCCCTCCCTCCCCTCTCTCCTCCCTTCTCTCCCTCCCCCTGTCTCCCTGATTCCTCTCTGTCTCCTCCCTCCCTCCCTCTCTCTTGCCTTTCCTCAGAGCCCGGATGTGGTGAGCGAAGCCTCCGTGTGCGGATCAGCGCCTCAGGGCCGGCCGGTGCGCGGCCTAGCGCGTGAGGCCCGGCCGGACTCACCTTAGCTCAAGCCGCGCTCCGGGCTGACGTTGACGCGCGCGCTGACTCCGCCGCCAGCCTTTACTAAGATGGTGGCGATGGCTACGCCTCGGCTTCAGTCCCGCGCCGCCAGCCTTTACCAGATGGCGGTGATCCGCGGGGCGGGCGGTGCCTGGCGAGGAGAGGCCGAGGCTTTGAGGCCTGAGGCCTGCAGGCAGCTCATCCACCGCCGAGGGGGGGAAAGCCCGAGTCCCCTTTGCAAAAGGATTTTTTTTTCTTTTAAAAGCAACTTTTTTTTTGCTGGAAATCTATATTTCAAAATAAACACGCAGAAAGTGGGAAAAAGTAATCAATAGTTAGGAATCAAGATGGCGGCCACTCACCTCAGCTCAGAAGGATTAGGCCCGCCCACACACGCAATGAAACGCCCCCCATGACGCACCGATTGGTCAACCATCAGGTTAATCCCCTGTATGATTGGTCAACCATCACGTCACTCAACGCTAATAAGTGGAATGTTGCTGTTTTTTGAACCTTTTTTGTATACTGTCTGAACAATTTTTGTCTGACCAAAAAGTAAATACACCTATTAGACTCCCCTAATGATAAGCTTTCTTTTGATATAACATATGTGTAGGTACGCTGTATAACTTTTGATTGTATAGCCGGACAGACAGACAGATGGACAGACAGACAGACAAACAGACAGACAGACAGACAAACAGACAAACAAACAGACAGACAAACAGACAAACAGACAGAGAGACAAACTCTTTTATATAGATTAGGGGCTTGTGGAAGTACAGTTTCTCACTTAGACATAAAATGGCTTCCTGGGCATAGAATAAAATCCATTTAAACTTTAAATGGCCAACAGCATGATTCACTAATCATGTTTCAAGGGAACGAGACAATTTAGGAATGCTACATACGTACTCCTTGTCTGTGATAAGCTTAACAAGGAGCCTCATTTCCCAAACAAACAGCCAAGGACATGATAAAGTAAACATCAGCCCACAGGCCCAGTTGGTACAGTGAGAGAACAGAGGGAACAGAGAGATCCCATAATAAAGGATTAGTTAATCTTATCCCAAGGTATTTCTGTTCGTTATTCTAACGCAGCCCGGAATACGTTGTTTCAATAATTCGCAAGGTCTGTGCCTTTGTAATCAGTTATGATTCAATACTATGTCATGTGGCATAGAAAGCCTGTTTTGCTTCTGTACTGTATAAATATGTTACAATTTCTGTATTACTTTGAAGAGGTCTGATGTAGCCCTTGTCTACACAACTCTTCCCTTGCAAGCAAATAAAGCCTGTCTTTAACGATACTTTGTGTTTAAGAGTCTTACTCGGGAGTCGAGACTTCGACAGGCTCCTGGAACAGCAGTGCTCAAATGGAGACCCAAGGCCTCCATGCGTCAATCACCTTTGCTCACCTAACTTCCCACCATTACTCCAATCAAGGCTGGCTGGAGATCAGAGGATCCAATTCCCATTAGCTTAAAGGGAAGGAAAACAACTCCGCTCATGAGTTTAGTTGTCACTGGAAGGTTGATTGCAGCTCACATGACCCACAAAAATATGAATCTCCAATGTTGTCAGATCTGCAGAGGTCATTTACATTACAGTGTACTGCTGACAGTTGCAGAGCTGCCTATCTGCGGTCAACCCCACCCCATCAATGTAAAAGAGCCTTTAGAAAGCCAATCGGAGTCCTTGGATGCAATTTTAACTTTCGGCAAGGATGTAAACGGGTGATATTTGATCGACCGGCCATTATGCACTCGTCGACTTTTCTTTCCATTGATCCGTTGTCACCCACTCTACGACTTCACCCAAAGTTAAACTTAACCCCCTTCCCTTTTCTATCCGCGCATAACTAACGTTACTTAAAGTAATCCCTGGGCATTCTTCGGGATAAATTCAACAAAGAAGGAAGAATCCTGTGAGGAGCAGGTTGTCTGACATAAAGACTGCACCAAAACAAATTGCAGCAGGTTTGTATTTTCCACCACTCACTGAGCAATCCAAGACCAACACACACCGGATACAAACACAGAGGCTGGGAATTCCCTCAGACCTGGTCCCGTTTCGCCATCGTAACTTCGCCGGGAGTGTGGCGCAAATCCCGTTGACGGGGACTCCGTCTCATCCATGGTGAAGTTACACCAGCGGAGCGGGAGAAACTCGGAGGTGATTCCTGGCCAAAGTCCACTTGTCTTCAGTCAAATGATCTCATCATTCAACATTTTTAGCACTAAGTTCCCACTTTGCTGTGTTATTTATGTTGTCTAATTCAAAATGTTGGATCATTCTTTTTTTTAAGTGCCGGCAATGACGTTGAATTATCAGGAGTAGACTCTATACAGTCGTACTGGACTTTTTGCTGCTCTCTGCTGTTACTGTCCCATCCCTCATATAAAAGAGGTGTTTTACAATCAATTTTTTTTTGAATTCCTGACTAAAAAGAACCATCACAGTGTGTGAATTTCAAAGAAAACCCATCCTGTAAAATTTAGAAATCGTGAGACTCTTCTAACTTGTACCTGTTTAGGGATCTGCCCAAAGTTACTGACAAAACCAATGATGGTACACTTTTTCAAAGGGTCTTTGATGTTACTGAGATCAACCTGGTCATCGTAGAAGTAAGGATGGAAAACATTAGTTGCTTCGACTGCAGCCGAACCCTGCTGCTTGTAACCAAATATCAGGTCTACCCAGTGATGGAGATGAGCACAGACATAGTCACTTTCCAAAGCCTACAAGGAGAGAACAGAACAAAGGATCAGATACAAGTAATGTCCATTTATTCCAGAGTCATTTTATTTTAGACTGGCACCACTGCATTAACCCTTCATTGATTTATATCATTTATACCTGCCAGCACCTCCCAAACCCGCGACCTCTACCACCTAGAAGGTCAAGGGCAGCAGGCACATGGGAACACCACCACCTCCAAGTTCCCCTCCAAGTCACACGCCATCCTGACTTGGAAATATATCGCCGATTCTTCATAGTCGCTGGGTCAAAATCCTGGAACTCCCTCCCTAACAGCGCTGTGGGAGGACCTTCACCACACGGACTGCAGCGGTTAAAGAAAACCGCCATCTTCTCAAAGGCAATTAGGGATGGGCAATAAACGCTGGCCTTGCCAGCGACGCCCACATCCCATGAACAATTAAAAAAAATTGATTTGTCACCTCTGGAATCAACAACTAACCATTCGATCCAGAAACTGTTGTTAATATCTGATCAACTACATCTTTCAGTAAAGAGTCTTTAATAAAAATAAAGGGGGGATGGAGGGGGGACTGGTCGCACAGTGCGCTTCTCATACACGGGCCCAAACCCAACCCAAGATTGTTGGGATGCAAACCCCCTCTCTCTGTTGGCTGTAAGAGCCTTATGCAAAATTAGTAAAGGCACTTTCAATGCAGTTCCTAGTGGGCACTCGTTCACTGTCTGTAACTGCCCATAATCTGGCAATCTCATCCAGAGAAACTGGTTTCGGAAATGAGAAATGTCACACTGGCGCAGGAGGGTTGAGGCAAAGACACATTATTGGGCGAGAATAGAGCTTTGCTTTACAACTGGGAGTTTTTGATGTTGGCTTAAATGGATGAGCGTTCCACTCCCTCGCACTGAAATCCCTCATATAAAAGAGCACAAATAAACAAGCTCAAGAAACTCAGGCTGCTGAGGGAGCATTTTAGTCAATGTCAATAGTGAAACCATAATAAATAAATTCAACTGAAGTATAGTTTTACCTCCTGAGATAGAGACGCCAAAATATATATAATGTAATTTTATTTGATAAATTTCAAGACCTTTTATTATTGAGAAGTCCCGCTGAATACCCAATGCTGACAGCACAGGATTGAAAGTACAACAAAGTAAATCGTGCATTAGTGATTTAGTGAGGCCAACCTTGGGTTTCAAAGCCTGTAGATTGTAATGGGAAGGGAAGACTGAGGGAAATAAAGAGTTCCATAGATCAGAGATCTGGGGAAACAATGGCTGAGAGTAGGGGACAATGCGATGAGAGTAGGGGACAATGCGATGAGAGTAGGGGACAATGCGATGAGAGTAGGGAACAATGCGATGAGAGTAGGGGACAATGCGATGAGAGTAGGGGACAATGCGATGAGAGTAGGGGACAATACGATGAGAGTAGGGGACAATGCGATGAGAGTAGGGGACAATGCGATGAGAGTAGGGGACAATACGATGAGAGTAGGCGACAATGCGATGAGAGTAGGGGACAATGCGATGAGAGTAGGGGACAATGCGATGAGAGTAGGGGACAATGCGATGAGAGTAGGGGACAATGCGATGAGAGTAGGGGACAATGCGATGAGAGTAGGGGACAATGCGATGAGAGTAGGGGACAATGCGATGAGAGTAGGGGACAATACGATGAGAGTAGGGGACAATGCGATGAGAGTAGGGGACAATGCGATGAGAGTAAGGGAAAATGCGATGAGAGTAGGGGACAATGCGATGAGAGTAGGGGACAATGCGATGAGAGTAGGGGACAATGCGATGAGAGTGGGGACAATGCGATGAGAGTAGGGGACAATGCGATGAGAGTAGGGGACAATGCGATGAGAGTAGGGGACAATGCGATGAGTCTTAATTCCAAGAAAAGACCAGCTGGTCCATCAAGCCTGCCCCATGCACCATGATGGTTGGAGCATCATGACTAGACACTTGGGAGAGGCAAATAGAACAGAGAAAAAAAACAAGGGCTGAATTTTGCCGGCGCTCAGAGTGCGGGTTCGGAGGCGGGTCCACTGTCAAAATCAAAATGATTGACAGCGGGTTGGGAGCCTCCATGTAAGTTTCCAAAGTGTCGGGTCTGTGATTTCAGAACAGACCCGACACCAAGCAGCGGGGACGGCATTTAAACACTTGTTTACTACTATTTTGCCAGTCTGTGTCTATTTTACCACATTTTTAACGGGGTTCACGGCGTTCGGAGATCGTGTCAGCTGAGTAGGTCAGGTTCTCTACGTCTCCCCATTGCTGTGAATAGGTGACAGCTGCAAAAGTGGTATGAAAGCCTCCATTTCACAGCTGGTCACTTTTCACTGTCAGAAGCTTGAGCCTTCACCTGATGCTGCACAGGACACAGGGCATCAGCACCCGACAACATTGCTGCCCGGGAGGCCAGCGATTGCATCAGCATGGCCAGGTTTACTTCACTTGATGCTGTACACCCTGGCTGCCACATGATGTGCCAGCTGGACGCCACCCCACGCCAGCACCATAAAGCATCCCTACAATGCCCAAGCCATTCCTTTCACACTCATCACAATTGGGGGGGGGAAGTTATGTCTCACAACTCACTAAGACACTTCCAAAGGTGAGCACAGATCTGTACAATAAGGCAAAATGTTGAAAGTATAGATTTCAATGTTTGACAACACATTAACAGAAAATGTACATGAACATTGCATAAAACATCCACGTGCCTACCCTTGTGTGTTGTTAGTTGATATGATTGGACTAGGATGAGGGTGAGTGTGAGGGGTGGCCACTGAGATGGGGAAGTGATAATGTAGATAGAGAGAGAGGGATGGGTGCAGGTGCAAGGTAAGTTGGTGTGAGTAAGCATGTGCAGGAATAGGGTAGGGAAGGCAGAGTGATGGGGATGTGATGAGTGACACAGCAGGATGAGGTTGAGTGTGGCTTTGTACTAACGTTTCGTGATCTACTGAGATCATTGAAAGGTTTGCGCCACTGCAGCCTGGTCCTACTGACTACATCCCTGCTTGTGCCCTCCTGTGCAATGTGCAACCAGGCTGTGTTGGTCTCCTGGGGAGGTCTCTTCCGCCCATTGGAAGGGAAGAGGACCTCCCTGCGTGCTGTGACTCTCTCCATAAGCATATGGAGGGAGTCATACGTGAGCCTGGGTGCAGCCGTGCACCTTTGTGCAGTGCTTGTCAGTGTTTGCAGCACCTCAATGCTGCAGAACATTGACAGAACAACTGTGAAAATCAATGTGGCCGTGGTCCCTTTAAGGAAACCAGCTGATGATGCATCATCAAATGACGTCATCAGACTCGCTTCCTTTTAATTGGTCGGCAACCCCGCAGGGCGGGCTTAACAAGCCCCATCAACGGAAAATCCTTTTTACAGAGCGGCTGCAGCCGGGAGTGGGACTGGAACCCGCCAACCCCCTCTCCCGCCACAATCCCGCCTCAGCTGGCGAAATCGCGGCCTAAGTGCCAATAAGGGAAAAAAATAACGTGGGAAATTCTTCTCTGACCACCCACCAAACCCTCTGCCCTCAGGCAATCAAAACCAGAGGGAGAAAGAAGTGTGGTAGATGCATTTGGAGCTTCGAGGAAGAAAGGTCATAGGAACAAGGACCATAATGGTACTGTATTGATAAAAGGAAGACAAAAATGGATTTGACAGATCTATTGATGTCAAATGTTATTTCTATATTTCTGCTGTAATAAAGATTTAATAAAATTCAGAAGAGGTACTGTCCTTGTCATTTTCACTGGTCTAACTAATAATTTTTGGGAAAAAAAGCCTTTGTTTACTGGTGATGGAGCGAGGGGACTTCATATTGTGACACTCCAGAAATGCTGTCCTTTTCACAAAGTATTTACTGCGGCTGTAAATTCAGATATAAACAAATATGTCAGTGTTGTTTTTATGCTTAGCAACAAACATAAGGTGTAACGCGCTAAGTTGTGTAACTGCCAAGTTGTTTTTTTAAGGTTCGCTTTTACATGTTAATAGAGGCTGACAGCTGAATGGGCTAACTCTGCATACAAAAGCAAAATACTGCGGATGCTAGAAATCTGAAACAAAAACCGAAAATGCTGGAAATACTCAGCAGGTCAGGCAGCATCTGTGGAGAGAGAAACAGAGTTAATGTTTCAGGTCGACGACCCTTCGTCAGAACTGGGAAAAGCTGGAGATGGAACAGGTTTTTAAGCAAGTGCAGGGGCAGGGAAAGTGGGGAGGGGAGGAAAGAACAAAAGGGAAGGCCTGTGATAGGGTGGAAGGCAGGAGAGATTAAGAGACAAAAGGGAGGATGGTGCAAGGCAAAAGGAGATGGTAATAGGTCAAGTTAAGGAACAAAAGATGGCTCTAGATGAAGTGTAAATGGCGATGGCAGAATGATCGACAGCTGCCATGTGAGAGAGAGAGAAAGAAAAAAAAGAAAAAAATGATAGGGGCAGAGGTTATGGACTGAAGTTGTTGAACTCGATGTTGAGTCCAGAAGGCTGTAAAGTGCCTAACTGAAAGATGAGGTGCTGTTCCTCGAGCTTACATTGAGCTTCATTGGAACAGTGTAAGAGGCCGAGGACAGAGAGGTCTGAGTGGGAGTGAAGCGGAGAATTAAAGTGACAGGCGACTGGAAGCTCAGGGTCACCCTTACGGACTGAACGGAGGTGTTCCGCAGAGCGGTCACCCAATCTGCGTTTGGTCTCCCCATTGTAGAGGAGACCGCATCGTGAGCAGTGAATACAGTAAACTACATTGCAAGAAGTATGAGTAAATCGCTGTTTCACCTGCAAGGAGTGTTTGGGGCCCTGGACAGTGGGAAGGGAGGAGGTAAAAGGGCAGGTGTTGCATCTCCTGTGCTTGCACGTGAAGATGCTGGGCGAAGGGGAACTCTGTATATCCTATTTAAAAGGAACAGAGTTGGAGGAAATTCCAGCTTGCAAGCTAAAATTAAATTACACCACCCTTCTCCGAATGGTTCAGGGTATCTAGCCTAGATGTTCTGATTGGTTATGCCCAAATAATGGGTATAAATTGGGCAAAACCAACCAGAAGTCATCATGGAGGACCATCATTCAGGCTCCCTGCACATTTAGCAGCTCATTTCTGCCGCTATTCTCTTCTGCCAACAGTGGCCTCCAAATACATTCCACGTAATTTCCCTTCGTAAAATCAAGGAATAAGGGGATAGTGCAGGAAGGTGGAGTTGAGGTAGAAGATCAGCCATTCAACGAATGGTTAGGGTTTGGAATGTACTACCTGATAGGGCGGTGGATAGAGATTCAATAGTAGCCTTCAAAAGGGAATTGGATAAATACTTGAAGGAGAAAAAACTGCAGGGATATGGGGAAAGAGCGGGGGAGTGGGACTAATTGGACTTCTCTTTGAAAGAGCCAGCGCAGACTCGATAGGCCGCATGGCCTCCTTTTGTGCTGTACTATTCTATGATTCTATGATCTTATTGAATGGCGGAACAGGCTCAAAGGGCTGAATGGCCTACTCCTGCTCCTATTTCTTATGTATTTAAAATGAGCATCCATGGTTGTTAGTGTTTGAGCTGACACTTGGCTTTTTAAGGGCAGCCGGAACAAGATTGCTCTCTCTCACATGGCAGCTGTCGATCATCCTGCCAGTGCCATTTACACTTCATGTAGAGCCATCTTTTGTTTCTTAACTTGTCCCATTACCATCTCCTTTTGCCTTGCACTATCATCCCTTTTGTCTTTCAATCTCTCCTGCCTTCCATCCTATCACAGACCTTCCCTTTTGTTCTTTCCTCCCCTCCCTCCTCTCACTGCCCCTGCACTTGCTTAAAAACCTGTTCAAACCCCATCTTTTTCCAGTACTGATGAAGGGTCATCGACTTGAAACGTTAACTCTGTTTCTCTCTCCACAGATGCTGCCTGACCTGCTGAGCATTTCCAGCATTTTCTGCTTTATTTCAGAACAAGCTTTGTGTTGTGTATGTACCCTGTTCCTGGGACTAGGGACAGGGTCACTGGCAAGGCTTGTTAAAACTAAGCAGAGCCAGGCTTGGTTAGTACCTGGAGGGGTGACCATCAGGGAAGACCAGGTGCAGAAGGTCACGGAAAGAGCCCCGAGGAGGGGGCGGTTGGTGAGAAGGTCACAGAAGGAGCCCTGGGAGGGGCGGCTGGTGAGCAGGCCCGGGCGTTGGGCTGAAGATAGGAGGAATGGTGGAAATGGAATGGCGGAGACGCAGTGGCTTTGCTTCTCCCAGGACGGTGCTATTTACGTTTAATGTTATTTGTACTGGACTCATGGGAGCTTGCAAGATCACATTTCGTTGTACAATGACAAAAAAGTTGAATTATTATTATTAAGAGAATAACTGGTCTCAGACTGCAGTACCGGCAGTGACCACCCCTGTATAAAAGGCGCTAGTGAGCCTCTGTGTTTTTAGTTTCACTATTGACTTCTACCAGTAAAGACTTATTTTGTTCCACTCCTGCAGTCCGTGTCTCAATTATTCACGGACGTAATACTGGCGACGAGTAAGAAACGAACTTACCTGCAACTCGGCAGCACCTCAGACGACGTTTTTGAAGGTCGAAGCCAGAAGAAAGAAAAAAATAGAATCCACAGAAGCTCGAGAAACGGGCGTCGACCGTGGGCAACCGCCCTCCAAATCGTCAGATTGAAAACTTGCAGGAGAGACTGTCAAGAGCCAGGCTTGGTTCCCCAGTCTGTGGTTTCCCAGCTAATCGGGCTGGTGGCAGGTAGTGCACTGATCCTTCCTGGGCTGCGGCGGGCTAGAGCTCGATCGGGTGGCTCTGTAACAGGGCCAGGCAGCGAGTCGGGAAGCAAAGAGAGAGAGAGGGTGGAGCACACAGGGCGCGGCCGGTGCTTCGAAGCCGGGCAGCGTTCGGACCTAAGAAGAGGGAAGGAAGTGTCCCAGAGGGTCCGCTCCACGACGGGAAAATAATTTTTAAAAAAATATTAAACGCGCAAGAAACCGTGGAAAGCAGCGCTAACAACAGCGGGGAAGAAGGCAAAACGCGGGAGGCGCCATTTTAGATTTGCAAGATGCCAAAGACTGGCTGTATCACTGCTTTTGATAATACAATAGAGGACTGGACCACGTATGTGGAAAGAGTCGAGGTATATTTCGAGGCAAACGAAATAGCGGAGGAGAAAAAGGCATCGATATTGCTAAACTTAATGGGCGCTAGAACATACGGCCTATTGCGGGACCTGATTACTCCAGCCAAACCGAAGGCGAAGAGTTTTAACGAAATTGTTGCTGTCCTACAGGAACACCTAAACCCTGCACCGCTGTTGATAGCAGAAAGATTTAAATTCCACAGGAGAACTCAGCACAAAGATGAGAGCAATGCTGAGTATCTTACGGAACTACGCAAGCTATCAAAGCACCGCCAGTTCGGAGCAGGACTGGCAGATACCCTATGGGACAAATTTGTCTGTGGACTCCTGAGTGAAGGAACACAGAAGAAGTTACTCGCAGAGAAAGAGCTGACGCTAGATAAGGCTTTCAGCGTGGCAGTATCGTATGAAGCAGCAGCCAGGGGAGCTGCAGAAATTCAACAAAAACCACAGGAATACGGCACCCACGAAATGACACGGGGATTTGCAAAATGTTATCGCTGCGGCAGAACTAACCATGACTAGAAGGACTGCTGGTCCAAAGACAAAATATGCAGGCAATGCAGGAAGATGGGACACATTGCACGAGTTTGCAGGTCTGGGAAGAAGACCAACGACAACAAAAAGGCTACTAAGGAACCGTACAAGAAAGTACAAAAGATGACTGACAGTAGTTCCGAAGACCAGATGAGCGATAGTGAATCCGGGAACAGGAGACTAAGCTGTCTCAAACTTCACAATGTAATCGCAAAAGAGGATCACCGAACCATTTGGGTCACCCCCACGATAGCAGGGTCCCAAGTTAAAATGGAATTGGATACAGGATCAGCGCTAACCGTCATGAATCGACGAGACTACGAGCGGCTATTTTCACACATACCCTTGAGAGAGACAACCATCGTCTTGACGACGTATACGGGGCAAAAAGTATACCCCAGAGGAAAAATAAGGGTGCCTGTCGAATACAACGGCAAGAAAATACGGAAATTGTATCTCTACATACTGCCAAATGGTGGACCGCCGTTATTGGGACGGGAATGGATCAGGAAGATAAACTTAGATTGGCACTCCATTCATGCAATGACGGTGGACGGTAAAAAAGATGAAGACGTCACTCCTGGACGATTGTCAACAATTTTAGCTAACGCCAAAGAGGTATTTCAACAAGAACTGGGCACGCTTAAAGGCGTAACTGCCTCGATAAAAATAGAAGAGAATGCAGTTCCCAAGTTTTTCAAAGCAAGACCGGTACCATATGCAATTCGCCCAGCCGTCGAGGCAGAGCTGGAGAATCTGGAGAAGGCGGGCGTGTTGTCTAAGGTCGACTGGAGCGAGTGGGCGACACCCATCATTCCTGTCATGAAGAAAACGTTAAGCAATAAGTCCGGGGAGCCAAGGAAGATTCGCATCTGTGGGATTTCAAGGTGACGGTGAACCCAGTCCTTCACACAGTACAATATCCTCTTCCAAGGATAGAAGACATTTTCGCCTCACTGTCTGGAGGGAAGCATTTTACAAAAATTGACCTAGCACAAGCATATTTGCAGATGGAGGTTGAAAAGTCCTCTAGGAAGTATCTCACGATAAACACTCACAAAGGTCTTTACCAGTATCATTGATTGGTATTCGGAGTAGCATCGGCTCTGGCGATATGGCAAAGAGCGATGGAACAAGTACTGCAAGGGATTCCGGGGACTCAGTGTTACTTGGACGACATCCTTGTGACAGGTGAAGATGACAGTGAACACCTTAACAACCTAGAACAGGTGCTCACTAGACTACGGGAACATGGGCTGCGAGCCAACCGCCCCAAGTGCGAATTTTTTAAGAAACAGATATCGTATTGTGGCCACGTGATTGATGAAGGGGGGTTACATAAGTCCCCTGACAAAATTGAAGCGGTTGTTAAGGCCCCAGCGCCTGAAAATGTGTCGCAACTGAGGTCATTCCTCGGATTGGTGAATTACTATCATAAGTTTTTGCCGAATTTGTCGACAATTCTGCACCCACTGAATGCCCTGCTACGAACGGGGGTAGCATGGAAATGGAGCGATGATTGTAAGCGTGCTTTTCAGAAGAGTAAGGACTTAATCACTTCAAGGGAAGTATTGGCTCACTACAACCCAGCACTGCCGATCAGACTGGCGTGTGATGCGTCTCCCTACGGCATTGGGGCGGTACTGTCACATAAATTCCTTGATGGTTTAGAGAGGCCGATAGCTTTTGCGTCACGCTCATTAACTTCTGCCGAGCGTAACTACGCCCAGATTGACAGAGAGGCCCTCAGCCTAGTGTGGGGGGTGAAGAAGTTCAATCACTACCCGCACGGTCAAAAATTTACTCTACTAACCGATCATCAACCTCTTGTCTCCATTTTCAACCCTCAGAAGGGCGTACCGATAATGACAGCACAACGGCTGCAGAGATGGTCCCTTTTCCTGGGGGCACACCAATATGACATCGGGTACAAAGGAACTAAACAGCATGGAAATGCTGATGGATTGTCACGTCTACCGTTGCCGACGGTGGAAGAAGAAGACCTTGCAGTGGATCCAATGGAGTTATTCCACTCGACCATAGTCGAATGTCTCCCTGTGACGAATGCAAACATAGAAAAGGAAACACGGAATGACCCGACACTATCACGGGTCTATGATTTAATGATGAAGGGATGGCCAGCACATGGCGAACCACTGCTGCCAGCATTCTCGCCGAGAAGAGAACAGTTGTCAGTGTGCAGAGGAACCTTGATGTGTGGATCCAGAGTAGTAATTCCACCTAAGTTGACGGATAGAGTGCTCAATGAGCTTCATGAGGGTCATCTGGGTGGGGTAAAAATGAAGAACTTAGCCAGAGCGTTTGTGTGGTGGCCGGGAATCGATAGAGAAATCGAAGAGATGACCAAGAGCTGTGCAGGATGCCAGAAGGTCCAAAACGCCCCACCACAAGCTCCTCTGCATCCATGGGAGTGGCCCTCATCTCCATGGCAAAGGGAGCGCATTGATTTTGCTGGTCCCTTCATGGACTCGATGTTTTTAATTGCAGTGGATGCACATTCAAAGTGGCCAGAGGTAATAAAAATGTCCTCAACTACCACGGAAAAAACTATCACAGTTTTACGAACCATATTCGCCAGGAATGGGCTGCCTGAACAGATTTGCTCTGACAATGGACCACAGTTTGTGTCTGAAGAATTCCGGAGGTTCTTAATGAACAATGGTGTTAAGCATTACACATCTGCCCCATATCATCCAGCCACTAATGGATTGGCCGAGAGGTTTGTCCAAACATTCAAGAAGGCTATAAAGGCAATGTGTAATGAAGATATACCCCTACAACACAAGGTGGACAACTTCTTGTTTGCCTACCGGAATGCGACACATGCAGTTACCAACCAAACTCCAGCCATGATGTTCTTCAATCGAAGAGTACGATGCCGCTTGGATTTGGTTAAGCCAAACGTCCGAAGAGATGTGGAGAACAGGCAGTTTCAGAATATGAATGAAAGGCCGACCAGGAGTTTTAAGATAGGTCAACCAGTTTTGGCCCGGGACTACCGCACTGAGAAATGGCAGCCAGGAACGATTTGTACACGACAAGGACCTCTCATGTATACCGTGGACGTTGGGGAGAGCATTGTAAGACGCCATGTTGGCCAGATTCTAGAGTCACTGGAAAACGTCAACTCCACACCACGGTCTGATACACCTGGTAATGAAATCGACGTTCCAATTGCAGCTACCGCAGAACCGGTAATATTGGAAGCAGATGAACCAAACAACGACATTGATCCCGACTCAACATTGCCAGAAGGACCTGATACCCCAAAGAGGCGTTATCCAGACAGAATCAGGAAGCCTCCTCAAAGACTGAACTTATAATTGCTTAAACTTAACCAATGTATCTGGACACCATTCACACCTTTGACTGCTGTGATTATCTCTCTGCCGAGGTGTGACAAATGGCAGTTGGAAAGGTTACCTGTAAACATCTGACATGATTCTCTGACTATATAAGCTGTGTCTTTATGCATTTCTCCACTTCACCTGAAGAAGGAGCAGCGCTCCGAAAGCTTGTGATTTCAAATAAAGCTGTTGGACTATAACCTGGTGTTGTGTGATTTCTTACATTTGTCCACCCCAGTCCAACTCCGGCATCTCCACACCAATGTATCTAGCAACAGTAATTGTGATTGTAATTAGTTATCATTTAGTTGTTAAATGAATGTTATGTACTGTTTATCTAAAAGGGGAGGAATTGTTGTGTATGTACCTTTAAGAGAATAACTGGTCTCAGACTGCAGTACCGGCAGTGACCACCACTGTATAAAAGGCGCTAGTGAGCCTCTGTGTTTTTAGTTTCACTATTGACTTCCACCAGTAAAGACTTATTTTGTTCCACTCCTGCAGTCCGTGTCTCAATTATTCACGGACGTAATACTTTGCTTGGGTATAAAATCCTGTTCTGGCCCCAGTTTTGCTTCCCTCTTGTGCTGAAGGGACTGACACCAACTGGATTTCACTTCCAAAGTGCTCCAGCAACCACTGTGCACCTCACCCAAGCAGCCGATCTGCACGTGTGTCGCTGGGACAGCCGAACGAATGCACACTTTATATTAAACGGACTGTGCGTTGTGGTGTGGAGTTGTACTGCAATATCCCAGGGTCGATCCCTTGTCTGGGGAAGAGTCAATTGGGGAGGAAGTAAAGGCATTTCATCTGTCTCCAAGTTGGGCACTTGAAAAATTAGCCCGAGGTTACTGCTGACGGTAGAAGTGCATTTGCCTCAGAGACATGGACCATGTACAGCAGGCACCTCAAAGCACTGGAGAGGTACCACCAATGCTGCCTCCACAAGATCCTGCAAATCCATTGGCAGGATAGGCGCACCAACATCAGTGTTCTCGCTCAAGCCAACATCCCCAGCATCGAAGCTTTGACCACGCTCGATCAGCTCCGATGGACGGGTCACATTGTCCGCATGCCCGATACGAGACTTCCAAAACAAGCGCTCTAATCGGAGTTCCGGCACGGCAAGAGAGCGCCAGGTGGGCAGAGGAAACGCTTCAAGGACACCATCAAAGCCTCCTTGAGAAAGTGTAACATCCCCACCGACACCTGGGAATCCCTGGCCCAAGACCGCACAAAGTGGAGGAGAAGCATTCGGGAAGGCGCCGAACACCTCGAGTCTCTTCGCCGGGAGCAAGCGGAAGCCAAGCGCAGGCAGCGGAAGGAGTGCACGTCAACCCAAGCACCCCACCCACCCGCCCATTCAACCACCGTCTGCCCCACCTGTGACAGAGACTGTAGGTCCCGCACTGGACTCATCAGTCACCTGCGAACTGATTTTTAATGTGGAAGCAAGTCATCCTCGGTTCCGAAGGACTGCCTAAGAGAAGAAGGATTTGAAGAAAGAAAAAAAAGGCTTGCATTTCTATAGCGCCTTTCACAACCTCAGGACGTCTCAATGCGCTTTACAGCCAATGAAGCACTTTTTGAAGTGTAGTCACTGTTGTAATGTAGGAAACAATTTGTGTTAACAAGGTAGGGCGCTGCTGGTTGACGACCCTGCTGTGGTTGACTACCCTGCTGTCACTACTGTCTAGACCTAAAGAATGGTTGTATAATCAAAGTACTGGAAAGCTGCCCAGTACCCATGGAAACACACTCCGACGGGAGACACTGCCTTCAGGAGATGAAAACAAGAAGGAGAAAGCAGAGGGGTAAAAATAACATCCCAATTTTTTATACTGTAGTTTAGGCACAGATGAGCTGGATGTTATTGTATTGAAGAAGTGCCAAACATAAGGTATAACTGGCAGCAGTAATGAGACCCCCAGAAAAGGGGGATCTTGCAGTTCTAGTGCTACACAATGATTGTAGTGTTGTATACTTTTCAAAAGGGTGGGTTGCTGAGCTGCCTTCAGTTTCTAATGATGAGTGACTCTTCCAATCTTACCTTTAATAGAAACTGCACGAGCGGTCAGAGGCAGATGAGATGGATTCTCTGCAAACATTTAGTATAGTTTTTGCAGGTCATAAATCCGTCAAAGGTAGTAGACCTGTGCGTCTTTCTCCCCCCCCACCCTTTTTAGTTTTTTTCTAGCTGCCGCTCCTAATGCAGCCGGGAGACCCCATGATTGCCACAGCTAGTCGAGAGGGAATCCAGCTCCACTACTCTCAGTATCATTAGAAGGCCTGACAGAAGGGCATAGTTTCAAGATAAGGGGCAGGAGGTTTAGAAGGGATTTGAGGAAAAACTTTTTCACCCAGAGGGTGGTTGGAATCTGGAACTAACTGCCTGAAAGGGTGGTAGAGGCAGGAACCCTCACAACATTCAAGAAGCATTTAGGTGAGCACTTGAAACGCCATAGCATACAAGGCTACGGACTAAGTGCTAGAAAATGGGATTAGAATAGACAGGGCTTGATGGCCGGCGTGGACACGATGGGCCAAAGGGCCTCTTTCTGTGCTGTATAACTCTATGGGCTGGGTTTTCATTGAGGAGGCGGGACTACAACTTTCAGGGTTGTAGTCCCGCCTCCATCGAGTTCTAGCCAACCCACGTGATTTTGACTTGATTGACTTTGTTGAGCCCGCCCAGCGGGCTCAGCAGGCAAATTAAGGGCCACCCGGCAACAGGTGACGTCACAGATTGATATTTCATCTGTCAAGACCTTTCGACAGATAAAATATCAGCATTTCACAGCTGTTTGAAGCTCTCAAACACTGACAATCTGTACTACAAGTTAATTCCTTCCTCTCAGGATGATTTAGAGATCTCTCCGGAACAGAAAGCTGAATGCTGCAATTTTTGAAAGATCGCGGCCATTCTGCTTTCTGTGCCGGTGAGATGAGGGACTCCCGAGACCTGAAGGAAGGAAGGCTGTAAAGGTAAGTAAAACTTCTTTAAACACTTTACACACACCAAACACACTTACCTCTGCACTCATGCACACATCACTCACCTGAACACCGGACATCTCGACCCCTCCAAGCCCTTCATCCCGACGGCCCGTCTCGCTAACTTGGCGTGGTTTGGAGCCGTCGGGAATCCCACATTTCACCAATGAAAATAGGGATTAGGCTAAAAACTGCCTGTTAACTACCTGCTAACAGGCAGTTAATTGGCACTAATCCCCTTCCCGCCTCGGGGAGGCGGGTCCCAGCGCGGGCCGGGTCCCCGCCTCCTTTGAAATTGGCATGGAGGCGGGTTGGGGGCGGGATGGGTTTGTGCCCCCCCGATTTCAGGATTTTAACCCCCCACACGCCTCCAATCCCGCCTCCACGGCCCAATGAAAATCCTGCCCTATGACTCTATGAGAAGCTCACGAGACCCTGGCAAATGTGGCACCTCCGGTTCTGTCAGATTTATATTGCAGGGAGCAGCTGACTGCGGGGATGCGCATGTGTCTGATGAAAATGGCACTCCATCAGTGTGAAACCACATTTAATGGGATTTGAAAATTATTTTAAAAAATAATATATTTTTTTTAATTCAAAGGGTTTTGATAGAGTAAATAAGGTTGGCAATGGCGGGAGAGTTGGTAACCAGAGAACATAGGTTTAAGATAACCGGCTAAAGAACCAGAGGGGAGATAAGGAGATTTATTTTTTACTCAGCGAGTTGTTGCGATCTGGTGCGCATGGCCTGAAATGGCGGTGGAAGCAGATTCAATAGTAACTTTCACAAGGGTCTTGGATAAATACTTGAAGGGGAAATTTTTTTTTACGGGGCTATGGGGAAAAGGGTATGGGGAGCGGGACTAACTGGAGAGCTCTACCAAAGAGCCGGCACAGGCATGATGGGCCGAATGGCCTCCTTCTGTGCGGTATGATTTTATACGTGCAGCTATTCTCTTCCCCTATGCTCTCCCATTTGGTGCAGTAAAGCTTACCGTACAAATGGGTGGAAAATGAGCCGAAACGCAAAAAATAAATTCACCATAAAATCCAGCCTCAGAACGCTAAACCGTATCAGATGTGTAACTGGATCAGTCAGTACAATCCAATTGGCTGGTGCTCCTGAGTGATATATAATTACAGTAATAAGACAAATTAGGACTCGCTTATAGCACGTAAGTATGACATTTCTGCAGGCCAAGCTGGTAGTTAGTAAATAATGAGACATTAAATTGATCCATTTAGACGAACAATTAACAGATTAGCATTTGCAAAGGTGAGAGTGGAGGTTATTAATCACCACTTAAATCGGCATTATGCTCGTGGACAAGGCCAGGCCCATTTAACCCTCGTGCTGCCGGCAGCTCCAGGGAATTCTTATGTTCCCTGGTCCGAGCTACTCTTCCTTCAGTCTTCCCACCGTGACGACGAGAAATGGTAATCATGTTACTTAGTTGCCAGAAGCAGCTGCATCATTATTGTGGACAAATGCACACTTGAAATATTTCTAAATGACACAAAATGCTTGCAGAGCATGCACAGCACAGAAACAGGCCATTCGGGAGAGGGAGAAGCAAGCCCTGGGCCGTCGGACCATGGAGCCGGCGATGGTGAGGAGGAGGCCGCGGCGACTGGAGCATTCACATCCCGACTGGGAGGAGGGGAGCCGGGCATGGCGGCCAGAGGTCGGATCGTGAGCGGGAGAAGTAGGCCACCACACGTGGAGCCGGCAACAGTGAGGAGGAGGCCGCGGTGACGAGGAGGACGGAGCGGCTGAGGGACATCGTGCTCCCACTGCCACAGGAAGCCATTGTATTGACTCTCTGAACGCGGCGCTGTATGCATAGCTGACGCGTCCCCACGGGGAGTAAGCATTCCATTGTAATTGTACTTGTACTGGTTACATATGGCAAATAAAATTGAACTGAACTGGTCTGTGCCGGCGTTTATGCTCCACACGAGTCTCCTCCACCCCCTCTACACCTAACCCTATCTGCATAACCTTCCATTCCTTACTCCCTCATGTGTAAATGTAGCTGCCCCTGTAAGTGGCTCTGTGCTATTCGCCTCAACTACTCCTTGTGATGGCGAGTTCCACAATCCACAGCAGATTTCTTTAAAAAGTGTACTTCTGCACTCTGTCCTTTTGCCCTATTCCTTCTTCTTTACCTTTCAGTGCGGTGCTGAGGGAGTGCTGCACTGTCGGAGGTGCCGTCTTTCGGATGAGACGTTAACAGAGAAACATAGAAGATAGGAGCAGGAGTAGGCCATTCGGCCCCTCGAGCCTGCTCCGCCATTCAATGAGATCATGGCTGATCATCCAAACTCAGTACCCTGTCCCTGCTTTCTCCCCATATCCCTTGATCCCTTTAGCCTTAAGAAATATATCTAACACCTTCTTGAATATATTTATGAATTGGCCTCCACTGCCTTCTGTGGTAGAGAATTCCACAGGTTCACCACTCTCTGGGTGAAGAAATTCCTCCTCATCTCTGTCCTAAATGGCTTACCCCTTATCCTTAGACTGTGACCCCTGGTTCTGGACTCCCCGACCATCGGGAACATCCTTCCTGCATCTAGTCTGTCTAGTCCTGTTAGAATTTTATAAGTTTCAATGAGATCCCCTCTCATTCTTCTAAACTCCAGCGAGTATAAGCCCAATCGACCCAATCTCTCCTCATACGTCATTCCTGCCATCCCAGGTATCAGTCTGGTGAATCTTCGCTGCACTCCCTCCATGGCAAGAACATCCTTCTGAGGCCCCCGTCTGCTCTCTCAGGTCGACGTAAAACAGCCCATGGCACTATTTTGAAGAAGAGCAGGGGATTTCTCCCCAGAGTCCTGGCCAATATTTATCCCTCAATCAACATCACCAAAACAGATTATCTGGTTATTATCACATTGCTGTTTGTGGGAGCTTGCTGTGTGCAAATTGGCTGCCGTGTTTCCAACATTATAACAGTGACTACACTTCAAAAGTACTTCATTGGCTGTAAAGTGCTTTGGGACGTCCTGATGTCATTATTTTATTTTTGCTACTTTTTACAATTGCATCTTTAGTTTGACATTACCTCGAAACAAGATCCCATACTGCAGCTCTGATTTTTTTGCAGTACTTCCCACCTGCTCCTTGCAACAACCACAGATCCGGTCTAGTTTATTTAATGAGCTGTGGGGGATGACTAGCCAAAAGTAAACAGTCAAGGAGAAACAAAAAAACGATTGAAATTTCTCCCGGTGATCTGAAAATAATCACGCAAGTACAATCATCCCATTCTCCATTGTTCAATCCTGACCTCTGGCATTCCACTGAGGTCAGCCCTGTTCTCTCACTAAAACTGGTTCCGCAGCCTCCTGTAAATTACATCGCATTCACAGCACAGCAACAGGCCATTCGGCCCAACTGGTCTTTGCTGCTTTTTCTGCTCCACACGAGCCTCCTCCCACCCTACATCTTCCAGTTCTGATGAAAGGTCATCGGCCTGAAAGGTTACCTCCTGTTTCTCTGAGTATTTGAGCCTGAGCTGCTGAGTATTTCCAGCATTGTCTGGTCCTATTTCAGGTTTCCAGCGTCCGCTGTATTTTGCTTTTGCATTCTTCGATCCCCATCTGGTTTTGATGACCTGCCTCTACTCGCGTGATTGTAACCTTTCAATCTATTTCATAACTAGGTCTGCATCCAGCTCCTTTTAAAGCAGTTAATCGAGATCGCAGTATCTACTTTCTGGTGAAGTCCAATTAAGGGTCCACAGAGGCGCTGACTGCTAAACCACTAGCGTACAAGTATAGGCCGGATTTTCTCATGCTGTAGTAATCCAACACACAGGTCATCCTTTCAGAAGAGTTAATGTCGACGTGTGGAGTATCGTGAGACTGGGAGTGTACAATTTTGTGACACGCGCTTTCAGTATACTCTCCGCTTGCCTGGATGAGTGCAGCTCCAACAACATTCAAGAAGCTCGACACCATCCAGTACAAAGCAGCCCACTTGATTGGCACCCCATCTACCACCTTAAACATTCACTCCCTCCACCACCAGCGTACCGTGGCTGCAGTGTGTACCATCTACAAGATGCACTGCAGCAACTCGCCAAGGCTTCTTTGGCAGCACCTCCCAAACCCGCGACCACTTCCACCTAGAAAGACAAGGGCAGCAGGCGCATGGGAACACCACCACCTCCAAGTTCCCCTCCAAGTCACACACCATCCTGACTTAGAAGTATATCGCCGATCCTTCATCGTCGCTGGGAATTCCCTCCCGAACAGCACTGTGGGAGTACCTTCACCACACGGACTGCAGCGGTTCAAGAAGGCAGCTCACCACCACCTTCTCAAGGGCAATTAGGGATGGGCAATAAACGCTAGCAATGCCAGCGGCGCCCACATCCCAGGAACGAATTTTTAAAAAGTATTCACCAAGCCGCACCTTGGAATGTTTAGCCGTGAGTTACTAGTGCCTCACCAAGAATCATTTCCTTTGGAACATGAGCACTTAGAGCCGCAGTAAGAGTCACGTTAAGCACGGAGTCACAGAGCGGAGCCTCTAACTCCCTGAGCTGAGGAATCGCCGGCCCTGGTTGTGTCCTGAAGGCCAGCTACAGCAGATATTGGCTGCAGCCTGGGAATATGCTTTGTCCTTACCTTCTTAGCACCCGACCTGTCGAGGCCAGGCAAACTAGAAAAGGACGACATTCAATAAAGGAAACAAAAAGGGATCGAAGTCAGACAGCTGGCTAACAAGTACTTACCATGCGATGCAGTCGGACAAATTCTCGAGCATCCCCTTTAGCCCAAGGAGGGAGCATCACATCTCCGAGGGTAGTCCCATCCTGCATGGAACCTGCAAATATGTTGGGCACATAGTTGAAGTACTAATTCTTCAATTACTACTGTTAACTTACTGTAACCATTCCTATAGAGCAGGCAGCCACAGTTCGTGCCTGAATTCAAATGAGACACTTTCTATGTTAGAAGAGCATAGCTGACATCAAGTGGATGATTAACGCACTGTGGGCTGTAAATAAGAACCACCCACTCATCTTTCGATTAGGCACTTTACAGCCTTCTGAACTCAACACAGAGTTCAACAATTTCAGATCATAACCCCGGCCCCTATCATATATATATTTTTTATCCACACTTTTTGTTTGTGCCTTCTGTTCTTCTCTCCCACATGGCAGCTGCCTTTCATTCTGCCAGCGCAATTTACACTTCATCTAGAGCCATCCTTTGTTTCTGAACAGGAAGTAGAATCCAGGTATAAAAGGGGAGGGGCTAGTGTGGTGCACGGAGTGCTTTGTGCATTGAGTGCTGCTGGAGTTTTGCTAAGTGGGAGAGTTCGGATAAGTGGGAGGTGAGGGTGTGTTTTTTGCTCTGTTTTATTCCCCACTCCCAGGCTTAGACAGCACTGCGGAGGCGGAGCAGCGAGACGAGTTAACCAAACAGGCTCCACAGACAGTATTCAAGGAGGAGGTTGGTGATCAGCTGGTTGGTTGGTTTTCTTCCTTCTCTTCTCTTTCATACCTTTAAGTTGGTAAGTCCTATTGAATAGTGGTGTGATATTATCATATATATCCGGGCAGGGTCTTCATAACTAATAATAAGAAATTTAATTAATTATATAGAATGGAGCAGGTGATGTGTTACTGTTGCGAGATGTGGGAGCCGTTGAACCCCATTGAGGCTAACGGTGATTACATCTGCGACAAGTGTTTGCTGCTAGAGGAACTCAAGTTCCATGTTATGGAGCTTGAGACCGAGCTTCGGACACTGCGACACATCAGGGAGGGGGAGAAGTTCCTGGACTCTATGTTTCAGGAGATGGTCACACCTATGAAGTTAATTACTGCAGATGTAGTCCGTGGTCAGGGACAGGACGGTGTGACTACGAGTGAGGAAGGTACAGGGATCCAGGATGTAGTGTTGAAGGAGACGCAGCCCTTGTTCTTGTCCAGCAGGATCGAGGTTCTTACTCCCTGTGAGGGCGGGAGCGGGGACTGCAGGGAGGATGAGCAACCTGGCCACAGCACCGTGGTACAGGGGGCCATTCAAGTGGAGGGAGTAAAAAGAAATGTTGTAGTGGTAGGGGATAGTATCATTAGGGGGATAGATAGGGTTCTCTGCAGTCAAGAGCGGGAGTCCCGAAGGCTGTGTTGCCTGCCTGGTGCCAGGGTTAAGGACATCTCTTCTGGGCTGGAAAGAAACTTGCAGTGGGAGGGGGAGGATCCAGTTGTCGTGGTCCATGTTGGTACAAACGACGTAGATAGGACAAGGAAGACGGTTCTGTTAAAGGAGTATGAGCAGCTAGGGGTCAAATTAAAAAAACAGAACCTCAAGGGTAATAATCTCTGGGTTATTACCTGAGCCACGAGCGAATTTGGCTAGGATAAATAAAATTAAAGAGTTAAATGCGTGGCTCAAAGACTGGTGTGGGAGAAATGGGTTTTGCTTCTTGGGACACTGGCACCAGTACTGGGACAGGAGGGAGCTGTTCTGTTGGGACGGACTCCACTTGGCCAGTGCTGGGACTAGAGTCCTGGCGAATCATATAACTAGGGCTGTAGAGAGGGCTTTAAACTAATTAGTGGGGGGGAGGTTTCTAGAGAGCAAATAATAGAAATGACAACAGAGAAGGTCATAGACTTAGGTAGCAGTGGGGGAATTAAAAAACAGAATGTGTCAGGAAGGGACAGAAGGTATGGAGTAAAAAGTAAAGTACTAAAAAGGGAAAAAACAGGAACTAAGTGTTACAAAACATATTTGAAAGTTCTTTATCTGAATGCACGTAGCATTCGTAACAAAATGAATGAGTTAACGGCACAAATAATGACATATGGGTATGATCTTGTGGCCATTACAGAAACATGGCTGCAGGGTGACCATGACTGGGAATTAAACATACCAGGTTATTTAACAATCAGGAAGGACAGGCAGGAAGGGAGAGGAGGTGGGGTGGCTATGTTAATAAAGGAAGGAATCACTATAATACAGAGAAATGATATTGGGTCAAAGGAGCAGGATAGTGAAACAGTTTGGGTGGAGGTAAGGAATAATAAGGGGAAAAAAACACTAGTGGGTGTAGTCTATAGGCCTCCGAACAGTTGCAACTCTGTTGGACGGAGTATTAATCAGGAAATAGTTGAGGCTTGTAATAAGGGAACAGCTATAATTATGGGGGATTTTAATTATCATATTAACTGGACAAATCAAATTGGGCAGAGCAGCCTTGAGGAAGAGTTCATTGAGTGTATTAGGGATGGGTTTCTTGAGCAGTATGTAACTGAACCGACCAGGGGGCAAGCAACCTTAGATTTGGTCCTGTGTAATGAGACAGGATTAATTAAAAATGTCCTAGTAAAGGATCCCCTTGGAATGAGTGACCATAACATGGTTGAGTTCCATATTCAATTAGAGGGTGAGAAGGTTGGATCTCAAACAAGCGTGCTGAGCTTGAATAAAGGAGACTATGAAGGTATGAGAGCGGAATTAATTAGAGTGGACTGAGAAAATAGATTAAAGGGTAAGACGGTACATGACCAGTGGTGTACATTTAAGGAGTTATTTTACAACTTCCAAAAAATATATATTCCACTGAGGAAAAAAGGGTGTAAAAGAAAAGATAGCCATCCGTGGCTAAGTAAAGTAATTAAGGATAGTATCCGACTAAAAACAAGGGCATATAAGGTAGCCAAATCTAGTGGGAGGATGGAAGATTGGGAAGTCTTTAAAAGACAGCAAAAAATAACAAAAAGATTGATTAAGAAAGGGAAGATAGATTATGAAAGTAAATTAGCAAAAAATATAAAAACAGGTAGTAAAAGTTTCTATAGTTATATAAAAAGAAAAAGGGTGGCTAAAGTAAATGTTGGTCCCTTAGAGGATGAGACCGGGAAATTAATGGTGGGAAACATGGAGATGGCAAAAACACTGAACAATTATTTTGTATCAGTCTTTACAGTAGAGGACACTAAGAATATCCCAACACTGGACAAACAGGGGGCTCTAGGAGGGGAGGAACTAAATACGATTAAAATCACTAAGGAAGTGGTACTTGGTAAAATAATGGGACTCAAGGCGGATAAATCCCCTGGACCTGATGGCTTGCATCCCAGGGTCTTGAGGGAAGTAGCGGTAGGGATTGTGGATGCATTGGTAATAATTTTCCAAAACTCACTGGACTCAGCAAAGGTCCCAGCAGATTGGAAAACTGCTAATGTAACACCCTTATTTAAAAAGGGTAGTAGGCAGAAGGCTGGAAACTATAGACCTGTTAGCCTAACATCTGTGGTTGGTAAAATGTTAGAGTCCATTATTAAGGAGACAGTAACGGGACATTTGGATAAACATAATTTAATAGGACAAACTCAGCATGGTTTCATGAAGGGGAAGTCATGTTTAACAAATTTGCTTGAGTTTTTTGAGGAAGTAACATACAGGGTGGATAAAGGGGAACCAGTGGACGTAGTGTATTTAGACTTCCAAAAGGCATTTGACAAGGTGCCACACAAAAGATTATTGCTCAAGATAAAAAATCACGGGATTGGGGGTAATATTCTGGCGTGGGTGGAGGATTGGCTCTCTAACAGAAAGCAGAGAGTTGGGATAAATGGTTCGTTCTCAGATTGGCAACCAGTAACTAGTGGTGTTCCGCAGGGGTCAGTGCTGGGTCCCCAACTCTTTACAATCTATATTAACGATTTGGAGGAGGGGACCGAGTGTAACATATCAAAGTTTGCAGATGATACAAAGATGGGAGGGAAAGTAGTGAGTGAGGAGGACATAAAAAACCTGCAAAGGGACATAGACAGGCTAAGTAAGTGGGCAGAGATTTGGCAGATGGAATACAATACTGGAAAGTGTGAGGTTATGCACTTTGGCAGGAAAAATCATAGAGCAAGTTATTATCTTAATGGCAAGAAACTGGAAAGTACTGTAGTACAAAGGGATCTGGGGGTCCTGGTGCACGAAACTCAAAAAGTTAGTATGCAGGTGCAGCAAGTGATTAAGAAGGCCAATGGAATGTTGGCTTTTATTGCTAGGGGGTTGGAATATAAAAACAGGGAGGTATTGCTGCAGTTGTACAAGGTATTGGTGAGGCCGCACCTGGAATACTGCATACAGTTTTGGTGTCCATACTTAAGAAAAGACATACTTGCTCTCGAGTCAGTACAAAGAAGGTTCACTCGGTTAATCCCGGGGATGAGGGGGTGGTCATATGAGGAGAGGTTGAGTAGATTGGGACTCTACTCATTGGAGTTCAGAAGAATGAGAGGCGATCTTATTGAAACATATAAGATTGTGAAGGGGCTTGATCGGGTGGATGCGGTGAGGATGTTCCCAATGATGGGTGAAACTAGAACTAGGGGGCATAATCTTAAAATAAGGGGCTGCTCATTCAAAACTGAGATGAGGAGAAACTTCTTCACTCAGAGGGTGGTAGGTTTGTGGAATTTGCTGCCCCAGAAAGCTGTGGAAGCTACATCATTAAATAAATTTAAAACAGAAATAGATAGTTTCCTAGAAGTAAAGGGAATAAAGGGTTACGGGGAGCGGGCAGGAAATTGGACATGAGTCTGGGTTCGGAATGGTCATGGCCCTGTGGGTAGTGGAGCGGGCCCAGGGGCCGTGTAGCCTTGTTCTGCTCCTACTGTGTTCTAATTCTGTTAGATTTCAGGAGATGGTTTTATTCCTGTTCCTGGCTGGGGTGGAGATCGCCTTTACAGAAGGTAAGTACTGTAGAAAATATAGGGACAGAGTGATCTCCTGGAAGAATTTCGATCGCCTAGATGGGTCGGAGAGGAATTTCCCAGATTTTTTTCTCCCAAATTGGCCATTGGGTCTTTATCTGGTTTTTCGCCTCTCCCGGGAGATCACATGGGTTCGGGTGGATGCAGAGTGATAGAAGATTTGAGGTTAGGATCAGATCAGCCATGATCTTATTGAATGGTGGAGCAGGCTCGAGGGGCCGATTGGCCTACTCCTGCTCCTATTTCTTATGTTCTTATGAACCTGTCCCATTACCATCTCCTCTTGCCTTGAATGTCTCTTAATGTCTCTTAACCTCTCCTGCCTTCTAGCCTATCACAGACCTTCCCTTTTGTTCTTTCATCCCCTCCCCCATTTCCCAGCCCCTACCCTTGCTTAAAAATCTGTTCCATTTCCTGCTTTTTCCAGTTCTGACGAAAGGTCATCGACCTGAAACGTTAACTCTGTTTCTCTCTTCCCAGATGCTGCCTGACCTGCTGAGTATCTCCAGCATTTTCTGCTTTTATTTCAGATTTCCAGCATCTGCAGTATTTTCTTTTTGTAACCACCCAATCTTCCTTATTGCAACAGCAGCTTGTTCATGGGTCCTGCAAGCAGTCATCAGGTGCACTAGCCCCACTGCTGGTCCAGTAAAAGACAAGAATGCTATTTGGGTTTAATTGCACCATTTATTACGGAGCAGTAACCTGAAATAGGATAAGGACGGCGAGTTGGCGTTTTCGGAGCAGAGCTTTGCACGATATAGGAGTTCGGGTGTGGAAGTCAATGGGTCTGATTGGTGGCCAATGTGATTTTATGGCCATTAAAATTACCCGCCGGGCCTCAAATCAGAATCACAAACCCCGGCACTCGAATCCCCAGTGCGCGCTTCCATACCCTGCCGCCCTGCACTGGGAGTGCTAACTCGTAAAATGGACTCCACGATACAAAGCAGGTTTAGTGACAATATCAAAAAGGGATGCGATCAATATTTTAAAAATCTCAAATAACGTTAGAATAATTGTGATTAGTGATAAAATGCTGAATTTGGCCTAACTTTTTTGTATTAAATAGGCAGGTCACTTTTTGTAAAGCTGCGCTCCCGGCACAGTTAATTTTAGTGGCCGGAACGTCAGGCCGGCTGACCTCGGCACCGGCCCGCCACACTCGGAGGCCCAACCCCGCCAAACCCAGCCTGCAACGTCTTCAGTGTCATTGGAGCTGAGCAAAGCTCCCAACTTGGGCAATGCATTTCAGTAAAAAGGTAGGTTTGGTGCCTGGCGATAATTAGGAGGCTTCACGCACAATACACAACGTTAACCCCCATTACTTCTGTCACTGGCAACATTCTTCCCAACTCCATACACTGGATTCATAACTGATCGCAGTTATCCAATGAGTTCGGATGTTCCGAGAAGCTTTGGTCCCCTCTACCGGTTCCTACAACAACAGCAACTTGCTTTTATATAGCACCCAATGCGCTTCGACAAGCGTTATCAAGCAAAATTTGACACCGAGCCACATAAGGAGATATTTCTAGTGGTTCGAGTGCACATTAAATACTACATGGCGTGCTATGAAGAGCAGGGAGTCGTGGCCAACCTTCTTTCCTCAATCAATGCCACCAATAACAGGTTAACTGGACATTCATCCCATTGCCTTTGTGTGACGTTACTGGTACAGAATAGTGGTCCTATTTGCCTCCACAGTAGCTGCGCTTTATTAAGTAACTCATTATGCGAAGCACTTTGAGGTATTTCAATGCAATAAGGTGCTGTGTCGATGCAAGTTTTTTTTCCAGTTAGGAGTGACAACTCTTTTAGATCAGCGTGGCTCCGTTGGTCGCACTCTTTGCCTCTGGATCAGAAGGTTATGAGCGCAAATCCCACGAATATCACAATCTAGCCTGAGGGAATAGTGCCGCCGTGGGTAGTGGTGTATTATCAGGGGGTGCTGTCTTTCAGGTGAAACATTAAATCGAGGCCCTGTCTGTTCAGGAGGACTGAAAAGATCTCATTCCCACATTCCAACAGTGACTGCACTTGCAAAGCACTTCGTTGGCTGTTAAGTGCTTTGGGGTGTCCTGAGATCATGAACGGTGCCATATAAATGCAAGTCTTTCTTTTATACCATAGGGGTATGGTAGCATAGTGGTTATGTTGCTGGACTAGTAATCCAGAGGCCTTGGACTAATGATCAGGGTAAATATGAACTCTAAATCCCAGCACGGCAGCTGGGGAATTTAAATTCAGTTAATTAAATAAATCTGTAATAAAAAGCAGGTGTCAGTAACCATGAAACCGCTGTTTTCTCATAAAAATCCATCAGGTTCACTAATGTCCTTTAGGGAAGGAAATCTGTCGTCCTTACCCGGTCTGGCCGATATGTGGCTCCAGACCCACAGCAATGTGTTTGACTCTTAACTGCCCTCTGAAACGGCCTAGCGAGCTACTCAATTGTAGCAAACCGCTACAAAGACTGCAGCAGTACAAGAAGGTGGCTCACTACCACCTTCTCAAGGGCAATTAGGGATGGGCAATAAATGCTGGCCTTGCCAGGAACGAATTTTTTAAAAAACTTTGAGCAGGGAGCATTCCCATTCATCCCTCAACCAACACCACCAAAAACAGGCTAACTGGTCATTCATTGCACGTGCTTTGTGCGCGCAACTTGGCTGCCACACTTACAATGACTGCACTCAAAACAATTCAGTGAATGTTTTTTTTAATTCATTGATGGGATGTGGGCGTCGCTGGCTAGGCCTGCATTTAGTGCCCATCCCTAATTGCCCTTCAGAAGATGGTGGTGAGCCGCCTTCTTGAACCGCTGCAGTATTGTTTTTCGTAGCGGTTGTTTACAACTGAGTGGCTTGCTAGGCCATTTCAGAGGGCATTAAGAGTCAACCACATTGCTGTGGGTCTGGGGTCACATGTAGGCCAGACCAGGTAAGGACAGCAGATTTCCTTCCCTAAAGGACATTAGTGAACCAGATGGGTTTTTGCAACAATCGACAATGGTATCATGGTCGCCATTACTAAGACTAACATTTCATTCCAGAATTAAATTGAATTGAATTTAAATTCCACCAGCTGCCATGGTGGGATTTGAACCCATAGCCTCAGAGCATTTAGACTAAGCCTCTAGGCTTACTAGTCTAGTGACATAACCACTACGCCACTGCCACCGTCTTAAAAAAGGTGATGTGGTGCTATATAAATCCATGGAATCATAGAATGGGTTACAGCACAGAAGGAGGCCATTCGGCCCGTCGAGCCCGTGCCGGTTCTCTGCAAGAGCACGTCAGCTAGTCCCTTTCCCCGTAGCCCTGCAAATTTTTTCTCTCAGGTACTTATCCAACTCCCTTTCGAAAGCTCTTTCTTTCTTACGCACCGAATTCCAGACTGTTCCGATTGAGCAGGAAATCAGGCAGGTAGAAGAAGTCCGGGATCAGCTCTCTGACATCGCTCATGTTGTCTCTGGAGGATGACTCCCATTCTTTCTTGATGCTGAAAAACATCCTGTCCGCCACGTCGAAACTTCCCCCCTGAAAACATGCAAAAAGGTCTTTTGTCATTTTTTGTCCCTGTTCAATGTTCCCGTTCGCGTGCACTGAAAAGTAACACTGAATGGTCAATCTCAGAATCTTTCATCTCGCTGAAAGACTCCTTCTTCATGTAGGGTCGCCAACTCTGGTTGGGCACATTCCTGGAGCTTTCATATCCTGACTCCAACTGCCCAGCCCAGCCCAGTCAAACAGCCTTTTCACTCCCCCCCTCTCCAATATTTTTTTATCTATATACATAAATCAGTCGATCTGTCATTCTGTCTGTCATTCTGTCTGTCATCGCGTGTGCGTCTGGCAGGCTATGCGCTCGAAAGTTACAGGGCGTACCTACGCGCGCGTTACCTCCAAAGAAAGCTTACGCTTCCGAGACGGTTTTAAGCGTATTTACGTTTCGGCCAGGCTAAAATCGCGCCCGCGGTATCCGAAAAACCTTCAACATTCCGCTCATTAGCATCTCATTATCCGCTCATTAGCGACAGAGTGACCTCGAGGTCGACCAATCGTACGCCGGCTTGCTGGCGTGTGCCGCCGGGCCAATTGGTGCGTGTGTTGGCGGGCCTTATCGTTCTGAACCGAGGTGAGTCGCCGCCATCTTGATTCCAAACTTTTCCTTTCGTTTTCCCGCTTTCTGCGTCTTTCAAAAAAACTTTGCTTTTAAAACACATATTGTTTTTAAAAAAAAACATTTACAAAGTAATTAACTTATCTAATCTCATTAATTTTCCTACCTTTCCCCGTTTTTCCAGGTAGGCCTCCAAGCCTCGGCCTCTCCTCCGCACCCACGCCCGAGCTAGGCACCTCACGGCCGCAGTCGAAGGCTGGAGGGGCGGCCCTCAGCCCAGCGCCGCTACCTTACTAAAGGGTGCGCGCGCAGCAGGAGCAGCTCAGACGCGGCGTCTCTCTCTGGCTCGGCCGGGGGGCGGGGCTTGGTGAGCGTCAACGGTTACCCTGGCAACCGGGCCCGCCAGCCGTCTCGCGATCTTGAAGCCAGCTCGGGAGGCCGGTGCTCGGAACATCGCGCCTCCGGAGTTCGGTGCTTCGTTGCTTGGTGGGGGGGGCGGGCGGGCGAGCGAGCGAGCATCGGGGGGAGGGGGCGGGCGAGCGAGCCTCGGGGGCGGGGGGGAGCCAACCTCGGCAGTTCCGGGGGTGGGGATCAGGGGGCTCGGGGACTCTCCCCCTTCCCCTCCCCCCTCTCCCTCCTCTCCCCCCCTCCTCTCTCCTCCTCCCTCCCCCCCTCCTCCCCTCCCCCCCTGACCTCCCCTCCGCCCCTCCCTCCCCTCCCCCCACCCTCCCCTCCCCTCCCCCCTCCCCCCCTCACCCCTCCCCCCCTCCCCCTCCCTCCCCTCCCCCTCCCCCTCTTCCCCCCAGTCGCTCTCTCTCTTCCCCCCAGTCGCTCTCTCCCTCTCTTCCCCCCCAGTCGCTCTCTCTCTCTCTCTTCCAACAACAACATGCCCTCGAAAAAGCCTCGGCACCGCCGGGCACTTCAGCTAGTAACTAATAAACGAAAGTGTACAAAGAAAACCAAAAAAAAATGTTTTATCGATATGATGGCAGCAGTGTCCTGGCGATTAATCTTTCATTCCTGGAGACTCCTGGACAACCCTGGAGGGTTGGCAACTGTACCTACATCAGAAAGCCAGTCACAAAGGTACTTACATCGAGTGTGCAGCACAGAAACAGGCCATTCGGCCAAACTGGTCTGTGCCTCCTCCCACCCTACTATATCTCACCCCATCAACATATCCTTCTGTTCCTTTCTCCCTCATGTGCTTGTCTAGCTTCCCCTTAAATGCATCTATCCTATTCACCTCAACCACTCCCTGTGGTAGTGAGTTCCACATTCTGACCACTCTCTGGGTAAAGAAGTTTCTCCTGAATTCCCTATTGGATTTATTAGTGACTGTCTTATATTGATGGCCCCTAGTCTTGGACTTCCCCACAAGTGGAAACATTTTCTCTACATCTACCCCATCGAACCCTTTCATTATCCTAAGGATCTCGATCAGGTCACCCCTCACCCTTCTCTTTTCCAGAGAAAAGTATCCCCGTCTGTTCAGCCTTTCCTGCTAAGTTTATCCTCTCGGTTCTGGTATCATTTTAAGCAGTGATTTTCATCATTATGGGGTTAAAATAAACAGAAATGGAAAAAAAATACATTCTCATGCATTATTTCCATTTAGTAAAACGTTTGCTCTGTTATCATTCTTGACACTTAACACCTGGCAGGCTTGAGATCCAGCTCGATAACTACTGAATTGTATCAGTGACCAACAACAACACCAACAACAACTTGTATTTATATAGCACCTTTAACATAATAAAACGTCCCAAATGCACTTCACAAGTTATCAAAGAAAATTTGACACCGAGATATTAGGACAGGTGACCAAAAGCTTGGTCAAAGAGGTCATTTTTAAGGAGCATCTTAAAGGAGGAAAGAGGCAGCGAGGTGGAGAGGTTTAGGGAGGGAATTCCAGAGTTTAGGGTCTCGGCAGCTGAAGGCACGGCCGCCAATGGTGGAGCGAAGGAAATTGGGGATGCGCAAGAGGCCAGAATTGGAGGAGCGCAGAGATCTCGGAGGGCTGTAGGGTTGGAGGAAGTTACAGAGATAGTGAGGGGACGAGGCCAGGGAGGAATTTGAAAAGAAGAATGAGACCACCTAACGTTATGTGTTAATATACATTCTTATACAGATCTCAAATCTAACTTGATCTCAGACTCCCTGGCAATCAGGCCCATTATAATTTGACCTGCATCTGTTTAGCTCCTGCAAGTTTAGGAGCTGGGCTTTATCCTGTGTGCTATGTACATACGTCACTTTGGCGAGTGGAGGCTTATGCCTTAGTCTTGGTTAACAGTGGACTGAGTCTTCACAGAGCTTTCAATTACTTGACTTTTTTGCCTCATTGTTTTGGATTCACACATCAAAAATTTATACTCTTAAAAACGTAGGCCATGCAATTCCTGGGGATCAGCTCTGGTGGCGAAGGTACTGGGGAGAGGAACCTCTGACCCACCCCCCAGTCATCTGTATAGACCAGCTGGTATCTGAAAGGCTCCATCAACATTGCATGTCCCCATCCCACCTGATCCCACCCACCCTCACTTCCCCATTGCAAGACAAGTTGCTGCCTTGCTCCTCTCCCTAGCCCTCATCCCCTACCCCCTGCCAACCCCCTGCCACTCCCCACCCACCCACACTCCACAAGGTCCAATTGGGCCCAAAAAATAATATTGTTTTTGAACCTTCAGCTTTTGCTGGAGCCACTCCATTGCGAGAGAGGATAATCAACACCACCCCCCCCCCCCAACCCCTTCCAGGTCTGGTTACCTGATTCTGAGGCTTTGAAGGGTCTAACGCCAGGTCTCAACTCTCGTGAGCTCTGGGGAGGGTCGGAGATTTCAGGGCAGGCAGGAGAAAAATGCAGATAAAACCTTGGAGATTATTTTCAAGGATCACAGAATACTGTACCGGTGAGAGTCTGTTCACTGACTTCACAAGGGTGAACAGACTGCAACTCACGGGCGGTGGAACTGCTAGTGGACTTTTGCACTCAATAAATAAAATCAGTACAGCACTATTGTACAGTTTAACAGCTATAAACCCACAATCTGTTAAGCAAAGTAAAGTAATTAGGCGACAGTGTCTGTTTTGTGACCAGGATTAGGTCAATGTCACCAGAACGGATTACCCATTTCCTCCTGTGTTATTAATCTTCCCAGTAAGATGTGAATATCAAATTCCATTCTAATCTATTGCTAATACTCTACCAGGTCTTTTTTCTGTTTGTCTTTGGTGGTTGATTGTAACTTCCCCCATTCTCGTTTTATTATATTTGAACCTCTACCCAACACCTCCAGGCCATTTTTATTACATTTTACCGGCTACATTCCGCTCCTCCTAAGCCAACTTTTATTACATTTTATTGTCTTCTTGCAGCTGCTTCGGGCAGTCTTTTTTTTTTTTGGGTTCGTTTTTTACAGTCTTCCTTTAACTCTCCGTGGTCACGGTTAAGAAATGAAGCCTTGGAACACTCGCTGAACGACGACTTTGTCAGCTTCACAGGCTTATAGCTGTCTCGTTGGCAGGAACATATTACCGCTTTCCATCCCTTATAGTACATTAGATAACAAGTCCCTGTCACGATTATAACACCCCCAGCTATTTATTGCATGCAGTTTAGCATCATTGATAAAAAAATATATACAGATTCAATTAAGGATTCTATAACTCTTTGTATTCCATTTCTTTTAGGTTTATACTCTGCACTATGGTTAAAATAAATACTAAAAGAACACATTGCCATATCGTTGCTACATATTGTGTACATTAATTTACGCAGTGTAATACTTATTCTCTAGTATAATACATTTGCGGTACCATTTTTGAGGATGAAGTGTTACAGAACTACAGATAAAAACATAGAAACATAGAAAAATAGGAGCAGGAGTCGGCCATTCGGCCCTTCGAGCCTGCTCCGCCATTCAATATGATCATGGCTGATCCTCTATCTCAATATCATATTCCCGCTCTCTCCCCATACCCCTTGATGCCCTTTGTGTCCAGAAATCTATCTATCTCCTTCTTAAATATATTCAGTGACTTGGCCTCCACAGCCTTCTGTGGTAGAGAATTCCACAGGTTCACCACCCTCTGAGTGAAGAAATTTCTCCTCATCTCAGTCCTAAATGTCCTACCCTGTATCCTGAGACTGTGACCCCTCGTTCTCAACCCCCCAGCCAGGGGAAACATCCTCCCTGCATCCAGTCTGTCAAGCCCTGTCAGAATGTGATACGTTTCAATGAGATCCCCTCTCATTCTTCTAAACTCTAGTGAATACAGGCCTAGTCGACCCAATCTCTCCTCATTCGACAGTCCTGCCATCCCAGGAATCAGTCTGGTGAACCTTTGCTGCACTCCCTCTATGGCAAGTATATCCTTCCTTAGGTAAGGAGACCAAAACTGCACACAGTACTCCAGGTGTGGTCTCACCAAGGCCCTGTACAACTGTAGTAAGACATCCTTGCTCCTGTACTTAAATCCTCTTGCAATGAAGGCCAACATACCATTTGCCTTCCTAACTGCTTGCTGCACCTGCATGTTTGCTTTCAGTTACACCCAGGTCCCTTTGCACATCAGCATTTCCCAATCTAGCACCATTTAAATAATATTCTACCTTTCTGTTTTTCCTACTGAAGTGGATAACTTCACATTTATCCACGTTATATTGCATCTGCCATGGATTTGCCCACTCAGTCAACTTGTCTAAATCGCCTTGAAGCCTCTTTGCAGCCTCCTCACAACTCACAATCCCACCTAGTTTTGTGTCGTCAGCAAATTGGAAATATTACATTTGGTTTCCTCATCCAAATCATTGATATATATTGTGAATAGCTGGGGCCCAAGCTATTGATGTGGAAGAAATTTGGACCATTTTCCATTCACCGCTGAATACTGGAGTCTGCCTAAACCTTACCCTGTTGGATTCTGGTTGCACTGTCTTTTATAACGCACACATGCCCCCCCCCCCCACCAGTTGCATTGTCAAGAGGGACCAATGGTTGCCATCTACAGCGTCCAGTCACGCTGAGTAAGTTTAGAGCTTGTGCGGGACCTGTTTAAAAGTTTAAATTTGAATTCTGATCATTTAAAAACTGGAAGACCTTCCAACAGGCCGGTCAGGGACTCTTTAAAGCTTGGCCGAGCATCGGCCTGCAGTTATACTGCAACGGGTGTGAAGCCCATGCAGTGGAGACTATCTCCCGGAACCACTTTCACGCCTCTGGCCTTCATTGCGGTCAAACTTCCAGCTGGACTCCTTAGTTATACTACCAGCTGCGCATCCATGCACATCCCAAACCACTGCCCAATGGTACCAAAGTGATGGTATAAGGACTCATAAAACTGCAAAGAATTTTGAAAAACATTGGGGTAGGGCTTCCTGTCACTGTGCCTGGGTGCACTGGATGGCCTGGGCTCAGTATATAAAGAAATATTGGCCGGGGAGGATTGCATGTTGGTGAGGGCATCTACCTGTATTTCCCGTATCTGCTGCGTCCTGATAATTCAACACGCCCGGATGCAGAAACAGGAAACTATGTCGCCGTTAGGGCAGGGAGCTTCCAATCTGGTCAGAGCTTTCAATTCTCCATGGAAGCGTCAACAAGCAGGTAGTCTTGGAGCAGGCCACAGGGAGAATAAAGCAGCAGCAACAGGTGAAGACTTTTCTCTCTCTCTGTTCCCCTCCCTCTGATTCCTCCCTCAGCCCCTCCCTCTCTGACTCCGCCCTCAGCCCCTCCCTCTCTGACTCCTCCCTCAGCCCCCTCCCTCTCTGACTCCTCCCTCAGCCCCCTCCCTCTCTGACTCCTCCCTCAGCCCTTCCCTCTCTGACTCCTCCCTCAGCCCCCTCCCTCTCTGACTATCTCAGTCCCCTCCCTCTGATTCCTCCCTCAGCCCCTCCCTCTCTGACTCCGCCCTCAGCCCCCTCCCTCTCTGACTCCTATCTCAGCCCCCTCCCTCTCTGATTCCTCCCTCAGCCCCTCCCTCTCTGATTCCTCCCTCAGCCCCTCCCTCTTTGATTCCTCCCTCAGCCCCTCCCTCTCTGACTCCTCCCTCAGCCCCCTCCCTCTCTGATTTCTCCCTCAGCCCCTCCCTCTCTGACTCCGCCCTCAGTCCCCTCCCTCTCTGATTTCTCCCTCAGCCCCTCCCTCTCTTAATCCGCCCTCAGGCCCCTCCCTCTCTGACTCCTCCCTCAGCCCCCTCCCTCTCTTAATCCGCCCTCAGCCCCCTCCCTCTCTGACTCCTCCCTCAGCCCCTCCCTATCTGACTCTTCCCTCAGCCCCCTCCCTCTCTGACTCTGCCCTCAGCCCCCTCCCTCTCTGACTCCTCCCTCAGTCCCCTCCCTCTCTGGCTCCTATCTCAGCCTCCTCCCTCTGACTCCTCCCTCAGCCCCTCCCTCTCTGACTCCTCCCTCAGCCCCTCCCTCTCTGACTCCTCCCTCGGTCCCCTCCCTCTCTGACTCCTCCCTCAGCCCCTCCCTCTCTGACTCCTCCCTCAGCCCCTCCCTCTCTGACTCCTCCCTCAGCCCCCTCCCTCTCTGAATCCTATCTCAGCCCCCTCCCTCTCTGACTCCTCCCTCAGCCCCTCCCTCTCTGACTCCTCCCTCAGTCCCCTCCCTCTCTTAATCCGCCCTCAGTCCCCTCCCTCTCTGACTCCTCCCTCAGTCCCCTCCCTCTCTGACTCCTCCCTCAGCCCCCTCCCTCTCTGAATCCTATCTCAGCCCCCTCCCTCTCTGACTCCTCCCTCAGCCCCACCCTCTCTGACTCCTCCCTCAGCCCCTCCCTCTCTTAATCCGCCCTCAGTCCCCTCCCTCTCTGACTCCTCCCTCAGTCCCCTCCCTCTCTGACTCCTATCTCAGCCCCTCCCTCTCTGACTCCTCCCTCAGGCCCCTCCCTCTCTGACTCCTCCCTCAGCCCCCTCCCTCTCTGACTCCTCCCTCAGTCCCCTCCCTCTCTGACTCCTCCCTCAGTCCCCTCCCTCTCTGACTCCTCCCTCAGGCCCCTCCCTCTCTGACTCCTCCCTCAGCCCCTCCCTCTCTGACTCCTCCCTCAGTCCCCTCCCTCTCTGACTCCTCCCTCAGGCCCCTCCCTCTCTGACTCCTCCCTCAGCCCCCTCCCTCTCTGACTCCTATCTCAGTCCCCTCCTCTAATCCCTGTTGATCGCTGTGGTCCCTGTTTCAGTAACCCCTCTTTGTTTCCTGTCTCTCTTGAGGGATTGACAGGGTAGATGCTGAGAGGTTGTTTCCCCTGGCTGGAGAGTCATGAACTAGGGGTCACAGTCTCAGGATAAGGGGTCAGCCATTTAAGACCGAGATGAGGAGGAATTTCTTCACTCAGAGAGTGGTGAATATTTGGAATTCTCTGCCCCAGAGTGCTGTGAATGCTGAGTTGTTGAGTATATTCAAGGCTGAGATCGATAGATTTTTGGACTCTAGGGGAATCGAGGGATATGGGGATCAGGCGGGAAAGTGGAGTTGAGGTCGATGATCAGCCATGACCTTATTGAATGGCGGAGCAGGCTCGAGGGGCCGTATGGCCTACTCCTGCTCCTATTTCTTATGTTCTTATGTTCCCCTCTCTCACCACAGATTGTTCCTCTTTTTCTGTTATTGCGTCAACTTATTTTCTTTCTCTTGATCTTTAAGTCTATCTGCGTGTGTTCTTTTCTCTGTCTCCTTTTTTAACCTTTCCCTTTTTCTGTCATTCTCTCTTTTTTTTCTTTCCTCTGCCTCGTTGCCTCGCATTTCCCCTCTTTCTCTCTCTTTCTCTCTCACATTTCCCTCTTCTCTTTGTCTCTGTTGGTTTTCTTCAGACATAAAGCACACACAGCCAGTGAGCAGAACCTTCTGCTGCACTGTAATGAAGGGGAATGGCAGTCTCCCCACTCTCCCCTTCTGTACAGTCCGCCACCTAGTGGATAAGATGAGAACTGACACGCAAAAAAAACACACCCAACTCAGGCAGGTGGATTCTGTGTAAAGGCAACTACAGAGCTTAAGCCTAGAGTTGAGGAGAAGAGCTCTGTCATTTAAAGTATTATTATTATTAAATGGTACCAAATCGGACATTCTAGCCTTAAATAAGAAAAGAATAGTAAACATTTTACAGGCAGAGTTATGCATGATGTTACTGTCAATAAGGCAACCCGACACCATTTAGTGATGATTTTCAGAATACAGATATATTTGCTTTACAAACAGCTGGGGGTAGATTTTCCTGGAGCTGTCAGGCGGGGTTTCAGGCGTGTGGGGGGGGGGGGGGGGGAATCCCGAATTCGGGGGTCCCGACACCACCCCGCCCAAAACCCGCCTCCATGTAAGTTTCAGGGACGGCGGGTACCCGCCCCACACTGGGACCCGCCGACCCGAGGCGGGAAGGGATTAGTGCCAATTAACTGCCTGTTAACTGGTAGTTAACAGGCAGTTTTTAGCCTAATCCCTATTTTGAGGGGTGTCATATGGGATTCCCGACGGCTCCAAACCACGCCAGGTAGAGCAGGCAGGCCGTCGGGTTGAAGGAGTTTGAGGGATCGCGATGTCGGTGCTCAGGTGAGTGATGGGTGCATGAGTGCAAAGGTAAGTGTGTTTGGTGTGTCTAAAGTGTGTAAAGAAGTTCAAATTACCTGTACTTACCTTAACAGCCTTTCTTCCTCTAGCCGTCGGGAGTCCATCACTCAGCCGGCACTGGAAGCAAAATGGCTGTGAAAAGTGACAGCCTTCAGCTTTCATTGCCGGTGACAGTTCTAACTGAGTCTGTGTAGAAGGACTCAGGTTAGAAGTCAGACTGTCAGTGTTTGACAGCTTCAAACAGCTGTGAAACGCTGATATTTCATCTTGACAGATGAAATTTCAGTCTGTGACGTCACCTGTTGCCGGGTGGCCCTTAATTGGCCTGCTGAGCCCGCTGGGCGGGCTCAACAAGATCAATCAAGGGAAAATCGCGCGGATTGGCCGGATATCAATGTAGGCGTGACTAAAACCCGAAAGTTGAAGTCCCGCCTCCTTCCCGACAGCTTCAGGAAAATCTACCCCAGGATGTGTAGCTGACACCAACTCTGCACCAGCGACACAAACCTAATCGCGAAACGTCAGTCAAGCTGATAGCATGGATTGGCAGCCCACATACACCTTGTGATTAATGATTTTAATAGTATTTTGAATGTTTTTTTTAAAGAAGAAAAATCTTTATTAAAGTTTAATAATCGCACGCCAAACCCCACACAAACAATATTGCAAGTTCCCTGATCTTAATGCTGCGGTACTGACTAGTAAACGCTGTAGGACAGCGGAGTTTAATCAATTATTGGAAAAAAGAATAATAAAGCACAACTAAAACACAATTATGTCTTTTGTTAATATTTTGGCATGAAAAAAGGACAATTGCTAACAGCTAACAATAACTGTAGAAAAAAACATTGCGTAAAAATAATACTTCAAAAATGTATTTTTTTCCCGCAGTTCTCTTCACTTTCCCCTCCCCTCCACCTGAAAGGGTTGGCTTTTCCCAGCTTTTGGTTCCACAGGCAGTTGTCTAGCCCCTGGCCCGAGTGACCATTCTTCATGTGTGAGCCAAGGCCATGAGTGGCGGCAGGCTATTCAACTGTAGGGGTATCATAGCTGAGCCTGTTTCTGTTCTCACCCAACGTCCATACACATGGGCTGGATTTTTCAAGCCCCGAGGAGGCGGGCATGGAGGCAGGACAGCCGGTCAACTCAAAGAAAGTGGGGGCGGATGGCAAACCCGCCCCCAACCCGCCTCCATGCCCTTTTGCCAGGAGGTGGGAAGATGTGCAGCTTTGGGTCCCGTCTCCTGGAGGCGGGAAAGGCATTTAATCCTTTTAACTGCCCATTAACAGGTAGTTAACAGGCAGAAAAAAGGATTAGTGCCATTTTACCTTCACAGGTGAAGGCTTCCCGACCTTGGAGAACCCCGCCGGGTTGGAGGAGACGTGGCGGAGGTCTGCGGCGGTCAGAGGCACCTGGAAGTAAGATGTAGAGGTGAGTGATGGGTGCAAGTGTGGAGTGGTAAGTATGCAAGGTGATTGATAAGTTTAAAAAAGTGTTCACTTATCTTGTTTTCTTCCTGCAGCCTTTAGACGCAGTGGATCGGGAGAGCCGACAGCCTCCTTGTCAATTTCACAGATTGGCTGTTGGAACCTCCATTCCAATAGCCATGTGAAATTTACAAATTTGAAAGGTTTGATGAGTCCTAAACAAAAGGACTCATCAAACTAAAGAGAATGTCAGTGTTTGACAGCTTCACAGAGCTGTCAATTGCTGACATTTCTTCTTTGAAGAAGCCTTGACAGATAGCACGTCTGACGTTGACATGCTCTGCCAGTGACTTCCTCCCTAATTGGCCTGCTGAGCCCGCAGGGCGGGTTTAACAAGGTCATCAGGGGAAAATCCCTCTGGTTGGTCAGGCGAGGATGGAGGCGGGACATTGACACGACAAGCAGCTGTCCCGCCTCCAACTCGCCTCCATTCACAACATCCAGCCCATTGAATCACAGAGCAGTACAGCACAGAAGGAGGCCATTCGGCCCATCGGGTCTGCGCCGGCTCTTTCGAAGAGCAATCCAGTTAGTCCCACCCTCAGAGCGTGGAGAACGTAGTCGAGGCTGACACTCCCGCTCGGTACTGAGGGAGCACAGGAACAGGAGGAGGCCTCGCTAATCCTGAGACACCTCAGTGGTCAGTCATAGCGCCTTGGCTCAGCACAGACAGGAGAACGAATCGGGGACCCTCCCAGTCTGTACGGAGTCTGCGTTCTGTGGGTTTTTTTTATATCGTGTTCTGACTTGGAGTGGCACTCATCGTGGCTGCAAGCACGCGATGATTGATACTTTTCATTAATGCAACTTTTGTTTTAGGTAGTGACAGCAGTCTCTTGAGAGAGACAATAATATCTGATAAAAGCATTAGTGATATCAAATAAAGAAAAGAAATATACATGCAAAATGTTGTTAGTGCGACAAATTGGGTTAAAGATATTACTCGAATAAAAAATAGGATCCGCAGTGGCCTAATGCTTTATGTATCAGCTAATCCCTTTACTGTGGGATTTGGTTCACTGCCATCAAATATGCATTACATTTCTCTAATAAAATAGACAACATTTTATTATTTTTAGTGTATTGTCTTAGGCCAGAAAAATCCAAATTTTCTCATCGTTTTTTTTTGGGGCACTTTGCATATATTTAACGCTTTTAAAACTTTTCATAAAATATTAAAGGTTTTTTATTATTGCATTTCTAAAAATGTCAACCGATTCACACAATGCCGCGCAGAGGCAAGTAACAACCTACTTCAATTCAAATGTGGTTTTACTGGCTGTGCAAAATACAGGCACTCTTAGCCAGGTAAGAGGAATCAAGCAAACCTTCCAATCATTATGTCAAAAAAAACAATCGGCACCCTGATACAGAAAGGCCGAGAAATTCGTCCCGGGCGGTGGAGCAAAGCAGGCGGTATTGGGTCAGCCGCCCGTTATATCCAGTGCCTGATACTCAGTTCCAATGACTGCAATGGCCCGAGACGAATTTCTAGCCCAGGGTTACTTGACATTTGATTATTTATAGTTTAGATTAGCTAACGACTGCACTTCAAGACCAAATGTCAGCATTGGCTCAGAGGTAGCAATCTCACCTTTGAGTCTTAAGGCCAAGCGTTCAAGCCCCACCCCTGAGAGTTGAGCTCATAATCTGGGCTGACACTCCAGCGCAGTACTGAGGGAGCAAAGGAACAGGAGGAGGCCATTCAGCCGCTCGAGCCTGCTCCGCCATTCAGTTAGATCATGGCTGATCTGTAGCTCAACTCCATTGGCCTGCCTTCGTTCCATATCCCTTGATACTCATACTTAACAGAAATAGGTCGATTTTGAAGCACCATTTGATCCAGCTTCCTTTTGGGGCGGTGGGGGGGGGGGGAGAATTCCAGTTTTCCACTACATTTTGTGTTAAAAAGTGGTTCCTGATGTCCCTTCAAAATGGCCTTGCTCTTATATTAAGATTATGTCCCCTCCCAATCAAATCCTTTTACCATTTTAAACACCTTGGTCAGATCATGTCTCAACCTATCGAGATGAGCTTCCGACCACATATCCGCGCCAGCACCAAGACTGCCTATATCCATCTCCGGAACATCGCTCGACTCCGCCCCTGCCTCAGCTCATCTGCTGCTGAAACCCTCATCCATACCTTTTGTTACCTCTAGACTTGACTATTCCAATGCACTCCTGGCCGACCTCCCATGTTCAACCCTCTGTAAACTTGAGGTCATCCAAACTCTATTGCCCGTGTCCTAACTCGCACCAAGTCTCATTTACCCATCACTGCTACCAAGGCCCTAAGCTCTGGAATTCCCTCCCTAAACCTCTCCACCTCTCTACCTCTCTTGCCTCCTTTAAGATGCTTGTTAAAACCTAACTCTTTGACCAAGCCATCTGCCCTAATATCTCCTATGTGGCTCGGTCAAATTTTCTTTAATAACACTCCTGTGAAGCACCTTGGGACGTTTTACTACGTTAAAGGCTCTATATAAATACAAGTTGTTGTTGTTAATAAACTCAAGGGAATGCAAGCCAAGTTTTTGGAATCTGTCCTCATAACTTAACCCTCTAAGCCCCGCTATCATTCTGGTGAAAGTGGGGGTGAATGAGGGAGTGCTGCACTGTTGGAGGTGCTGTCCCTCAGGTGAGATGTTAAACAGAGGCTTCACACATGAAGAATGGCTATTTTGGTGAGGTATCAGAGATAACAGCACAAACCTTAGAATCTGGCCTTTATTGTTCAGCATCATACAAGTCAACTGAGCCATCAGGTAGTTCTTACCCCAGTGCTTGAGCAATTCAGAAATGACCTCAAGAGAAGAGCCCCAGCAAACCGTGACTGCATCACGTTGTGTGTGAATAATAATACTAGTACTGTACCTGCAGTGTGCAGAAGGTCTGAGTGAAGGGCTCCATTCGGACAAGGTAAGAAGCGACAATTATTGCTGAAGAATAATGAGTGCAGTAGTGACATCGTACAGACAAGTCCTCTGCAAGAAATCAAACAATTTCAATTGGTCAGTAAGGTACCGCAAGATCAAGCTAAGAAATGACATTTGTAGAAAGAGAATAGGACCTATATACTAGGAGTGAGCTGTTCAGTCCCTCGAGTCTGCTCCGCCATTCGATTAGATCATGGCTGAGCTGTTCCTCAACTCCGTTTACCCGCCTCAGCTGCATTTGGAAGTGGAAATCTGGAATTCACTCCCCCAAAAGGCTGCGGCTGCTGGGTCCATTGAAGTTTCAAGACTGAGATCGGTAGGTTTTTGTTAGGTAAGGGTATCAAGGGATGTGGAGCAAAGGTGGGTAAATGAGTTGAGGTACAGATCAGCTGTGATCTAACAGAATGGCGGAGGAGGTTTGAGGGGCTGAATGGCCGACTGTGGAGGCTTATGTCTTATGCCTCTTCACCGGGAGGGAACAGGACCTACATACCATAGGTGAGAATGGAACCTATGCAACTTTGGTCTGATGGGAGCTATATACCAGGATTGAGAATGGGAACTATACACCAGCGGTGAGAATGAGATCTCCATACCTGGGTAAGAATGGGTGGATACCCAACTGAGAGGATAGAAAGACAAGAAAGACTTGCATTTCTATAGCGCCTTTCATGACCTCTGGATGTCCCAAAGCTCTTTACAGCCAATGAAGTACTTTTTGAAGTGTTGTCACTGTTGTAATGTAGGAAATGTGGCAGCCAATTTGCGCACAGCAAGCTCCTACGAACAGCAATGTGATAATGACCAGATAATCTGTTTTTTTGTGATGTTGATTGAGGGATAAATATTGGCCAGGACACCAGGGATAACTCCCCTGCTCTTCTTCAAAATAGTGCCACGGGATCTTTTACGTCCACCTGAGAGAGCAGACGGGGCCTCGGTTTAACGTCGCATCCGAACGACGCCGCCTCCGACAGTGCTGCGCTCCCTCAACACTGCACTGGAGTGTCAGCCTAGCTTTTTGTGCTCAAGTCTCTGGAGTGGGACTTAGAACCCACAACGTTCTGACTCTGAGGCAAGCGTGCTACCCACTGAGCCATGGTTGACACTGTAATGGGCTGCAAGGAGGCTGAAACTGTCTATCAGACAGGGGTTCGAACAGGACAGTGAGCGCGTGGCCTGGAATCAACTCAAAGTTCAATAAATTGTAGGGATACCAAAAGATTAACATGTTCATCCATGACAAAACACGAGTCACCATTACGGCATTTAGATACCATGTTCTCTAGGCCCTAATCTTGTGTATTGTAAGCTAACAAATATTAAGGGTATGTTTGGGAGCCTTATTGTTTGTTTCTCATTGTTCACCAAAACCAGAAGATAAATTTACCACATCAGAAATAAGAGAAAAACAGTTTAAAGAATAAGCTTACAGCGCAAGCAGTCTTCACTAATGCCTAGATTATAGATTACAACCAAAAGCACAACAGCAAGCGCATTCCGCAATTTCACTGCGACTGTTCTGTAATTTAATTCAGCTGAAACTTTGAACGCCCAAGGAGGGTGTGCAGGAATAAGTTCCAACCAATTAAATTTATGTCATTGCGTTGTAAGGTTATTATTCTCGGTATGCCCCTGGTAAAGCCACCTTCTGCTTCCCTTCATCTGAAATATTTAAAACACATGGAAAGATTAAAGAAGGTGACTCCGTGAGGTTATGAACAGCGGGCGGTGTTACCAGAGATTATTGTGCGCTGGGACTATTTACAAAGTTCTCTCACAATCGAAAGCACCTTGGTGTCAGCCATGCCTCAGTGGGTACCACTCTCGCCTCAGGGGTCAGGAGGTTGTGGGTTCAGGTCCCACTCCAGAGATATGAGCGAGAAATCTAGGCTGACACTCCCAGTGCAGTGCTGAGGGAGTGCTGCACTGACGGAGGTGCCGTCTTACGGATGAGACGTTAAACCGAGGCCCCGTCTGCCCCCTCAGGGGGACGTAAAAGATCCCCATGGCAATAATTCGAAGAAGAGCAGGGGAGTTCTCCCTGGTGTCCTGGCCAACATTTATCCCTTAATCAACATCACTAAAAACAGATTATCTGGTCATTATCACATTGCTGTTTGTGGGAGCTTGCTGTGCGCAAATTGGCTGCCGCGTTTCCTACATTACAATAGTGGCTACACTTCAAAAAGTACTTAATTGGCAGTAAAGCACTGTGATTATATAGGGCCCTGGTGAGACCACACCTGGAGCATTGTGTACAGTTTTGATCTCCTTACCTAAGGAAGGATATACTTGCTATAGAGGGGGTGCAACGAAGGTTCACCAGACTGATTCTGATAGAGATGGGGGGATTGTCCTATGAGGAGAGATTGAGTAGACTAGGCCTATATTCTCTAGAGTTTAGAAGAATGAGAGGCGATCTCATTGAAACATACAAAATTCTTACAGGGCTTGACAGGGTAGACGCAGGGAGGATGTTTCCCCTGGCTGAGGAGTCTAGAACCAGGGGTCACAGTCTCAGAATAAGGGGTCGGCCATTTTGGACTGAGATGGGGAGAAATTTCTTCACTCAGAGGGTGGTGAATCTTTGGAATTCTCTACCCCAGAGGGCTGTGGAGACTCAGTTGTTGAGTATATATTAAGAAAGTGATCGATAGGTTTTTGGATATTAAGGGAATCAAGGGATATGGGGATGGTTCAGGAAAGTGGAGATGAGGTAGAAGATCAGCCATGATCTTATTGAATGGTGGAGCAGGCTCGAGGGGCCGAATGGCCTACTCCTGCTCCTATTTCTTATGTTCTTATGGGACATCCTGAGGTTGTGAAAGGTGCTGTATAAATGCAAGGCTTTCTTATAGTACTTTCAAAAAAAACACATAATGAATGTTACAAGCCATAAAGTAGCATTGCTAGTGGGAATTCCAGCCAATACATATCAGGAAATCGTGGCTGCATGCTCACGATTTTCCAATACCTGCTGAGCCACTACTTGCGGTGCGGGTTCTTGTCAAATTTACCCTCAGGAGTTCCATTAAAGTCATTCACAGTGGAACCTTTGCTATTTGCTGTATCGAAGGAGATCTCACTCTACTGCTCCCGCATGGATAATGGCAACTATTGGATAATTGACTGTCCCCAAATCTCCATTCAATGGATTTCCTGTACTCTTTTCTGTTTTAAACTGAAGATATTTCTTTTAATACATCCTGGCAGCCGCAGCTCCCCTCAGTCCCCACCCCCCCCGAGTGAAATTCTGACAGCCCTGTCTTTTGGAACCATTCATGAGATTGTGGATAATAGGCGTCCAGATAATAACCAAAGGTCACCTGTACATCATTAAAAGTTTTAACATAAACCTTGAGCATTCAAACAAAAAGCTGATTTACTCAGCTCTGTTAACCTGGAAGGGCTTAATGCGCTCAGGAAGTAAATAACTCATCAGTGAGAATATATTACTCTCAACTCGCAAACACCGTACTGCAAAATGGGAATAAAAAGGGAGGGGGCAGGGTAGAACAGAGTTGATACTTCACTGGTACTCTAAGAAGCTAAACGTCCCCAACCTCATGTACATCACCACCACAAGGTTAAATAAAACGTTATGTCACTGAGGTTTCAGTCCCTAAAATATAACTACTTATTATAGCCAACTATGATGCCTTTAATGGCATATAGAAAATGGACACACCCGTGTAGAAGGATATCTAAGAATAGATGCCACCATTTTTTTTAAAAGGAGAAGTTCCAAATTGGGCTGGCCATTAATTGGGGTTTTTCAGATGAGACCTTAAACCAAGGCCCGGTCTGCCCTCACAGGTAAGCCTGAAAGATCCCATTTCAGCAGAGGAGTTCTCCCGATGTCCTGCCCAACACTTCGCCCTCAAACATCGTCACTAAAACAAACTATCTGGCCGCTCGTCTCATGGCTGTTCGTGGGACCTCGCTGTGTGCAAGTTGGCTGTTATGTTTGCCTACATTACAAGAGTGACTCCACTTCAACAGTACTTTGTGAACTGCTTCGCAACTTCCTGAGGCTGTGAAAGGCGCTATATAAATATAGGTACGTGCTTTCTGTAAAACAAAGAGCAAAATACTGGCAATCTGAAGTAAGAACAGGAAATGCTGGGAACGCTCAGCGTCTGTGGCGAGAGAATGGTAAGGTTAACGTTTCAGGCCAGTGGTTTTTCGTCAGAACCAGATGTTACAGGTGAACAGCTTATAATGAGGAGCAGAGCCAGGGAATGGGGTTGTGGGCTGGTGTTTGGGATAGCGATCCCCTATTGGTAGACAGCCGGTGGGATGGTCTTTTACCTCCACCATATCCTAGGCCACGGAAGCCTCCTCCACTTTGCCAGATGTTCCACGCTTCCCTTCCCCTCTGCTATTCTGCTGTAACCATTCACACATCATCTGAGTCTCGGATGCAACTTTGTTTCTCTAATTTATCTCATTATTGCCTCCTATTGTCATATAACTACACTTCTTTCATCTCCTGTCCTCCACCTGATCACGGACCATTCTTCTTATTCTCCCCGCCCCCTCCTCCCTGGCTGTTCCTCAGTATAAACTGTTCATCTGTAACATATTCTAAATTTATTCTTGGGATGTAGGCGTCGCTGGCAAGGCCAGCATTTATTGCCCATCCCTAATTCCCCTTGAGAAGGTGGTGGTGAGCCACCTTCTTGAACCGCTGCAGTCCGTGTGGTGAAGGTACTCCCACAGTGCTGTTAGGGAGGGAGTTCCAGGATTTTGACTCAGTGATGGCGAAGGAACGGCGATATATTTCCAAGTCAGGATGGTGTGTGACTTTGAGGGGAACTTGGAGGTGATGATGTCCCCATGCGCCTGCTGCTCTTGCTCTTCTAGATGGTAGAGGTCGCGGAGAAACATCTGCTAGCAGGTGGTAGAGAAACATCTCCTGTTTCTGATGAAAGGTCACTGACCTGAAATCTTAACCCTACCTTTCTCCACAGATGCTACCTGACCTGCTGAGTGTTTTCGGCATTATCTGTTTCTCTTTCTTGTTTTGCAATCTATCCTGGCTCACATCGCAAAACACAGAACAACGACAACAGGTTTCCTTCTGAAATACCAGCAATACCAATTTGGGTAAAATAAGAGGGGAAGATTTCACCTGTTTGTTACTTGTAGTGATGAATTGTAATGGCTGACAGAGGGTAACTGGAAAGTCCAGTGTGGTACAGAGCTGTACAGACCAGGTACAGAGCTGTACAGACCAGGATAATCCTAGGTTCAACTCATGATCTATGTTGAGTTAGCTGGTCAATCAAAGCCACAATAAGGAGCGCAACATCATCACCACTGGGCTGGCGAAGGGATGAATCAGCTACGACTTTGATGAGTGACACTGGGTGACATGAATCAGTCATTCATGAAAGAAAGACTTATGAAATAATACTGAGTGGCCTATGGGTGGCGCTGTCCAGGGAGAGTATAAATACTCGGGCAGGGGCCCAGCTTGCACAGGACATTCTTAACAGGAACGAGTGAAGGACATAACTAGACCTCCATGTTGTAAAACAGTTGATTAAAGCTTTGTTTAATGCTTAGACCAAGTGCCTAGTAGTTTTCTTACGTCACTGGGTATTAGATATTTGGTTCAAAAACAGAATTATTTCTAACCCTTACTATTGTAACAATCTGCCCATTGAGGGGCCAAGCCGATTTAATTATTGGATACCCAACCCAGTGACACATGTGTTTGGGTCAGAATCTTGACTACTGCCAAGCTCACCTCGAGGGCTGTCTGTGCTGGAGGTTACAGAGGAGTTTGAGACTCAAGCTGTCCAGACTTTCCAATCAAGGGAGGGAGAAGAGTCTGAAGCAGTGGTGGGGAACCGAAACAAAGGTGTGTGGGGTGAGGAGTGAGGTATTAACTGAACATTAATCACAGAGTGCTAAAGAAGTCAAACACCAAGATACCAGCAAGGAGGTCAGTGTGAACTGCTAAAGAAGCAGCTACAGTTAGGGTTGGACTTTATTATTTTACTCAGCACTCTACTGATGTCATTTCCAGGAACATTAGGAACAAGAGGAGGCCATTCAACCCCTCGAGCCTGTTCCATCAGTCAATCAGATCATGGCTGATCTGCACCTCAACTCTATTTATCCACCTTGATACCCTTACCTAACAAAAATCTATCTAAGGTTGTGGGTTCAAATCCCACTCCAGGGACTAGAGCACATAAAGCTAGGCTGACACTCCAGTGCAGTGCTGAGGGAGTGCTGCACTGTCAGAGGTGCCGCCTTTCGGATAAGACGTTAAACCGAGGCCCCGTCTGCCCTCTCAGGTGAACGTAAAAAATCCCATGGCACTATTTCGAAGAAGAGCAGGGGAGTTATCCCCGGTGTCCTGGCCAATAGTTATCCCTCAACCAACATAACAAAAAAAAAACAGATTATCTGGTCATTATCACATTGCTGTTTGTGGGAACTTGCTGTGCGCAAATTGGCTGCCGCGTTTCCCACATTACAACAGTGACTACACTTCCAAAGTACTACATTGGCTGTAAACTGCTTTGGGATGTCCGGTGGTCATGAAAGGCGCTACAGGAAACTTTGTGATATCCGGCACCGACGGGACCGGCGTGTTGCCGATCTATCAAAACTGCCGGACATACAAAGTTAATGTTGAAGCATATGGGGGTTTCCATCTCCGTATCTGACAACAAACACTGTTGCTTAGCAACAGCTTCTAAAGAGTCGTCTGGAGCTGCAAGTGTCTCTCGCTGAAGCTGTTGCTCTAGCTACAGACCTTGCAGTGGCTGACTGGGGAAAAAAAAGAACGAGATCTAAAAAAAACTTACAGAAAACGGCTCCTGATTTTTGCCGTTAGATCGAGTATTCCGGACATACAACCTCCGGATAAACCAAAGTTTCCTGTATATAAATGCAAGTCTTTCTTTCTTTCTAACTTAGTCCTGTAAGCTCCAATTGGCCAGACATCCACAGCCTTTTGAGGGAGAGAATTCCAGATTTCTACTACCCTTTGTGTGAAAAGTATTTTGCTTCTGAATGGCCAAGCTCTAATTTTAAGATTAGGTCCCCACATTCTGGAGTCTCCCCACCAGAGGAAATAGTTTCTCTGTATCCACCCCTATCGAATCCTTTTTCACATTTTGAACAAATATATTCATCTTTCATTCTTTTTAGTCTCCTCTCTCCTCGGTTTCCTGTGACAATACTAACCATCATTATCTACTTCAAAATATCGCTTGATGAATTTATCCTTCCTTTCCTCTGTTTGTGCTCCCATGGGCTTCGTGAGATCCCGGAATGTCTTTGCATTCGTCAGATCCAACTCCTAGGAACAAAAACAAACATGGTCGGTAAAAAAAATGGCATAAATATTCATTGTTGTTCCAACTCTCGGGAGCTAATGCCAAATATGCCAACTTGAGGTTAATTGAAGTACTTGTATTATGTAAACAGTTTATGTGATATTTCACTGAAAAGGGTCTGAACTGTACATGCACGAGAAAGCTGGTAACTGTTTGACGTTGGTTCCAGTATTATACAGAGAATACATATTGGCCCGTAATTTCCGATAATAGGCTTCCTGCGTGCGGATGTCTCCTATTGGGAAAAAATCTTAACTGAGGGCTCCCGAGGTGTGGCCATTTCCGATGCTGGGCCTCTCCACAGTCGAAATGCGCAGGGCGCAGGTATCCCAGGGGCGCATGCGGTTCGCAAGCATCCCTGGGATCACGTGGGCCAGGCCAGCTAATAGGAGAAGGGAATCATACTTCTGACAGATAGACCTGTCAAAGGTGTGAATGGAGATCACCCCAAAAACATATCAAAACATTAAATACATTTTTTAAAAACCATCATGTTTTAAAAATTAGTTAAAATTACATTAAATTAAAATGTAATTCTTTGAAAAAAATAATTAAAGTTTTTTACGGGGCTAAAAATAAATTAAAGTATTTTTAAATTATAAATGAGTGATTTTTTAAAAACTTTTTTAAACTCTTAGGCGTAAGGCCTGCTTTTACCAGGCGTAAGATTTTTAAGTGATTTCAGCGGGCGGAGGTTCTGCAGAAAGCGGAACTCTCCCCCCGCAGAGGCCCTTCTCCAGGGCAGGCGTCCGATCTGTCCAGAGGATTCTTGACAGATCAGAAGTGTCGGTTTTCAGCGCACGCACTTCGCACGCTCAAAACCAGCATTTCCGATGTTCCTACGGGTGTGTACACAGCCCGTACACACCCGTAGGCATCGGAAAATACGGGCCATTACATCCATAGCAAAATACTGCGGATGCTGGAAATCTGAAATACAAACAGAAAATGCTGGAAATGCTCAGCAGGTCAGGCAGCATCTGTGGAGAGAGAAACAGAGTTAACGTTTCAGGCCGATGACCTTTCATCAGAAAGTTCTATCGTCAGTTCTGACATAGGATCATGAATACGAAGGTGCAGAAATGGATCCGTGTGGATTTTACCATTGAATTCAAAAAATAAGGTACAAACCCAAACCCCATAACACAGCAAGACTTTTCTTTTATTTGTTCACCACATCACAAGATAGGTACGGATGAGGACGGCCATTCGGCCCATCTTAGTGTGTCCACCCAGAAGTTCCCCTGATGTCCGGGCCCATATTCCTCCCTCAACCAGTGCAGATTAACTGATCATTTATCCCATTAGCTGCTTGTGGGATCTTGCTGTGCCCAAGTCGGCTGCTGTGTTTGCCTACATAACAACAGTGTCTGCAATTAAAAGATAACTCATGGGCAGTGCAGTGCGCGAGGGTGTCGAATAAATACAAGTTCTCGCATGGCGCTATTTTCATAGATTCATAGAAGATAGGAGCGGGAGTAGGCCATTCGGCCCCTCGAGCCTGCTCCGCCATTCAATGAGATCATGGCTGATCATCCAATTTCAGTACCCTGTCCCTGCCTTCTCCCCATATCCCTTGATCCCTTTAGCCTCAAGAAATATATCCAACTCTTTCTTGAATATATTTAATGAACTGGCCTCCACCGCCCTCTGTGGCAGAGAATTCCACAGGTTCACCACTCTCTGGGTGAAGAAATTCCTCCTCATTTCAGTCCTAAATGGCTTACCCCTTATCCTTAGACTATGACCCCTGGTTCTGGACTCCCCGGCCATCAGAAACATCCTTCCTGCATCTAGTCTGTCCAGACCTGCCAGAATTTTATAGGTTTCGATGTGATCCCCTCTCAATCTTCCAAACTCCAGTGAGTATAAGCCCAATCGACACAATCTCTCATCATACGTTATTCCTGCCATCCCAGGTATCAGCCTGGTGAATCTTCGCTGCACTCCCTCCATGGCAAGAACGTCCTTCCTCAGGAAAGGTGACCAAAACTGCACACAATACTCAAGGTGCGGTCTCACCAAGGCCCTGTACAACTGTAGCAAGACATCCTTGTTCCTGTACTCGAACCCTCTTGCTACGAAGGCCAACATACCATTTGCCTTCTTAACCGCCTGCTGCACCTGCATGCTTACCTTCAGTGACTGGTGCACAAGAACACCCAGGTCTCTTTGCACTTCCCCTTCTCTCAATCTACTATTGCCATTCAAATAATAATCTGCCTTCCTGTTTTTGCCACCAAAGTGGATAACCTCACATTTATCCACATTATAGTGCATTTGCCATGTTTCTGCCCAATCACCCAACCTGTCCAAATCGTACTGGAGTTTCACGACATCCTCCTCACAGCTTACCCTCCCACCCAGCTTTGTGTCGTCTGCAAATTTGGAGATATTACATCCAATTCCCTCGTCCAGATCATTAATATATATTGTGAACAGCTGGGGTCCTAGGACCGATCCTTGCGGTACCCCACTAGTCACTGCCTGCCACTCAGAAAACGACCCGTTTATTCCAACTCATTGCTTTCTGTCCGCCAACCAGTTCTCTATCCAAGTTAATACCTTGCCCCCAATCCCATGTGCCTTAATTTTGCACGCTAATCTCTTATGTGGGACCTTATCGAAAGCCTTCTGAAAGTCCAAATACACCACATCCACTGGTTCTCCCTTATCTATTTTACCAGTTACATCCTCAAAAAATTCCAATAGATTAGTCAAGCATGATTTACCTTTTGTAAATCCATGTTGACTTTGTCCGATCCTGTCACTGCTTTCCAAGTGCTCTGCTATTACATCTTTTATAATAGACTCTAGCATTTTCCCCACTACCGATGTCAGGCTTACCAGTCTATAATTCCCCGCTTTCTCTCTACCACCTTTTTTGAATAGTGGGGTAACATTAGCTACCCTCCAATCCATGGGTACCGTTCCAGAGTCTATCGAGTTCTGGAAGATGACCAGCAATGCATCTACTATCTCTAGGGCCACTTCCTTAAGTACCCTGGGATGTAGACCATCAGGCCCTGGGGATTTATCGGCCTTCAGTCCCATCAATTTTCCTAACACCATTTCCCTACAAATACTGATTTCTTTCAGTTCCACCCTTTCATCAGACCCTATGTTCCCCGGCATCTCTGGGAGGTTATTTGTGTCCTCCTTTGTGAAGACAGAACCAAAGTATGCATTTAGTTGGTCTGCCATTTCTTTGTTTCCCATTATAAATTCCCCTGATTTTATCGCTTACCTCAGAGTCATAATCAGCAAGAATCCAGGGGAACACTGGATACTGCATCAGATCGTTATAAGTCCGCCCAGCCAAAGTGTTCAGATGCATGAGGTACTCAAAGTTGCTGATCTCTCCTTTCTGCCACACAGAGGGGGGAAAAAAGTTCATTTCAAAAATGCATTGCGATTAATGTCTTATTGAATTTCCTATTACAAGATAGAAAGCAACTGCAAAACAAATACTTTTAGAGCATTCTGAGCTGTATTTTGTAGTGCATTTGTGGTTAGGGTTTTTAACACTGATGGTACAAAAATGATCAGCGAGCATAACAGTATAACCAATACCTCTGACTCTCTCGATAGCGGTAATATGCTATGCTTTAAATGTCAGGCACTAGGATGCCACGAGTGTAAACACAATAGATCGACCCTGCATATTTGCCTAACATAGCAGTTATGCTACTTACATTGCATTGCTGCAACACCAGGACTACATTGCAGCAACGTTCCCTGTAATTTTTTTTTCCCCTTAAGGCCCATTCAAAATACTGCACATGCGCGGTTTTCCCTATTTAAAAGCCAGTGAGCCGGCTGCGCGGGAGCTGCAGAGCGCGGCGCGGTCACGTAGCTTAAAGGGAACATTGCATTACAGCAGTGCAAAATGTGCAGTATAACTGCAGCCAGACACAAGAGCATTTGAAATAGGAGCAGGAGTAGGCCATTCGGCCCCTCAAGCCTGCTCCAACATTCAATAAGATCGTGGCTGATCTTCGACCTCAAATCCACTTTCCCACCCGATCCCCATATCCCTTGATTCCCTTAGTGTCCAACAATCTATCGATCTCAGCCTTGAATATAGACAAAGATTCAGCATCCACAGCCCTCTGGGGTAGAGAATGCCAAAGATTCACAACCCTCTGAGTGAAGAAATTTCTCCACATCTCAGTCCTAAATGGCCAACCCCTTATCCTGAGACTGACCCCTAGTTCTAAACTCTCCAATCAGGGGAAATAGCCTCTCAGCATCTACATTGTCAAGCCTTCTTAAGAATTTTATACTTCTGTATAGAATTTGGTGTCTGACGTGAGGTTACCTGGAAGAGGCAGTCTTGGATCGGTCCAGAGTGAACACGCACTCCGTCAACTCTGCTGGATTGTGCTCGCTTCACTAAAATTAAAAATTCTACCAGCATTTGGGCTGGGCAAGAAGAGCTCCCGCAGCGTGTTCAGGGCTTTGAGCACACTGTGAGTTGGCAGTATAACTCCGTACAACTGGCTCACACTATCCTCAAAATACTACCAGTGTCAAACTGAGGAACCATTCGTGCTTTTTAACTGCAAAGATTAACCCTCGACAAATGTTATTTAAACACAAAGTTGTAATACTGGCCCACTGAGGATAGGAATCTAGCTATCGGCACGAGGAGACAGATCCTTTGAAATAATAATACCATGATAAAAGCAAGGGCCTTTTAAAAAAAATCGTTCATGGGATATGGGTGTTGCTGGCATGGCCAGCATTTATTGCCCATCCCTAATTGCCCTTGAGAGCTTGCTAGGCCATTTCAGAGGGCTGTTAAGAGTCAACCGCATTGCTGTGGGTCTGGAGTCACATATCGGCCAGACCGGGTAAGGACGGCAGATTTCCTTCTCTAAAGGACATTAGTGAACCAGATGAGTTTTTACAACAATCCGGTAGTTTCATGGTCACCATTACTGATACTAGCTTTTTATTCTAGATTTAATTAGTTATGAATTTTAATTCCCTAGCTGCCATGGTGGGATTATGAACTCACGTCTCTGGATCATTAGTCCAGGCTGCTGGATTACTAGTCCAGTGACATTACCACAATGCTACCGTACCCCCTGCACAAAACAGAAAATTAGGTCGAAGCCCTTGATTCAGCCAATCCACCTATTTTACTCACATTGGTATAACCCACGATCAGGAACATGGGCATTGAATGGAATGGATTATTCTCCGAGCAGGTAAAAACCCAAAGGAAAATCAGGCAGCAGTCTCACCGCCCAGCCCGACAATGAACGGTGAGGAAAGGTGATCTTACCTGCCATTTCTGTGTAACTCCTTTCTCTCCTAATGTTCTTCTGTGTAAGGGAAAAAATAAATGGGAGGGTTTTAATTAACAAATCACATTTACACACAGCTCTCTGCTAGGTTTTCAAGGAATGCAATGGGATTAATATCAGCACTTGAACAGCAAAGTAGGATATTTGGTTTGTGTAATTCCATACTTGAACTTACTCTATATTGTACCAGCTTGGTAGTGAGGGAATACACACAGTCAAGGCTCTACAGAGGGTAAAAGTTATAGTCAGTGCTGTTCTCTTACAAATACTAAACATTGTACCACGTTCGCCTCATTGGGGGCTTGAACCTGTTTATTTTAGTTAGTGCCACTGCAGTAACGTGAAAACAAATATTCTACTAGCACAAGAAAAATTCCAGTTAGAACGGTGCCGACTGCAATTGTTAAATAGAAACATAGAAGATAGGAGCAGGAGTCGGCCATTCGGTCCCTCGAGCCTGCTCCGCCATTCAATGCGATCATGGCTGATCATCCAAATTCAATACCTGTCCCTGCTTTCTCCCCATATCCCTTGATCCCCTTTAGCCTTAAGAAATATATCTAATTCCTTCTTGAATATATTTAATGAATTGGCCTCATCTGTCTTCTGTGGTAGAGAATTCCATAGGTTCACCACTCTCTGGGTGAAGAAATTCCTCCTCATCTCAGTCCTAAATGGCTTACCCCTTATCCTTAGACTGTGACCCCTGGTTCTGGACTCCCCCGCCATCGGGAATAGTCTTCCTGCATCTAGTCTGTCTAGTCCTGTTAGAATTTTATAAGTTTCAATGAGATCCCTTTTCATTCTTCTAAACTCTAGCGAATATAAGTCTAATCGACCCAATCTCTCTTCATACGTCATTCCTGCCATCCCAGGTATCAGTCTGGTGAATCTTCGCTGCACTCCCTCCATGGCAAGAACATCCTTCCTCAGATAAGGCGACCAAAACTGCACACAATACTCAAGGTGTGGTCTCACCAAGGCCCTGTACAACTGCAGCAAGGCATCCTTGCTCCTCCACTTGAATCCTCTCGCTATGAAGGCCAATATACCATTTGCCTTCTTAACCGCCTGCTGCACCTGCATGCTTACCTTCAGCGACTGGTGCACAAGGACACCCAGGTCTCGTTGCACTTCCCCTTTTCCCAATCTCTTGCCGTTCAGACAATAATCTGCCTTCCTGTTTTTGCCACCAAAGTGGATAACCTCGCATTTATCCACATTATACTGCATCTGCCATGCATCTGCCCAATCGCCCAACATGTCTAAATAGTACTGGAGTTTCTCTGCATCCTCCTCGCAGCACACACGCCCACCCAGCTTTGCGTTGTCTACAAACTTGGAGATATTACATCTAGTTCCCTCGTCTAGATCATTAATATATATTGTGAATAACTGGGGTCCTAGCAACGATCCCTGCGGTACCCCACTAGTCACTGCCTTCCACTCGGAAAAAGACCCATTTATTCCAACTTTTTGCTTCCTGTCTGCCAACCAGTTTTCTATCCAAGTCGGTACCTTGCCCCCAATCCCATGTGCTTTAACTTTGCACACTAGTCTCTTATTGTGGTAAACCACTGTTTGTATTCCTGTTTGTCCTGTTTGTATTCCACTGTGTACATGCCTGGACATGCCTCGGCTGACTCCTCCCACAGGTCCTAGTATAAAGGTGACTGCTCCCCAGCCCTTGTATCCTGGACCGGTCGACCACTCGAGGCAGACCTCCATTCTGTTGTTAATAAAAGCCTTTGGTTACTCTTCTAACTCTCAGTCTTTTATGAGTAATTGATAGCGCATCAATTTTATTAACAACATTTTTATAATGGAGAAGATCCTCACACCAGCATGCCTGGACTTAGATCATCGGGAGGCGGACTCATCCACCAAGTTTACTCACTGGCTTAAGTGTTTCGAAAAATTCCTGACCGCCTCCGAAGCAATCAAATCGGACGAGGACAAATTGGATGTCCTGACCTCCAAAGTGAACCACCGAGTGTACTCGGTCATCCAAGACGCGACCTCGTACGCGGACGCTATCAAGCTCCTCAAGGACCAGTACACGCGCCCAGTGAACGAAGTGTACGCCAGGCACCTCCTGGGGAGTCGTAAACAACAACCTGGGGAATCGACCGTGGAATACCTTCAGGCACTGTCTGTGCTTGGCCGGGCCTGTGGTTGTAAGGATGTAAAGGCCGCCGTGTACACAGAGGAACTTATCCGGGACGCTTTTGTAGCGGGCCACAGATCCAATTACACCCGACAGCGACTGTTGGAGCAGAGTAACCTCGACCTCAACAAGGCCTCTGAACTCGCACTATCGTTGGATGCAGCCTACCAGGGCATGGATGCCTACTCCTCTGCACCGTGGACGCCGCGGGGAATGACAGCCTGGGACACGGTAGGACCACCTCATAGCGCCGTGCCACCCCAGCCACACCCCAACAACGGCCCAACTACCGCAGCAGTGTCCCAAGGCCAGACAGCAGTGCCCCAAGGCCAGAAATGCTACTTCTGTGGCCAGGCAAAACACCCCAGAGCGCGCTGCCCGGCGAAAAACGCGATCTGCTCGGGCTGCGGGAAGAAGGGACACTACACTAGCGTCTGCAGGGCCAAAGCCACCCCGAACCCCAGCAGCGCCGCGTGTGGGCCATGCGGGCCGCCATCTTGGACCTCCCCGGCCATGTGCGAATCACCGGTACAGCAGCCATTTTGGACGCCTCCAGCCACATGGGGATCATGGACGCCGCCATCTTGGACGACAGCCGGGACGCAGCAGGCCCCCGACACCGCCTCATCTGATACCCGCAGCGACACGCCGACCCCTACGCTGGCATCCGTTACACTGGACCAAGCGAGACCGCACCAACTGGCCAGTTCCACAATGGACATTAAGGTAAATGGTCACGATACAATCTGCCTTTTTGACTCTGGGAGCACGGAGAGCTTCATCCACCCCGACACGGTGCGGCGTTGCTCTCTCCCAGTCCTGCCTGCGCAACAGCGGATTTCTATGGCCTCCGAGTCCCAGTCGGCGGACATCGGCGGCTACTGCGTGGTGACACTCGTAGTAGACGGGACCGTGTACGATCATTTTAAACTTCTGGTCCTGCCTGACCTCTGCGCTGCCGTCCTGCTGGGGTTAGATTTTCAGTGCCACCTTAAAAGTGTTACGATGGCGTACGGTGGACCCCTACCCCCACTCACAGTCCACAGCCAGCAGCTTCCAAACTGCCCGCCGCGCACCAGGTGCAACCTCTCCACACTCAGAGTCACCCCCCCCCAACTGTTTGCTAACCTCACCCCCGACTGTAAGCCCATCGCCACAAAGAGCAGGCGATACAGTGCCGGGGACAGGGTTTTCATTAAAACCGAAGTGGAGCGGCTCCTGAAAGAAGGGATTATTGAGGGCAGCACCAGCCCCTGGCGAGCCCAGGTTGTGGTCGTTAAGACCGGCGAGAAGCAGCGCCTGGTCATCGACTACAGCCAGACAATAAATCGCTACACCCTGCTGGACGCCTACCCACTCCCCCGTATAGCTGATATGGTCAACCAGATCGCGCAGTACCGCGTCTTCTCGACCATTGACCTGAAATCAGCGTACCACCAGCTCCCCATCCGCCCTGAGGACCGCCAGTACACTGCCTTTGAGGCAAACGGCCGCCTCTATCACTTCCTTAGGGTTCCCTTTGGCGTCACCAACGGGGTCTCCGTCTTCCAAAGGGAGATGGACCGGATGGTAGATCAAAATGCGTTGCAGGCCACTTTCCCATATCTGGACAATGTGACCATCTGCGGCCGTGACTTGCAGGACCATGACGCAAACCTCGAAAAATTCCTCCGCACCGCCCAACTCCTAAACCTGACATATAACAAAGAGAAGTGCATATTCCGCACAAACCGCCTCGCCATCCTTGGCTGTGTTGTGGAACACGGAGTCATCGGCCCCGACCCCGACCGGATGCGTCCCCTTATGGAACTTCCACTGCCCCACTGCCTCAAGGCCCTGAAGAGGTGCCTAGGGTTTTTCTCCTATTACGCCCAGTGGGTCCCCTACTATGCGGACAAGGCCCGTCCGCTGATCAAGTCCACCTCTTTTCCCTTGACGGCAGAGGCCCGCTTAGCCTTCCACCGTATCAAGGAGGACATTGCCAAAGCCACCATGCACGCAGTGGACGAATCCATCCCCTTCCAGGTGGAAAGCGACGCGTCTGACTTTGCCCTGGCCGCTACCCTCAATCAGGCGGGGAGACCCGTGGCCTTCTTTTCACGAACCCTCCAAGGCCCGGAGACCAGACACTCCGCTGTTGAGAAGGAGGCCCAGGCGATTGTGGAGGCTGTGCGTCATTGGAGGCACTACCTGGCCGGAAAACGATTTACCCTGCTCACTGACCAGCGTTCAGTTGCTTTTATGTTTAACAACAAGCAGAGGGGCAAAATCAAAAATGACAAGATCTTGAGGTGGAGAATCGAACTTTCCACCTACAACTACGAGATCTTGTACCGGCCCGGGAAGCTAAATGAACTCCCGGATGCGCTATCGCGTGGCACCTGCGCCAGCGCGCAGATCGATAGACTGCGGGCCCTCCACAATGACCTCTGCCACCCGGGGGTCACCAGGTTCTTCCACTTCATCAAGGCCCGCAACCTGCCTTACTCTATTGAGGTCAGGACCATGACCAGGAACTGCCAAGTCTGCGCTGAGTGCAAACCGCACTTTTATAGACCAGACAGGGCCCACCTGATAAAAGCCACTCGCCCCTTCGAGCGCCTGAGCGTCGATTTTAAAGGGCCTCTCCCCTCCTCCGACCGCAATGTGTACTTCCTCAATATTATTGATGAGTACTCCCGTTTCCCGTTCGCCTTCCCCTGCCCGGACATGACCAGTGCCACGGTCATTAAATGTCTGAACAACCTCTTCACCCTGTTCGGCTTCCCCAGCTATATCCATAGCGACCGGGGCTCATCGTTTATGAGCGACGAACTCCGTCAGTACCTGCTAACTAGGGGTATTGCCACAAGCAGGACCACCAGTTACAACCCCCGGGGGAACGGACAGGTGGAAAGAGAAAATGCGACAGTTTGGAAGGCCGTCCTGCTAGCCTTAAAGTCTAGGGGCCTTCCAACCTCCCGCTGGCAGGATGTGCTCCCCGATGTGCTCCACTCTATTCGGTCACTGCTCTGCACTGCCACTAACGCCACCCCTCATGAGAAAATGTTTGTCTTCCCAAGGAAGTCCACATCGGGGACATCGCTACCGCCATGGCTGACGTCCCCAGGGCCGGTCCTACTGAGAAGACACGTGAGGACCCATAAAACGGACCCCCTGGTCGAGAGGGTCGACCTCCTCCACGCCAACCCCCAGTATGCTTACATCGCATACCCGGACGGGCGGGAGGACACAGTCTCCATAAGAGACCTTGCACCCTCGGGGGCCGCAGTAACCCACTACCCACTACCACCCCCCCCCACGATCCGATATCCAGCCCCAGCAGACGGCAGGCCTGGGCCCCGCGACCCGCTCGACATCTACGAGGTCGACACGCCTGTGCCACAGCCTACGCTGGACTCGACGCCGGAAACTTCACTACCCCTGCCGTCGCCACGCAGATCACAGCGGCAGACAAGACCTCCGGAGAGACTCCAATACACTAACTTTTAATACACTTCACCCCGCCGGACTCAATTTTAAACAAGGGGTGAATGTGGTAAACCACTGTTTGTATTCCTGTTTGTCCTGTTTGTATTCCACTGTGTACATGCCTGGACATGCCTCGGCTGACTCCTCCCACAGGTCCTAGTATAAAGGTGACTGCTCCCCAGCCCTTGTATCCTGGACCGGTCGACCACTCGAGGCAGACCTCCATTCTGTTGTTAATAAAAGCCTTTGGTTACTCTTCTAACTCTCAGTCTTTTATGAGTAATTGATAGCGCATCACTTATGCGGGACCTTATCGAAAGCCTTCTGAAAGTCCAAATACACCACATCCACTGGTTCTCCCTTATCTATTCTACCAGTTACATCCTCAAAAAATTCCTATAGATTAGTCAAGCATGATTTACCTTTTGTAAATCCATGTTGACTTTGTCCGATCCTGTCACTGTTTTCCAAGTGCTCTGCTATTACATCTTTTGTAATGGACTCTGGCATTTTCCCCACTACCGATGTCAGGCTTACCGGTCTATAATTCCCCATTTTTTCTGTACCACCTTTTTTAAATAGTGAGGTTACATTAGCTACCCTCCAATCCATGGGAACTGTTCCAGAGTCTATACAATTTTGGAAGATGACCAGCAATGCATCTACTATTTCTAGGGCCACTTCCTTAAGTACTCTAGGATGTAGATTATCAGGCCCTGGGGATTTATCAGCCTTCAATCCCATCAATTTCCTGAACACCATTTCACTACAAATACTGATTTCATTCAGCATGAAATGTACTATAAAAGCTCCCATCTCACAGCTGATCATTTTCCTCAGGCAGAAGCTGTTGTTGACTGCATTGCTAGCACAGATTTAACTTTCTGCAGGCTGCAAGTGTTTCCAGTAAAGTCGCCATCCAGTGTCACCTCATTGGTAGAACTTCTCTCACCATTGACAGATAGCTTCCATCATCTCTACTTGACCTGCTATCTATTCCATCAGCATGGGTGCCATTTATACTGTCTCACCTTGGTCCTCAGAATCTGACCACGATGAGCCCCAACACCAGCAGCACCAGACACACCAGCAGCACTAACAACAACAGCACCAATCTTCTCCTCAACCACCTGATGCAGCACAGGACAGAGGGCATCAGCGCAGGGCTGCATTGCGACACCCTCAACACAGGGTATACAGGCAGAGAATGAGCTTCCTCAACATGACTGAGCAGCAGTGCCAAAGGAGGCTCAGGTTATCGCGCCCGGTCATCGCAGACATTTGCACATTGCTGGAGGAAGAGTTGCAGCCCAGAGGAGCAGGTGGACACTCCTTACCAGTGGCTGTCAAAGTCACCACCGCCCTCAACGTCTTTGTCTCAGGCACCTTCCAGGGATCTGCAGCAGACATTTGCGGCATCTTGCAGTCGGCCGCCCACAGATGCATCACACAGGTCACCGATGCCCTCTTTGACAAGTTAGCCAATTATATCAACTTTGCCACTGATGAAGCTATTATTACTGAGCAGGCGTTCGGCTTTGCCTCTCTGGCTGGCTTCCCATGGGTGCAGGGCATCATCGACTGCACACATGTGGCCATTAGGGCACCCCATCATAATCCAGGAGTCTTTGTCAACCGCGAGGGCTTCACTCCCTCAATATGCAGCTGGTCTGAAACCATAGGAAGATCCTCATGCATGTGTGCGCCAAATTCCCTGGCAGCTGCCATGACTCTTTCGTCCTTTGCCAATCCACCCTCCCTCAGCTCTTCGCTCCTCCAAGCTGGCTGCTTGGAGACAAGGGGTATCCACTGAAGGCATGGCTCATGGCACCCTTGAGGCCCAGGAGAGATATAATGAAAGCCGCGTTTCCACCAGATGTGTCATAGAGCAGACAATAGGCATGCTCAAAATGCACTTCAGATGCCTTGACAGATCTGGAGGAGCCCTTCAGTATGCACCAGCCAGGGTCACCAGAATCGTCATGCTCTCCTGCGCCCTGCACAACATCGCGCAGCAGCGAGGATTAGCGCTGCATGAGGAGCAAGGCACTGAGTGCACAGCCTCTTCAAAGGAGGAGGAGGAGGAGGAGGAGCATCAGCTGGAAGACAAGGAGGAGCAGGAGCTGGAGGAACCTGCGGTACAGAGGGCACCAGCACCCGACCACCTTGCTGCCCGGAAGGCCAGGAATGGCCTCATCATGGCCAGATTTACTTAACTTTATGCAGTACACCCTGGCTGCCACATGCTGCGCCAAGTTGATACCGCCCCACACCAACACCATAACCATCCCTACAATGACCAAGCCATTCCTTTCACACTGACCACCATTGCTGGGGGTACCGTTATGTCTCACCATTCACTGCACCTCACTAAGCTACTTCCAAAGGTGCAGACAAATTTGTCCAAGACTAGAAAGTGGTGAAAATAAAGATTTTTATGGTTGAGATCAAATTAATGGAAACTTGACATTAACATTAAATAAAACACCCAAGTGGCTATCCTTGTGAATCTACTTGTGTGTCATCTTTCTCTTATGTGTGCTTCTATGAAGTGCAACCCCTGTGGCTTCAGCAGAGGTAGAGGCAGGCTGCTCACTTCCCTGCTGCGACTGCTTAGACACTCTCGGCGGACGTGCTCTGGGTTTTGGAGCCTGTGATGACCTCGCCAAAGTCTGCTCCTCCTGCGACTGTGCCGGGGCAGACTCGGCCATCGCGATCCGAGGAAGCATCTGGGGCTCTGAATGAGGGGGTGGCAACGGGGGAGAAGTGTAAGCGCTTTGAGAGGAGCCCACACTTCCATGTCGCCTCTCACCATCATCCCTCGCATGGGCCACCTGCACTTCCCTGCTCGCAAGGAGCTGGAGAGCACCTTGCTGCACATCAGTGGGGCCATGCGGACCCATGTCTACACTGACATCCCTCCTAGAGAGGAGGTCTATGAGCCTCTGCCATCTATTCTCCAAAGATAGCATGTGGCACATTAGCTGCTCCATGCAGATGGCTATCTTTTCCATGGAAGAGCCTACAGTTGCCATCGCCTGCAACATGGTGGTGCTCATGTTGGAGATGGACTCCTTCATTCTCTGAACATTTGCAGACATCGTGGTTGCAAAACCTGTCAGAGCCGCCTGCACCTGTTCGTATGTTCTAAGGCAATGAACAAAGACAAATTCCTGATGCACACCTCCAGGATCGCCCTCTTTCTGGATGGCTCCTGAGGCTCAGTGATTGCATGCAGCTGAGCAGAGCTGGGAGCGTCTTGCGCCCTCCAGCGAGGAGTCTCCATTGCTGTCCCTGTCTCCACCATCTGCTCTTGCTCACTTGTGACTTGTGACATACCAGCTGACAACACTACTCTATCTCGCGTGGGACCCACCGTGGTGTGCGTATCTGCGCTGGTGCTGGGTGCGCTTATGTCTGGTGACGGTGCACCCTCAGAGGATGGAGGCTCCTCTGAGGAGTCATCTTCCTCTTCCTCCTGGACAGTGGGGAGCTGGGGGCTCTTGATGGACCTGTGGGAGAGTAAAGAGATGAGTTGATATGTCACAGAATCACAGAATCACAGAAACCCCACAGTGCAGATAGAGGCCATTTCGGCCCATCGAGCCTGCACCGACACATATCCCACCCGATCCCCGTAACCCCTACACCAACACATATCCCACCCTATCCCCGTAACCCCACGTATTTAATCCCCCTAAACACTAAGGGTCAATTTATCATAGCCAATCAACCTAACCTGCACATCTTTGGACTGTGGGAGGAAACCGGAGCACCCGGAGTAAACCCACGCAAACACGGGGAGAATGTGCAAACTCCACACAGACAGTCGCCCGAGGCCGGATTCGAACCCGGGTCCCTGGCGCTGTGAGGCAACAGTGCTAACCACTATGCCACCGTGCTGTCATATGAAGAATGAGTGCAAATACCATTATACATATGATGATCATTCAGTGGCTGATGACATCAGTCCCCATATGAGTGACTGATGTATGCTATGCAGTTGTATGATATGTAGTTCTGTCACCAGGTTGCTGAGATGTCCCCCTCTCTCCATCTCCCACCTCCAGCTACTCGGCAACTCCCAATACTTCTAACGCAGCATCTTCTGCTGTTCTGAGGGTGGCAAATGATGGAGGGCCACTTCCAGTTCTCTCCCTCTTATTGTGTGCTCTCTTTTCCTGAAGGAGGGAAAGAAGAGAAGGTTGAGCGAGAATGATGGAATGAGTGTAAGGAATGCATGGGTTACATCTTTCGAGGGAGATGATGATGGAATGGGGTGGCAATGCCAAATGGCTTCCTTGTGTGTTGTTAGTTGGTATGATTGCATTAGGATGAGAATGAGTGAGAGGGGTGGCTAGTCAGATGGGGATGTGATAATGTAGATAGAGAAGGATGGGTGGATGTGCAAGGTATGTTGGTGTGAGTAAGGATGTGCAGGAGCAGGGATGGGAAGGCAGAGTGATGGGGATGTGATGAGGGAAAAAGCAGGATGAAATTGAGTGTGGCTTTGTACTCACCTTTCCTGATCTAATGAGATCATTGAAACATTTCTGGCACTGCACCCAGGTCCTCCTGACCACATCCCTGATGTTCACCTCCTCTACAATTTGGAGCCAGGCTCCTTTTGTCTCCTTGGGAGGTCTCTTCTGCCCATTTGAAGGGAAGAGGACCTCCCTGCGTGCTCTGACTCCAACCACAAGCATATGGAGGGAGTCACCGGAGAACCTGGGTGCAGCCCTCTGCCTCTGTGCAGTCATGTCTCCAAGTGTTTGGAACAATCAAAAGTTCCAGTGCAGTGACTGCACACTCCTAGATGGACCTTCAAATAGAATGTAGCCATGGCTCCTTTAAATACCCCAGCTGAAAACGCGATCTGGATGAAGTCATCCGACCCGCACCGTTTAATAGCGCCGGATAACACACAGGGTGGGCTTAATAGGCCCCATTAGCGCAAAATGTATTTCTGCAGCAGAATGGAAGCAAGAACAGGGTCGCGACCCGCCACGGTGACCGCCCGCACCCACCCCACCCAGGAAAACAAAATCCAGCCCATTGTCTCTTCCAGTCAAAAGAACTTGATGTTCGGAACAGGGTTGTTGCTTGGCAAATACATTCTTAACCAGGGTTTGAAGAGATGTCCCTGTGGATTAGCAATTGCTAACATTTTCAATAAAAGCAACCATCAAATATCTGCTTACATGCAATACTGTGACCTTTTATGATCAGTGCAGTTATGTTTTTATAGAGAGAAACGGAAGAATAATCTAATTGTACACATTTCATGTCCAATTAATATCATATTCAGCTCTAAAAAGTTCAATGAATCAGTTTTACCCCCTCATTGAAAAAGTGGGACTATTTTCTTCAGAACAGAAGGAATTAAGGGGTGATTTGATCGAGTGTTTAAAGTTATGAAGCGAATGGGATGGTGTAGATAGAAACAGACTATTTCCAGTGATGCAGGGGTCTAGAATGATGGGACACAGATGCAAGATTAAATTCAGGCAATGCATTCCAAATCATAACAACTCACTGAGTAAAAAAAATTCTCCTCATCTGTGCACCCCCCCGCACCCGGCGTTTTTGCCAATTATCTTAAATCTGTGTCCTCTGTTACCGACCCTCCTGCCAGTGGAAACAGTTCCTCACTGTCTACTCTATCCAAACGCTCATGATTTTGAACGCCTCTGATAAATCTCCCCTTAACCTTCTCTGCTCTAAGAACAATTCCAGCATCGCTAGTTTCTCCACAAAACTGAATCCCCTCACTCCTGGTACCATTCTGGTAAATCTCCTCTGCACCCTCTCCAAAGCCTTGACATTTCTTCCTAAAATGTGGTGCCCAGAATTGGACACAATACTCTAACTGAGGTCCAAACAGTGATTATAAAGGTGTCAATCAAGTTGTTTTTTGTTAATTTTCTTTGAACACTTTTGCTAATTAGTTGTAAAAATATTGCAGAGGGGGGAGAAAAAAGCTGTTTGACCGGGCGGAGCGGTTGGGAGGCGGGAGGTCATGTGATGAAACCTCCAAGAGTACATCCAAGCAAAGTTGGCAAACATACCAGGCAGCGAGAATTAAGGTTTTTGCTGCTGTGTGTATATAATAACTTAATGAGGCAAATTCAAAACTGTTCTTGCTCTTAGCTCACCCTGGATGAGTGGGTGAAGCACAACACCCTTTTAGCCAAATACCGTGTTTGTGTAAGGAACAGTAAGCTATCGCTAAATAACTTTGAGGTACAAGTTAAAGCACGTCCCCTGTTTTCTGGCACACATCGCTTGTTCAGGAATTAAATGGGAGTTCAATGTGCTTTTGTTTGACTAGCAACATTATTTCTGTCTAAGCATGCTGAATAAAGCACACCATAACAATCAGTTTGACAACTGAATGGCAACAGATAATGTCAAGAGGCTAATAACAATGTACAAAGGAAACCAAAGGGTCCAACTGTCACCGCTAGAGTCATAAGAACATAAGAAATAGGAGCAGGAGTCGGCCATACGGCCCCTCGAGCCTGCTCCGCCATACGGCCCCTCGAGCCTGCTCCGCCATACGGCCCCTCGAGCCTGCTCCGCCATACGGCCCCTCGAGCCTGCTCTGCCATACGGCCCCTCGAGCCTGCTCCGCCATACGGCCCCTCAAGCCCGCTCTGCCATACGGCCCCTCGAGCCCGCTCCGCCATACGGTCCCTCGAGCCCGCTCCGCCATACGGTCCCTCGAGCCTGCTCTGCCATACGGCCCCTCGAGCCTGCTCCGCCACACGGCCCCTCGAGCCTGCTCCGCCATACGGCCCCTCGAGCCTGCTCCGCCACACGGCCCCTCGAGCCTGCTCCGCCATCCGGCCCCTCGAGCCTGCTCCGCCATACGGCCCCTCGAGCCTGCTCCGCCATACGGCCCCTCGAGCCTGCTCCGCCATACGGCCCCTCGAGCCTGCTCCGCCACACGGCCCCTCGAGCCTGCTCTGCCATTCAATAAGATCATGAATAAGATCCTTGAAAAAGTGCAACATCCCCACTGACACCTGGGAATCCCTGGCCCAAGACCAAGACCAAGGAGAAGCATCCGGGAAGGCGTCGAACATCTCGAGTCTCTTCGCCGGGAGCAAGCGGAAGCCAAGCACAGGCAGTGCAAGGAGCACACATCAACCCAAGCACCCCACCCACCCGCCCCTTCAACCACCATCTGCCCCACCTGTGGCAGAGACTGTAGGTCCCACATTGGACTCATCAGTCACCTGAGAACTCATTTTTAATGTGGAAGCAAGTCATCCTCGGTTCCGAGGGATTGCCTAAGAAGGAGAAGAAGGCTGATCAACGACCTCAACTCCACTTTCCTGCCCGATCTCCATATCCATTGAGAACAGGGTCAAGATTGCCTTCGAGGCCTGCTCCCCAACCCACATATGGCTGAATAACAGCAGCTTGCTGAAACTCACTCTCCCTATCCACACATGAAGAACGATGAGCAGCCACCATGGAATGTGACCCACCGTGACTCAGCACTTGCAGCACAGCAGGGCGCAAAAGGAAAAATGTGTGTGACCAATAAGCATACACTTGAGGGCATAAATGTGGCGCAAAGGCCTAGATCCAATGTATGCATTTGTTAATGGCTTGTGTGCTAGCAGTCAGGTGATTTTATAATTCCATTGTATTCTGTACATGGGTTACTGGTAGTTGCGACCATGTGTGCTCGAAATGATGGACATTTTCAACAGTTGAGGAATCTTTCCCCACCACCCCCCACCACCCCCCCCCCCCACCCCCTGCCGCTCCCTGATTTTCTCCCCTTGACCTTCCTCTCTGGAAGGCTCTGACTCGGTTCCAGCAGCTCTCCCAACCCATCAACACCAGAGTCCTTCTTCAAGAGTGAGTGCTGGATGGCCTCTCCTCTTCTTCTTCTTAGGCAGTCCCTCGGAACCGAGGATGACTTGCTTCCACACTAAAAATCTGTTCTCAGGTGACTGAAGGCGGTGTTGGACTCCGTCATTGACGTCGGCCCTTGTTGACAGTAGGCTCCCGAGGTATGGAAAGTGGTCCACGTTGTCCAAGGCCTCGTCGTGGATTTTGATAATCGGGGGGGGCAGTACTGTGTGGCGGGGGCAGGTTGGTAGAGGACCTTGGTCTTACGGATGTTTAGTGTAAGGCCCATGCTCTCGTACGCTGGATGGCTAGCCGGCTGCCAGAGGCATCGCCATTTGATCTTTGCCCGGCATCCGCACCCATGCAATCAGCTGCTAATATTTGCCCCCTGCCAGGGACAATAACTGCAGCACCTCCACTGCTGTAAGACATTTACTTACTGAACCACATTGCCACAGGTGCACAAGTGGTCCAAAATTCACATTCAGCACCTGAACAGAATACAAAGGCAAAAAAATGCCTGGATTAGGGGTGTCAAGATCAAACTGTAGCTGTGACTGTGAACACACACCTATGGTTTGTGGGAAACTGTTACAGAAGAAAGACGGCAATATTTAAGCAGTGTTACCTGATTTAACAATCAACAAGGACTGAAATTCCTCCTGTCAATAATTTTAGTTGGACAATTTGGGTGTGTACAAAATGAACAATGCCATTTTGTACTCAAACCCATTTTTCTAGCTAAAATTACCGTCAAGAGGAATTTCACCTTCATACCATCTTACGATCTCACTGGGCTATCTTGTTCCTCCATTCACTAATGATGGGAGTGTAAAGCGTGCTTCATGCTCACTTTCCAGTCACTCTCCTGAGAAGAGAAAATCATACCCCATTATCTCACCACCAGGACCTCTTAAAAAATCAACCAGGTCGAAATAATTTCACCAAACACGATGGGCAGGAATTTAACTCAGGAGTCGGGGTTGTGGTCCCGCCTCCATCGACATGCGGCCAATCCACGCGATGTTAACTTGATTGACCTTGTTGAGCCCGCCCAGCGGACTCAGCAGGCCAATTAAGGGCCACCCGGCAACAGGTGACGTCACAGACTGAAATTTCATCTGTCAAGATGTTTTGACAGATGAAATATCAGCGTTCGACAGCTGTTTGAAGCTGTCAAACACTGACAGTCTTACTTCTAACCTGAGTCCTTCTCCACAGACTCAGTTAGAAATCTCTCCGGCACAGAAAGCTGCAGGCTGTCACTTTTGACAGTTCGCAGCCATTCTGCTTTCTGTGCCGGTGAGATGAGGGACTCCGGGGACCTAAAGGAAGGAAGGCTGAAAAGGTAAGAAAAGGTAATTTACACGCCTTTAATCACTTTAGACACACCAAACACACTTACCTTTGCACTCATGCACACATCACTCACCTGAACACCGACATCTCGACCCCTCCAAGTCCTTCAACCCGACAGTCCGCCTCCTCTAACTTGGCGTGGTTTGGAACCGTCAGGAATCCCACACTTCAACCTTCAAAATAGGGATTAGGCTAAAAACTGCCTATTAACTACCTGTTAACAGACAGTTAATTGGCACTAATCCCTTCCCGCCTCGGGGAGGCGGGTCCCAGTGCGGGGCGGGTACCCGCCTCCTTTGAAACTGGCATGGAGGCGGGTTTGGGTGCGGGATGGGGTCGGGACCCCTGATTTCGGGATTTTAACCCCCTACACACCTCCAATCCCGACTCCACAGCACAACGAAAATCCTGCCCCACATGTCACTTGATCTACTTTGTTGATACGGTGCATGCTGATGGAATAATAGGAAGGAAAGCCATCCAACTGAGGCACAGAGGTGTGTACCATGGAGCTTCAAGTGCCATGCACTGTATCAAGTTTGATTCCATGTTCCAATTAATTTGCGTGTGTCTCAAGTTGCTGATGCTAACAGATCTCAGTGTTTGGATTTAGGATTGTTCCAGCAAGAGGTAAAGATCCTGCAAATCCATTGGCAGGATAGGCGCACCAATGTCAGTGTTCTCACTCAGGCCAACATCCCCAGCATCGAAGCTTTGACCACGATCGATCAGCTCCGATGGACGGGCCACATCGTCCGCATGCCCGATACGAGACTCCCAAAACAAGCGCTCTACTCGGAGCTCCGGCACGGCAAGAGAGCCCCAGGTGGGCAGAGGAAACGCTTCAAGGACACCCTCAAAGCTTCCTTGAAAAAGTGCAACATCCCCACCGATACCTGGGAATCCCTGGCCCAAGACCGCACAAAGTGGAGGAGAAGCATCCGGGAAGGCGCCGAACACCTCGAGTCTCTTCGCCGGGAGCAAGCGGAAACCAAGCGCAAGCAGCGCAAGGAGCGCACGTCAACCCAAGCACCCCACCCACCCGCCCCTTCAACCACTGTCTGCCCCACCTGTGACAGAGACTGTAGGTCCCGCATTGGACTCATCAGTCACCTAAGAATTCATTTTTTAACGTGGAAGCAAGTCATCCTCGGTTCCAAGGGACTGCCTAAGAAGAGAAAGAGAAGAAAGTAGCCCTTTCCAAAACCTGCAGGCTCACAAAATTTAAACAACAAGTTTTGTTGCAGACGCGGGTTTGCCAGACCCACCATTATCCTCCGACCTGCATCAATCAACAGAGCTACACTCACCTACATTTTTATCTGAGGAACAGTATCTCTGCAGGCCGCACTTCACGAGAGAGATGACTGAGTTCGGCTTCATGTTGATAAGTGACCTACAGCCAAACTCCACCACAGGCATGACACTACCAATGGCAGTCAAGGTCATTATCATTCCAATGAACTACAACTCCTAATATCCCGCTCTCCCTCCCTCCACATCCCATCTTCCTTCCCCTTTTCAACATCCAGATCTTTTCGATTATTTTTATATAACATCTACAGGTAAAGTCAATGGATTACCTCAGGAACTGAGGCATTTTATTTTGAGTTAAGCAGACACAGAAATAATAATGTCACCACAGCTTGTGCAGCTAAAGAATGTAACCCTATTCCCATAGCAACACTTTGTGTGAAGAACAAATCCCAGAAAAACACATCACATCTGAGAAGCCTTTCATTCCAATGAATACACTCATTCTATATGTAGATTTATTGTTGAGGATTAAAATACATGCGGATTTTAAATTATTATTTATTTCCCAATTTACACATTGCAACAAAGAACATCCTGTACAATTAAATTGAATGGTGTGCTGTATGATTGAAAAAGCTGGGCCCATGTTTTAATTTATGGTTTTGCTGTTCAAGGCAATGGTTTAAAATTTGCATTCTGTAAATAATACATCAGTAATGTTTACAAAGTAAATTTGAGCTTCTAGATCCATGGTTTAAGCTCTCAAAGGCAGGCACTGAAAAGCAGTGGGATGTACGCAAAGTAGTTGAACACCTTGGAACTAAATATTGTTTGCTACCAAGGCTAAACACTCTGCTAATTATCGGCAAGGCCCATAGGCCCATGCTGCTTAGCAACCAAGTTAAACAAGGAGCCGAAGGAAAGCTTAGTTGCAAGCAGGCTTTGCTGTGCATTTTATTCCTTGTGCAAATGTTTGACAGCTCTTTCACTTCCAGAGATTTCTCTGGCTCCTGCTCTATATACTCGGTGCTTTAATCTAACAGGACCAATAGTTAATTCTTTCAACTGCTGTCCACTGGGCTCCACTTACAAACCTCGCTGAAGACGTAATCCATTATTCAAAGCAACAGAGATGGAAGGAGCATGTATAATAGCAGCCAGCCCTGGGCAGCACAGGTCAGAGTGCTGACGAAGAAACTGCAGAGTTTTCGCTGCCTGCCCCACGAACTTTGGGATCTGCTAAAGGAACAGTGGGTAAGGATATATACAGCCTTGTACTTTTAGAGTCGGCAGGATTTTTAAAAAAAATCCTCTTCAGCAAAATCACGTGAATTAGACTAAGTATTCGAGTCGGCTTCTTGCATCTTTTATTTGTTAATCTATCTTATCATATCATGTTGTAAGGCAGGATGAACTAGATTTAATCAAAGAATCCCTTCCTGCATTTTCGGTGGTAACAGCGTAGATTAAAATTAGTGGTTTACTAAACCCCGATTATGATTCCTGCTATGGTATTTTGATCCTTGGGAGTTTTGAGGTGTGTGCCCAAATTTAAGAAATAAATGTTAAATCCAGACTAGGCACTGACCTGATGTCTACATTCTGATGCCTACATTCTCTGGGCGGTTACCTTGAGTTAACATGGCTGAAAATATGTGAAACCCTTTTCACCTGGATTAGCGTGCGATAATTGCCCATTGATCATTAATACTAATCTACCTCCTTTACTTAAATTTTATCGAAAGTATCATTTTAAATGTACTGCCAACCCTCCCCTCTCAACACCTCTCAACCCGCAGTGTTGATTGACTGGGACTTGACTCAGCACTTGGGAAGGTCTTACATAGAATGGATAAATCAGCTGGTCCGGGAATCCAGAGAAAAGGAGCAACAGTGATATTTCATGTCAGGGAGTCCTATTGCAAACGGAACGGTTGAGACTTATGTCCCACCCCGTCCCCAGTAAATTTGCATATTAAACTGAAGAGCATATTAGAGTGAAGTATGAAGGATCAAGGGTCAACCATAGCTCAGCGGGTAGCACTCGTGCCTCTCGGTCAGAAGGTTGTGGGTTCATGCCCCACGCCAGAGACTTGAGCACAGAAAATCTTGGCTGGCACTCCAGTGCAGTGCTGAGGAAGTGCTGCACTGTCAGATCATCAGTTACGTCCTGCAATGCAACCTCGTGTCATGCTCATACTTTAGAAACCGCATCGCAGGCAGGAAACAGAGGAGAATATGAGCACATCCTGGCGGCTAATCCCCCTTTTACATTAGGTATCCAGTCTCCTGTGAGCGGCGATCCAATATCCTCCATTCACCACACTTCCCCCCCCCCCTCCCCCACCATTAATATTTACCCTCTGAGGCTGCGATCTATGGAACCAATGCAAGCCAACATGAAGAGTTCCAGTGCAGTTTACAACACACACACATACAGGGAACTGGCTCTCTGCATCTGGCAGCCAGCACCAGGGGCAGCTCACGAAGCACACAGAAAAATAGGTCTCCGATGCGGTCCTAATTCCCTTTACAGGTCAATTAGAAAGAAAGACTTACATTTATATAGCACCTTTTCACGACCTCAGGTCGTCCCAAAGTTCTTTATGACCAATTAAGTACCTTTTGAAGTGTAATTTAGAAGATGCAGCAGTTAATTTGCGCACAACAAGCTCCCACAAACAGCAATGTGATGATGAACAGATCATCTGTTTTCAGGCATTGGATGAGGGATAAATATTATCCAGGATACCAGAGAGAACTCCCCTGCTTTGCTTCGAAATAGCACAATGATATCTTTCACATCCACCTGAGATGGCAGACGAGGCCTTGGTTTAATGTCTGATCTGAAAGTCGGCACCTCCGACAGCGCAGCACTCCCTCAGTACTGCACTGCAGTGTCCGCCTAGATTTTGTGCTCTAGTCCCTGGAGTGGGATTTGAACCCACAACCTTCTGACTCAAAGGTGAGAACGCTACCACTGACCCACAGCTTACACTGGATTGCAGGATATCCAAGGAGTCGCAGGTATTCCACTGAGGGACGAGGGGTACAGGTGGCTTGGATTTTTTTGTATATGCAACACAACTCAGAACTGGAGTATAACTTTGTACAGTTGAGTCCTAAGAATTGAAAGGTCCTTTATTGTACAACTTACCGCAGAGAAAAAAAAAACCTTTTTTTGTTTACTATTATTTCATCACAAAAATGATCGTAGTCAAAATTCTTTTCTCTGGTCTGGGCAAAAACTAAAGTCCTTTTGTTCAACTTCAGCCAGAACCAATGGAAGGTTTTTTTTAATAAGCGGTTTATGGAAGCATGTTGTTGGTTGCTTTTTTTGGCTGTTGACTGTTGACAAATGTGTGGTTTGTGATTATGGCTTTTAAAAATGCATTCTCAGGATGTGGGCATCACCGGCATTTATTGCCCATCCCTTGTTGTCCTGATGGTGGTGGTGCTGGGCCTTCTTCTTGAACTGCAAGGTTTTGACGTGGTTTAATACAACTGAGTGGATTGCTAGGCCACGTCAGAGGACAATTAAGAGTCAACCACATTGGTGTGGGATTGGAGCCACATATAGGCCAGACGGGTAAGAGCAGCATTAATGGACATTAAGTGGACCAGTTGGGTTTTTACGGAAATAAGCACTCCTTGTAGGCAAAGGTCAGGACAATTGGCCCCTTTATCTGTTGTATGTCTACAGCTTTGTTTTAACTGTTAGATTTAGGGAGGACGGTAAGATGTGATCACAGACACTGTGTGCAGTGCTGCAGGTCATTTTCAACTCAAGCTCAACAATGTGTTTAAGATAAACAGAATTCCACACCGGAGCACAGAGCATTCCCATTGTTCTTCCACTTGAAACAAAGACCTTCTTAACCTGTGGCATGAGTGAGATAGGGTCCTTCACAGTGTGAGATTATAGTGGACACATACCTATAATGGCGAGTAATGTAAATAAAGGGGTTACATTTCTGCGGAGATTCTCCACTCTAATTCCAATGGGGGATCCGCAGAGTCACACTGACCTTCTGCTGAAGTTACAACAGATGCTCGGTAGAATCCCAGTGGAAATTCAACCCCACAAGGGTATTAAGGGATATGGAACCAAGGCAGGTAAGTGGAGTTGAGGTACAGATCAGCCATGATCTAAATGAATGGCGGAGCAGGCTCGAGAGGCTGAACGGCCAACTCCTGTTTCCTAAGTTCCAAAAATCTTTTGAGTGGCTTTGACGCTGAACTCAGTTGTAAAATTAGTTTGAGCAAATTATTTCAACACCTCTAATGTAGATAGTTAAAGCTCCATTATCCACACTGCAGTATTTAACTTCTTTACCCAGAGAGTGGTTAGAATGTGGAACTTGCCAATAGTAGAGATGCATTTAAGGGGAAGCTAGATAAGTACATGAGGGAGAACAGAATAGAAGGTTGTGTTGATGGGTTGAGATGAAGTAGGGTGGAAGGAGGCTCGTGTGGAGCATAAACACCGGCACAGACCAGTTGGGCCAAATAGCCTGTAAATTCTAGTTATTCACATTCCCAATCATGCCATCTTCCCGGGAGGCGGGTCCCCGACTCACGCAGGGACCCATCTCCTCAAGGCAGGACAGGGATTACAGCCAATTAACTGCCTGTTAGCAGGTAGTTTTGAGGCTTATCCCCATTTTACCCCAGCAAGTGCGGGCTTCCCTATGGCTGCGAATCTCGCCAGGGTCAGTGAGGCGAGCAGTGGGTTTGCGGGGGTCGGAGGGGTCGAAAAGTCCACTGTGGAGGTGAGTGATGGGTGCAAGTGTGGAGAGGTAAGTATGAGAGGTGAGTTTAAAGTGTTAGAAAAAGTTTCTTTACCTTTGCTTCTTCCTGCAGGCTTCAACCCTTGGGGATCCGGAGGTGCCTCATCTCAACGGCAGAGATGACAGAATGGCTGCTGCATTCTCAGATGCAGCAGCCATCTGATGTCTGCTCAGGAGAGAGGTTTGGTGAGTCTTCAGTACAAGGGCTCACCTTAGAACAGAGTTTGTCAGTGTTTGACAGCTTCTCAAAAGCTTTTGACAGATGAAACGTCATACGCTGACGTCCTCTGTCACCAGCTTTCCCTTAATTGGCTGGCTAAGTCCGCAGGGCGGGTTTAACAAGGTCAATCAAGGGAAAGTTGCGTGGGTTGGCCGGACGTCATTGTGGGCGGGACTGAAACCCCGAAACTAGCAGTCCCGCCCCCAGTGCATCCCCATTGATAAAATCCAGCCCGTAGTGCTTTGGTTTCATTCTTGTGGCCAATGTATTGCTGCACCTTAGGTGCAAGACCAAATTTGCCGCCAATTACCTACCAATTTCCATTATCCGCCAGTACAGACCCCTCCATTATGGCTGATTTTGGAGGTTTCCGTAGAATAAAGGTACAGTTTCGAACACTCTTTCGGAAATCAGGATGATGTAATAGACAATAAGGTCAACCCCAAAAGCGTGTTCCAACTTTTATGACATTGAATTACATAGAATGTACAGCACAGAAAGAGGCCATTTGTCCCAACTGGTCCATGCCGGTGTTTATGCTCCACACAAGCCTCCTCCTAACTTCATCTAACTCTCTCAGCGTGACCTTCTGCCGTGACAGGACAGGAATGATAATACGACAGGCTTCATGGTGTCAGCACTGATCGCGGTATCAATGTGTGAGAGTAAGATCGGTCGAGGCAAATATTTGTCCAGCCAGTTATGAAGAAATGCCACAAACGTTGTGTACATTACGATGTTTAAAGAAACAAGCAGAATCAAATTAAGTGGAAAGCTCAGTGAGGTTTTACCCTGAGGAATTTTTCAGGAAAAACAGAAGAAAATCTTCTGAATTGGATCCCTGAACCATATTTAGGAAGAGAGCTCTGACTGCCATTGAAAACAAATAATTTAAACGTTCTCACTGGCCCTATTCACAAGATCCTGTCAAATTCACCTAATCTCTTACTCCATGTTGAATTAATCTTCTTATCACATTAGCTCCCTCAAAATTTCATTTACATGTCATTCCTTATGTCTGTTTTTTTTTCAAATGGATTGTTTCTTGTCAAATTAATCCTGAAAAGAGTTCTGTCTATGGGCCTTGAATCTTTGTCAGCTGAAAAAGGTCAACAGAGGGAATTACTACTCAACTGTATGCCAGTGCTCCATTTCTGTAGATGCATCTTCATATCTAACTGACAGATTTTGTTGTGAATTGTTGTACTCGTCAAATACTGGGGGAATGTTACATGGTCGCACAGTCTCAGCATCAAGTGCTCTTGGGTCAGTTGTAAAGTAAAGACCCCCCCAACCACCCCCCCAGCTCCCCTCTGCTCCTCTCCAACATCACTATGCCTTACCCTCACTCTCAGAAGGGTGTCATCGCCGTCCCAGTGTGGCATTGTCCATTCCCTGCATCTAGTCGCCCCTCCTGCATGCCGATACCAACTTCCACCAAATTATGGTTAGGGTGGGTACCCAGAATGAGCTCGGCTTGGACCTGCCCAGAACTGGTTTCCCATCAGTGTCAAAAATAACAACAGAAAATACTGGAAAAACTCAGCAGGTCAGGCAACATCCGTGGAGAGAAATTTGAGTTGACGTTTCGGGTCGAAACCCTTCTTCAAAACTGGAAAGAAAATAAAATAGATCGAAGGCAAGACTGCGATCGAACAAAAGAAGAAAAAGAGACAATAAAAGGTATTCGAAGCCAGACGAGATGGTAATAGGCCCGTGGAGGCAAAAGGCAGCTGAGATTAGGTGTGAAGTGTACTGGCAGGTAAGAGACAGCTGCCAGGTGAGAGAGAGAAACAAAAGGAAAGGAGGACCCAAAACAAAGGGGTGGAAAAAATTATAAGTAAAAATGTAATAGGGGCCGAGGTTATGTTGTGGGTTCAAGTCCCACTCCAGAGACTCAAGCACAAAAATCTAAGCGAGTGCTGCACTGTCAGAAGCGCCATCTTTCAGATGAGACGTTAAACCGAGGCCCCGTCTGCTCTCTCAGGTGGATGTAAAAGATCCCATGGCACTATTTGAAGAAGGGCAGGGGAGTTATCCCTGGTGTCCTGGCCAATTTTATCCCTTAACCAACATAACAAAAACAGATTATCCGGTCATTATCACATTGCTGTTTGTGGGACATTGCTGTGCACGTTTTCTATAACAGTGACTACACTTCAGAAGTACTTCATTGGCTGTAAAGCACTTTGGGACATCCTGAGGTCATGAAAGGCGCTGTATAAATGCAAGTCTTTCTTTCTATCTGACTCTTGAATCAAACAGAGAGGAGAGCAGTTTATCCCACCATTCTGGGCTGACTCCACAGACGAAGGAACAGTGTGCTACCAATTCCCACCACCTCATCTCTGAGCAAGAATCACTTACAACACAATTTTTTTTGCGGGATGAGGAGAATTCTGTTAACATTAGATTAGAAAAAAATATGTCGTTCAGTTGACTGGATTAGAAAATTGCAGCCACTAATACAATAGGAGAAGAATCCCTTTGGCTTCCATGTCAAACAGGTCTCTCGGTAACCTTCAACTCCGCAGGCCATTTGCTCTCAAATCATATCATAGAATCATAGACATTTACAGCACAGAAGGAGGCCATTCGGCCCATCTTATCCGTGCCGGCCGACAAAGAGCTATCCAGCCTAATCCCACTTTCCAGCACTTGGTCCATAGTCCTGTAGGTTACGACACTTCAAGTGCATATCCAAGTACTTTTTAAATGTGATGAGGGTCTCTGCCTCTACCACCCTTTCAGGCAGTGAGTTCCAGACCCCCACCACCCTCTGGGTGAAAAAAATTCTCCTCAAATTCCCTCTAAACCTCCGACCAATTACTTTAACTCTAAGCCCCCTGGTTATTGACCCTTCATTCTAACTAAACAGTATGAATAGTTTAGTCAGAATGAAATAAGAACTCTTAAACTGTAGTCATTTTAGAGTTTGTAGACTTTATCATAATATGTACATGACAGCACAAATATTCCTCTAACTACAAAAATATACCTTGCAAGAGCCAAAGACAAGTATCTTTCCTGTTATAACACATCACTGTATTTAGTTTTGTCATAATACCTGTCACCATATCACGTTACTGACTTTCTTGATAATGTACACTAAGGCCATTAAAGCACTACCACTAAATCAGAAAATTACACCAAGCTTCCACAACTGAGGAAATCCAGGTACGCTTATATGTTAAACATAAAGAGGATGGTGTTTGTCTCTATTTTAGTTAGTGAATAGGAAGAAGGGCCAACACAATCCTGGGCGGAGGGTGGGTCAATGGCTATTAATAAAACACCTTTAATCTTGAGATTTAACCCAAAGGTCTGATGGCATCATTGCCTTCTGGAATCCTAGTAGGTTCTCTGTGCATGTGTACACAATGAGATCATTGTGATGCCATTTGAAAGAAAAACTGCTCCAGTGTCATGGAGATGACACCACATGGCATTGAGTCACTGGAATTATTTGTGGTTTAATAATCCAGTTATTTATTTACACCCCTCCCCTCCCTCTCCTGAATTGTTGGGCTATAGTTCCATTGTTGTCATTTGCCTTCCGATGCCTCAGTCAAGTGCCCATTATTTGCGCAAGCCTCGACAGTCAGCCTATTCAGTCATGGGGGACTTCATAGCCGTCCCAACATCAATATGTCTATGAACTTCCAAAAGGGACTGGTGCATAGTCACTCAGTGCAGAACCCTGGTTCATTTTACCCTCGTAGTTCAAGAGGAAACTGGATGGAGCACTTGTATTGATGGCCCAGCGAGGGTCAGCTACCTCAGCACGTACTGAAGATCAAACGCTCAAAACTCCTTTCATACACAGGTAGGTTCCCCACGTGCGACCTTCAGCCTATGCTGAGTTTGGGACAACCCTCCTCTTTCCCCATGCCATTCATTTTAAGTTATGAGAAGCAATGTAGCCCCGAAGGTGCGCGGCCACACGGGCGCGCACCAATGGCGAGGTCCCGCGCAGACCAGCTCCTGCCGCTGGAAGAGATACCACGTGGCGAATTTAAAGGGACCACGCACGAAAAAAAACTTATAGGAAACATCGATGATAAGTGTTTCCAATGTGAGGCGACTACAACTCCACTCAATCCAAAGGGATCTTTAAATCACAAGCAGTATTGGTTTCGTTTAGATGCACAGTGAAGGATAAAACCATTGGAAGGCCAGATCCTGGAATATTTCTTCAAATTCACTGTTCTAGTTTACACAGCAAGTTTACACAGCAAATTTGAACAGTATTTCTTGTATCAGCTACCTATACACTCATATCTTAGGGCGAAAGATAGTCTGTCCACGCCATTACGTACCAACTACCTCACACAAGGGTGAGAAAAATATAATGTTAATAGTAACATTTGTGATGTCACATGGTACATGTGCTGATATCTGGCAAAAATCTGAACGAAGGGTGCATTTACACTGACACTGCTTCTCACTGACGCTACAGTCACTCACAGTGGAAAAAGCAACCTAAATCCAGAGTCAGTACCTCTCACCATTGGCGGCCGTGCCTTCAGCTGCCTGGGCCCTCAGCTCTGGAATTCCCTGCCTAAACCTCTCCGCCTCGCTCCCTCTCCTTCCTCCTTTAAGACGCTCCTTAAAACCTGCCTCTTTGACCAAGCTTTTGGCCGCCTGTCCAAATATCTCTTTACGTGGCTCGGTGTCCAATGTTGTTTGATCATCGCTCCTCTGAAGCGCCGTGGGACGTTTCACTACGTTAAAGGCGCTGTATAAAGGCAAGTTGTTGTTGTTGTGGGAATCTCCAATTTGCAAGCGGAAATTAAATCACGCCAGCATTCTCCCAGTGGCTTAGAGTTTCTAGCCTAGATGTTTTTGATCGATTGTGCCCAATTCGTGAGTGTAAATTGGGCACACCCAGCCAGAAATCAGCAGGAGTTCCATCATTCAGGTTCTCCGCCCCATCGAGCAGTCCATGGAAATTTCCGCCGATATTTTCTTCTGACAACGGATGTGCTCCCAGTTGAACAGTTTGCCCATCACTGCTTTTGCCCCACAGTGTAAGTACACCACTTCGTAAAAACATCTTCATTTTACAGGAAACTTTCGATTAACCGGTCCCTAAATAACCGGAACGCTCTATCCACCGGCAAAATTCAGGAGTCGGTTCAGGTAACTTTTTTTACTTTTATTACTTTTTTTACTCCATTTGTTGCTGTGCAAGGGTGTAGCTGAAGCTGTTGCTAAGCTACAGAGACGCTTGCAACTTGTGCCGATTGTTTTGAAGATGTTGCAGGGTTTCTTGCTTTATACGGAGCTCTGAGCTCCGTATCTTTTACTATAGCGTTCGGTTATCCGGAATTGTTGATGAACCGGCACCACGTCGGTCCCGTCCGTGCCGGATACCAGAAAGTTTCCTGTATTATAAAAGCAGAAAATGCTGGAGACCCTCAGCAGATCAGGCGGGACATCTGTGGAGAGAGAAACCAAGTCAACGCTTCAGGTCGGTGGCCCTTCGTCAGTTCTCTCTCCACGGGCGCTGCCTGACCTGCTGAGTGTGTCCCAACATTTTCTGTTTTTATTTCAGATTTCGAGCCGCCGCAGTTTTTTGCTTCCGTTATCATTTTCTAATAGAAATAATCTCGTAATATGTTAGAGAAATCTGCATTTGATTAAAACTGCGGCACAGCATTAGTCTGGCAGCAAAAGCAGGTAAGAAATCAAAAAAGTACATTGCTTTCAGCCCCACAACCCCCCCGAAATATCTGCGCTCCTCTAATTCTGCCCTCTTGAGCATCCCTGATTATAATCGGTCAACCTTTGGCGGCCGTGCCTTCTGTTGCATAGACCCTAAGCTCTGGAATTCCCTTGCTAAACCTCTCCGCCTCGTTACCTCTCTTTCCTCCTTTAAGACGCTCCTTAAAACCTACCTCTTTGACCAAGCTTTTGGTCACCTGCCCTAATGTGTCCTTATGTGGCTCGGTGTCAAATTTTTGTCTTAAAATACTCCTGTGCAGCGCCTTGGGACTTTTTACTACGTTACAGGCGCTATATAAATACAAGTTGTTGTTGTTGTTCAATGTATCAAGGCACAGTTATAATGCTAGCTGGACAAAGCAAGAGGAGGGAGGGCTGGATGGGTGGAGGAGGGAAGGGAGGGTGAGGGACAGGAGGGAGGCGGAGGAGGAGGAGGAGGAGGGAGTGGAGGAAGAGGAGGAGGAGGGGAGAAGGAGGACAGAGGAGGAGGGAGGGAGGAGGGTGTTGGAGCGACAGCCGGTAACACCCGAATACCTCGCTCTTCTTTCTGCGCAGTCTGTGAGATCAGCACATGCAGGGTTAAAAGTTCGAACAGCTTTCTGCTGAGCCTGGGTTGTAAATTGGGTAAGAGATCAAAGCAGAGGATGTCTTCACAGGAAAGAAGATACTAGAAGGTGTGAGAGTCATTCAGCCATATCCGAATGTGTCAATTTGATCACCTGTGTGTTTTGTAATAAAATGGATGGCAAGTGTGTTATTGCAGCAATTAGAAGAATGCCTGGTTGTTTAGTTTACATTGTTATTCTGTTGGCATTTGTATGTAGCTTTGATGTACCGGGATTTATTGATAGTATGCATGGGCCTGCAGTGATCAAAGGGGAAAATTAGTATAAGAAATGTAAGGGAACGCTGTTTAGTAGCACACACTGGAATCAGAGTGTGTGTCTCAGCAGCTCTCACACTGGTTTGTGTAGTATGAGGTTTCACTAAAGACCTGATCCTGCGTTACTACAACTGTGTGTGTGCGTAATCTGACAGTTAAAGCAACGGAACGTAAAAGAGCAAGTAAGCAGTCCAACAGAGGGGAGGAGAGGAGGGAGGAGGAAGGAAGGAGGAGTGGAGGAGAGGAGAGGAGGGATGAGGTAGGAGGGAGGAAGGAGAAGGAGAGGAGAGGAGAGGAGGGAGGAAGGAGGAAGGAGGAGTGGAGGAGAGGAGAAAGGAGGAGGGAGGAAGGAGAAAGAGAGGAGAGGAGGGAGGAGGGAGGAAGGAGAAGGGGAGGAGAGGAGAGGAGAGGAGGAAGGGGAGGAGAGTAGAGGGAAGGAGAAGTGTTGAAGGAAATGGAGGAAAGAACATTACATCAAAAAGGAAAGTAAATCTCCACATGACACTGACAACATTAAACAAACAGAAGCTGCTGAGCAGAAAAATAAAAGACAGAGAAGCTGACAAAGGAGGAGAAAGACTCGAATAAAATGAGCCTGAAAAGAGTGCATTTGTTACAAAAAGGATAAAGGAAGAAAACTGGAAGCAAAAAAAAAGCCCAAATATTTATAAAGAAGATGAGAAAGTGAGGAGAGTCAAGAGTTAGGTTTAGAGGAAAAGAATTCCACGGAGAGCAAGTGCTGGCATTAAGGGTTAAATGTATGTACTTAGAAATATATAATCAGAAGATAATAGAGAATCGTTATAAAAGAAAACAAAATTTGCAAGTGGAAGGGCTAACAGGAAAACCAGAGTGCTGTTAGACTAGGAACCCTGCAGGAACTGGGAACCGAGAGGATAGGACAGAGACATTGCGAGATCAAACCAATACAATTAAAAATGATCAGTTACTGAGAGTGAGATAGAGAGTCAAGGAATCAAGTTACATGTTGGTGAAGAATTGCCCTGGAGAACCCAGGTTACTTTATTTAGTGTAAGAATATTCAGCCCCCTAGTGGGCAACATTTTCAAGCAGATGTTATAATAATGAAACCTTTATAATAACGACAGACTGGGTTTGGAAGTCCTCTGTGCTTTCTTCTTAGTGCAGTGCCTAATGCATTTGCTGCAAATTCCTGCACACTGTTTGACAGGACTGTATTAACCAGTGCACTAAAAGTAGTTCATGAGGAGTTCAAACCCCTGAGAGATTAAGTTCCTGCAACTTTCTCATGGACATGGAAGCCTGTCCTATTTCCTCTGGTGGAGGAGTCCAGAACAAGGGGGGCAGAACCTTAAAATTAGAGCCAGGCCATTCAGGGGTGGTGTCAGGAAGCACTTCTTTACACAAAGAGTAGTGGAAATCTGGAACTCTCTCCCCCCAAAAAAGTTATTGAGGCTGGGGGTCAATTGAAAAATTCAATTCTGAGAGGGATAGGTTTGTGTTAGGTATGGGTATTAAGGGATATGGAGCAAAGGCGGGCAAATGGAGTTGAGGTACAGATCTAATCGAATGGCGGAACAGGCTCGAGGGGCTGAATGGCCCACTCCTGTCCCTATGTTCCTATCCTTCAGACAGTTGTATGGTGCAGTGGGAGATTATAGCAAAAGGTGACTGACGTAAGAAAACTACTTGGCACTTGGTCTAAGCGTTAAACAAAGCTTTAATCAACTGTTTTACAACATGGAGGTCTAGTTGTGTCCTTCACTAGTTCCTGTTAAGAGTGTCCTGCGCAAGCTGGGCCCGTGCCCGAGTATTTATACTCTCCCTGGACAGCGCCACCCGCAGGCCGCTCAGTGTTAGTTCATATGACTGATTCATGTCAGTGACAGCTCTGCTCAGCTTGCCTTCTTGTATTGCTGGAGATGGCACTATAGCCATTAGCAGCTCAATGTGAAGGAGGGAACTGGCAGAGGATGGCAGGCAAATATATGAAACAAAATTGTAAAATAAAAGTTAGAAAAGAGAAAAATACACTAAGAACTACAACCAGAAGGGAATGAAGGAAAGGGGATGAGACAGGCCAGAAGTGACGTTTTTGGCGTCATCGTCGTGCACCGCGCCCCGGCTGCAAACTTCGGTCACGCCCCCTGACCTACCGCCGGACGATATGTCCGACAGGCTCAGGGTGACGAAGTTAAAAGGCAGGTGCTGGCGGCCATTTTTTTTGGCTGCCTGTCAGCACCTGCCCCCTTCCGCTTTTTTAATGTGGGGTGCCGGCCGCGATCGCTCACTCCTCTTACGTGCTGGGCTCTTTTCCCGGCACCCTGCTCCGTGGTGGTCCAGCAGGGCCCCGGTGCGTGCAGCGCTCGGCCCCTCCCCTTTAATCAGGGGAGGGAGGCCTGCAATACCGCGGTGCTACGTGCCGACCCGGGTGGCGCTGTTGCACGTAGCGCCGCGATAGTCAATGGTAGCGCCCCTCAGGAAGGAGGGGAACGCTTCCAGTAGCGCCCCGCCTCCTGCTTGGGGCGCTACCACTGAATTTACAGCACAGGGGCGGTAAAAGTAGCCCCATTTTCTCTCAGACTGCAGGATCTGGTAATGGAGGCTGGCTGCACCAGCGCCACTGGGAGTGGAGGGGTTGTGGGCTGGTCCTTGGGGTGGGGATCCCCTATTGGTATGTGGTCGGCAGGGTGATCTGCACCCTGGGGTCTATCTGCCTTTCTTCCGCAACATTCTCGGGCCATGGGAGGCCTTGTCCTCTTTGCCAGATTGTCCCTGCTTCTCTTCCCTCTGCTGTTCTGTTGTAACCATTTACACCTCCCCTGGACCCATCATTTGCCTTGCACCATATCAACCCTTTGGTCATTTAATCTCTCCTGCCCTCCACCCTATCACAGGCCTGCCCTTTTGTTCTTTTCCTGCTCCATTTTCCCGGCCTCTGTACTTGCTTAAAACCTGTAACATCTCTAACATCTCCCAGTTCTGACGAAAGGTCACCGACCTGAAACGTTAACTCTGTTTCTCTCTCCACCGATGCTGCCTGGCCTGCTGAGTATTTCCAGCATTTTCTGTTTTTATTATAGTATATTTCAGTGTTGTGTGAGATTCGTTAAAAAAAAGCTACTTGTGGTACATGAGAAACACAATGGCTGAAATTTGAAGCATTTTTCAGTATAAATGCATGGCTATTTTTTTTAAATGACCAGCCCAAGAGTAGAGAAATCCCTGGAGGTGCTGGCCCGCTGAAGGTTAAAAGATCACTTCTGCTCGTGCTTTCTAATTTAAATCTCACGTCGGATTAAAAGTCCCTGTTAGAGTTAGTGCCCACTATACAGTATAAAAAAAACTCCTGGCACTCGCTAACCTTTGACATTTCCCAGTTTTTGATTCACCACAACAGGGGCTAGTGAATAACAATAAAATTGGCACATTTCTTCTCCTTCTTAGGCAGTCCCTCGGAACCGAGGATGACTTGCTTCCACATTAAAAATGAGTTCTCAGGTGACTGATGAGTCCAATGCGGGACCTACAGTCTCTGTCACAGGTGGGGCAGACAGTGGTTGAAGGGGCGGGTGGGTGGGGTGCTTGGGTTGACATGCGCTGCCTGCGCTTGGCTTCCGCTTGCTCCCGGCCAAGAGACTCGAGGTGTTCGGCGCCTTCCCGGATGCTTCTCCTCCACTTTGTACGGTCTTGGGCCAGGGATTCCCAGGTGTCGGTGGGGATGTTACACTTTTTCAAGGAGGCTTTGAGGGTGTCCTTGAAGCGTTTCCTCTGCCCACCTGGAGCTCTCTTGCTGTGCCGGAGCTCCGAGTAGAGCGCTTGTTTTGGGAGTCTCGTATCGGGCATGCGGACAATGTGACCCGTCCATCGGAGCTGATTGAGTGTCGTCAGAGATTCGATGCTGGGGATGTTGGCCTGAGCGAGAACACTGACGTTGGTGCGCCTATCCTGCCAATGGATTTGCAAGATCCTGGCACATTTACAGCTCAGACAGCGTCGCCTTTTGCTTCAGTGCCCTCTCAGGTGGACGTAAAAGATCCCGTGGCACTATTTCGAAAAAGATCGGGGGCGGGGGGTGGAGTTCTCCCAGCAACGTTCCCTATCACGGCCGCACACCTCTCTGCCGGTCCTGCGCCGCCCGGGACCGGCGCTTTCGATGCAAAGTTTCATGCTGCGCAAAACTGTGACTGGGCTGCGCAGCCCCTTAAAGGGCCGGCACACCCAAAAAAAGACAAGAGGGAACATTGCTCCCCGGTGTCCTGGACAATATTTATCCCTCAACCAACACCACTAAAAAGAGATTTTCTGGTCGTTATCTCTTTGCTGTTTGTGGGACCTTGCTGTGTGCAAATTGGCTGCCGCGTTTCCTATATTTCAACAGTGAATAGATTTCAAAAGTATTTAATTGGCTGTAAAGCGCTTTGGGACATCCTGAGGTTCCAAAAGACGCTATAGAAATACAAGTCTTTCTTTCTTTTCCGTTTATCTATCTACAGTGACAAAGGTATAACCTGGGTCTCCTGGATCCACGTCACTCAAAACAGGTAGTCTCCTATAATACAGCGACACCTTTACAAGCAGCGAGCGACAGTCCGAACAGTGTAACTCGAGTCCCCGTTCCAAACAAGTTTTCTGACTTGTGACTGCATATTGAAAACAGCAAGTGCGCTGTTGACGGATTTTTATGGATGGATTAAGTGGACCCTATTACACTGTGCTTTTTTTTGTGCGCGTTTTTCTCCCCCTTCGAAGCTAGATAATTGAAATTAGCTAGATGCATTAGTTATTATCTCACATTCCCCTGCACATGGTTGAATATGATTAATGAGTAGCCAAAGTCCCTGAAGGGCTTGTAATGAAGCCTTTTTAATGGAAAGGTGTGTACGAGAGAAACCCATCTTGCTTCCCAAACAATCATTCATCACCACCGCGATCTGGCTTAGCACAATTAAGTGCTGTCGTGCGAAAGCCAGCTACAGAGTAGCCAGCTGGAACCTCCTCCAGTTCCCAGTGGCTCCCAGAAAGCTCATGGTCATCTATTTTCACTAAATCACATTACTGTAAAAGGTGTTAGTTCAGGAGACACAAACGTTAAGCTCGCAGGTCCATTTTTTGGGAGGGATTTTAAAAAATATGTAAATCCTCTTTCTTTGCTAAAGGAGAACCAGCATTTATTTTTCTCCACAACTGTACACTCCATGACTTTCCCATTTAAGTCTCTGGCCTTCAAAAACTTGGGAGTTATTGTGCGGTTGGGCAGGGAGAACATAAGAACATAAGAAATAGGAGCAGGAGTAGGCCAATCGGCCCCTCGAGACTGCTCCGCCATTCAATAAGATCATGGCTGATCTGATCCTAACCGCCAATCTACTATCACAGAACTATCTCCTGAATCTAACAGAATTAGACACATGAACTAGGAGCAGGATCAGGCTACACGGCCCCTGGGCCCGCTCCGCTACCCACAGGGCCATGAGCGATCCGAACCTAGACTCATGTCCAAATTCCTGCCCGCTCCCCGTAACCCTTAATTCCCTTTACTTCTAGGAAACTGTCTATTTCTGTTTTAAATTTATGTAATGATGTAGCTTCTACAGCTTTTTGGGGCAGCATATTCCATGGACCTACCACCCTCTGAGTGAAGTAGTTCCTCCTCATCTCAGTTTTGAAAGAGCAGCCCCTTATTCTAAGACTATGCCCCCTAGTTCTAGTTTCACCCATCATCGGGAACATCCTCACCGCATCCACCCGATCCAACCCCTTCACAATCTTATATGTTTCAATAAGATCGCCTCTCATTCTTCTGAACTCCAATGAGTAGAAATTGCACTGCAGCAAGTGATACTACAGAAGAAATCTCTTTACCCAGAGAGTGGTGAGAATGTGGAACTCACTACCCCAGGGAGTGGTTGAGGTGAGTAGCACAGATGCGTTCAAGAGGAAGCTAGATAAGCACATGAGGGAGAAAGGAATAGAAGGATATGTTGATGGGGTGAGGTGAAGTAGGGTGGGAAGAGACTGGTGTGGAGCATAAACACCGGCACAGACCAGTTGGGCCGAATGACCTGTTTCTGTTCTGTAAGTACTTTGTACTTTGTAATACCACAATAACCATTTGCAGTGATGTTGACAATGGGTGGATGCCGTGAAATAATTAAAGAGTGTATCTACCGAATTAATTAAAAATATATGTTCGAATAATTTGCTCCAAAACTCAATTGGGTGCTCCACTGTTGTGCTGTGAAGAGCAAGGTTTATTGTTTGTTTTGGGGGTGGGGGGTGAGTGTGGGGAGGGAGTGGGGGGAGGAGGGGCAAGTGTCACACTGTTGTATCTACTTCATGCAATGCATTCTGAGAAGGATTACGGATATTGCAACCAATTTGCGCAGCCTCGCTATCTACATTGCAGGAAGGAGACGCAATGATGACCCCAGTGTTCAAAGATGCAGAATCTGCCAGCTAGATTTTCCCATCCCATATTAAACTGTTGTAACCTACTTCTGAAATAGGGTAGACTCGCTCCTTAAGTAGAAGATTCTGATTTACAGTGTTTATTTTAACAGGAAAGCCTGCAGGCGTAATAACTCCCTCACACAGACTGTCATTGAAAAAAAATGATTTTTTTTATTCAGTGGAATATACGGCGGGAACAGAAGGGCCATTTGTTGTGTAAGGCGGAGGAGGGATATTTGTTGCCCTGTGTGAGGTGGTTTGTGCTGAACCTTATCAGAATTCAGCTCTGGTTCGCAGGTGGCCTTCTGAAGCTTACTTCAGGTCAAGGCCGTGTGGATGTCTCACTGGGACTGGGCCATAATACTCCCTCAACCAACATCACTGAAACAGAATATCTGGTCATTATCACATTGCGGTTTTGTGGGACCTTGCTGTGTGAAAATTGGCTGCCGCGTTTCCTACATTTACAACAGTGGCTTCACTTCAATAAAAGTACTTCATTGTAAAGTGGTTTGGGACGTCCTGAGGTCATGAAAGGCACTATTTGAATGAAAGTTCTTTCTTTCTTATTTGTTTCTTCTTTTCCAAGGCCACTTCAATATTCTGTGACGCTTCTCAAAGAAATCTAAGATTTTTTTTCTTTTTCTGAAAAAAACGGTTTAAACCAGCATTACTTGGCCAAGTCAGATGTGCACGAAACAGAAAGAAAGACTTACATTTCCATAGCGACTTTCACCACCACCGGACCTCTCAAAGCGCTGTACAGCCAATGAAGTACATTTTGAAGTGGAGTCACTGTTGTAATGTAGGAAACGGCAAGCTCCCACAAACAGCAACGTGCTAATGACCAGATAATCTGTTTTTGTTATGTTGGTTGAGGGATAAATGCTGGCCAGGACACCGGGGATAACTCACCTGCTCTTCTTCAAAATAGTGCCGTGGGATCTTTTACATCCACCTGAGAGAGCAGACAGGGCCGTGGTTTAACATCTCATCCGAAAGACGGCACCTCCGACAGTGCAGCACTCCCTCCACACGGCACTGAAGAACCAGCCCTCTCAGGTGGATGTCACTGTTTAATGTCTCATCCAAGAGACAGCACCTCCAACAGTGCCGCACTCCCTCAGCACTGCACTGGAGTGTCAGCCTAGCTTTATGTGCTCAAGTCCCTGGAGTGGGACTTGAACCCACAACCTTCTGACTCAGAGGCGAGGGTGCTACCCACTGAGCCATTGGCTGACACTATGGGGTAGATTTTCCTGGAGCCGTCAGGCGGGGTTTCAGGCGTGTGGGGGGGGGGGGGGAAATCCCGAATTCGGGGGTCCCGACACCATCCCGCCCAAAACCCGCCTCCACGTAAGTTTCACAGGAGGCGGGTACCCGCCCCGCACTGGGACCCGCCGACCCGAGGCGGGAAGGGATTAGTGCCAATTAACTGCCTGTTAACAGGTAGTTAACAAGCAGTTTTTAGCCTAATCCCTATTTTGAGGGGTGTCGTGTGGGATTCCCGACGGCTCCAAACCACGCCAGGTTAGAGCAGGCGGGCCGTCGGGTTGAAGGACTTGGAGGGGTCGCAATGTCGGTGTTCAGGTGAGTGATGGGTGCATGAGTGCAAAGGTAAGTGTGTTTGGTGTGTCTAAAGTGTGTAAAGAAGTTTAAATTACCTGTACTTACCTTAACAGCCTTTCTTCCTCTAGGTTTTGGGAGTCCATCACTCAGCCGGCACTGAAAGCAAAATGGCTGCGATCTGTCAAAAGTGACAGCCTTCAGCTTTCATTGCCGGTGACAGTTCTAACTGAGTCTGTGTAGAAGGACTCAGGTTAGAAGTCAGACTGTCAGTGTTTGACAGCTTCAAACAGCTGTGAAACACTGATATTTCATCTGTCAGCACGTCCTGACAGATGAAATTTCAGTCTGTGACGTCACCTGTTGCCGGGTGGCCCTTAATTTGCCTGCTAGGCCCACTGGGCGGGCTCAACAAGGTCAATCAAGGGAAAATTGCGTGGATTGGCCAGACGTCGATGGAGGCGGGACTAAAACCCGAAAGTTGTAGTCCCGCCTCCTTCCCGACAGCTTCAGGAAAATCTACCCCTAAGTCTATTACTAATACTATGGTAATTCTATGTAATTATTTGCTTCTGTGGTTGTCAAGGACAGTGTTTGATTTTTCTGTTGCTCTTTCCCAAAGCAAAATTAGGAAAATGCCGAAAAGGAAAGGAGGCGCCCAGGGGAAAAAGATTACCCTTAAAATGGCCAAAAATTCCATGAAAATCACGGTGGATGGGAAGCGCCGTTTAGACCTGAGCAACATGGGCATAGCAAACTTTCCCAAGTGTATTTTGAAGCTGAGTGATATTGAAGAAATTGACCTGAGCAGAAATATGATCAAAAAAATTCCGGATTTCATCAACCGCTTCCCAAAGCTGCGCTATCTCGACTTCCACACCAACAAGATAGAGAGAATTCCGGAAACCATTTGTCAGTTGGAGTTGCTCTACTATCTTGATCTGTCCAATAACAAGCTCACCACAGACAGCTTGCCCTTGGAAATTACGCAGCTGAAAAATCTACGGGTCCTGAACCTTGGGCTGAATTCAGTGGAAATGATTCCAACGACAATTGGCACTTTAAAGGACCTCAAGGAGCTGGGGCTGTTTGATAATCGGATCACCTATATGCCGGAGAAAATTACCAAGCTCCCGAAGCTGAAGAAACTGAACGTGATGCGGAACCCTTTCACCACCCCGAAGGAACCCGTCGAACCAATCGACGACATTGACCGCATCGAGAATCTTTATCTCGCCAGGAAGCACATGCTGTGCCGCTCCTGCCTCAAGAAATGTATACGAGAGAGAGACAAATGGAGCAAGGTGAAGCAAATCGCTGAGTTGGAGGACGAGCCCGATTTTAGTGGTCTCATCACGCCCAATTCGGTTGCTAAACAAGACGAGGCATCTTGGAGAATTAATGATTAAGAGTTTATGAGCTGAATGAATCTCTACTATCAGCATAAAAATGGCTCGTCAATAAATAAAATACAACTGTCTCCATTGCTTTGTGATTCAGGACCGGCGACTCTCTTCCTTTCCCTGGATATCTTGTACTCATATTTTTATTAGCTCCTTCACACGACTCCCGAAGCAAGGAAAGAGGGCCTTTAAATGTGTCAATGTTGCTCAGCATCAAATTGATAGGAACAGGAGGAAGCCATTCAGCCCCTCGAGCCTGTTCCGCCATTCAATGAGATCATGGCTGATCTGCATCTTAACTCCATCCACCTGCCTTGGCTCCATATCCCTTTTATTTTATACCCTTGTCTCGCGAACATCTATCGACCTCAGATTTAAAATGACTAATTCAGCTATCATCTACTGCTTCTTGTGGGAGAGAGTTCCACACTTCTATCAGCATTTGCATGAAGAAGTGTTTCTTACTTCTCTCCTGAATGGCCTGGCTCTAATTTTAAGGTTGTGTCCCCTTGTCGTAGATCACCACCACCACCCCCCTCCCCCTCCCCACCCCCCCTCAGCGGAAAAAGTTTCTCTCTATCTAACCCTATCAATCCCTTTAACCTTCTATATTCCAGGGAATAAAAGCCTAGTTTATGTAATCTCTCCTCATAATCTAACCCTTGGAGCCCTGGTAACATTCTGGTGAATCTGTACTGCAGACAGGAATCTACTGGAGAAACTAGGATGACTCTGGTGGAGATGTTTCCCTATGTAGTGCCTGGTTCCCACTTGCCATCTCTCGTTGGCTTCCACTCCATTTGCTTCATGAGGTTTGCCTTGTTGGAGGCAACCATGTCAGGTAGACAAAAGATCAAAGTGCCCTCAGAGGCATCTTCAAAGGGCCAGATAGGGCCTAGCATTTTTTATCCGGCTGCAAGCTGCTTTCACTATTGCTGGTCTGTGTGCTCCTTGGCTCTAAATCAAGGAAGCATCTGGCCAGATGCTCATTATTGGGAGCACCTGCCTATCCATGAAACCCAGACATGTGCAGTCATCAACTGCGGTGGAATCATCCCTGCACTATAAGCGGGGTAGATGTGGCAACAAGTGAATCGCTCCCAATGGAACCACTTCTCTCATATACAATGGGGTTGTCGGATAGAGTGTACCTGTAGGATTTAGTAAACATTGTTAAAATTTTGTAACCATTGTTAAATAACTGTAAGATGTGAAATTGTATGTGAAAAACCTAAAAAGCCTGTATAAAATGGCGAATGGCTGAGACCAAAGCAGGATGGGAAATTATGCCAACCTGACTAAACTCTGTTTAAAAATACTGAAGTAATGGAATGTTGTGCTAAATAAACCCAGAGACTGTTGGAAACATGGGGCTGGATTTTGCCAATGGGGAGCTTTTGGAGGCGGGACTCCCACTTGTCAGGTTTTAGTCCCGCCTCCATCAACTTCTGGTCAACCCACGCTATTTTCCCTTGATCGACCTTGTTAAGCCCGCCCAACAGGCTTAGCAGGCCAATTAAGGGAAAGCCGGCTGCAGAGAACGTCACCGTATGACGTTTCATCTGTCAAAAATTTTTGACAGACGAATTGTCATCGTTTGACAGCTCTGTGAAGCTGTCAAACACTGACATTCTCTGTAGTTTGATGAGTTCTTGAATTCAAGACCTCATCAAACCTCTTTCTTTTGCAGAAATTAGATGGTTGTTGCATTGGAGAATGCAATGGCCGTCTGTCATCTCTACCGCGGAGGTGCGAGACTCTCAGCATACCCACCGACTGAAGCCTGCAGGAAGAAACAAAGGTAAGTAAACATTTTCTAACACTTTTCACTTACCTCAGATACTCACCTCTCCACACTTGCACCCATCACTTACCTTCACAGCGCACTTTTTCACCCCTCCGACCCACTACTCGCCTCGATGACCCTGGCGGGGTTCAGAGCCTTCGGGAAGCCTGCACTTGTGTGGGCAAAATGGGGATAATCCTCTTATCGGCCTGTTAACTACCTGTTAACAGGCAGTTAAGTGGCTGTAATCCCCTTCCCGCCTCCAGGGAGACGGGACCCGGCGCAGGTTGCCTACCCGCCTCCTGGCAAGATGGCATGGAGGTGGTTTCCTGGCAGTCCCGCCTCCAAACCTGCCTCCCCAGGGCTGGCAAAACCTAGAATTTGGTAATATTATGGAAAAGAGATAAGAGCTAGAGGAGAGAGATTTAAGTTAGAGACAGCCTTCACATAAGAAGCTGCAGAATAGACAAAGGGCTAAAAATTCGGTGGCGCCGCGTTTGGGGCACCAAGCTTGCCGGAATTTGCGCTCCAGGCGGAGCTGCTTGCGCCCTCCCGATATTCAGTTGGAGCGCCCCAAGAGGGACTCGGGGCGCTGCTCGAGGCTCCCCGCGTCCCGCTTGGGGCGCTCAAACTGAATATCGCAGCGCTACAGGCTAACGCCGCCATTAGCGTCCCGCTAAATATCGCGGGAGGCGTGGCCAGTGGCGCTAAAGCCACTGAGTGCCCTCTTTAGGCGCTAACTGGTGGCGCAGCCCACCGAATTTCTAGGCCAAACTGTTTAGAAAACACCAAGAATATTCTGTAAAGTGAAACTCTTAGATAAGGGTAGCTTGTTATGCACAGAAAGAGGCCTCGTGGGATTCACAAGGTCATAAGATGACTGGCAAGGAGAGGAGGGACATTTACCAGGTGTCAGAGGGCTAGTTACTGCCATGTAGGCAAAACGAAGAAAAAAAAGTATAAATGAACAGCTATTGAACACTGAAGGCAACGCGAAGCCAGAGGATGAGAAGCTGCAGTCAACAGAACACAGCAAGAGAATAAAGAGATGGCTCCACAGTCACGCGAAAGGAACGCCAGGGTTCAATGAACAGACTGCGACTATCTTCTTGTTAAGTATTACTTCTTTGTACAGGATGTTTAATGCTCAATAAATCTGTTTTACTTATACACAATATACCTGTACACAGAGTGGTTTGTGTAGTCACGGACAAATTAATTCAGAGCTTTTAAGAGCTACAGGGTAGATGAACCACTCATCATGTAGGGGCACGAGCGCCAAGTCCCATTCCACTTTAATCCGTCACCCCATTGTGTCACAGGCTGTTCCCCACCCGGGCCCCCTGTTCCCTACAACTTTCCCATATTTGAAATAATTATTAAATCATTCTTCGCACAGAATTCAACCACATAAAAATGCTCTTCTCTGATTTTACCACACCAATTCACGTCACGCTACCGCTATATATTCCTATATATACACAGTAATTCTTTTGTGATTAGGGCAACTATTCCCTTAATAACAAAACTATTGACCAAAGACTTTTATCTTGCAGCTGAAGTGGTAGTGTGTTAACATTGAATAAAACCATTCTAAAGGGAACTAGGTCAGTCACACTCTGAGCATTTAATTAGTTTGGTATTATTGCGTATTTACTCCGACAACGTTATCATAGCCAGTCTTGTTTGAGAATATTCAACTGAATGTATATATGGTGCATGATTCTAATTGCAGATATTAAGGTTTATCACAAGTTGCTGGTGCTAGATTACACAATGCATTTGCAACGTTGCTTATTTAACAGTAATGGTCACTCACTACCGCCATTTTGGTTGTAAACTCATTCCGAACATTACTGAACTCTTTCTCTTGTAGTTCGTCGCGCGGCCTTGTCTCTGAGATTGATGATTATTAAAAATGTTTCTGCAAAGTGTGTGCTTAAAACAGTGGCAAGCAATCAAAAAGTAACTTCAAAATTGCTACGATTGGTCCAAGGAGTATTTTTCACATTCCGCTTCTGTTCACATTCCAACTCTTTAAGTTTGATTCTAAGGGGGCAAAATTGAGTCACGCCCCCATTGGGGCGCTAACTTCACTACTTTTAGCGCCCCAAATCAGTTAGCGCCCCCACGCCCGAAATTCACTGATAGCGCCCCAAGGGGGAGGCAGGGCGCTACTGGAAGCGCGGTGCTGCAGGCCTTCCTCCCCTTATTAAAGGGGAGGGGCCTTGCGCAGCGCGACACGGGGCCCAGCTGGGCCACCAGGGATCGGAGTGCCGGCAAAAGAGCCCGGCACTCAACAGAAGTGCCGGGCTCATGGAGCGCAGCCAGCACTCCATGGGAGGGGGGGGGGGGCTGCACAGGAGGCCAGGGACGGCAATGGGGGCAGCTGCTGGCAGGCGGCCAGCAACAAAAATGGCCGCCCGGCACTTCCCCTTTAATTTGCGCCGTCCTGGCCGTAAGTAGGCCCCCCTGATACTGTCGGAGATAGCGTCTGGCGGTAAGTCAGGGGGCGCTACCGAAGATCGCAGCCGGGGCACGAGCGGGGCGCTGCACATGGCGATGATGTCATCGGCGGAGGCGCAGTGTCGCGGGGCGCTAACAGTTACCGCCGCTAACCTCCCGCTGAATTTCACAGGAGGCGTTAGCGCCGCCGCGTCTGGGCACTAGTTGCTTTGCGCCCCGTTAGCGCCCTCTTAGGGCACTAATGGGAGGCGCAAATCAACCACATTTTTCCCCCTAAATCTCATCAAATAAGATGATCTAAAATTTACAGGTTCAGTTAATGAACACCGGATAATTGCACTCACCCCTTAAAAAAAATCATTGACAACATGAAAGTTGAGCCGAAGAGATAATGGCCAACATTTTTGTCATTAAAACATCCTGAATTTAAATGAGGCAGCAGTCAGTAAAAGAGAACCGGGAGCTGGAACCTATCCAGGTATCAAAGTTAATGAAATCATTAAGGGATGTGAATATTATGCCTTAAAATGCTAATACTTTGAAAACATGGAGAATAAATCATCAATTATATAAATAATTGTCTGTGTATGTTGTGAATTTTTTTTTTCAGGTGTATTTCCAGATGTTTTCAGGATTGAAGTGTGACAATTTCAAAGGAACGGGTTAACAGTGCTTTGAACATCTGCGGGGTGGGAGGGCGGGTGATCCTGGAGGATAGGCCGGGATCGTGCCCACTGTGGAACTCCACCCCTGACCCTCCCCAAAGTTCGTGAGGCCATGGAGGAAGGGGCCTCCCATGAGTGACCATCGGAAGTTGAGGGGTGCATTTGTGGTGGCCCCTGCCAAGGATCCCAGGAATGTAAGGTGGCCATCCGGTGGGCTGGGAGGGATGCGTGCTCCCCCTTTCCTGGAAGAAGAATCTCGCTGCTCTGCCTATCAAGGGGCTGCTTTGAAATGTAAAGACCCCCGGCCCCAGTTTCTCGAGCCTCTCCAAGTATCTGATGTACACCCCCAGGTCTCTCTGTTCCTGCACCCCCTTTAAAATTGTACCATTTAGTTTATATTGCCTCTCCTCATTCTTCCTACCATAATGCATCACTTCACACTTCTCTGCGTTAAATTTCATCTGCCATGTGTCTGCCCATTTCACCAGTCTGCCTATGTCCTCCTGAAAATCCGTTACTATCCTCCTCACTGTTTACTACATTTCTGAGTTTTGTGTCACCTGCAAACTTTGAAGTTATGCTCTGTATACCCAAGTCCAGGTCATTAATATATATCAGAAAGAGGAGTGGTCCTGGGGGGCACCACTGTATACTTTCCTCCAGTCTGAAAAACAACCGTTCACCACTACTCTGTATCAATACAGCCACTGCCCCTTTAATCCCAGGGGCTTCAATTTTGCTAACAAGTCTATTATCGAATGCCTTTTGAAAGTCCATATACAGGAAACTCCGCGATATCCGGCACCGACGGGACCGAGCTGCTGCCGATCTATCAAAACTTCCGGATAGACCAGCGCTAATGTTGAAGGATACGGAGGTTTTCATCTCCGTATCTGTCAACAAACACTGTTGCTTAGCAACAGCTTGTAAACACTCGGTCCATACCTTGGAAGCGTCTCTGAAGCTGTTGCTAAGCTACAGAGATGCTTTCCAGGGCCTGACTGTTAAAAAATATGCTAGGAGAAGAAAAAAAACCTAACCAAAACGGCTGCTGATTTCTGCCGTTAGATCGAGGTTTCCGGACATACAACCTCCGGATAAACCAATGTTTCCTGTACGCAACATCTACCCTCTCCGTTATTTGCATTCATCCTGGATTCATGAACACTTTTTAATCCCTGGATGTCTTTGACTGCAGGGTTCAACTGGATTGTTCCCTATGACATAGCTAGAGGTCTCAGTACACTCCTAATTATTTTGTATTAAGATTCTGATTTTTACCATTTCTGACCTTTTCTAGGCAAGTTATTAATGTAGTGTTATCTTCCGTTCCTAACCACCAGCATTATCACCTAAAAGTATAATAATCCTTTATATAGCATTACAAATACATCTATATTATGAATATATAAAAAGATCACAGCACAGAGTGGGACCACTCGGCCTATGGTGTTTGTGTTGGCTCTTTGTTAGAGCGATCAAAAGCTAACCCCCACCGCCCTGCTCTCTCCCCGTAGCCCAGTATCTTGCTCCGCTTCAAGTGCAATTTGATCCACTCGATTGACCCTCTCCAATTCTGATTCCCAAGTGCAACAAAACAAAACAAAACTCCACTCTTGAATGAAGCCCATTCCAAAAAGGGCAGTCAGGCAATCTCAACGCAATGTGAACTCACCCTATGTTTTTATTGCCGTCTGCTTTCCCTTTCTTCATTGAAGGTATCGCATGGCAGAATCTGAAGGAAAATGAAGACAGCTCTCAAAAAATAAACCAACAAGAAATTCAGTGGAAAATAACCGCACGAAAGTTAGTTGGTTGGAGGGACAGTGTGTCATATTTATAGTTACTTACTTTTTAAAGATCTTTTTCCTATCGTTTTTATGGAAAATAAGGAACTTTGAATATCCATTCTTTAAAAAGATTTCAAGGGCAATGTCCTAAAGGGCAAGAATAAACAGTCACTGAAAGATCATTAAACCCGTTACTTCAATTAAATTACTTTGCGTAAAACAGTCACATCAAAGTTGAAGGATGCACAGTAAAGTGGCTGCAGTACTTTAACTTTTGGTGAGGTGTGTGTGGGCCTTTAATTACTTTCTTTCCACGGTGTGTCTGCTACAGAATGATTCCACAGATACTGACAGTCCTCATCCAAGTGGTCATCCTCCATGTGTGAGCCATTGAACATTGGGTGCCATTACGGTCAAGGCCAATCCTGTTCTCACTGGATGCCCACACATCCACACTTTCCAGAGTCATTTGACAGTGGTCAGGGGTTGGGATTCCAGCTGATTTACCCGCGCCCCCCCCACCCCACAACCCCTCCTTAGTCCAGGAGCAATGAAGCCAACTTACCACCATCCTGTCTGAGTCAGCTGCTTCATCAATGACCTTCCCCACAACATAAGGTCAGAAATGGGGATGTTTGCTGATGACTGCACAATGTTCAGCGCCATTCGCAACTCCTCAGATAATGAAGCAGTCCATGCCCACATGCAACAAGACCTGGACAACGTTCAGGCTTGGGCTGATAAGTGGCAGGTAACATTCGCGCCACAGAAGTGCCAGGCAATGACTATCTCCAACAAGTGAGAGTCTAACCACCTCCCCTTGACATTCAACAGCATTACCATCGTCGAATCCCCCACCATCAACATCCTGGGGGTCACCATTGACCAGAAACTTAACTGGACCAGCCACATAAATACTGTGGCAACAAGAGCAGGTCAGAGGCTGGGTATTCTGCAGCGAGTGTCTCAGCTCCTGACTCCCCAAAGCCTTTCCACCATCTACAAGGCACAAGTAAGGAGTGTGATGGAATACTCTCCACTTGCCTGGATGAGTGCAGCTCCAACAACACTCAAGAAGCTCAACACCATCCAGGACAAAGCAGCCCGCTTGATTGGCACCCCATCCACCACCTTAAATATTCACTCCCTCCACCACCGGTGTACCGCGGCTGCAGTGTGTACCATCTACAAGATGCACTGCAGCAACTCGCCAAGGTTTTTTCAGCAGCACCTCCCAAACCCGCGACCTCTTCCACCTAGAAGGACAAGGACAGCAGGCGCATGGGAACACCACCACCTCCAAGTTCCCCTCCAAGTCACACACCATTCTGACTTGGAAATATATCGCTGATCCTTCATCGTCGCTGGGTCAAAATCCTGGAACTCCCTCCCTAACAGCACTGTGGGAGTACCTTCACCACACGGACTGCAACGGTTCAAGAAGGTGGCTCACCACCACCTTCTCAAGGGCAATTAGGGATGGGCAATAAATGCAAGCCTTGCCAGCGATGCCTAGATCCCATGAACGAATAAAAAAAAGATCAGCTCACTCAACAATCTGCTGACCTTTCCGATCTTGTGGGTCTGCATTTGCCAATGTAGCCACAAGGGGGAGCTTCTCTCCACCTCCTCATTCTTGGGTCTTGTGAATGCTACGATCTATTGTGGTAGAGAGACAGGCAGGCAATCTTCTCCTAAGCCCCTGCCAATGCTGCTCTTTGGCTGGTCCTGAAGCGATGTGTGATGCCAGCCTGGAAGCAACTTGTCGTAGAACACAATCCCCATAGGAAGATAAGCAAAAAATTCAGTGGCCTCGACCTCAGATCCTGTCACACCCCTCCTGCATGTTGTACACTGACACTGACAAAGCTCCGAGAATAAAAGGAAAGACTTGCATTTATATGGCGCCTTTCATGACCTCAGGATGCCCCAACGTGCTTTAAAGCCAGTGAGGTATTTTTGGAGTGTAGTCACTGTTGTAATGCAGCAGCCAATTTGCGCACAGCAAGCTCCCACAAACAGCAACGTGATAATGACCAGATAATCTGTTTTAGTGATGTTGTCTTTCACAATGCCAGTGCATTTCACACTTCATTTAGAGCCATTGTTTGTTTCTTTACCTGTCCTATTACCATCTCGTCTCACCTTGAATATCTCTTAATGTCTCTTCTTTCATCCCCTCCCCCATTTCCCAGCCCCCAAACTGCCTTTTGTTTCATTTCCTGCCTTTTCTCTCAGTCCTGACGAAGGGTCATCGACCCGAAGCATTGACTCTGTTTCTCTCTCCACGGATGTTGCCGGGCCTGCTGAGTTTGTCCAGCGTTTTCTGTTGTTATTTAGGACACCGAGGAGACCTGCTTTGCTTTTCTTGAGAGAGCAAGCGGGGCTTCGGTTCAACGTCTCATCCGAAAGACGGCACCTCTGACAGTGCAGCACTCCCTCAGCACTGCACTGGGAGTGTCAGCCTGGATTGTGTGTTCGGGTCTCTGGAGTGGGACTTGAACACACAACCTTGTGACTCAGAGGCGAGGGTGCTACCCACTGAGCCATGACTGATGCCCACCCCTACACTCACACCCACTCCTCAAACCGGTGATGTACAGTGGGAGGAAAGCAAAGATAGGAGAAAGGGAGACTGGGGTTATTTTGGCCAAAGAGTGAAAACAGGCACTAAATGGGTGCTGTGCTAATAAGAAATGCCTGTTTGAAAGTCCAGATTTAGCACGCAATTCTTGGGCTAATTGATGATTACAGGAAACTTTCGATTTACCAGCACCTAAATAACCGGAAATCTCGGTTAACCGGCAAAATTCAGGAGTAGGTTCAGGTAACTTTTATTACTTTTTTTACTCCATTTGTTGCTGTGCAAGGGTGTGGCTGCAGCTGTTGCTAAGCTACAGAGACGCTTGCCACTTGTGCCCATTGTTCTGAAGCTGTTGCTAAGCAACAGGGTTTATTGCTTTATACGGAGCTCCCAGCTCCGTATCTTTTACTGTAGCGTTCGGTTATCCGGAATTTTTGATGAACCGGCACCACGTCGGTCCCGTCCGTGCCGGATAAAAAAAAGTTTCCTGTATCATAATTTAAACTTGCCTACAGGTACTAGCCAGAAACCTGCAGGTTTAGCACTCAAGTTATGATTAGATGCAATTTTCGTAGAGTAGCCTGTGTGAGCTCCTCGCACCCACTTCCACTGAAGGTGTGGAGTGTGCTGGCTGACACACAGCGGCACATTGCAGGATGGCTCAGGGACCAAGGACGAGGGCGCACAGGTTCTCGGGCGCGGCACTGGAGGTCCTGGTGGAGGAGGTCCAGAGGAGGAGGGAAGTCCTGTACCCGCAGGGGGTGGGTGTGGGAAGGACACCACCTCACCCTCCTCGCCCTCCTGTCCCTCTCTCCTGCAGCAGCTGGTGCTGCTCTGCCTGGACTCATGTCCTCCTCCCATTGCTCGTCCAGACCAAGGGGGACCCCTAGCAAGACGCCCGTGACCAAGCACTCCCTTTCTCCTGGTGACTCCTATAAAGTGGCCAATAAGGTGGAGCAACGCAGCACTCACTCTTTTTAGGTGAGGTCCTCAGAGAGTTTCCGGAATAAATGTTGCTCGAGTGTTGGTGAAGTTTTGACAAAGTGTCCCAGAAAATCTCCCGATGTGTTTCAGAGATCCTCTTCACAGCTCCAGCAGCAATGATCATGAAATGGTGAGTATCCCTTTAAGTAGCGCTTGAAATCAACATCAACACCGTCTTTACTCCCAAACAGCTGGTCACTGTAATGATATCAGCAAATAGTGATGATATTTGTCTGTGTTTGATTACTCATGCCTTACAGCATATTTGTCTGTGTTTTTGATTACTTGTGCCTGACCAGCAGAGGTCATGTGAGAGACAAGCAGTCCAGAGGAGTTTTACTTTCAGTTTCATTCTAGATGCATCACAGCATAGTGTGTTCTGTAAAATGCTGTAGAAAGTCTTGAACAAGACTTTAGATTAAACAACATTCTCTTTCAGAAATGAGTCTTTATTGAACCCAAAAAGAAATCAATACATGATGTCAGAAGTGGCTGAAAGAGGAAAAAATCTGAAGTTAGCAACTTGATGGGACAGTGAAAGCAGTTGTGGCAAGTAAGCGAAATCAGCTCTCCACATATTAGCAAGCCAGAAGAGAACATCGTTGCTTACCATTAGAGAATAGCTAACGAAGTGAAAAAATGGAAGGTTTACTCCCACCGGCGACGCTTCAATTAACAGGTAATGTGGCTGAAAATTGGAGAAGGTTCAAACAACGTTTAGAGTTGTATTTAGCGGCAATCGGAGCTGACAAGAAAAGTAATAAACAGAAATCGTCACTGTTCTTGCATGTCGTGGGTGATGAAGCGCTGGAGGTGTATAATAACTTCACATTCGCTGTTGATGGAGACAAAATGAAGCTAGATAAAATAATGGAACAGTTTGAGGCCTACTGCATACCTAAACGCAACGTGACCTTTGAGAGGCACAAATTTTTCACATGTGTACAGAAAATCGGTGAGACTATTGATCAGTATGTGACTGAACTGAGAAACCGGAGCAAATCGTGTGAATTTGGGGGACTCACAGACTCGCTGATAAAAGACAGACTGGTGTGTGGTATTCGAGATAATGGTCTAAGGGAAAGACTGCTAAGAGAGCAAGATCTAGACCTGGGAAAAGCCATAGCACTGTGTAGGGTTACAGAGACTGTGAAGTTGCAGGCAAAGGAGCTGTTCAGTGACAGTAGCTGCAACGTGGATGCAGTGAGAAAGAACGGATACAAACCGTTTAACAAAGAGAGCGCCAATGTGAAAAAAGAGACGTGGCCAGCAAACGAAAATGAAAGAGACAATCGGAAGTCATGTAGTCGATGCGGTACACAGCATCCACCAAGAAAGTGTCCAGCATATGGTAAAACATGCAATAGATGCAACAAAAACAACCATTATGCCCGTTGCTGTAAGAACCAGGCGCAACAAAGCAAGGTCCATACAGTAGATGAAAGCGAGATAGAGGAATTCAATGTAGATGTTGTGTCTGAAAACAAAAACGAAAGAGACTGGATGTTGACACTAAAAGTGAATGACATACACATTCCATTTAAATTGGATACTGGAGCACAAGTTAATGTGATATCAGAGACCGATTTTAAGAGAATTAGACCCAGACCAAAGTTACATGGAATACAAGTGAAAATGACCGGATACTCAGGTACTGATATACCAGTGAAAGGAAAATGCATTGTCAAAGTAACACACAAGGACAGAGAGCACACGCTAGCATTAATCGTGGTGCCAAAGGATGTGCAAGCCATACTAGGGTTAAAAGCCTGTGAGAGACTGAACCTGGTAAAGAGAGTCCTCGTTGTGGAAAGCGAAGGAGAGACAGTCTATGATGAACTCATGAAAGAGTACAAAGACCTATTTAAGGGTCTAGGCTGCATTCCAGGAGAACACACGATCAGAGTAGATAAAAGTATGACACCGGTCATACATCCATGCAGAAAAGTTCCGTTTGCTCTTCAAAAGCAACTGAAGGCAGAGTTGGACAGGATGGAAAGCCTGAACGTGATTCAGAAGATAGATGAGCCAACTGAGTGGGTGAGTTCCCTCGTCGTAGTGGACAAAAAGAATGAAAAGCTCAGAATTTGCCTGGATCCAAGAGATCTAAACAGAGCAATAAAGAGAGAGCACTTCAAGCTTCCTACACGTGAGGAAATCATGGCACAGTTTGCAAATGCAAAATATTTCAGCAAGTTAGATGCGTCCTCAGGATTTTGGCAGATGAAGCTGGACGAAGCAAGTTCAAGACTGTGCACGTTCAACACTCCATTTGGCAGATACAGATTCCTAAGGTTACCATTTGGCATTGCCTCAGCTCCTGAAGTGTATCACAAAACTATCCATATGATCTATGAGCACCTGGAGGGAGTTGATACATCAATGGATGACATCATAGTATGGGGAACCACGAGAACTGAGCATGACGAGAGACTGAAAAAAGTGCTGGAAGCAACAAGGAAAACAAACCTGAAGCTGAATAGAGAGAAATGCCAGCTCGGGGTGACAGAACTGACATTCGTGGGAGATATCCTTAGCAGTGAGGGCATCAGACCAGATCCCAGAAAGGTGTCCGCCATTGAGAATATGCCAAGGCCACAATGCAAAAAGGACGTGCAGAGGTTTAATGGAATGATCAACTACATGGGTAAATTCATATCCAACCTCTCAGAAAAAATAGCGCCACTGAGAAGACTAACTGAAAAGAACATAGAATGGGAATGGAATCATGAGCATGAGAAGTCATGGAGCGATCTAAAGAAACTGCTCACAGAGGAACCAGTTCTGAGGTTTTATGACCCAGCGAGACCCATCAAGATATCATCAGATGCATCACAGAGTGGGCTCGGTGCCGTTCTTCTGCAACAATATGACTACTGGCAACCTATTGCATATGCATCGCGCTCAATGACAGACGCGGAGACGCGATCTGCTCAAATAGAAAAGGAGCTGCTCAGCATCACATACGCCTGTGAAAGATTTCACCAGTTTGTGGCAGGACAAGCAATCAGTGTAGAGACTGACCATAAGCCCTTGATTGCATTGTTCCAAAAGCCACTGAATAGCTGTCCGCTTAGAATACAAAGAATGATGATCAGGCTGCAACGCTATACACTGAATGTTGCGTACACACCGGGTAAGCTGATGTATACAGCAGACACGTTGTCCAGAGCTGTTGACCCAAGTGAGCCCGCAAACACCACAATGGATGAAAAAGTGAACGCCTACGTGGACATGATCACAAGTGCACTGCCCATAGCAGATGCAAAAATGGAGCTCATAAAGACTGAGACAAACAAAGATGAAACAATGAGACGACTGAGAAAAAGCATCTTGGATGGATGGCCCAACATGAAGCAAGACTGCTCACCTGATATAGCAGAGTACTGGAACTGCAGGGCGGAACTATCAGTGGTCGAAGACATCATCTACAAAGGAAGTAAAATAGTTATCCCAAAGAGTCTGAGAAGAGAGATGCTAAAAAAGATCCATGGAGGACATCTGGGAATCGAAAAGTGTAAGAAAAGAGCACGAGAGGTGATGTACTGGCCACGAATCAACCAAGATGTGACAAATAAGGTGTCAAACTGCACAATATGCCTGAAATATCGAGCAAGCAATCCGGTAGAACCACTAAAGCCACACCCAGCACCAGACAGACCTTACCAGAAGGTAGGTGCTGACCTATTCGTATGTCAAGGGAAGGACTATCTTGTCGTCACAGACTATTACTCCCTGTATCCAGAGGTTTGTAGACTGTACACCACCACTGCAGAAGCTGTGATAAGAAGTATGAAAGCCATATTCTCCAGACATGGCGTGGCAAGCGAGGTCTTCACAGACAATGGACCCCAGTTTAACAATGCAAATTTCCGACACTTTGCCAAAGAGTGGGACTTTGTCCACACAACGTCAAGTCCTCACTATCCACAGTCCAATGGACTAGTGGAAAAATCGGTCCAGACAGTGAAAAGACTGATGTACAAGGCAAAAGACAGTGGAACTGACTTCTACCAAAGCATGCTTGTATACCGCACAACGCCGCTCGAGTGTGGTGTGTCACCAGCCCAACTCCTGATGGGACGTCGGCTAAGGTCAAACCTACCCATCCCGGAGAACCTCCTGAAAACAAAAGAGGGGGAGAAAGTGAGGAAGTTCAAAGAGCAACAGAAAGAAAAGCAAAAGTACTACTATGACAGAGGAACACAAAACCTACCTGAACTCCACACTGGTGACCAAGTAAGGTTGAAAGACAAAACAAACACATGGACTCAGAAGGGAACTGTCCTGAGTGAAGTTCAACCAAGATCATACACCATTCAGACAGATGAGGGTGCTGTTCTGAGAAGAAATCGTCGAGATCTTCTCATGGGACCAGCCACAGCAGGTCAAGAGACTGATACTGTTGAACAACCTGATCATACAGCTGAGAAACCATCATCTGAGGCAACAACTCAGATTCAAGGACAATCAATCAGAAAATCCTCAAGACACGTGAAGCCTCCTGAGAGACTCATTGAGCAAATTTAAGGACTATTGTTAAAGAAGGAAGTAATGTTATCTTATTCTTTCTTCAAGTTCTAGTGTATTGACATATTTCATGTGAACACACAAAGCAAGGGTAAAAAATCTTGATCATGATAATGATAATGTAAGTTCATTAAATGTTGTTAGTTAAAAGTAAAATACTTTTGTTTTAAGAAAGGGAGATGTAATGATATCAGCAAATAGTGATGATATTTGTCTGTGTTTGATTACTCATGCCTTACAGCATATTTGTCTGTGTTTTTGATTACTTGTGCCTGACCAGCAGAGGTCATGTGAGAGACAAGCAGTCCAGAGGAGTTTTACTTTCAGTTTCATTCTAGATGCATCACAGCATAGTGTGTTCTGTAAAAAGCTGTAGAAAGTCTTGAACAAGACTTTAGATTAAACAACATTCTCTTTCAGAAATGAGTCTTTATTGAACCCAAAAAGAAATCAATACAGTCACTGTTAGGAGAGGGCGTTAGTTGAAGCGCTAGCCACCAAAATGGCGTGCAGTCTCCTTAATGAGCGCGAGCAGGCAATTTAACTGGCAATCAGCTGTTTAACAAGCCTCTAGGTGGTCGTTCCTAGCGCTGGCAGCAACTCCTTTACCAAGATGGCGTCTTGCGCTAAACGCAGGCTAAACCGGCATTTCTGTTTAAGACCCTTGCTTGGCCACCTCTTTACTGCCTAAAGTGTTCGACGAAAATCGCCCCCTAAATATTTTTAAATGATCCGCCCTCAAGGAAAATAACATCTAACAACTGGAATTCCAATGTGCTCTGGGAAAGCTCTTGACTGTGTAGGGATAGCCTGTTCCAGTTGGATTGGGAGAGGACACAATACATTGTTTTCCCATTTATTCCCAAAGGGAGATGGGTTAATGTTATTTTGGAATGAGGAATCAAACCCCTGTAATCCTCACAAAAATGATACCTATATGCTTGACTACATGAAGTATGCAATCACAAAGCAAGCTTGGCACTAATTATTTTTTTAAACTTCTGGCTGAGCAGAAATGAGAACTGTGCTGGGAAAATTGTGCGTTTTGCTTCTGGGCAAATTTAAAACCTCTTTGACTGACTCAGTGAATCTCTCTGTTGAAAATGACAAAGAGTTGTTGAGCTATATCACTTACACTTTAGAAGAAAGCGATGTTCTTCATGTATTTGTGCAGATTGTGAGGGGTTCCCGGCCTGGTTTTAATAGGCCCTGTGGGAAGTTTCAACAGGCTGATTTAAAAGATGGTTCAAGGCTTTATTAATAGAGGCATGGAGTACAAAAGCAAAGAGATGATGGTGAACCTTTAGAAATCACTGCTTAGACCTCAGCTAGAGTATTGTGTCCAATCCTGGACACCTCACTTTAGAAAGGATGTCAAGGCCTTGGAGAGGGTACAGAGGAGATTTGCCAGAATGGTACCAGGGAGGAGGGAATTCAGTTATGTGGAGAGACTGGAGAAGCTGGGGTTGTGCTCCTTAGAGCAGAGAAGGTTAAGAGGAGATTTAATAGAGGTGCTCAAAATTATGAGGGGCTTTGATAGAGTGGATCGGGAGAAACTGTTTCCAGTGGCAGGAGGGTCGGTAACCAGAGGACACAGATTTAAGATCATTGGCAAAAAGGCCAGGGGGATAATTAAGAGAATTTTACTTACTCAGCGAGTTATGATAATCTGGAATGCGCTGCCTGAAACGGTGGTGGAACAGTTTTAATAGTAATTTTCAAAAGGGAATTGGATAATTACTTAAAAGGAAAATGTGCAGGGTTACAGGGAAAGAGTAGGGGAGTGGCAGCTCTTTCAAAGAGCTAGCACAGACATGATGGGCCGAATGGCCACATTCTGTGCTGTATGATTCGATGATTCTATGATAAGGGCTCCCCTGATGGTTCAGCAAGCCTGTCCAGTGAGGACCCAAACCCTACTGAGCAGGAGGTCCCAGATTTGACCTGTGAACTGTACTGAGTTCGCTGATCTCGGCTGGCGTGTAGATGCCTGGTTGTGATGCCTTCAGCTGTCAAATAGCCTGACAGCAGTCACTGTCACGCCTCCCGCATGAAGGATGGCCACTCGACAAGGGTACGGGAGGGCAACAGTGTGCCAGCAAGGGGCGAAACCATCAGTGGCGAAGTGGTAAAACTGGTATGGACAGCAGTTGAGAAAAAGAACTGGTTAAAAACTAAAGCGAGGAAGGAAAATGTTTCATTGAGGGTAAAGCTTCTGACACACTGCGCACTTTAAATGGGCTTGTCACTCCTTGTAAAATATTGAGCCAGTTTAGAAAATATTTAGGTGAGGTACTGTTTCAAGCATCAATGCACATAGGTTGTCCAATTGACAAAACTGAGATGCCTTCCACAGTCCAATAAACTAGGAACACTTGCAGCCCGGGCTCGTACATGAAGGCTGGCCACTTGGATGAGGCAGAAAATGTCCTGTGCCCTTGGAACCATGCCCCAGTGTGAGTCAACACTTTCAGGACAGTAGAAGGGGAGGAAACTGGGGGATACTGTAAAAAAAAAATTGTCTGTTAACTGCAGACGCCATAAACAGCTTAAGAAGAATTGCCCTGGCTTCTGAAAGCCTCACTACCTTGCTGAAATGGCAAAATCTTCCAGAGCTGGGTGCACAGCGCACTGGGGTGAAATTGTACTTGGGCAGGGACGCATAACGGGTGGAATCGCATTTCCCGATCGTTATACGACACACAACATTCAGCTGCATTGAAGTCATTGAAACTTATAAAATTCTAACAGGACTAGACAGACTAGATGCAGGAAGGAGGTTCCCGATGGCGGGGGAGTCCAGAACCAGGGGTCACAGTCTAAGGATAAGGGGTAAGCCATTTAGGACAGAGAAGAGGAGGAATTTCTTCACCCAGAGAGTGGTGAACCTGTGGAATTCTCTACCACAGAAGGCAGTTGAGGCCAATTCATTAAATATATTCAAGAAGGAGTTAGATATATTTCTTAAGGCTAAAGGGATCAAGGGGTATGGGGAGAAAGCAGGGACAGGGTACTGAATTTGGATGATCAGCCATAGAAACATAGAAACATAGAAGATAGGAGCAGGAGTAGGCCATTCGGCCCTTCGAGCCTGCTCCGCCATTCAACGAGATCATGGCTGATCATCCAAACCCTAGCACCCGGTCCCTACACCGACAGCCATCCCACCCAAGCCCTATCCCCGTAACCCGTAACCCCACGTATTTAATCCCCCCTAACACTAAGGGCCAATTTTTATCATGGCCAATCAACCTAACCCGCACATCTTTGGACTGTGGGAGGAAATCGGAGTACCCGGAGAAAACCCACGCAAACACGGGGAGAATGTGCAAACTCCACACAGACAGACACCCGAGGCCGGATTTGAACCCGGGTCCCTGGCGCTGTGAGGCAACAGTGCTAACCACTATGCCACCGTGCTGCCATGATCTCATTAAATGGCGGAGCAGGCTCGAGGGGCCGAATGGCCTAACTCCTGCTCCTATCTTCTATGTTTCTATGGAATTGACTATCGGGCGGGGCGTAGAGAATTACATAGAATGTACAGCACAGGAACAGGCCATTCGGCCCAACTGGTCCATGCTCCACCCGAGCCTCCTCCCACCCCTCTTCCTCTAATACGATAGCAGAATACTGCGGATGCTGGAAATCCGAAATAACAACAGAAAACGCTGGAAAAACTCAGCAGGCCAGGGCAGCCTCCGTGGAGAGAGAAACGGAGTTAACGTTTCAGGTTCTGATGAAAGGTTCGTGACCTGAAACGTTGACTCGGTTTCTCTCTCCACGGATGCTGCCGTGGCCTGCTGAGTTTTTTCAGCGTTTTCTGCTGTTATTTCCTCTTCCTCTAACCCCATCAACGGGCCGTCGATGCCATTCCGCCTGCACTGTGTCCCCACCATGTCCAATTTCGCCCCCCCATTGTGTTTTAGGTGATTAGATTTCTTGATCATGTGTTCTTGTTTTAATATGAGCAAAACGATACTGTGTGTCAAGCTGCTTTATGCCAACGTTGACTTTTGCAACCACAGAAAATAAATCCTATTGCGCTCCATGGACTTTACCTGCTTATTGCACGTTTCGTACTTGGATCAATCATGTCATATAAACACACAGCAGGAATTCTATTTCTCCTGACAGCAAGTCATATATCACAGAATACTTCCATTACCTGAAGGAGGAAGCGAAGGTGGTGGATCTCTTGAACTTCATTATATGAATACCTGGAACACTTCAGATTTTTCCCACCTGTTTCCTTATTGCACATGTCGTAAATGTAGGAATCGTTAATACTGCAATGCAAAAACAGGGCGAGGTTAACTTGTTAAAAGCCCAACAAGTACTTGGGTATGTCCTTTGAAATAAAGCACGATCCCCCCCACCCCCCACCCCTCCTGAAGGTACTGTCTCAGGCTGGGGCCGTTTCCATAGCTACCAGGTGCCCACTGGTACCCTGCTCAAGTGGACATCCTTCACGCGCGAGATAGGGAATGTACCAGGCTAGTCCACTGAAGGATTGTTGGATTTTACCTGGATTCATTACCTGCTGAAGGTGCAGAGTTGCTTCTGGGGGCATGCTGGGAAGCTTGACCAAACTCGAAAAGTGTTCTGCAGACTGTCTGGAAGACTATAGATAAGGCACTTCATCTAGAGCCATCCTTTGTCTCTTTACCTGCCCTATTACCATCTCGTCTCACCTTGAATATCTCTTAATGTCTCTTCACCTCTCACAGACCTTCCCTCTTGTTCTTTCATCCCCTCCCCCATTTCCCAGCCCCCAAACTTGCTTTTTCATCCGTTTCATTTCCTGCTTTTTTTCTCTCAGTTCTGACGAAGGGCCTTCGACCTGAAACGTTGACTCTGTTTCTCTCTCTGCGGATGCTGCCCTGGCCTGCTGAGTTTTTCCAGCGTTTTCTGTTGGTATTATAGATAAGGAGGCTTTGGGAGACGGTGGGAAACCGTCGTAAACACCAGGTGCTGCTTGGTAGCACCAGCCTGTGTCACCATGGGGAAGAGACAATGGTTCTGATTGTCTGCCAGAAGGGTATAAGAGACAGACCACGAGACTGACCAGGGCTCAATGCACGAGTCAGAAGAACACGACGTGGATTATTAACCTCATACCACGCAGGACGTTGGCAGAGAATGAACCTTTCAGTGTTCACGAAGCAGCTGCAAAGTGCACCACTCCCTTAAAGGTTGTGTGCATCTCTACCTGTAAACCTGTTCTGTTTTTGATGTTCATAAAAACAATTGGAAAAGTTTAAAGTGTTGTTGGACCTTGCCTCCGATTACCCTAAAGAGTTAAAAGGGTAACGACAAATCCCCAACACCACCACTGGGGGCACCCTAGCCTGATCCTGCCCTCATCCTGGGCAGGAGAAATAGAATTGCTGCTGTGTGTTTATATGACATGATTGGTCCATGTACCTTACGTGCAATAAGCAGGTCAAGCTGGAATCCCAAAGGGAATTTCTCCCTCCGAAGCCAAAGAAATACTGAGGCCAATTCTAGTGCTCCTCCTGCCACCCAAGCTGAATCATAGAATCATAGGATAGTACAGCACAGAAGGCGGCCATTCGGCCCATCGAATCTGCACCGGCTCTTTCGAAGGGCAATCCCGTTAGTCCCGCTCCCCCGCTCTTTCCTCATATCCCTGCAATTTTTTCTCCTTCAAGTATTTATCCAATTCCCTTTCGAAGGCTACTACTGAATCTGTTTCCACCGCCCTATCAGGTAGTGCATTCCAAATAAAATAAAAACATTTTCTACAAATGAGATCAGATAATTCAACACAGACCAGGAATTCTACTTGGGGACGGGTGTTTTTCTATATAAATACAATGACGTCCTCATACCGCAGTCTGGCGCACTATTGGCAACACAGGGCAATGATTTTGGGACAAGATCTATCGAGGTCCCCCCCTACAGCCTCTGCCACAAACTGCCTGTAAAAAGGTACCAATGGTTAAGTTATATAACGTATCAATTATTACCTCGAAGGATGGTGGTTAATACAGTAAACGTCACCAGAAGCAGACAGCGTGAAATTCTCACAGACGTAGAAGTGGTTTCTACCAAAAAGCAGAACCCCCTCCATCAGCAAATGGCCGCCAGCAACAATCAGGGAGTATTTCATGTTGATCTGTGAAAAAATACCTTATTAATAAAAGTAACACTGTGCAATACTAGCAACTGAACTTCTTCACCGTAATATGGAATTCCTTTATTTACTATTTTTCTGAAGCAGTTAACACACTTAGTTTGAACAATTTAGCTCAGGCAGGGTCTGGCCTTCAGATCACTGGAATCAGGCAGGGCCCGGCCTTCAGATCACTAGAATCAGGCAGGGCCCGGTCTTCAGGATCACTAGAATCAGGCAGGGCCCAGTCTTCAGGATCACTAGAATCAGGCAGGGCCTGGCCTTCAGGATGACTAGAATCAGGCAGGGCCCGGCCTTCAGGATCACTAGAATCAGGCAGGGCCTGGCCTTCAGGATCACTAGAATCAGGCAGGGCCTGGCCTTCAGATCACTGGAATCAGGCAGGGCCCGGCCTTCAGATCACTAGAATCAGGCAGGGCCCAGCCTTCAGGATCACTAGAATCAGGCAGGGCCTGGCCTTCAGATCACTGGAATCAGGCAGGGCCCGGCCTTCGGATCACTAGAATCAGGCAGGGCCTGGCCTTCAGGATCACTAGAATCAGGCAGGGCCCAGGCCACGAGCACTAGAATCAGGCAGGGCCTGGCCTTCAGGATGACGAGAATCAGGCAGGGCCCGGCCTTCAGGATCACTAGAATCAGGCAGGGCCCAGGCCACGAGCACTAGAATCAGGCAGGGCCCAGCCTTCAGATCACTAGAATCAGGCAGGGCCTGGCCTTCAGGATCACTAGAATCAGGCAGCGGGCCTAGCCTTCAGATCACTAGAATCAGGCAGGGCCTGGCATTCAGATCACTAGAATCAGGCAGGGCCTGACATTCAGATCACTAGAATCAGGCAAGGCCCGGCCTTCAGATCACTAGAATCAGGCAGGGCCTGGCCTTCAGGATCACTAGAATCAGGCAGGGCCCGGCCTTCAGATCACTGGAATCAGGCAGGGCCCGGCCTTCAGGATCACTAGAATCAGGCAGGGCCTGGCCTTCAGATCACTGAAATCAGGCAGGGCCCGGCCTTCAGATCACTAGAAACAGGCAGGGCCTGGCATTCAGATCACTAGAATCAGGCAGGGCCTGGCCTTCAGATCACTGGAATCAGGCAGGGCCCGGCCTTCAGATCACTAGAAACAGGCAGGGCCTGGCCTTCAGGATCACTGGAATCAGGCAGGGCCCGGCCTTCAGGATCACTAGAATCAGGCAGGGCCTGGCCTTCAGATCACTAGAATCAGGCAGGGCCCAGGCCACAAGCACTAGAATCAGGCAGGGCCCAGCCTTCAGGATCACTAGAATCAGGCAGGGCCCAGGCCACGAACACTAGAATCAGGCAGGGCCCAGGCTTCTCAGATACTTCCCACATCGCTGGCACAACAATTTTTGGTCCACTGGAGATTTTCTTGACGTGTCAAATCAATGATTACAGCCACTCAGCACAATCTACCTAACTGGTCATTCCCAATATACTTAAGCCCTACATTGGCAGCACAGCAATGACACAATATATTATGACGCCACCCAAACTCAAATAGTCCAATTGAGCCAAACCCAGGACACCAGTCTCTCCACAAGATCACTTAGTTCCAAGATCAGTGCAATGCGCTCGCCTTGGCAGCACCCGAGTGAGACAGGATGTGTCCTCTCTGCTAAGCTGTTAGTTAAAGTGATGACATTTCCATGAAATAAATGACGTGTATGAAATGGTAACTGTTCCTTTATATATAAAGTGGGTTTATTTTGGATACCTGTATCAGTCAGAATTATTACAGCTAAGCCCCACCGAGTGGAAACCATGGAAACACACTGGACTAGAAATTGTTTTGCGCTGGCAGGAACGATCCCGGCACCAGCTATGTTCAGGGCAGCCCAATGTTGCTAAAGGGGCCCCAAAAAGGCATTAGGCCCACTATTTGTATAGGCCCACCATGTTAGATAGTTAGGCGCCCTTGAATTTCTAGGCCGCTGCGTGTGTGTGAGGCGTCAAGGTGATGTTACACAGACATCTCGCCCGGATCTTTGGATTGGTTCTCAGTTCCTTCAACTACCCATTCATTCAGCAAAATGCATCAGAAAGTTTAAACAATTAATCATGCGGACCAAAAATAAAATCCACATGCCAAGCAGCTAATCCGTGGAACATTATACCCCAATTTTAACCTAACCCAATGGAAACGAATGGGCCGGTTTCGGACTTTGGATGCCCGATTTACTTCCCGTCCGATTTTACACCTCATCGCAGTCTGACCGAAGCTTGAATCTTGCCTTGAGGGTCGGGTTATAATCGGGGCTTGTTTTCAAACTTTCAAATGAATTTGTGATTTAAAAGTAGATTTCTTCTACTGATGTTTTATTTAACTATTCTCATTATTATAGAAACTATGGGGGCGATCTTGCCAGCCCTAGGGAGATGGGTATGGAGGCCGGGAAAATGGCAGAATTTGGGGCGGGTGCCCAACCTGCCCCCGTGCCATCTTCCCAGGAGGCGGGTAGCCGTCCCGCGCTGGGTCCTGTCTCCTTGGAGGCAGGAAGGGATTAAAGCCTATTAATGCCTGTTAACAGGCAGTTAACAGGCAGAAAATAGGATTATCCCCATTTTGCCCTCACAAGTGTGGGCTTCCCGAAGGCTCCAAAACCCGTCAGGTCAGCGAGGCGAGTAGAGGGACTGCGGGGGTCGGAGGAGTGCAAAAGTGTGCTGTGAAGGTAAGTGATGGGTGCAAGAGTGGAGAGGTAAGAATGTGAGGTAAGTGCAAAGTGTTTTTAAAAGTGTACTTACCTTTGTTTCTTCCTGCAGGCTTCAGTCGGTGGGTATGCGGAGAGTCTCGCACCGCCGCGTTGCAGATGACAGATGGCCGTTGCATTCTCAGATGCAACAACCATCTCAATTCTGTAAAAGAAAGAAGTTTGATGGGGTCTTGAATTCAAGACCTCATCAAACTGCAGAGAATGTCAGTGTTTGACAGCTTCACAGAGCTGTCAAACGATGACAATTCATCTGTCAAAAATTTTTGACAGATGAAACGCCATACGTTGACTTTCTCTGCAACCGGCTTTCCCTTAGTTGGCCTGCTAAGCCCGCTGGGCGGGCTTAACAAGATCAATCAAGGGAAAATAGCGTGGTTTGGCCAAAAGTTTTTGGAGGCGGGACTGAAACCCGACAAGTGGGAGTCCCGCCTCCAAAAGCCACCCATGGAGAATATCACCCCCATAACAACATAGCAGGCCATTCAGCTCCTCAAGCCTATCTGCCCTTCAATTAGATCATGGCTGATCTGTACCTCAACCCAAATTACCCGCCTTAGCTCCATATCCCTTGATTGCTTTACCTAATAAAAATTTATCAGTCTTAGCCTTGAAAATTTCAATTGACCCAGCATCCTGAGCCACTTGGAAAGAAAAGAAAGACTTGCATTTATATAGCGCCTTCCACGACCACTGGACGTCTCAAAGCGCTTTACAGCCAATGAAGTACTTTGGGGGAGACAGTTCCACATTCCCACTACCCTTTGTGTGAAAATGTGCTTCCTGATTTCATTCCTGAATGGCCTGGCTCTAACTTTAAGGTTATGCCCCCTTGTTCTGGATTCCCCCACCAGAGGAAATAGATTCTCTTTATCTACCCTATCGAATCCTTTTATCGTTTTAAACACCCCAATCAGATTATGCCTCAACCTACTAAACTCAAGGGAATACAAACCAAGTTTTATGTAACCTGTCCTCATAGTTTAACCCTTTAAGTCCCAGTATCATTCTGCCGAATCTGCGCTGTCCTCCCTCCAAGGCCCATATAGCCTTCCACAGGTGCGGTGCCCAGAACTCAATGCAGTACTCCAGATGAGGTCTTAAGAAATTCGCTGCTGGTTTTGAAATGTGTTTTACCTGAACCAAGATGAGGCTCCTCGTTCCTAGGCCACGTAGGTCACGTCACCAGGAGGGAGCAGCCATGCCAGGTGTGTCCCACAGGCAGCTCTGTTGAAGCACCTGGAAGCCAATTCGGAGGCGCCCATCCCCAGGAAAGCGCACGGCCAGCTGAGCATGTAAGGAACCCAGCCAATAGCCTTACCGAGCAAGGCTCAGGATCGACTCCCAGGCCCAAAGTCACTGTCCCCGTTTACTTCAATGGGGCCGCTGTGGGATATCTCCCTCTTGGCGATGTACTGCAGCAATTTAGCAACAAGGACACCCATGGAGTTCATCGAGTTAAAAAAATGTAATACCCTTTTCGTTTAAAAAAAAATCAACAAATATTTTGTAAGAGTTTTTTTTAATAAGAAAATGGGAAGTATTTTCCATAAAATATAACCCCCCAGCTCTACTTCCCATTTTAAGTCTTGCCAATCAACAAACATACGTGTGTCAGCCGAGGCTCAGTGGGTAGCGCACTCGCCTCTGAGTCAGAAGGTTGTGGGTTCAAGTCCCCCTCCAGGGACTTTAGCACATAAAGCTAGGCTGACATTCCAGTGCAGTACTGAGGGAGTGCTGCACTGTCGGAGGTGCCGTCTTTCGGATGAGACATTAAACCGAGGCCCTATCTGCTCTCTCAGGTGGATGTAAAAGATCCTGTGGCACTATTTTGAAGAAGAGCAGGGGAGTTATCCCTGGTGTCCTGGCCAAATATTTATCCCTCAATCAAAAAAACAAATTATCTGGTCATCATCACATTGCTGTTTGTGGGAGCTTGCTGTGCGCAAATTGGCTGCTGTGTTTCCCACAGTACAACAGCGACTACACTTCAAGAATACTTCATTGGCTGTAAAGCGCTTTGAGACATCCAGTGGTCGTGAAAGGCGCTATATAAATACAAGTCTTTTTTTATACAGAGGATACAGTGTGCCTGGGTGCGAGAGATAAAGAACAAATCGCAGTGAATTCTCTTAAGAACACACCAGATGCACAGCCACGTCACCTGAGGCAAGCCACTGCTGAAAATAGTCTTCATGCTTTGTACCCAGAACATTTTGTTCATCGTGTGTGAGCAAGCAATCGCTTTTCAGTCAACAATGAGCCTTTCGGATGGTGTTTCAGCTCTATTGTGGCATGTTCTGAGACAGGGGCGCTACCGTGGGCTCATTGTTGCATTGCCATTGTGGAACGACTCCACAGCTGTGCCAACGATTTATGTAATGAAAAGCACTTCTCGATTTAATTATTGCCGGCTGTCCACTAACAACGCATACTGCTCAGCAGCCAAATGAACTTCAGAAATTAAAGCAAAGGCACCAGTCAGGTTCCTGTCAACAAATAGGATTCCGGCTGTAAAGATCATTGACCTGAAACGTTGATTCTGTTTCTCTCTCCACCGATGCTGCCTGGCCTGCTGAGTTTTTCCAGCGTTTCCTGTTGTTATTTAGGATTCCGGCTGCTTAGGTTTAGAAATGCATCAAGGTGTGGTAAGGTGGATGGGGAGGGTAGATGGGTCAATGGCCTACTCCTGCCTGGAATTGTCACTATTGTTCTTTATGCCTCAGCCAGTGAAGCCCATACAAAAAGGATAATTTTATGACGTCATCCTTGCCCACCTAGGGTGCACCTCAGGCATTTAGGCACGCAATGCCCAAGGTTTTCCGACGACTAAAATTAACAGATGGACAATCTGTGGGCCTACGATTTCCCAAGATGCAAGGCTGGCTCTTCACTGAGGGGTTGGGATCATGAAATCAGCCCAGTGCTTCACAGACTCGGGGATTCCTAAGGATATTGGGTCAGAAATTCAGGTCCCCACGGGTGAGTACGCGTTGGGTACTCACGCGTAGGCCCAGCGAAAGTGCCGGTTTCGTGCATGCACTGCGCATGCGCGGGAAACCGGAACTTCCGTTCCCTTAAAGAAGGGGTTCACAGGTCGAACGCGTGCGCCGGAGAGGCAGCGCGTGCGCTTGGAACATACGTTTTTTTTGCAGCTTTCTCCGGGAGGGTAAATCTCCAGGAGCTACGCTTGTAAAAAGCAGTCGCAAGGCCTGCTTTTAACAAGGTAAATGGTGAATTAAGTTAAATTAAAACATTTTTTCCACAGGTTTATTATTTTTAAATACTTTAAAGAAAAGTAAGTTTATTTTTAGCCCCGTTAGAAACTGTAATTAATTTTTTCAAAAATTTAAATGATTGTTTAAAATAGTTATTTTATGTAATTTATAGTTATTTTAAAGATGTGATTTAAAAAAAAAATTTATTTGAAGTTTTAGTGATGTTTTGGGGCTGAATTGTATTCATAGATTTGACAGGCCTTCCTGTCAAATCTATGAATACAGATTCCCTGCTACCATTGGCTCTCCATGGCCCACATGATCCCAGGGGACGCTTCGAACTCACTGCGCCCCTGGGATACGCAAGCACTGCACGCCGGCAGTTGGAGGAGGCCCAGGATCGGAATCCCACACGGGCCCACAGCGCTAGGTAAGCGCAGGTCGGAGGCTTGCACCCGCGGGAAGCCTCCAACCCGAATTTCTGGGCCATCATCTATTTGTAGAGCTTGAGTGCATTCTGTACCTGAACGTACCTTCACTCTCTCTCCCTCTCTGCCTTCTGGAGGTTAGTGACCAGTGCTCTCTTTCAGCCTCTTGACAGGTGGATTGTATCGGTCCCTGTGGTCACATTGGTCCATTCCATCACAACATTCACCACCTTTTTCCTTGCCTAGTCCTTGACCTATTAACCTTTCCAAACAGGAACAACTTTACTTGTGACCCCTGAGTAATTTCCCCCACAGGATATCACTGTCCAATTCATAATCATCCTCAGCACTTCCCCTTTTCTTATGCTAGCTCAAAGACCTTCCGATCGGTCATTCTTCTTGTCCGACTAATTTGTCAACATCTCTCTCCAGCCTTCTCTTTTCAGCGAAACATCTTTCGGATGAGACATTAAACCGAGGCCCCGTCTACTCTCTCAGGTGGACGTAAAAGGTCCCATGGCACTATTTTGAAGAAGAGCAGGGGAGTTATCCCCAGTGTCCTGGGCCAATATTTATCCCTCAACCAACATCACTAAAACAGATTATCTGGTCATTAACACATTGCTGTTTGTGGGAGCTTGCTGTGCGCAAATTGGCTGCTGCGTTTCCCACATTGCAACAGTGGCTATGCTCCAAAAGTACATAATTGGCTGTAAAGCGCTTTGAAACGTTCGGTGGTCATGAAAGGCGCTATAGAAATGCAAGTCTTTATTTTTCTTTCTTTAAGCTCTCATTTTCACATCTGTACAATTCTGCCACCCCAAGGTGGGGCGGGGTTTCTTATTGATGGTAATAACTTTGATTGACAGCAGATGGGGGGTGGGTAGGGGGGTGGGCAGGGTCAGAAGTCAGCCTTTGTCTCCACCTCTCACTGGAGGTCAGTCTAGGGCCATCTGAGTCTGGACCAGTGAGAGACACAGAGAGGCCTCACTTCTCAAGCAGCTCACGGAAGACTGAGAGACTCTCGGCTTGGGTATGAACCTGGGTAAGAAAAAAAGGCTCGTGTTAAGCCGCTTCAGGTACTTTTGAGTTAGCTTAGCCCAGAACAAGGGAAAAGTCATGTATTTTGTTATATTCTGGGGAGGGGAATTTCCGATACAAAAAGTGACAGGAAATAGATGAATCTCCTGATGGAAACTGTATTCAGTTCAAACATATGGCCCAGAAATTCGGGTCTCCACGGGTGAGTACGCACGGGGTGCTCACCCGTAAGCCCAATGGAAGTGCCGGTTTCCTGCATGCACTGCGCCTGCGCGGGAAACCGGCACTTCTGTTCCTCTGAACGAAGGGGTTCAGAGGTCGAACGCGTGCACGGGGGAGGCTGCGCGTGCGCATCGAACTTCGTTTTTTTTTACAGGTTTTCCCGGGAGGGTAAGTCTGCAGAAGTTAGAAATGTAAAAAGCAGGCATAAGGCCTGCTTTTTACAAGGTAAGTGGTGAATTAATTAAAATTAAAGCATTTTTTCCACAGGTTTATTATTTTTAAATACTTTAAAGCAAGGTAAGTTTATTTTTAGCCCCGTTAGAAAATTTTAAAAAAATTTCAAAAATTTAAATTATTGTTTAAAATAGTTATTTCATGTAATTTATAGCTTATTTAAAAAATGTGATTTAAAAAAAAATTATTTGAAGATTTAGTGCTGTTTTGGGGCCGTAGTATTTATAAGTCTTGAAAGCACTTCCTGTCAGACTTATGAATGGAGCATTCCCTGCTCCGATTGGCTCCCCATGGCCCATGTGATCCCAGGGGATGCAACGAACTAACTGCGCCCCTGGGATACGCAAGCACTGCGCTCCGGCAGTTGGACCAGGCCCGGATCGGAATTCCACGGGGGCCCACAGCTCAACGGCCAGCGCGCTAGGTAAGTGCAGGTCGGGGGCTTGCACCCGCGGGAAGCCTCCGACCCGAATTTCTGGGCCATTTTCTACGTAAAATAAACCGTCGGCTCACGATCAGTCGCGTCTCACGAGAATACTGTTCAGTCTGTCTTCCAATGAGATTGGAGCGTGCGCCTGGCGACACATGCAAGGTCATGGTAGACATTACAAGGGGGTTTATTATTATGATTCCCCAGTCACGGCATTGTTGAACTAGATATTGTGCAGTAAATGGGGGGGGTGAGCTCCATTTATGGACAGGTCCGAAGGCACTAAACCCGTGAAATCTTTAACTTTCAAAAAAAATCTTTGCAGCAACACTCACAACCATTACCATCGCAGCTCTTAACCAGATCACAGCAAGGGTGTGTAGATATCTTTAAAATGTCTACTTTCGTACAGAAATCGAATGAAGCAAAGAGTGAGCAAACTATTTAGAGACAAAATAGAGAGATACAGAAACAGAAAGACAAACTGGGCGAGAGTCACAGAGAGAGAGCAAGAGAGAGAGAAACAATCGGACAGCGTAAAGGTTAGTGAGCCACAAAGGTTTCACCTTGTAGGCCTCAGGGAATAAAGGGGTTTTATTACGAGTAAAACTAATGGATCACAGACACACAACAACAACTTGAATTTATATAGCACCTTTAATGTTGTAAAGTGTCCTAAGGTGCTTCACAGGTGCGTAATCAGCCAAAACATTGACACTGAGCCACATAAGGAGACATTAGGACAGGTGACTAAAAGCTTGGTCTTAGCTTTTAAGGAGCGACTTAAAAGAGAGAGAGAGGAAAATTCACAAAAATATGCCCGGAATTCAGAAATTTGAATGACGACCAAAAACTCCCATACCTACTAGGGGAAGAGAGAAATTGTGTAACACTAGCGGCACACTACGTTACAGCTTGCCATAAACAGAGGGACAACCACTAAATATAAGAAAAGAGTATATATAAATTATATGAAAGTATATTTATACACTCAGGGATATATCTGTTTATACACTGTATGGATAGATCTGTATTTTTGTGAACAAACATGAATGTTTTTCGATGCTTTGGCAACATAAGATGTAACTTGTCATGCCAATAAAGCGATTTGAATTGAATTGAATTGAATTGAATTGAGAGGTGAAGAGGTGGAGAAGCTTAGGCTGTGTGAATTCCAGAGCTTACAGTGGGAATTCCAGAGCTTACAGTGGGAATTCCAGGGCTTACAGTGGGAATTCCAGAGCTTACAGTGGGAATTCCAGGGCTTACAGTGGGAATTCCAGAGCTTACAGTGGGAATTCCAGAGCTTACAGTGGGAATTCCAGAGCTTAGGGCCGAGACAGCTGGCGGCACGGCCCCTAATGGTGAGATGAAGGAATTCAGGGTGGACAAGAGACCAGAATTGGAGGAACGCAGAGTTCTCGGGGGGGTTGTAAGGCTGGAGGAGGTTACAGAGCTAAGGAGGGGCGAGGCCATGGAGGAATTTGAGCACGAGGATGAGAATTTTAAATTTGAGGCATTGGCCACATAAAGCTAATTGCTCACAGATTCATAACAGAGAGATCTATTGCAGGCAGGAATAATGGACAAGAAGCAGAAAGACAGAGAAAGGGAGACAAAAAAAGAATTAGAGCAGGAGACAGAAATAGTTCCAGGAAAGGAGAGGCACTTCTGTTTTTCTTCTGTCATTGAGCAATGGCACAGAAAATCAGCTACTGCCAACAGCAGCAGACATTCTGGTGATTTACAGTAATCCATCCTTGGGTCATGTGGTTTATGACATTTTCTCAAGCCCTTGCTAGGATTATTGTTTTCTAATTCAACAAAAAGGAACAATTACTTTTGGTTTGTTAATGTATGGAAAAATTCCCAGCAGAAGTAGAGAGTCAGATTTCCAGTTACAATACAATACAACTTCTGCTGCCATTTCCCTGAATTTCTTAGGCGGAACCGAGGATGACTTGCTTCCACATTAAAAATGAGTTCTCAGGTGACTGATGAGTCCGATGCAGGACCTACAGTCTCTGTCACAGGTGGGGCAGACGGTGGTTGAAGGGGCGGGTGGGTGGGGTGCTTGGGTTGACGGGCGCTCCTTCCGCTGTTTGCGCTTGGCTTCTACTTGTTCCCGGCGAAGAGACTCGAGGTGTTCGGCGCCTTCCCGGATGCTTCTCCTCCACTTTGTGCGGTCTTGGGCCAGAGATTCCCAGGTGTCGGTGGGGATGTTGCACTTTTTCAAGGAGGCTTTGAGGGTGTCCTTGAAGCGTTTCCTCTGCCCACCTGGGGCTCTCTTGCCGTGTCGGAGCTCCGAGTAGAGCGCTTGTTTTGGGAGTCTCGTATCATCCAAGCTCATGGTCTACAGAGCAGTAGTAATACCTGCCCTCCTGTATGCCTCACAGACATGGACCATGTACAGCAGGCACCTCCTGAGTTTACAACATATCTAAAATTATAGGAACAGGAGGAGGCTGTTCAGCCCCTCCAGCCTGTTCCGCCATTCAATGAGATCACAGCTGATCTGTGACCTAGCTCCGTCTACCCGCCTTTGGCCCGTATCCTTTAATACCTTTGGTTAACAAAAATCTCTCGATCTCAGATTTAAAATTGACAATTGACCTAACATCAATTGTCATTTGCGCAAGAGAGTTCCAAACTTCTACCGTCCTTTGCGCAAAACCTGACCGGATATCCATTGTTGATCCGTGAAATCTTCAACTTTCATTAAAAAAAATCTTTGCAGAAACACTCAGAACCATTACCAGAGCAACTCTTAACCAGATCACATCGGACATTCTGATAAATGGAGCTCACATCGCCCCGATCTGGAGAGCACCTTTACTGTTTTTAACTTCACTCCGGAAAGGCCTGGCTCTAATTTTTAGGCTAGTCTTAGACACCCCAACCAGTAGAAATAGTTTCTCTCCATCTACCCTATCTGTTCCCCTTAATATCCTGAAAACTTCGATCAGATCACCCCTTAATCTTCTAACTTCCAGGGAATACAACCCTAGTTTGTGTAATCTCTCCTGGTAATTTAACCCTTGGAGTCCAGGTATAATTCGAGTAAACCTCCAAGGCCAACACATCCTTCCTAAGGTGTAGTGCCCAGAATTGCTCACAGTGCTCCAGGTGTGGTCTAACCAGGGTTTTATATAGCTGCAGCATGACCTCTGCCCCCTTGTATTCTCGTCTTCTAGATATAAAAATCAGATTTGTTTTCGTTTTTTTCCAGTCAAAAACATACCATAAATGTTATTAGTAGAATGTGCCATCAGTCACATCAAAATACAATGGTCCGGGATTTGCGGTCAGCGGCGAAGCGAAGGCGTCCGCTGCTGGCCCCCGAACATGCTCCGCGCAGGGATCTCGCGATCCCCCGTGTCGAGAACTTCGGGCTTTCCGACCTTCAGTTCAAATCAACGGACTGTAGTGGGGATCCCCTGGTGCGAACTGCTGTGACGTCAACAGGCTGCCTGAGCAGCCAATCAAAAGGCAGAATTCTCACACACAGCGAACGCAAGGAAGTGAGAGCAAAACAAAGACTGGGGCTCGCGCGTGGGGAAAAGGCAAACCTGAAATAAAAAGGGACCAACTTTAAATAGAAAAGTAAAATCATGGCTGATCTTTGACCTCAACACTTTCTCACCCGAACCCCATATCCCTTGATTGCTGATATAAAATACCTTTTTGTATAACCCAACCCTTTCTCAACGAATGATTTTGTGAATTCCAAAAATATAGAAAAGGGGCTACGTCTCTCTCCCCCTCTCGCTATCAATCTAAAGAATACTGTGCTCCCATCACACTGTCCCCTGCAGCTACGTGATTATATTTATAAAATAATTTATATCTCTTAATATAGAAAATACTGAAATATTACATGGTATCTACTTGGTAATCTGTGGTGTAGCTAATATTTTTTAAAGATAAACAGATTCAAAATATGAGCGCAGCATAAATAGCTGCTGTTAATTATATTATCCAGTTCACTTGCTGCACCTACTCGCACCTGTTCCTTCACAGTTCAACCATGACAGAGACAGCAAATCCCCCCTGACTTACAAACAGCAACCATATGTGGTACATAAGTTGCTCGTAGCAAAGGGCAATTAATATAAATCAAATAATACAGCCTCCAGAAGCATCAGTGTTGTAACGTGAACTGTGAGGGCAGCTATTACAGAATTGATCTATCAAAGCTCCACGGCCAATACTCATTTTAGTCGTTTTTTTCCCCCCCCATCTCTTCAGTTCCGATTTTATTTTAATTTCTTCGGCGAAAGTTCTCCCCCTTCGTTCCTGAAGGTGCTGATTCATGTTAGATAAAGTCCCAAGGGGCAGTGGCAGCTCTCCAGTAACTCGCCTCAAGTGGCCACTCTTCGTGAGTGACAGTGATCGTCAGCAGGCTATTCGACTTCAGGGGCATCGCATTCAATCCCAGTCCTGTCCTCACCTGAATAGAGGAAACTCTACCCCATAAACAAGTAACTCCTACCATGTGTCAGCCTGTGGCTCAGTTGGTAGCAGAAAATCTAGGCGGACACTCCAGTGCAGCGCTGAGGGAGTGCGGCACTGTCAGAGGTGCCGTTTTTCGGACGAGACGTTAAACCGAGGCCCCGTCTGCTCTCTCAGGTGGACATAAAAGATCCCATGGCACTATTTCGAAGGAGAGCAGTGGGGTTATCCCCGGTGTCCTGGCCAATATTTATCCCTCAACCAACATCACTAAAACAGATTATCTGGTCATTATCACAGTGCTGTGTGTGGGAGCTTGCTGTGCACAAATTGGCTGCCACCTTTCCTACATTACAACAGTGACTACACTTCAAAAAGTACTCCATTGGCGGTAAAGCGCTGTTTTCAGATGAATAGCCTGCTTACGCTCACCATCAAGGCTCCCTCATTGAGTAGAATCATTGGGGTGGGACACTCATGAGCGGCTGGTCTCTGTACCCGTACCTCGACAAGAGTCAGGTGGGTAAAAATTGGGCAGTGCCCCCTGACATGAATCTTGTCATTCGTGTGGAAATGGCTTATGAAATGATACTGGGCGGCCTGCTGGTGGCGCTGTCTAGGGAGAGTATAAATACTCGGGCACGGGCCCAGCTTGCTCAGAACATTCTTTAACAGGAACTAGTGAAGGACACAACTAGATCTCCATGTTGAAAAACAGTTGATTAATACTCAGACCAAGTGCCTAGTAGTTTTCTTACGTCACCCCCTTTGGGGCACTACCTTCTAATTTTAGCACCCCTAAAATGTTAGCATCCCCATGGCTGATGTTCCCAGGTAGTGCCCCGAGAGGGAGGAGGGGTGCTACTGGAAGCGCCCTGCGTCCCTCTTGGGGCGCTGCGAGCCAATATCGCGGTGCTATGTGCCGCAGCACCATGCACTGTGGCACATCACGCCACGGTACTACAGGCCAGGGACAGCAACGGGGGCAGGTACTGGCAGGCGGCCAGCAACAAAAATGGCCGCCCGCCACCTCCCCTTTAACTAGCACTGCCCCAACCGCAGGTAGGCCCCCCTGACCCCGGCGGACATAGCGTCCAGCGGTAAGTCGGGAGGCGTTAGCGGCGTCGCGCCCAGGCACTAGTTGATTTGCACCCCGTTAGCCCCCTCTTAGGCAAATCAACCAAATTTAGCCCCCAGGGTCTTTGGGAGAGGAGGACAGGGACTTTTGAGGGACAAAAAAGCTCTGGGGTTTCCACAATTAAATTAAAACCATGACAATAATATACATTGTTACTGCGAGAGTGCAAAGCATCAATTTCTTTAACAGTGAAAACAAACATTTCTGTCAACAATACTCCAGTAAAATTATTTCTATTTACTGCCTAGCAACAAATACATTGAGCATCAGATATTAAATTGCACATAAATACCTCATCTGCCATATTGACATCATTACCATAACAATGATTAATGACTGAAATGGAATTTGGTAAAGAAAAGAGCAGTTTAAAATGTCATTATTGACTAATGTATGAATTGACAATTTATTTAACAGTATCTACAACTCCAACTCCAGCACAATTCTCTTTTAGACAAATATGCTGCATTGTGGAAAATAATAGTCTGCTTCTGTTGTCGAGTTCAGGGTAAACTTGGCAGAGCCTGGGAGTGAGGTAGGCAGAGACTGGGAGTGAGGTTTATAGAATCTGGGAGTGAGGTTTATAGAATCTGGGAGTGAGGTCGGCAGAGTCTGGGAGTGAGGTTTATAGAATCTGGGAGTGAGGTTTATAGAATCTGGGAGTGAGGTTTATAGAATCTGGGAGTAAGGTTTATAGAATCTGGGAGTGAGGTTTATAGAATCTGGGAGTGAGGTTTATAGAATCTGGGAGTGAGGTCGGCAGAGTCTGGGAGTGAGGTTTATAGAATCTGGGAGTGAGGTTTATAGAATCTGGGAGTGAGGTTTATAGAATCTGGGAGTGAGGTTTATAGAATCTGGGAGTAAGGTTTATAGAATCTGGGAGTGAGGTTTATAGAATCTGAGGGTTGAATTTTGCCGGCACTCTGAGTGCAGGTTTGGAGGCGGGTCCACTGTCAAAATCACAAAGATTGAAAGCGGGTCAGTATCCCGCTGTAAACCCGCCTCCTTGCCAGTTTCCCAAGTGTCAGGTCTGTCATCCCTGAACAGACCCGACACCAAGTGGCGGGTCAGTCAATTTAGATAGTTAAAAGGTTATTAAAAGGTAGTTAAGAACCACTTTCCCGTGTACTTACCATTTTACCAGGTTTTCAACAAGGTTCCCGGAGAGTGGGTATCACGTCAGGTAAGCGTGTCGGGTTCTCAATGACTGGATTGCGGTGAATAGGTGAAAGCTGCAAAAGTGGTCTAAAACCTACCATTTCACAGCTGTTCACTTCCCAATCTTAGAAGCTGGAGCATTAATGATTTGGAACCCACATTTGAGCTTTATGCACTTTTGAAGTGTTTGGAGGAATCTCTCTATCCACTGTCACCTCCTTAGAACAACCTCTCTCAACATTGACAGATTACTTCTGTCACCTCAACCTCACCTGCCATCTATTCCATCAGCATCAGTGCCCTTGAAAAAATCTCACCTTGGTCCTCAGAGTCCCACCACAATCAGCCCCAACACCAACATCACCAACAACACCAACCTTCTCCGCAATCAACTGATGCTGCACTGGACACAGGGCATCATCAACCATGCACATTGCTGCCCAGGACACCAGCGATGGCCTCACCATGTCCAGATTTGCTTCACTTAACACTGTACACGCTGGCTGCCACATGATATGCCTGATTGACACCACCCCACACCAGCAGCATAAAGCATTCCTACAATGTCCAAGCCATTCCTCTCACACTCTTCACCATGGGGGGGGGGGGGGAGGTAACGTTATGTCTCACCATTCACTGCAATTCACTAAGCCACTTCTAAAGGTGCACACAAATCTATCCAAGAATGCAAAGTGTTGAAAATAAAGATTTCAATGTTTGACAACACATTAACATAAACTTTACATGAACATTGGCGATAACACCCAAGTGCCTACCCTTGTGTGTTGTTAGTTGGTATGCTTGCAGTAGGATGAGGGTGAGTGTGAGGGGTGGCTAGTGAGATGGGGAAGTGATAATGTAGATAGAGAGGGATGGGTGGAGGTGCAAGGTAAGATAGTGTGAGTAAAGATGTGCAGGAGTACGGTAGGGAAGGCAGAGTGATGGGGATGTGATGAGTGGCACAGCAGGATGAGGTTGAGTGTGGATTTGCAGCAACATTTCGTGATCTACTGAGATCATTGAAAGGTTTGCGCCACTGCAGCCTGGTCCTCCTGACGACATCCCTGCTTGTGTCCTCCTGTGCAATGTGCAACCAGGCTGCGTTGGTGTCCTGGGGCGGTCTCTTCCGCCCATTGGAAGGGAAGAGGACCTCCCTGCGTGCTGTGACTCTCTCCATAAGCATATGGAAGAAGTCATGGGAGAGCCTGGGTGCAGCCGTGTACCTTTGTGCAGTGCTTGTCAGTGTTTGCATCACCTCAATGCTGCAGAACACTGACAGCACAACTGTCAAAATCAATTTGGACATGGCCCCTTTAAGGGAACCGACTGATGACACATCATCAGATGATGTCATCAGTCCCGCTTCCTATTAATTGGCCGGGAACCTCACAGGGCGGGCTTAAGAAGCCCAATCAACGTAAAATCTTGTTGGAGGCCGGGATCGAGACAGATGCGGTGTCCCCACACGCCACGGGCGTCGCCCACCCCGGACCCACCGAGGTTGGAAAAATCCAGCCCTGGGAGTGAGGTTCACAGAGTCTGGGAGTGAGGTGTCTGCCCAACACTATCTTTAAGTACTATAGCTACAACCGGCAGAGCCAAGAGTGCAGGGAGTCTCCTCACGTATCAAATTATTCTTTATTTAAAATATATATATATATTTAAACCTTCTATTGAATCCCAACAACAAGAGTTCAGCTGCACCTTAAATCAAATAAAAAGATTTTGAGTTCTGATGAAGGGTCCCAGACCTGAAACGTTAACTCTGTTTCTCTCTCCACGGATGCTGCCTGGCCTGCTGAGTATTTCCAGCATTTTCTGTTGTTATTTTAAAAAGATTTTTGGGGCTGGGTAAATCAAAAATGCCTCATCCCACAGTGGTAAGATTACAGTTTGTTAGATCCACTGCTGTGCTCAGGCTAACGACAGTCACCATTAAGGCGGGGGAAGAAATCAGAAACCTGGCTGCTAACACGAGAGCAGAGTCTCCTGTTCCTGCATATCGGCACGTCGGATAAAGGAAGATCTTTGGTAAGGAAGCCTGCTCGATTCTCCATTGACTGAAACCAACAGACGGAGATCGGGCGGGTTCCCTTATGGTGCTTCATCCTCCCCAGTCCCACCCAGTTACCTTGTACTCGCTGGTGATCCAATCTGTCCAGGCGCAAGAGCAATAAAATCTGCCCCAGGATATCGGTCACTAACAGGAGATAAACTCATGAAAACCCCGGTACTAACACCCCTCCCTGGTAGCGACAACTCTCTCAGTTACCACCAGGGATAAAATCCAATAAAGTTAATGAATATTGGGGATGGACTGCAGTACATCTGCAAATATTGCGAGCAGTTATTGTATTGTAAATTGAGGTAGAGGTAACTGCAGAGGGATTTTAATTTGTTTCAATAGGTTTTAGTAAATTGACTGTGGAATGCACTGAAACCAACTTTCACATCAATAATGTATTTCCTATTTGACTTGGAGCTGGGCTTCCAACCCCATAGCCTCTCCATCACAAAGATTGCCAATATCCACCTCCATGCCGCAGCACGGTGGCATAGTGGTTAGCACTGTTGCCTCACAGCGCCAGAGACCCGGGTTCGAATCCGGCCTCGGGCGACTGTCTGTGTGGAGTTTGCACATTCTCCCCGTGTTTGCGTGGGTTTCCTCCGGGTGCTCCGGTTTCCTCCCACAGTCCAAAGATGTGCGGGTTAGGTTGATTGGCTATGATAAATTGACCCTTAGTGTTAGGGGGATTAAATACGTGGGGTTACAGGGATAGGGTGGGATATGTGTCGGTGCAGGCTCGATGGGCCGAAATGGCCTCTATCTGCACTGTGGGGTTTCTGTGATCTGTGATATCATCGCCCCGCCTCAGCTCACCTGCTGCTCAAACCCTCATCCATGCCTTTGTTAGCTCCAGACTCGGCTACTCCAGTGCTGTCCTGGCCGGTGTCCCATTCGTCATTCTCCATAAACTGCAGCTCATATAAAACTCTGCTGTTGATTCCACACCAAATCACTCCCTTATCTTGCAAAAATCTGTCTATCTCCACCTTAATGACCCAGCCTCCACGGCTCTCTGGGGCAGAGAATTCCACAGATTTACGACCCTCTGAGAGAAGAAATTCCTCCTCATCTCAGTTCTAAAAGGGCGACCCTTTATTCTGAAACTGTGCCCCCGAGTTCTAGATTTCCCCATGAGGGGAAACATCCTCTCTGCATCTACCTTGTCGAGCCCCCTCACTATCTTATATGTTTCAATAAGATCATTTCTCATTCTTCTAAATTCCAATGAGTATAGGCCCAACCTGCTCAACCTTTCTTCATAAGTCAACCCTCTCATCTCAGGAATTAACCGAGTGAATCGTCTCTGAAATGCCTCCAATGCAAGTATTGAATTACATTGAGTGTACAGCACAGAATCAAGCCATTTGACCCAACAGGTCCATGCCGGTATTTAGGTTCCACACGAGCCTCCTCTCACGCTACTTCATCTCACCCAATCAACATATCCTTCTATTCCTTTCTCCCTCATGTGTTTACCTAGCTTCCCCTTAAATGCATCTATCCTTTTCGCCACAACTACTCCCTGTGTTAGCAAGTTCCATATTCTTACCGCTCTTTGGCCAAAGAAATTTCTCCTGAATTCCCTATTGGATTTATTAGTGACTATCTTATACTCAGGGCCTCTAGTTTTGGCATCCCCCACAAGTGGAAACATTTTCTCTACGTCTAACCTACCGAACCCTTTCATCATCTTAAAGACCTCCAGCAGGTCACCCCTCAGCCTTCCCACTTCTAGAGAAAAGAGACCGGCCTGTTCAGCCTTGCTGACCTATATTGGATCCTGGGTCCCCCGGCACCTCTTAGGCACCGCCCCTCCCTTCGCCCATCATTAGTCACCATGCCTTCAGCCATCTGGACCCCCAGCTCTAGAATTCCCTCCCTAAACCGCACCACCTCTCCTCTTTAAGAACCTCCTTAAAACCAATCTCGTTGACCAAGATTTTGGTCAGCTCTCCTAATATCTCCTTCTTTGGCTCGGTGTCTATTTCTTTTTTTTTTAAATCACACCGCTGTGTTGTGCCTTGGGAAGATTTCCACATTAAAGGCACTGTACAAACGGTATTGCTGTTGACGAGGGGGCAGAGTATAACAGAACAGCAATGGACAGAAGTTAGCTGAAGTTAAATTCAACCAAACTTCTACAAATCTCAACAAAAACACAATTAACTATTTTTGTACCGAATCAACTTGCTTTAAAGGAGCACTCTTAATGCCGACCGCGCAAAGGCACGTTGGTCAATCAGCTTTAACGCATTGAAAAATATATTCCTTGCCTTCTCTTTCTCATCCAAAACCTGGAGAATGGCCTGTCTCTCCACACACTGCTCAAAGAATTCTTCGGACTGAATACTTTCGATAAGGGCAGGGAAGAACGTCAGCTGATTGCAGTCGATGCCTCTTTCATCGATGTCTCCTTCCCCTTCGTTCACCGTCAATGCTGCTTCTACAATTTCTGGTAAATTCAAAATGGAGAAAGACAAAACGCTGACTAGGTTTGAATTGATCATAACTCACATACAACAATAACAATTTGCACTTACATAGCACCATTAAAGTCCCAAGGCGCTTATACAAAGCAGCAGAAAGGGCCATAAAGGACAGTATTTTAGTGACTGAGTTGAACTGTGGTGTACAGTATTTGGATTTTCAGAAGGCTTTCGATAAGGTCCCGCATAAGAGATTAGCGTGTAAAGTTAAAGCACACGGGGTTGGGGGTAAGGTACTGACTTGGATAGAGAACTGGTTGGCAGACAGGAAGCAAAGAGTTGGAATAAACGGGTCTTTTTCCGAGTGGAAGGCAGTGACTAGTGGGGTACCGCAGGGATCGGTCCTAGGGCCCCAGCTATTCACAATATATATATATAAATGATCTAGACGAGGGAACTAGATGTAATATCTCCAAGTTTGCAGATGACACAAAGCTGGATGGGCGTGTGTGCTGTGAGGAGGATGTCGAGAAACTCCAGTATGTTTTGGACAGGTTGGGTGATTGGGCAGAAGCATGGCAGATGCAGTACAATGTGGATAAATGCGAGGTTATCCACTTTGGTGGCAAAAACAGGAAGGCAAATTATTATCTGAACGGCAATAGATTGGGAGAAGGGGAAGTGCAACGAGACCTGGGTGTCCTTGTGCACCAGTCGCTGAAGGTAAGCATGCAGGTGCAGCAGGCAGTTAAGAAGGCAAATGGTATGTTGGCCTTCATAGTGAGAGGGTTCAAGTACAGGAACAAGGATGTCTTGCTGCAGTTGTACAGGGCCTTGGTGAGACCACATCTTGAGTATTGTGTGCAGTTTTGGTCACCTTATCTGAGGAAGGATGTTCTTGCCATGGAGGGAGTGCAGCGAAGATTCACCAGACTGATACCTGGGATGGCAGGAATGACGTATGAGGAGAGCTTGGATCGATTGGGCTTATATTCGCTGGAGTTTAGAAGAATGAGAGGGGATCTCATTGAAACTTATAAAATTCTAACAGGACTAGACAGATGTTCCCGATGGCGGGGGAGTCCAGAACCAGGGGTCACAGTCTAAGGATAAGGGGTAAGCCATTTATGACAGAGATGAGGAGGAATTTCTTCACCCAGAGAGTGGTGAACCTGTGGAATTCTCTACCACAAAAGGCAGTTGAGGTCAATTCATTAAATATATTCAAGAAGGAGTTGGATATATTTCTTAAGGCTAAAGGGATCCAGGGGTATGGGGCGAAAGCAGGGACAGGGTACTGAATTTGGATGATCAGCCATGATCGCATTAAATGGCGGAGCAGGCTCGAGGGGCCGAATGGCCTACTCCTGCTCCTATCTTCTATGTTTCTATGAACTAATTTCCCCACCCCCCCCAAAAAATTTTTAGTAGAGGATACAAAAATTAAATGACAATAGATTTTTGCCTAGGATCAGGAACGCTGCATATTCCCAGAGTTTTACCTGGGTATAATTGCTTGTTGGTGTGTCCCGCGTGGTCATCCATGGAACATAACTTCATGTAAAACTCCTCGTTCCCATAATTGAGTGCAAGATTCTTACTGACCTGTTACGAATATAAATGGCGTCAGTCAACAATTTTGAAAATGCACATTTTATCTGATTCTCATTAAAACGGGGTGTGGGGGGGGGGTGGCGGGAGGGGTGACGCTGCTTAGACCGTAGCAGCCACTGACGAAGCCTAAACTGAGCAGGCCCGGCTCCTGCTCCGAGCATCCCAAAGCAAATGTTGTCGGGGGGCCTAAAACAGGCGTTAAGGCTCCTTACATATGTCAACGAGGGGCCTAACGATTGTTTTAGGATGTCGCCGGGGGCGCATGAAATATGGCCCAACCAACCTTTAGCTTGGACATTGTTAAGGCGTAACTGGGGCGCAGGACGTTAGTCGCTGAAACTAGGCCTCATTGCACCTGTAAAACAGGCGCAACAAAGTCCCCTTTCTTTTTTATTCATTCCTGGGATGTGGGCGTCGCTGGCAAGGCCGGCATTTATTGCCCATCCCGAATTGCCCCTTGAGAAGGTGGCGGTGAGTCGCCTTCTGCCCCTCTGTCTCTGTGCTACTTAAAAGAGCAGCCCTTGCCTGAGACAGAGAGCTTACCTCCACTATATTAAAGTAATGAATATCTCCAGCCACCAAAATGACCTTCTAACGTTGCTTAAGATACAGATTTGTGTTCTCACGACTAATTGTACCAGCGAGAGACTGTCCAACATAGCAAGTGCCACTTTTTGAGTAACTATTAGGGGAGAGGTACAAACATTAATTTTACAGTTTATTTTAATTGATGCAGCAAAGGCGGCACCCTGAAAACAGTTACTATTTTATAGTTTAACATTTTCTACTTGAGCATCCATTAGAGAAAGGCCATGTTTACTACACAACTTAATATTGCGATCGCACGGAATTAATTTTCTGCCTTAGTTAATAGATGTGCCACTTCACTAGCTTAGACAATGATGCATGGGTTTCTGCTTGAAGATTCAACGCATTATCCAAAAGATACAATCTTACTTCACTTTTGGCCTCTTTGTTTCGACATGCATCGTAAGCGTAATTGATGCAAATGGTGTTTCGTCTCATCTTCTTCCTCATTCGACTGGGGCCCTCAGCCATGTCCAGTATCCATGCCTCCTGCTGTGGCCCTGCTGAAGGACCCCATAATCCTCTCTCTTGAAGCAGCTGTTGTTCAATCTTCGCCCAGTCTTTCGATGCTTGGTTCAGAATGCATTGCTGCATCTGGGGACAAAAGTGAAAAGCCTCAACAGATGGCGTCTACGCTGCTTACAGCTGGTAGCTCAATCGTTCCGTTAAGCATGCACTTTCTCCCGTTTAAAATTTTAAAAACCACCACGGTATTTGTCATGCTGAATTGCACAGGCTCCAGGTGATTAGTTTACAATATCAAACAGAGGATCGAGCAGGGGTCACGTCCCACTCCCCTTAACAAATGCTACAAAGTTCGATAAAGGCCCTCGGCCTCATCTCAAAGTTCACGAGGCTGCCCCAGGTAGACACAGTTTAATGTAAATGAAGATAAAAAAGAACTTGCATTTATACAGTGTCTCTCGCAGCCTCGGGACGTCCCAAACGCTTTTGAAGTGTGGTCACTTTTATAATGTAGGCAGCATGGCAGCCAATTTGCGCACAGCAAGCTCACACAAACAGCAAGGAGATAATGACCACATAATCTGTTTTAGTGATGTAGGTTGAAGGGTAAATGTTAGCAAGGACACCGGGGAGAATTCCCCATCTCTTCTCTGAATAGTCCCATGTGATCTTTTACATCCACCTGAGAGGGCAGACGGGGCCTCGGTTTAAGAACGTAAGAAATAGGAGCAGGAGTAGGCCATTCGGCCCCTCAAGCCTGCTCCGCAATTCAATAAGATCATAGCTGATCTTCTACCTCAACTCCACTTTCCTACCCGATCTCCATATCCCTTGATTCCCTTAGTGTCCAAACATCTATCGATCTCAGCCTTGAATATACTCAATGACTGAGCATCCACAGCCCTCTGGGGTAGAGAATTCCAAAGATTCACAAACCTCTGAATGAAGAAATTTCTCCTCATCTCAGTCCTAAATGGCCGACACCTTATCCTGAGACTGTGCCCCCTAGTTCTAGACTCTCCAGCCAGGGGAAACAACCTCTCAGCATCTACCCTGTCAAGCCCTCTAAGCATTTTATACGTTTCAATGAGATCACCTCTCACTCTTCTAAACTCCAGAGGATACAGGCCCATTCTATTCAAACTCTCCTCATAGCCCTCGCATCCCAGGAACCAATCTAGTGAACCTTTGTTGCACCCCATCTAAAGCAAGTATATCCTTCCTTAGGTAAAGAGACCAAAACTGTACCCAGTACTCCAGGTGTGGTCTCACCAAAGCCCTATATAATTGCAGCAAGACTTCTTTACTCTTATACTCCAACCCCCTTGCAATAAAGGCCAACACTCCATTTGTCTTCCTAATTACTTGCTGTACCTGCATGTTAACTTTCTGTGATTCGTGTACAAGATCACCTAGGTCCCTCTGAATACCAACATTTACTAGTCTCTCGCCTTCTAAAAAGCATTCTGATTTTCCATTCTTCCTACCAAAGTGGATAATTTCACACTTCCCCACATTATACTCCATCTGCCGACTTGCAGCACCTCTGTGTATGGGCAGAAATGTATGTCAGAGACTAGACTGGAGTCTACACGTATCCACCTACTGCTGCACAGTCCACTGGAGCCAAGGGCAAGAGTCACCTTGGTACATCAGTATAGGGAGACTCCAAAGTCTTGATTCTACGGCATTGTGTTAGATCCAGCTCTTGCAAAGAAGCCAACACTGTATTACCAGCATCAGACCTCATTTAAGAAAGAAATGTGCATTCTCTCTTTCCTTAAGTGAAGTCTGAAACAAGAGTAACACACTATTACTCTAGCATCACGGCAGTAACACTGTGTTACTCTCCAGTCTTATAAATGTAAGTTCTTTCTTTACATAGTGCCTTTCCCATCCTCAGGACCACCTAAAGCATTTCACAGCCAATGCATTACGTTTGAAGTGTGGTCATTGCTGTTGTGTCGGAGAAAGTGGCAGCCAAGTCCTACAAGCAAGGTCCTACAATGAGATATTCACACTTCATTAGTAGTCTGTTACCCTTGTTATGATTTTAATGCCATAGAACGACATATACAGAATGAATATCGTAGTCCTGAACCTTCACATCTCACTCTACTTCAACTGTGTTGTCTCAGTGGGGACTCAGTGCCAGCCTTGATTCAGTAATAGCTCTTGTCTCTGAGTCAGAAGGTCATGGGTTCAAGCACCCACTCCAGAAACATAAGCACATAATCTAGGCTGACAATTCAGTGCAGTATTGAGGGAGTGCTGCATTGTTGGAAGTGCTGTCTTTTGGATGTTAAATTGAGCCCTTGCTTGCCAACTCAGGTGGATGTAAAAGATCCCACTGCACTATTCAAAGAAGAGGGGATGAGTTCTCCCTGTGTCCTCTCCAACATTTAACCTTCAATTAACATCACTAACAGCCCTGTTCCTGGGACTAGGGACAGGGTCACTGGCAAGGCTTGGAAGCTAAGCAGAGCCAGGCCTGGTTAGTACCTGCAGGAGTGACCATCAGGGAAGACCAGGTGCAGAAGGTCACGGAAGGAGCCCCGAGGAGGGGCGGTTGGTGAGAAGGTCACGGAAGGAGCCCCGGGAGGGGCGGCTGGTGAGCAGGCCTGGGCGTTGGGCTGAAGATTTTCGGACAGGAGGAATGGTGGAAATGGAATGGCGGCGCACACAGACACAGCGGCTTTGCTTCTCCCAGGACAGTGCTATTTACATTTAATGTTAATGTTATTTGTACTGGACTCATGGGAGCTTGCAAGATCACATTTTGTTGTTCATGTACTTGTACAATGACAATAAAGTTGAATTATTATTATTATATTATAAAAATACAGATGATCTGGTTATTTATCACCCTCCTGTTTGTGGGATGCTTTGAGATATCCTGAAGATGTGATAAGACTCTATATAAATGCAAGATCACTTGCTCTATCATTTTATCTTTCCATCTATCAGCGCAGACTGGGTACTCAAATTTGGGCCTTTTATATGAGGATTGTATCAGAGTCCCAAAAATACAATCACTGCACAGAGGAATCCAAGATGGAGAGTGTCCTGTGGTAGTTGGTTCAAAGGTCAAAGGTTTTTGCAGTTTTCTATACCAATGCAGCCTCTGGACCAGCACATCACCAAATATTAAACTGGCAAGAAAAAGATGAATGTCTGCTCGAACAACGTTTGGAAAATTGGATCCCTGAAGGTTTATTTTTCAGTTTGCCCGAGTTCAGTTTATACATGGAACGCCTGAATAAAATTCAAACACAGCATTTCGCTGAATGTTTGCCAACTATCAACATATATTTTGGAGACAAGGGGGCAGAAAGTTCCACTTTTAACGACAAACGGGGCAATGACTATTTTTCACCATCATTAACGGTCGCTAACAAAATCGCATTCTCTGAAATCGAACGCACTCTAGAGAAATTCAGGGATTCTGCTGATTATCGTTAGAAGAGGAATATCACCCCTAAAAAAGGGCCGGTACACTAGAGAGGAGCCATTTAATTGCCGCTACCACTCTGTCTGAGATGTTACCTGCCGATGATCCTTGTGGAGGCTGGCAAACATGTCTTGTCCAGTTTTCCTTTGCGCATCCATACTAGCTGTGAAATCCTACGTACAAAAACAAAAGAATTACAGCTGTGTTGAGTTAGCATGTAAATATCATAAATACCTACATTTAAAATCCACTGGGCATGAGTGGAGCACAGCCTCTGCTCAAAGCTGGGAAAGAACCAAGCAGTCCGCACCTTCTCCCTGGAGGTCTCTGCAATAAGATGCCCCCTTCTCACCAAGCCCTGTCATTCTCACCTCTGAGTCAGAAGGTTGTGGGTTCAAGTCCCACTCCAGGGACTTGAGCACAAAAATCAGTGCTGTCACTCCAGTGCAGGACTGAGGGAGTGCTGCGCTGTCGGAGGGGCCGTCTTTTGTAGGAGACATTAATTCGAGGCTCCGTCTCCCCGCTCAGATGGATGTAAAAGATCCCATGCCACTATTTTGAAGAACCACTGGGGAGTTCTCCCTGGTGAAGTGGACAATATTTATTCCTCAACCAGTGACACTAAAAAGCTGATTATCTGGTCATTACTACATTGGTATTGGGACCTTGCTGTGTGCAAATTGGTTGCCTCGGTTCATAAGAACATAAAAAATAGGACCAGAAGTCGGGCATACAGTCCCTCGCGCCTGCTCCACCATTCAATAAGATCATGGCTGATCTTCTACCTCAACACCACTTTCCCACCCTATCCCCATATCCCTTGATTCCCTTAGTGTCCAAACATCTATCAACCTCTGTCTTGAATATACTCAACGACTGAGCATCCACAGCCCTTCGGGGCAGAGAATTCCAAAGATTCACCACCCTCTGAGTGAAGAAATGTCTCCTCATCTCAGTTTTAAATGGCCGACCCCTTATCCTGAGACTGTGACCCCGAGTTCTAGACTCTCCAGCCAGGGGGAAACAGCTAGTGTTTCCTACATTACAACAGTGACAGAAGTACTTCATTGGCTGTAAGATGTCCTGAGGTTATGAAAGGCGCTATATAAATGCAAATCTTTCTTTCTTTTATAACACCACAAAGAGAGGGTCGGGTGGAAAGAAAGGGAAGGATGGAAGTACACAACCATCAAGCACCTCAAGAATACAATCCAACCCAAGGCCTCTCCCCACCCCCAACTGCACATGCTAGTCCTAAAGAATGTAGCGCTATTATACTAATACGTATCACAATGCCTTTGGACTCAATGCATTAATATTGTAAATGCCATGTACATAAAATATGGAACAATTACAGCTGTATTAACCAGCATGAAGCTAAACTTCAGGGATTATTCCAGATAGGTTAATATACCAATAATAAAAAGCATTCGATCCAAAAAAAAGCCAACTTTTTTAATATTCAATACACAATATAGGCCTAGAAATTGAGTTTTGGCGCAGCCAGGGCTTTAGCGCCGGAAGTTAGTGCCGGAGCTAAGTCGCGCTGGTCGGGCCCAAAATTCAATAGTTCTGGGCCCAAACGGCTGCCGGCGCTGCTGGGAGGTGTTTGCGCCTGAAAACTGGCGCTACGCGCTGAATATCGGCGCTATTCCGGCGCTGCGGCGCCCGCTGCGGTGCGGCAGGTTCGGGAAGTGCAGGCCTCCTCCTTCCCTTAAGGAGGAGCTGCCTGCACCCGGCCGCGGCCCGCGAAAATCGTTTTAAAAATGAGCCCGGCACCTCGGACAAGTGCCGGGCTTGCTTCTGTTCCGGGGGGGGGGGGGGGGGAAGTCCGGGGAGGGAGCTGCGGCCAGGCGGCCGGCGGGAAAGCGGCCGGCCGCCGCGGGGCCTTTAATGCGCCGGCGCAAAGTCAGGTAAGACTCTGTTGCCAGAGTCTTAGTTGCGGCTGCCACGGGCGAGGCGGCCGCAACTGAATTTCGGCGCTGGGGCCCGTCGCCATGGCAACCGGGACGCTGCGCACACCGATGACGTCATCGGTGCCGGCGCAGCGCTACCGGTCTACCGCGGCGGAAGGGCCCCAGGCAATTTCGGCGCCGGCGCCAATTGCAGCGCTAGGCCCTCTAGCGCCGCAAAATCGGCGCTAAGGGCACTGAATTTCTAGGCCATAATGTTCTAAATGTTGTATTCAGTAACAACCGCCATGACAGCCAGGTTAGTGCTCAGGTTAATGTTTCTGACGTATAACCCACACCATGGGGGGGAATTTTATCAATGGGGGTGTGTTGGGGGCGGGACTGTTGGTTGTCGGGTTTTAGTCCCGCCCCCAATGACGTCCGGCCAAACCATGCTATTTTCCCTTGATTGGCCTTGTTAAGCCTGCCCTGCGGGCTTAGCAGGCCAATTAAGGGAAAGCCGGTATGTTGTTTCATCTGTCAAAAATTTTTGACAGGTGAATTGTCATCGTTTGACAGCTTTGAGTAGCTGTCAAACACTGACAATCTCTGTTCTTTGGTGAGTCCTTGTACGCAAGACTCACCAAATCTCTTTCCTGAGCAGAAATCAGATGGCTGTTGCATCTGAGAATGCAGCAGCCATTTGGTCATCTCTGCCATGGAGATGACGAGCCTCCGGATCCCCAAGGGTTGAAGCCTGCAGGAAGAAACAATGGTAAGGAAACTTTTTCTAACACTTTTCACTCACCTCCCATATTTATCTCTCCACACTTGCACCCATCACTCACCTCCACAGCACTCTTTTCGACCCCTCTCACCCCCGCAGACCCACTGCTTGCCTCGCTGACCCTGGCGGGGTTTCCCGACGTCGGGAAGCTCGCACTTGTGTTGGTAAAATGGGGATAATCCTCATAACTGCCACCTGTTAATAGGCTGTTAAGTGGCTGTAATCCCCTTCCTGCCTCGAGGAGACGGGTCCCTGCGCGAGTCGGGGACCCGCCTCCCGGGGAGATGGCACGGAGGCAGGTTGGGAGCGGGTCCGGTACCCGCTCCCAGTTTCTATCATTTTCCCGGCAGTCCCGCCTCCAAACCCGCCTCCCCAGGGCTGGCAAAATCGCCCCCCACATGTAATGTGCACTTTTACCCTGCCTCTTTGAATGAGACCACATAAAACATGTTGTCGCACAGAACACATACTTGAGCCCAGTTCTCCAGGATTAAATAGTGGACAAATGAATTAGAGCTTTGTTTGTAACAAGATAAAAGTACTCCCAAATATCACGCAACTAAGTTTTGAGGCTTTGATCTCAATGTAAAACAGTAGGCGACATGTGAGAAACTTGACTAGGTTCTAATTTTGACACACATTCTTTTTTTAGTACAGCGGTTTTGTACGAGTTACAAAATAGACGCAAATACAATTATATTCTCCCCGCTGTGAGAAAACACAGATTCTGGTTGGTACAGATGGCTGCTGGCGGAAGACCAAATCCAGATACCCCACTGATAAGTTATATTCATTAGCAGCGCACAGCAGGAAATGCCTGCGCGATGTGAAGGCAGTGATTATATTTTGTTTGTTTACAGGATCATTAAGCTTTTAGTCACAGCAATGCACTGACAAAACATTATTGTTACTTAACTGAAACGCTCATGGAATTAACCCATCAAATAAATATGAGCTGGGCCGCAGTGAGGCCTGTACGGTTGCTAAGCTAATAATGTCATTCAAGGTCATTCCTCGTTACTGAGCCAATCAATCATTTTTGCTGATGATGTATCATAATAGCTCGTTCACTGCAACTAAGCTGATAATGTTACAGTGCCTCCTGCTTTGAATTTGAACCGATGGCTTCATAATGAGCTGTGTCGCCATTGTGCTGCAGGAAAGTTAAAGGGGAATAAAATTCCAGGAGTACTTTGTGTTGAAAGTTCGTCCGTCCATTGTCTATTCATCAAGTATATTGGTAAAAATGTCAGCTTTAAAACACATCAAAGCAGAGATGTCCCAACTGCAGCCAATGGGTTAATTGCAGCCTGCCCACCCCCCAGCCTCACCACCCCCCCCCCACCTCACCCCCTGGCCAAGAGCTGGCAATCCCATCCATGAAGCCCCTGCAACTCAGTTCCAGTCGCGCTAATATTTTGTAATGTGGTTCAGTTGGTAGCACCCTCGCCTCTGAGTCAGAAAGTTGTGGATTCAAGTCCCACTCCAGCAACTTAAGCACACAATCTAAGCTAACACTCCCAGTGCAGTGCTGAGGGAGTGCTGCATTGTCAGAGCTGCCGTCTTTCAGACGAGACGTCTTTCAGATGAGACGTTAAACCGAGGCCCCGTCTGCCCTCTCCGTTTACGATCCCGTGGCACTAGTTCCATAGAAGAGCAAGGGAGTTCTCCCTGGTGTCCTGGCCAATATTAATCTTTCAACCAACATCACTAAAAAACAAATGATCTGGTCATTATCTCATTACTGTTTGTGGGAGCTTGCTGTGCGCAAATTGGCTGCTGCGTTTCTTACATTACAAGAATGATTGCACTTCAAAAGTACTTTACTGACTGTAAAGTGCTTTGGGACGCCATGAAGTGTTGAAAGGCGCTATATAAATGCAAGTTCTTTCTTTATTCCTGGGGGTGTCCTGATTGAATTTTATTGGTCTGGAGGTTTAGAACGGGATACTCACTGTTGTTGCCTCATTGGTAGCTAAATCCTAAATGAAAACACTTAGATCTGTTAGTATCTGAAGCTGAACATCTGTGCAGATAAATAGGGACATAGATTTAAACTTTATGGGGGAAAAATTCGGGTGGTTGCGCCTCCCATTAGCGCCTTAAGAGGGCGCTAACGGTACGCAACGCAACTCACTCCCGGGCGCGGCACTGCCCATGCCTCCCACAAAATTCAGCGGGAGGTTAGTGGTGGCGCTAACTGGTAGCGCCCTGCGGCGCTGCACCGCTGGCGATGACATCATTGGCGTGCGCAGCGCTCCGCTCACGCCCTGGCCACGATCTTCGGGAGCGCCCCCTGACTTACCGCCGGACGTTATGTCCGACAGGGTCAGGGGGGCGTACCTGTGGCCGGGGAGGCACAATTTAAAGGCCCAGACCTCCTGAAACGTCGCCCCCCCCAACCCCCCCCTCCGCCCCGCGGAGTGCTGGCTGCGCTCCAAGAGCCCGGCACTTCTCTTGAGTGCCGGGCTCTTTTGCCTGCACTCCCGATCCCCGGGGGCCCAGCTGGGCCCCAGGTCGCGCTGCACAAGGCCCCTCCCCTTTAAGAAGGGGAGGAAAGCCTGCAATACCGCGGCACATAACGCCGCAATATTGACTCACAGCACCCCAAGAGGGATGCGGGGTGCTTCCAGTAGTGCCCCGCTTCCCTCTTGGGGCGCAACCACTCAATTTCCGGCGCGGGGACGCTAATTTTTCCGGGGCACTACATTTAGCGCCCTGGTGAAGTTAGCGCCCCAATTGGGGCGCTACTCAATTTTTAGCCCATTATATGTGGCTCTTGAGATGCCATGATTTGTGTCGAGCTGACCAATAACGTCACACAGCTTGGACACTCCAGGAACCCAGATCTCAGGTCTCAAAGTATAAATCATTTGCAATGGGGTATACACTGCACACCCAGCTGGTGGTGGGTTCTCTCAGGTCAGGTAGCTCCCAGGCTAATCCGAAATTGCGGCTTCAATTAAAATCAATGGAGCCTCTATAGGGTTCAAGGGGCTCCTCCCTGTCATCGGAGCAGTCTGGAGGCAAGGAGATACAACTTGATGAATATCTATCAAGCTAAATTAATCAGCCCTTTTAAAGAAATGTCAAGACATATTTTGTAACAATTTTTTTTTATATGGATGAAGGGGGAATAACTTTTTAAAAATTGCTCCCTGACTTTTCTGCCTCTTTGAGTTTTGTTTCGATAGCTTCTGGAGAAGCAATGCCGTCGGGCCAAAGGTTCGACTAAAGGTCAACTTACGAGGTCATGTTGGCTGGCACTCAATTGGAGACTTCACTTATAAGACAGTGATGATTGCCGGCATGGGAAATAAAATATAGACCCACACTTGCACAGTTGAGGCTGCTCATTTGAGGGTTGGGACAGAGTAGAATACATGGTCATCTGGGCTGATCTGACCTTTGATCTAGGCGCTGGTGCCTGAAGTGGAATTGGTGTCCCTTTTCTCTCACTGATATCCCTCCCATAGCTGCCCATAAAAATACAACAAAAATATATTGAAGAAAACTATGATTATTTGATTTGATATAATGAAACATAGAAACATAGAAAAATAGGAGCAGGAGTAGGCCATTCGGCACTTCGAGCCTGCTCCGCCATTCAATATGATCATGGCTGATCCTCTATCGCAATACCATATTCCCGCTCTCTCCGCATACCCCTTGATGCATTTTGTGTCTAGAAATCTATCTATCTCCTTCTTAAATATATTCAGTGACTTTGCCTCCACAGCCTTCTGTGGTAGAGAATTCCACAGGTTCACCACCCTCTGAGTGAAGAAATTTCTCCTCATCTCAGCCCTAAATGTCCTACCCCGTATCCTGAGACTGTGACCCCTCATTCTAGACCCCCTCCAGCCAGGGGAAACATCCTCCCTGCAGCCAGTCTATCTAGCCCTGTCAGAATTTTATACGTTTCAATGAGATCCCCTCTCATTGTTCTAAACTCTAGTGAATACAGGCCTAGTCGACCCAATCTTTCCTCATACGACAGTCCTGCCATCCCAGGAATCAGTCTGGTGAACCTTCGCTGCACTCCCTCTATGGCAAGTATATCCTTTCTTAGGTAAGGAGACCAAAACTGCACACAGTACTCCAGGTGTGGTCTCAACAAGGCCCTGTACAACTGTAGTAAGACATCCTTGCTCCTGTACTCAAATCCTCTTGCAATGAAGGCCATTTGCCTTCCTAACTGCTTGCTGCACCTGCATGTTTGCTTTCAGTGACTGGTGTACAAGGACACCCAGGTCCCTTTTTACATCAGCATTTCCCAATTTAGCATCATTTAAATAATACTCTACCTTTCTTATTTTCCTACCGAAGTGGATAACTTCACATTTATCCACGTTATACTGCATCTGCCATGGATTTACCCTCTCACTCAACTTGTCTAAATCGCCTTGAAGCCTCTTTGCATCCTCCTCACAACTCACAATCCCACCTAGTTTTGTGTCATCAGCAAACTTGGAAATATTACATTTGGTTCCCTCATCCAAATCATTGATATATATTGTGAATAGCTGGGGCCCAAGCACTGATCCCTGTGGTACCCCACTAGTCACCGCCTGCCACCCCGAAAAAGACCCATTTATTCCTACTCTCTGTTTCCTGTCTGTTAACCAATTTTCAATCTATGCCAGTATATTACCCCCAATCCCAAGTGCTTTAATTTTGCACACTAACCTCTTATGTGGGATTGCATCAAAGGCCTTCTGAAAATCCAAATACACCACATCCACTGGTTCTCCCTTTTCTATTCTACTTGTTACATCCTCAAAAAACTCCAGTAGGTTTGTCAAACACGATTTCCCTTTCATAAATCCATGTTGACTTTGTCTAATCCCGTTGATATTTTCTAAGTGTCCTGTTATCACATCCTTTATAATAGACTTTAGCATTTTCCCTACTACTGATGTTAGGTTAACCGGTCCATAGTTCCCTGTTTTCTCTCTCCCTCCTTTTTTAAATAGTGGGGTTACATTTGCCACCCTCCAATCCGCAGAACGTTTTTCATTCCAAGTCCTCTGTAAGGGTGGTTATCATTTAAATTCCGTCCCTACAGCTTTTAGTACTTAGGATATGATTTCAGTTCCAAAGCTTCCCCGGTGATGTAGTGAGCCACACCAGTCGCCGGTTTGATTCCCCAGTCTTTTGAGTAAGCTGGTCTTACTTGGAGTTCTACATCCAGGGAACAGTAGGATAGTGGTTATTTTACTGGATTAGTAATCTAGAGGCCTAGGCTAATGATCCATGTAATTCAAATCCCACCATGGCAGCTGTGGAATTAAATAAATCTGGAATAAAAAGCTAGTATCAGCAATGGTGACCACGAAACTACCGGATTGGCGTAAAAGCCAATCTGGTTCACTAATGTCCTTTAGGGAAGGAGATCTGCCGCCCTTACCCAATCTGGCCTATATGTGACTCCAGACCCACAGCAATGTGCTTGACTCTTAACTGACCTCTGAAATGGCCTATCGAACCATCGACACATAGCTGTCAGACTGGGCCTGCGGCAGATAGTGAGAGAATCAACATGAGAGAAAAACCTACTTGACCTCGTCCTCACTAGACTCAGGCACAGCAAAGGCACACGCAGTCCAATCGACCCTGAGTGAGGGTGAGGGAGGGGGAATATCAGTCAGGGTTTCCATTCCTTAATCGTGACCCTCTACTGGAAGTGTACTTGCGTGCTCGTCAGATGAGGACTGGATTGGGCCTAACCCCCAGTATAACTTGTTGAGACACGTGGTCAAGCTTCACACATGAAGAATGGTGAGGTACCGGGGAGTTTGTCCATCTACACACCAGTCAGGAATCAATAACTTGAGTGAGGGAAAATTAGCAATGACAGACAACTCTCTTGCATCACGAAGGATGCAGCTGCAAGACATTAAATAATAACATTTTAACAAGCATTAACTTGATTATGTTTCATAAACAGAATATCTGACTGAGAATAATTCTTACTTTCCTTTAATTATGGTCCATTCTCTTTAAAAGAAGGACAATTGGGGTAATTATCATGATGGGGGATGGTGTATGGTGGGCGATATTGAAGTAGCCGCCCATTATACGCCCCGCCCGATTTTCCCTTCTATTGAAGTGAACAGAAGTGAAAATCGGGCGTGGTGTTTAACGGGCGGCTACTTCGACATTTTACACCATCGTCCAAAGGCATAGAGCAAGCGTTGGCCAACTACTGAGTAAAAATGGACTCTGTAGCTCACTGCTTCACTACAAACATTGGATAGAAAGAACCTCAGGAAAATTCCATGGAGGGACTGTTAAGGTCTAACAATAAGGGGTTCAGCAATTTTAACAAGGCACGCTGAAACCTTGAAGAACAATTAAGGATGAGAAAAAGCCATTTGACACATTGAAACTCATCGCTCTTTTACTCTAAGGATGAATTTACATTACAACTTTTGGTTTTGAGCTTGAGTCATGGGACTTCCCATAGCTTGAGAGCGCCACATTTAAAGCAGACGTCACACTTGCAAGTGATTGGCTCAAATATCATCATACTTATAAAACAGCACATATTCCTAATCCATTTCCTGCTGGTTTCTGACTTTAAAAAAACTTTCACAAGCTGCTCATCTATACTCATCAACGAAGATTCACGAGATTGATTCCTGGGATGGCGGGACTGTCGTATGAGAAGAGATTGAGTAAACTAGGCCTGTATTCTCTTGAATTCAGAAGAATGAGAGGGGGTCTCATTGAAAATTATTACAGGGCTTGATAGGGTGGATGCTGGGAGAATGTTTCCCTTGGCTGTGGAGTCTAGAACTAGGGGCCACAGCCTCAGGATAAAGGGTAGGCCATTCAGGACTGAGATGAGAAGAAATTTCTTCATTCAGAGGGTGGTGAATCTTTGGAATTCTCTACCCCAGAGGGCTGTGGAGACTCAGTCATTGGGTATATTCAAAACAGAAGTCGATAGATTTCTGACTAGTAACGGCATCAAGGGATATGGCGATAGGGTCGGTGAATGGAGTTGAAACAGAAGATCAGCCATGATCTCGTTGAATGGCGGAGCAGGCTCGAAGGGCCGAATGGCCGACTCCTGCTCCTATTTCTTATGTTCTTATGTTATGCCAATGAACTATTCCTGCCAGTTGTGCCTAAGGAGGAGGGCCATCGTTTCTGCTTCAGAGATTTTCTTTTAATGGATATAAATTTCCCACAAGAAGAGCAATTAGCTCTCTAGTTGGTCACTGGGCAGGTCTATTTAGGCCACTTCCCCACAGGGAGCAGATGATCAGATCTCTGCTCTGGCACACTGACACTTTGTAGCCTAAAGGGACAGACCAGGTTAAACACAGCTCTACCTCAGCAGCCGACAGCTTCTCTCAAGGCACTCCCTTTACATCTAGAGGTGAGGGCCATCAAGATGGAAACATTCTCCTCATTATATTCATGGAATCATAGAATATTACAGCACAGAAGGAGGCCAAGCGGCCTATTTTGCCTGTGCCTACTCTTTGGTAGAGCTATCCAATTAACCCCACTCCGCCTGCTCTTTCCCCATAGTCCTGTCGTTTTTTTTTCCCTTCAAGTATTTATCCAATTCCCTTTTGAAAGTTACTATTGAATCTGCTTCCACCGCCCTTTCAGGCAGCACGTTCCAGATCACAACAACTCGCAGCGTAAAATTTTTTTTCCTCAGGTTCTTTTGCCAATCACCTTAAATCTGTGTCCTCTGGTTACCGACCCTTCTGCCACTGGAAACAGTTTCTCCTTATTTACTCTATCCAAACCCTTCATGATTTTGAACACCTCGATCAAACCTCCTCTTAACCTTCTCTGTTCAAAGGAGAATATACTGCATTGTGCATTTCACAGTATAACACACCTGTCATTGTAAAACAACGGATCTCCACTTATCATGAGTAACACCAATGGGAGATATCCCAGTAATACTAGCGATTCGAAGGGGTGGATAGTTTGGTAGCACTAGCAGTCCTGTTCTGTAGTCACTGGGGGCTCAATGCTTTCTCAGATGGTGCCTGCATATTAATATCCCATTCTTAACTGTTGTTCTAAAGCAAATCAATTTTAACATTCATTATTTACTACCAGAGTTGATCTTAAACTGTTCTAAACTGTACTCTTGTAACTATTACTGTAAAATATCAACATTTTCATTTGAAAAGAGAAAGGTTAAATCCTACAGCGGGCATTCTCTTCTGAATGTGTGCAGTCCTGAATGAATGTAGGAGAAATAGAGTGCAGTGCCTTTCACAATCATCAAACAGGACAGTTACTGCACAGTTTGCTTTGACGTGAAGAGGTTTGAGCTTTACACAAGCATAAACTGTGCAATATAATTCAGGCCATGGCCTTGCTCTACTCGGAGCTCCGGCACGGCAAGAGAGCCCCAGGTGGGCAGAGGAAACGCTTCAAGGACACCCTCAAAGCTTCCTTGAAAAAGTGTAACATCCCCATCGACACCTGGGAATCCCTGGCCCAAGACCGCACAAAGTGGAGGAGAAGCATCCGGGAAGGCGCCGAACACCTCGAGTCTCTTCGCCGGGAGCAAGCGCAAACAGCGGAAGGAGCGCACGTCAACCCAAGCACCCCACCCACCCGCCCCTTCAACCACCGTCTGCCCCACCTGTGACAGACTGTAGGTCCCGCATTGGACTCATCAGTCACCTGCAAACTCATTTTTAATGTGGAAGCAAGTCATCCTCGGTTCCGAGGGACTGCCTAAGAAGAAGATTGTACCATTCAGGTGTACCGTTGCCCGAATCACACTTGGGTAAGTGTTGTGAGACCACCGCGAGGATTCACATTGAGTGCTGTATACCTGCAGCTGGTGATGAAGCAAAGTTTAAAAATGTTGCCGGGGGGACCATTGGGCCCTTGTCCCTTCTCCTCCAGGTATGTCAGCTTTGAAGAAGATCTGTCTCCGTCTTTGTCTCTTCTGTCAGTGTTTTCCTTCCTCGCCTTCCTTGTGCTCTATTTTCACAGCCATATTTCCTTCCTCAACACCTGCCTCCAGCTGAAATTTCACCCTTGCTCTTGGCTCCACTTATGATCATTGACATCTCCCTTACATTCAACATTCCTCTGACCAATGCTCTCATCATTTCATCTGCTTTGTTTCTTAGACAGCACCTCCTTTCCCTGTAACTTTTTTAAAAATGTGTTTCTTTTTATGGGATGTGGGCGTCGCTGGCAAGGCCAGCATTTATTGCCCATCCCTAGTTGCCCTCGAGAAGGTGGTGGTGAGCCGCCTTCTTGAACCGCTGCAGTCCGTGTGGTGAAGGTGCTCCCACAGTGCTGTTAGGGAGGGAGTTCCAGGATTTTGACCCAGCGACGATGAAGGAACGGTGATATACTTCCAAGTCAGGATGGCGTGTAACTTGGAGGTGGTGGTGTTCCCATGCACCTGTTGCCCTTGTCCTTCTAGGTGGAAGAGGTCACGGGTTTGGGAGGTGTTGCCGAAGAAGCCTTGGCGAGTTGCTGCAGTGCATCTTGTAGATGGTACACACTGCAGCCACGGTGTGCCGGCGGTGGAGGGAGTGAATGTTCAAGTGGAGAGTATTCCATCACACTCCTGACTTGTGCCTTGTAGATGGTAGAAAGGCTTTGGGGAGTCATGAGGTGAGACACTCGCCACAGAATACCTAGCCTCTGACCTTGACCAGCAAGAAGCAGCAATGCTGTGGGAACATCAGCACCTCCAAGTTCCCCTCCATGTCACACACCATCCTGACTTGGACATATATCGCCGATCCTTCATTGGCGCTGGGTCAGAAACCTGGACCTAACACCACTCTGGGAGCATCATCACGGCAAGGACTGCAGTGGTTCAAGGAGAAGGCCCACCACCACCTTCTCAGGGCAACCAGCGGTGGGCAATAAATACACCCCAAGAGCAAAGTTAAAAGATCCAAAGCGACTCAACCTCTCTCTCCAAAAGCCTCAGCTCAATCTAGATGGCAGCTACCATGGGATTCAGCCTCACTACGTCCCTCATCTCCTCTGGTGCTTTACCAAGTGGCTTTTGTCTTTCGGGAAGTTCTGATGAAGGAATCCAATGGAAAGGTAGCAAAATACTGCAGATGCTGGAAATCCGAAATAACAACAGAAAATGCTGAAAAAACTCAGCAGGCCAGGCAACATCCATGGAGAGAAATTAGAGTCGACGTTTCGGGTCGAAACCCTTTTTCAAAACTGGAAAGGAAATGAAATAGATCGAAGGCAGGGCTGCGATAGAACAAAAGAAGTAAAGAGACATTAAGAGGTATTCAAAACCAGACGAGATGGTAATAGGACAAGTGGAGACAAAAGACGGCTCAGATTAGGTGTGAAGTGTACTGGCAGAAAGAGAGACAGCTGCCATGTGGGAGAGAGAAAAAAAAGGAAAGCGGGGGGGAGGGAAAACCCAAAACAAAGGGGTGGGAAAAAAATATAAGTAAAAATGTAATAGGGGCCGAGATTATGATCTGAAATTGTTGAACTCGATATTGAGTCCGGAAGGCTGCAAAGTGCCTAATCGGAAGATGAGGTGCTGTTCCTCGAGTTTATGTTGAGCTTCTGTGGAACAATGCAAGAGGCCAAGGACGGTGAGGTCCGAGTGGGAATGGAGTGGTGAATTAAAATGACAGGCGACCGGAAGCTCGGGGTCACCCTTACGGACTGAACGGAGGTGTTCCGCAAAGCGGTCACCCAATCTGGTTAACCTGCCTTTTCTCTTTACAGGCGCTGACTGACTGACTTGTTTTGATATCGAGCTTTGGCAGACCGAAACAAAATTGCAAGCACTTTCTTTCTAAGCTGTATCTTGCCACATAACGGTAAGCAGATATGGAGATAACAATATTCCGTGGACCCATGTGATGGCGGATTTCTCAAATAAGCAACAAAAAAATAGTTTGGGAATGAAATTGGCCAAGTGGTAATATCGCATTACGGATAATAAAAAATCTAACTGGGTAACGATGCATTAAAGGGGAAGCTAGATTGGCACACAAAGGAGAAAGGAATTGAAGGATGCGCTGATAGGGTTAGAGGAAGAGGGGTGTGAGGATGTTGGTGTGGAGCATAAACGCCGGCATAGACCAGATGGACCGAATGGCCTGTTTCTGTGCTGTCAGGTCTATGTAATTCTATGTAGCTATCGCTATAAAGGTATAGAAGTTTATATTCAATTCAAAACCTCCCCAAGTGCAATTAACATCATGCTAATTTACATTTTAATTACTTCCCAAGAAAACAGTGCAGTTATTGACAGTAGAACATAATGTCAGCTTCATGGCACTGTGTTGGTAGACACTTAATGAACTTAATTAGATAATCAGGGATGTTAATTATCTCAGTAATATGCAGATAAACATATTATGCAAATGATACATTAATTTCGCAGGCAAAACTCACGGAAAGATTTGTACACTCAGTCTCCTGTGCAGTGCCAGCATGCCTGCTAATGTCAGGCGAGCGAGGCAGCAGGATAACTCAAGACAACAGCTGTAGAACCCCAAACTCTAATAGTTTCATATTAACGAGCAGTGAGGAGACAACCGGTCGCTGGCCTGCCTCATTCATAAGCCGATGGAAGTTCAGAGTAGGGCTCACTCTTCGCATAAATTAACTGAAACGTTTGATGCTTGACCATCGGAACATTTGTGCATCATTACGAATAAGGCGGCGGTTCTGGAGAACGTGAAGAAGGCAGAAATTATATAAATCAAAAGAGAGAAGGAACTTGCATTTATGTAGTGCCTGATCACACCCTCAAGACATCTCAAAACACTTCACAGTTACCGAATTACTCTTGAAGTGCAGTGGCTGTAATTATGCAGGTAAATATCAAATGTCAAATTTTTTGTCTTATAATACTCCTGTGAAGCGCCTTGGGACGTTTTACTATGTTAAAGGTGCTATATAAATACAGGAAACTTTGGTTTATCCGGAGGTTGTATGTCCGGAATACTCGATCTAACGGCAAAAATCAGGAGCCGTTTTCAATAAGTTTTTTTAGTTCTCGTTCTTTTTTTTCCAGTCAGGCACTGCAAGGTCTGTAGCTATAGCAACAGCTTCAGCTAGAGACGCTTGCAGCTGCAGCCGACTCTTTAGAAGCTGTTGCTAAGCAACAGTGTTTGTTGTCAGATACGGAGATGAAAACCTCCATATGCTTCAACATTAACTTTGTATGTCCGGCAGTTTTGATACATCGGCAAAACGCCGGTCCCGTCGGTGCCGGATATCACAAAGTTTCCTGTACAAGTTGTTGTTGCTGCTGTAACCATGGCAGGAAATTAGCACACAGCAAAGTCCCACAAACAGCTCATGAATTAAATGACCTGTGTTGGTCAGGAGACTGGGAGAACTGCCTTTAACATCCGCCAGAACAGGCAGATTGAAGCTCAGATTAACGGGGGTTGGGGCGGGGGTGGGTTGGGCATATCCAACTGCCGGCCACTCATTACTCACCTGAAAAACGAGCAGCCGGCAGAAGGAAATCTGGTGGGGACCTTGGACACCCATTTGGCTGCTTGATTTAATTTTCAGGCAGGCCTTAAAATGGGCCTGTCTGTAGGAACGTTCATGCTCCTCCTCGCCTCAGAAAAATCTTCAGGATTGCCACTGGCTTGTTCTCGTCCACCCCCCACCCCCCCCGTGAGGCCCTACTTGCCAGCTGGTTCCAAGCAGAGATCAACCGATTTACCGCCGCGCCAAACCTTAAATGAGGGCCAAAGCCTGAAAAGAGTTCAGGCCTCCTGTGGTCTTGGACAGGTGAGAATGCTACCTTAGTGGTGCTATACATTTCTCAAATTCTACCATAGGATAGTCTGCATAAAACCTCATTTTCTTTATGCAGATGTTCCTATTAATAAACCATTACACTTCCAGCTGTGGTTTCCTCTCCAGCCTTAGTTAATGGAGAAGTAGACTTGAGTCTACTCAAAAGGAGCAACACCATTGCACGGCAGTAACAGACCTTCCTTCCTGATTTTACGCAGCCTCGATGTAGAAATTTAAACAGAAATGGAGCCCAGAAAAATGTTGCTTGTAAAGGATGTCCAATCTGCACAGAATCTTTGAGACATTGTCAGACAGCCAAAAGAAGGTTAGATATGCATTCACACTCATATCAGTTGGTTTACATTAGAAGAAAAGGGACTTCCTATTCAGAGTATTCAAAGAATGACAAACAACTTGCATTTATATCGTCCCAAGGCGCTTTCACAGGAGTGTAAAACAAAATTTGACGTCGAGCCACAGAAGGAGAGTTAGGACAAGTGACCAAAAGCTTGGTCAAAGATGTAGATTTTCAGGAGCATCTTAAAGGAGGAGAGAGAGGTGGAGAGACAGAGAGGTTTATGGAAGGAAAACACCACAGCTTAGGGCCCAGGTAGTTGAAGGCACGGCCGCCAAAGGAGATGAAAATCGGGGATGCGCAGGAAGACAGAATTGGAGGAGTGCGTAGGGTTTTAGGGCTGGAGGAGGTTGCAAAGATAGGATGGGGCGAGGCCATAGAGTGACAGAATATACTTTAGTTAATGTATTGTTGTGATGTTTGACTGTCTATGGCTCACTTTTTGCATGTACGACTAACTGTGATGTATTTGCTTTAGTATGAGGAGTCCAGTTCTGCAGTCACTGGGAGCTCGATGCTTTCTCAGGTAGTGCCTGCTTGGGCAAGGCAATATGCCGGTACAGGGTTATCATTTGGCTGCTCCTGTTCCTGTGTTTTTCCACGTATGCCACTGCTGGAGGCTCAAAGGTCTATTGTCATGTAGGGCAGTGAGCCTTCAGATGGCCTTTGAGTCCCTCCATGTAGGTTGACCTAAAGCTTTGACCAAATGGATTGAAGCCAGTCTTGACTGCTTGCTGGCTCTTGGAGCCTGAAGCAAGCTTGGTGGCAATGTAAGCATTTGTGAGCGATGCTCTTACTGTGTCTGTGCCCAGCGCTATTCAGGTAACCACTGTAATTGCTATATTGGTGTTCCCTGCTGCATCAATAAGCCAGGCTGAATCGCCTCCAAGAATGACAATCATTTGGTTTCCATTTGCAAGTGTGCAGTCTATTACATTGTAAAATTAGAAAAAAAAAACATCTGCCAAATGTGTCCTTCACGTCCTTATTAGTGTAGTGTATGTACCTTTAAGGGGAGAACTACTTTTTACAGCTCCTGTATACTGTAGTACCGGCAGTGACCACACCTGTATATAAACCCTGAGTAGGGATCTGTACAGTTAGTTTTAGAATAACCCTCATCCAGTAAACACCTGTTGATTGTTCCCTGCAGTCTCTTGTCTAATTATTGAAGGACACACAACATCAAGATACACGGATCTAACATTGGCGACGAGAAGATTCAAACCTACCTGCAACTCTGCATCACCTCCCAGGGATTCGCTCCTGGAGAACAGTGAAAGAAGAAGGCCGAGTCCAGAAGCACGGGCGTCAACCATCCAGCGGAGACTCCAGCGAAATGGGCTGGCAACAGGTACGGCGCAGACCGTTCCCGGACAGCGGCGGCTAGAGCCGACCGACGGCACAGAAAAAGGCCGAGCAGCGTCGACGGGAGAAGAGAGAGGGTAGAGCGCACAGGGCGCAGCCGGTGTTCAGGACCAAGCGGCGTCGACGCGAGAAGAGAGAGGGTAGAGCGCACAGGGCGCAGCCGGTGTTCAGGACCGAGCGGCGTCGACGGGAGAAGAGAGAGGGTAGAGCGCACAGGGCGCAGCTGGTGTTCAGGACCGAGCGGCGTCGACATGAGAAGAGAGAGAGGCGCGCAGGAAAATGCGCAGAGCGCAGCCGGTGTTCAAGAGGCGAGCAGCGTCAGCGGGGAAGAAAGGAAAGCGCAGGAGACGCCATTTTGAGTCGCAGCGGGGAAGAAAGGAAAGCGCAGGAGACGCCATTTTGAGCCGCAGTGGAGAAGAAGGGAGAGCGCGGGAGACACCATTTTGAGCCAGTCTAACCACACCCAGGGATGCCGAAGAGTGGCAGTGTCACAGTGTTCGACAATGAAGTCGAAGATTGGACGACATATGTCAAATGCATAGAAGTGTACTGCAAGGCGAATAAAGTGCCAGACGACAGGAAAGCGCTGGTATTGTTGAATTCAATGGGTGCAAAAACGTATGGCTTACTGCGAAACCTAGTAACCCCAGAGAAGCCAGTGGAAAAGGATTTTGAAAACATAGTGTCAATCCTACAGGACCACTTAGAACCCACACCGCTGCTGATAGCGGAAAGATTTAAGTTTCACAAAAGGAACCAGCATAAAGATGAAAGTAATGCTGAGTTTTTAACGGAACTGCGCAAGCTATCGAAATACTGCCAGTTTGGAACGGGACTAGCAGATACTTTAAGGGACAAGTTTGTGTGTGGGCTTCAAAGTGGAGGAACCCAGAAACGGCTTCTATCAGAAAAGGATCTTACGCTGGACAAGGCTTTCAGCATGGCAGTATCACACGAAGCAGCAGCACGGGGTGTGGCAGAGATACAACGGAGGCCGCAAGAATATGGCACAAATGAAATGTCATACGGAACAGTGAAGTGCTTTCACTGCGGCAGAACAACACACGACCATAAGGATTGCTGGTTCAAGGACAAAGTGTGCAGACATTGTGGGAAAGTAGGACACATAGCAAGAGTCTGCAGGTCGGGAAAGAAAACCAGCAGCAAGGAATCTCCACAGGAGAAGTACAAGAAGGTACATAAGGTGACGGAGAGTAGTTCAGACGAACAGAAAAGTGATACAGACTCCGGAAGCAAGGAGCTGGGTTGTCTGAAACTACATAATGTGATCAAAACGGAGGATCACCAAACTATCTGGGTCACGCTCAAGATAGCCGGAGTCCAAGTGAAAATGGAATTGGACACAGGATCAGCCCTAACAGTCATAAACCAAAGGGACTACAAGCGGCTATTCTCACATATACCCTTGAGAGATACAGAGATTGTCTTGAAGACGTAAATGGGGCAAAAAGTCTACCCCAAAGGAAAAATAAGGGTGAACGTCATATATAACGGCAAGGAAACACCAAAAATGGACCTATATGTATTGCCAGATGGAGGACCACCACTACTAGGACGTGAATGGATCCGGAAGATACAGCTAGATTGGCATTCCATACAAGCACTGACTGTAGATGCCAAAAAGGATGACGACGTCACACCTGGGCGACTGTCAAAAATGCTAACTGACGCACAAGAAGTGTTCCAGGAGGGACTCGGAACACTAAAAGGCATAACAGCGATGATCAAAATAGAGGAAAATGCAAGCCCAAAGTTTTTTAAGGCCAGACCGGTACCTTATGCGATCCACCCAGCCGTCGAAGCAGAGCTGGAAGGTTTGGAACGTTCAGGAGTACTGTCCAAAGTGGACTGGAGCGAGTGGGCTACACCCATCGTTCCTGTAATGAAGAGGTTGTTGAGTAATACGCCTGGGGAACCAAAGAAGGTTCGCATCTGTGGGGACTTTAAGGTGACAGTGAACCCAGTCCTTCCCACTGTACAATATCCGCTTCCGCGGATTGAAGATATTTTCACCTCGCAATCTGGAGGGAAACGCTTCACGAAGATTGATTTGGCCCAGGCGTATCTGCAAATGGAGGTAGAAGAAGCCTCGAAACAGTACCTCACGATCAACACTCATAAAGGTCTCTACCAATACAACCGGCTGGTGTTCGGGGTAGCATCAGCTCCGGCTATTTGGCAAAGGGCAATGGATCAAGTCCTGCAAGGGATTCCAGGGACCCAGTGTTATTTGGATGACATCCTGGTCACGGGCGAAAATGACAGTGATCACCTCGCCAACCTGGAGCAGGTGCTCACTAGATTGAAGGAATATGGGCTCCGAACTAATCGCCACAAATGCAAGTTTTTCCAGAAGCAGATCTCGTATTGTGGCCACGTTATTGATGAAGAGGGGTTACATAAGTCCCCTGAAAAGATTGAGGCAGTTGTCAAGGCTCCAGCACCGGAAAAGGTGTCACAACTGAGGTTGTTCCTCCGGCTGGTGAACTACTACCATAAGTTCTTGCCAAATTTGTCTACAGTACTACACCCACTAAACACCCTACTGCAAACGGGGGTACCAAGGAAGTGGAATGACGAATGTAAACAAGCTTTCCAGAAGTGCAGAGAATTGATCACATCAAAAGAGGTGTTCGCTCATTTCAACCCAGCACTACCAATTCGGTTGGCGTGTGATGCATCACCCTATGGCATTGGAGTGGTGCTGTCGCACAAATTCGCGGACGGCTCGGAGAGGCCAGTAGCCTTTGCGTCTCGGTCACTAACCTCAGCCGAGCGTAACTACACCCAGATCGACAGGGAGGCCCTCAGCCTAGTGTGGGGATTGAAAAAGTTCAACCACTATCTGCACGGGCAGAAGTTCACCTTGCTGACTGACCACCAACCACTTGTCCCCATCTTTAATCCAAAGAAGGGCATTCCGGTGATGACTGCGCAACGGCTACAAAGATGGTCCCTTTTTCTAGGGGCGAACCAATATGAAATTGAGCATAAGGGCACGAAACAGCATGGAAACGCTGATGGGCTATCACGCCTGCCACTGCCTACTGCGGAGGAAGCACCAGCAGTGGACCCTGTCGAAATATTTTATTCGACTATAATTGAACGCTTGCCAGTAACTAACGCTGATATAGAGAAGGAGACCCGAAATGACCCGACATTGTCTCGGGTATATGACTTGACGGTGAAGGGATGGCCAACACATGGCGACTCACTGATGCCAGCATTCTCATCCAGAAGAGAACAGCTGTCAGTATGCCAGGGGACCTTGATGTGTGGATCCCGAGTGGTAATTCCACCCAAGTTAAGGGAGAGAGTGCTCAATGAGCTTCACGAAGGCCATCTGGGAGGGGTGAAAATGAAAAGCCTTGCTAGGGCTTATGTGTGGTGGCCGGGGATCGATCAGCAAATCGAGGACCTGACAAAGAGCTGCTCAGGATGCCAGAAGGTCCAAAATGCACCACCACATGCCCCTCTACACCCATGGGAGTGGCCCTCATCTCCATGGCAACGGGTGCATATTGATTTTGCTGGTCCATTCATGGACTCAATGTTTTTAATAGCCGTGGATGCGCACTCGAAATGGCCTGAGGTGATCAAAATGTCCTCCACCACCACGGAGAAAACTATTGCAGTCCTACGGACCATATTTGCCAGGAATGGCTTGCCAGAGCAGATTTGCTCTGATAACGGACCACAGTTTGTGTCCGAAGAGTTTCGAAGATTTATGAAAAGGAATGGGGTAAGGCATTACACATCCGCCCCGTATCATCCAGCCACAAATGGATTGGCTGAGAGGTTCGTACAAACCTTTAAAAAAGCAGTAAGGGCCATGTGCGATGACAACATTCCACTGCAGCATAAGGTGGACAATTTCCTGTTAGCCTACAGAAATGCGACACATGCAGTCACCAACCAGACCCCGGTCATGGTGTTCTTTAACCGAAGGTTGAGATCTCGTCTGGATTTGCTCAGACCAAATGTACGAAGAGATGTTGAGAATAAGCAATTCCAGCACATCAATGAGAAGCCGACAAGGAGCTTCAATGTAGGGCAACCAGTCTTGGCCCGTGAATACCGAACAGAGAAATGGCAACCAGGAACGATATGGACACGGCAGGGGCCACTAATGTACACAGTGGATGTTGGGGAGAACATTGTGAGATGCCATGTTGACCAGCTCCTAGAGTCACAGGAACGAGTCAACCCCCTGTCTCGCGTATCTGGTGATGAACCCGACATACAGGTAGCATCTACCTCCGAAACAGTAGCATCGGAAGCTGATGAACCAACCGACGACAGGGGGCCAGAATCGCCTCCGCACCAAGAGCAAGACACTCAGGAAAGGCGCTATCCAGAAAGGATCAGGAAGCCTCCCCAAAGACTGAATTTATAAATAGACTATTTTCAGTTAATGTTGCATGTTAAAAGTGTTAATTGTAATTAGTTGATATTTAATTGTTAAATGAATGTTATGGTACTGTTAATCTAAAAGGGGAGGAATTGTAGCGTATGTACCTTTAAGGGGAGAACTACCTTTTACAGCTCCTGTATACTGTAGTACCGGCAGTGACCACACCTGTATATAAACCCTGAGTAGGGACCTGTAGAGTTAGTTTTAGAGTAACCCTCATCCAGTAAACACCTGTTGATTGTTCCCTGCAGTCTCTTGTCTAATTATTGAAGGATACACAACATCAAGATACACGGATCTAACAATTAGGTGTGACCACTCTTTCAGCTACACATTCGGGTATTTCATTGTAACATTATTTCATTCAGAAATGGAAAGGATCGTCACTTAAAACATCGCCTGACAAATATGGCCTTCATGTGCTTATTAAGAAAGGGCAAGTTTTTTTTAACCTTGGCTGTCAGGTCATGAAACTTTTAGCTGTTCAGCATGGATGCACCATCCTGTTGGCAGTTTCCTACCAGGTATGTTGAGTATTTGTTTGATGCCCATCCCCCACGGCAGTAACACACCCTTCTTCATTACATGGTCAATGAGGATATCCAGGTCCTGGTCACTGAATCTCCCTCTGTGCAATCTCTGCTCAGTCATTCAAGGCAGAATTTCAGTTGAATAAATTAATACTTGCCTATTTATACGAATTAATTGGCAATATATACGTTTAACAAGTTTGAAAACAGCTTTTTTACAAGTGGGTCCGATTTGCCAGTTCAATTCCTCCTGTGCTGGTGGATTCACAAGTCACGGGTGCCAAGCAAGGAAAATGGCCATTTTAAAAAGCTCTGTTAAATTTTACTGGACACAATCTATTAACATAATCAGCTAGAAGTAGAAACAAGCCTTGAGTGCTCATAGTTCTCAGAGTTAGCGTGGAGTATGTGCAACGTAACACGTTCATGTAATTAAACAGTCATGTTTTGCCACTGGCACAAACCACTGAAAGGACACAGAGCAGGTCAACCATTTTAAGTACTGAATGTCTTTTGAAACTTGCACTGCCCAAAAATGATTTTTCTTTCAGATAAAAAAAGATTTTCACAGACTGCTTTATAATAATAGGCTCGTTTGTACGTTGGGGAAAGGCTCCAAACAGTTGCAAGCATTTATCATAGGTCCTACTTCCTGATTTATTCTTTTCTTCTTTTCAATGTTGGTGACCTTGGTTCCGAACTTCAAAAAAAAAATCTTTTATGATGGAATTACCAGATCTCTAATTCAATGTGTTGTTGAATACAATGGATGGTTTCAGGCCACCATCTAGATTTCTTGCTTTCACATTCATCCTCAGCATTCAAAGGAGAAACTCCCCCATCATTAGGTTGCTGTGGAATCAATATCAACAAATGATTGATTCCCATTGCACTGTGATACTGACAAACACACACTCGAAGCATTGATTTTAGAATTTAAATCTGTTCTTGCTGTAACTTATTTGTTCGTGTGACTCTCATTCAAAATATAAATATTATTTTAAAACTGTTTAGCTCTGGAACTAGCAGCTCATCCTGTCTTCATTTTTTTTACAATGGTACTTGACATTTACTTACAGGGTACCAGATATAATGGCAATCATGGACTCAAAAGCAGGGCTATCATGTGATTTTTTTTTAACCAATTCAGGATTTGTTTTAGTATTCGCTTTATCTGTACCAGGATTACCACCAACTTCCACCATCTACAAGGCACAAGTAAGGAATGTGGTGGAATACTCTCCACTTGCCTGGATGAGTGCAGCTCCAACAACACTCAAGAAGCTCGACACCATCCAGGACAAAGTGGTCCGCTTGATTGGCACCCCATCCACCACCTTAAACATTCACTCCCTCCACCATAAGGCACACCGTGGCTGCAGTGTGTACCATCTACAAGATGCACTGCAGCAACTCACCAAGGCTTCTTCGGCAGCACCTCCCAAACCCGCGACCTCTTCCACCTAGAAGGACAAGGGCAGCAGGCGCATGGGAACACCACCACCTCCAAGTTCCGCTCCAAGTCACACACCACCCTGACTTGGAAACATATCGCCGATCCTTGATCGTCGCTGGGTCAAAATCCCTTCACCACACGGACTGCAGCGGTTCAAGAAGGTGGCTCACCACCACCTTCTCAAGGGCAATTAGGGATAGGCAATAAATGCTGGCCTTGCCAGCGACGCCCACATCCCATAAACAAATTTTAAAAAAAGGACAATCAATGGGTTGGGCAAAAGATGTGTTCCTGCTTGTCCCTAAACAAGATGGAGTTACAAGGCTGTGATTCCCATTCTAACATCTATAACCTTTGAGAACTGATTGTGTATCTTGAGCTTTGAGGTAGTTACTGCTTTAACATTATCCTCACTATCTTTTTTTTGATAAACAATATAGACAGTTTGATTTTTATACAAAGGAATTCTCCATTTCCAGCAACTTACGCTTATTCAGAACTGAGGCAGATTATTGAGTACCTGTTACAAGAATTGTGACTTAAACAAAAAGATACTTCTGACCATGTGGTTGCTGGACAAGTGGTGTACACAGTAATATATATTATAAGGATATATACCAATGAATCTCCTTTGCTTTGCTCACCTTAAATTGCTTGATGTTCCATAACAGGAGCGATACTGTTGCTAAGATGGAGCTGCGCTTAAGATGGCCTCAGCCATTAAGACTACAGAATTTAATTTTTGTAAATCTTGGGCTCAGTTGGAGATTAATTGTAATTTCTGAAGGAAGTTTTTAGCTTGGGAGAGCCAGCATGAACTAATGGCCTTTTTTCCCCATTTTTGACACTTTTAACTGTAAAGTATGAAGTATAACGAACAATCTCGAGCAGCGACTTCATATTTCGCAATTATAGAAATACTAGCAGATCTCCCATGGCATTGCGCACTGTATGTCAGTTAATGCATGGCTTTATAAGGACAACAATAATAAAGAGAAGGACATGCATTTATATAGCGCCTTTCATGACAACCGGACATCTCAAAGCGCTTAACAGCCAATGAAGTACTATTTGAAGTGTATTCACTGTTGTAATGTGGGAAACGCAGCAGCCAATTTGCGGGGTCCCACAAACAACAATGTGATAATGACCAGATAATCTGTTTTTGTTATGTTGGTTGAGGGATAAATATTGGCCAGGACAGCAGGAGAACGCCCCTGCTCTTCTTCAAAATAGTGCCATGGGATCTTTTACGCCCACCTGAAAGAGCAGACGGGGTCTCGGTTTAACGTCTCATCCGAAAGACGGCACCTCCGACAGTGCCGCACTCCATCAGCACTGCACTGGAGTGTCAGCTTAGGTTTTTGTGCTCAAGTCTCTGGAGTGGGACTTAGAACCCACAACCTGCTGACTCCGAGGCAAGTGTGCTACCCACTGAGCCACAGCTGACAACAATAATGGGCCGGATTTTCCGATCAGAGGCTTCCTGCATGCTGATGCCTCCGATCGGAACAAATCTACGCGCTTACCTGCTGGCTACATAGGTCCTGAGACTTCTGCTCCTGGGCTTCTCCTGGTCCGTGCGTGCAGAGGCCCAGGTATCCCAGGGGCGCAGGCGGTTCGCAAGCATCCCTGGGATCACGTGGGCCATGGGGAACCAATCAAAGAAGAGAATCCCCCATCACACGTTTGACAGGTCTCTATACATAGACCTGTCAAAAGTATGAATGGGGATCACATTAAAAAACAGTTAAACATTAAATAAAATGTTTTTTAAATCACGTTTTTAAAATTAGTTAAAATTACATTAAATTAAATATTTTAAACAAAAATTTAATTTTTTGAAAAAAATAATTGAAGTTTTTTACAGGGCTAAAAGTAAACTTACCTATTTTAAAAGTATTTTTAAATTATAAATGAATTTAAAAAAAAAAATTTTTAAACTCTCATGCTGGTAAAAGCAGGCCTTACGCCCACCTGCTTTTACCAGGCGTAAGATTTTTAAAGGTTTTCAGCGGGCAGAGGTTGTGCAGAAAGCAGAACTCTCTGCCCGCGGAGGCCCTTCTCCCGGGCAGGCAGAGGATCTGTCAAGAGAATTCTTCACAGATCGGAAGTGCCGGGTTTTAGTGCATGCACTTCGCATGCATTCAAACCGGCACTTGCGCGGCCCCTAAGGGTGCGTACACACCTCGTACCCACCCGTGGGGGTCAGAAAATCCAGGCCAATAAAGAGAAAGACTTGCATTTATATAGCACCTTTCACAACCTCAAGACATCCCAAAGTGCTTTACAGCCAATGAAGTACTTTTTGAAGTGTAGTCACTGTTGTAATGTAGGGAAATGTGGCAGACAATTTGCACAATGTTATACCCTGTATTATTCTGCTTAGGTGCAGCCATGTCCCTTTAAATCCGCACTATCTAATTATTATTAAGGAAAAGTAAAAGAAAATCTGGGAGGTGTTCAAAATTATGAATGGTTTTGATAAGCTAAGTAGGGGACGAACTATTTGCATTGGTCGGTGAGTCACGACCAGAGAGCGTACATTTAATGTCATCACTGAATGAACAAAGGGAGAGATTAGTAGAAAAATGATTATGTAAAGGGTCATTAGGACATGAACAGTGGGGTGAGCAGAATTGATAACAGTTTTTAAAAAGGTAGTGGATGAATATTTGAAAAAGAAAAATTTAAATGAGTACAGGGAGAGGACAGAAAGCCAGCACAGGTACAATGGGCCAAATGGCCTTCTTCGGCACTGTATAATTCAATGATCGTGATTCTAAACAGAGGTTCGGGTTATGTGGAGCTTAATTGTTGTTTGGTCAGGGACCTTTGTAAATGGAATGTGATTGTCAATTTCAGGCTGGAGGTTAGAAGGGCAAGTCAGCATTTTAAGATTGTTTGTGACATCTGTAAAAATGTTCAACATCTGGAGTGTGACATCTGCTGTGCCATTTTTTGATGTGCTTTTGATAGCTGGATGGAGAGGCAGAGAAAGAAAGCCAGTTGTTTCCCAACCTTGTTTTATCTAACCTTGAAATATTTTGGAGAGATTGTTGACCGAACAAGGAGAGAAGGCAAGCACTGTCAAGCTGGAGAAACTGCCAACCACAACAATAAGTAAGCTCAGGACCTATTGAGGCCACTTCTCCACTGGGACTACCTGAGCAGTGGCCTTAAAGGGCCAGCCTAAGTTAGCAGCTAAACATTACAACTGTGTTCCAAATGCTTGAGTAAGCAATGCCATGGGGATCAGTATTATTGATATATATGTATAAAGTCTAATTATTGATGAGGAAGATTAAAATAAGATCTTTAGATAGATATATATATAGATCAAGAGAGAGTGAGAGTGAGAGTGAGTGTGAGAGAGAGAGAGTGTGTGAGAGTGAGGGTGTGAGAGAGAGTGAGAGTGTGTGAGAGAGTGAGAGTGTGTGAGAGTGTGAGAGAGAGTGAGAGAGTGTGTGAGAGAGTGAGGGCGTGTGAGAGAGAGTGAGAGAGTGTGAGAGAGAGTGAGAGTGTGTGAGAGAGTGAGAGAGTGTGTGAGAGAGTGAGAGAGTGTGTGAGAGAGTGAGAGTGTGAGAGAGTGTGAGAGTGTGAGAGTGTGAGAGAGTGAGAGAGTGTGAGAGTGTGAGAGTGTGAGAGAGAGTGAGAGTGTGTGAGAGAGTGAGAGAGTGTGTGATAGAGTGAGAGTGTGAGAGAGAGTGAGAAAGTGTGAGAGAGTGAGAGAGAGTGAGAGTGTGAGAGAGAGTGAGAGTGAGAGAGAGTGAGAGAGAGTGAGAGAGTGTGAGAGAGTGAGAGAGAGTGAGAGAGAGTGAGAGAGTGTGTGAGAGAGTGAGTGTGAGAGAGTGAGAGAGTGTGTGAGAGAGTGAGAGTGTGAGAGAGAGTGAGAGAGTGAGAGAGAGTGAGAGAGTGAGAGAGTGTGAGAGAGTGTGAGAGAGTGAGAGAGTGTGTGAGAGAGTGAGTGTGAGAGAGTGAGAGAGTGAGTGTGAGAGAGTGAGAGAGTGTGTGAGAGAGTGAGAGTGTGAGAGAGAGTGAGAGTGTATGAGAGAGTGAGAGAGTGTGAGAGAGTGAGAGTGAGAGAGAGTGAGAGTGTGTGAGAGAGTGAGAGAGAGAGTGTGAGAGAGAGTGAGAGAGTGTGAGAGAGTGAGTGTGTGAGAGAGTGAGAGTGTGTGAGAGAGTGTGAGAGAGTGTGAGAGAGTGAGAGAGTGTGAGAGAGTGAGAGTGTGAGAGAGTGAGAGAGTGTGAGAGAGTGAGAGTGTGAGAGTGTGAGTGTGTGAGAGAGAGAGAGTGAGAGAGAGTGAGAGTGTGTGAGAGAGTGAGAGAGAGAGTGTGAGAGAGAGTGAGAGAGTGTGAGAGAGTGAGTGTGTGAGAGAGTGAGAGTGTGTGAGAGAGTGTGAGAGAGTGAGAGAGTGTGAGAGAGTGAGAGTGTGAGAGAGTGAGAGAGTGTGAGAGAGTGAGAAAGTGAGAGTGTGAGAGTGTGAGTGTGTGAGAGAGAGAGAGAGTGAGAGAGAGTGAGAGTGTGTGAGAGAGTGAGAGAGTGAGAGTGTGAGAGTGAGAGAGAGAGAGCGTGTGAGAGAGAGAGAGTGAGTGTGTGAGAGAGTGAGAGAGAGAGTGTGTGAGAGTGAGAGAGTGAGAGAGTGTGAGAGAGTGAGAGAGTGAGAGAGAGTGAGAAAGTGAGAGTGTGAGAGTGTGAGTGTGTGAGAGAGAGAGAGAGTGAGAGAGTGAGAGTGAGAGTGTGAGAGAGAGTGAGAGAGTGAGAGAGAGAGAGCGTGTGAGAGAGAGAGAGTGAGAGAGAGTGAGTGAGTGTGAGAGTGAGAGAGAGAGTGTGTGAGAGTGAGAGAGTGTGAGAGAGTGAGAAAGTGAGAGTGAGAAAGTGAGAGTGTGAGAGTGTGAGTGTGTGAGAGTGTGTGAGAGAGTGAGAGAGTGAGAGTGTGAGAGAGAGAGAGTGTGTGAGAGTGAAAGTGTGAGAGAGAGTGAGAGAGAGAACGTGTGTGAGAGAGTGAGAGTGTGTGAGAGAGTGAGAGAGAGAGAGTGTGTGAGAGTGAGAGTGTGTGAGAGAGTGAGAGAGAGAGTGTGTGAGAGTGAGAGTGTGAGAGAGAGTGAGAGAGTGAGAGTGTGTGAGAGTGAGAGTGTGTGAGAGAGTGAGAGTGTGTGAGAGAGTGAGAGAGAGAGAGTGTGAGAGAGTGAGAGTGTGTGAGAGAGTGAGAGTGTGTGAGAGAGTGAGAGTGTGTGAGAGAGTGAGAGAGAGAGTGTGTGAGAGAGTGAGAGTGTGAGAGAGAGTGAGAGTGTGTGAGAGAGAGAGAGTGAGAGTGTGTGAGAGAGTGAGAGAGTGAGAGAGTGAGAGTGTGTGAGAGAGTGAAAGAGAGAGAGTGTGTGAGAGTGAGAGTGTGTGAGAGAGTGAGAGTGTGTGAGAGAGTGAGAGAGTGTGAGAGAGTGAGAGAGTGTGAGAGAGAGAGAGAGTGTGTGAGAGAGTGAGAGTGTGTGAGAGAGAGTGAGAGTGTGTGAGAGAGTGAGAGAGAGAGTGAGAGTGAGAGTGAGAGTGAGAGTGTGAGAGTGAGAGTGAAAGCGAGAGAGAGAGAGCTGTGGGTTCAAATCCCACGCCAGGTACTTGAGCACATAAAGCTAGGCTAACACTCCAGGGCAGTGCTGAGGGAGTGCTGCACTGTCGGAGGTGCCATCTTTCGGATGAGACGTTAAACCGAGGCCCCGCCTGCTCTCTCAGGTGGGCGTAAAAGATCCCATGGCACTACTTTGAAGAAGAGCAGGGGAGTTATCCCCGGTGTCCTGGGGCCAATATTTATCCCTCAACCAACATAACAAAAACAGTTATCATATGGCTGTTTCTGGGAGCTTTCTGTGCGCAAATTGGCTGCTGCGTTTCCTACATTACAACAGTAACTCCACTTCAAAAGTACTTCATTGGCTGTAAAGCGCTTTGAGACGTCTGGTGGTCATGAAAGGCGCTATATAAATACAAGTCTTTCTTTCCATATAGATAGATATATATAGAGAGATAGATATAGCTATATTATATGTGGTTTCTATCTAATTATATACATTTCGAAATATACACAGAATTAGATAGAAAGCATAAAGTTTGAATCAACAGAAACTTTACTTCGAGCTCCAACAGCTACATTTGAAAAATCCCGACTGTAAATTAAAACTTTTGACTCCTCAGGACCGAGCGCTGGTGCTTCTAATGATCTTTCACACTAAGACAACGCAAAGGCATTTAAGACGAAGAAAATAAACAGGCTTCCAGTGCAGTCATTTATCAAAGGCTTGATAGGCTGTCGGCAGGCTACATGTTAAGGGAGATCACAAAATGAATAATGTTTCGTCTGATCACAATTTACTTAATTACAGTCCTTTTGTCGAGGAGCGAAAGCAGGAGTTGCAGAAACACCAATTTCATGCATTCGTGCATGAGTTATGTCTCAAAGCTGCATTTTCCAGATGGTAACATTTTCACTGGAAGAACTAATGATGTGGATATATTCAGAGGAAAACCAATAAAGGAGTCTTTAACCTTCAACAACAAAAGCTTGTTCTACAAAACGTTCCAAGGGATAAATTAACAAATATCAATTACACTGCTCGCTGAGGTGTAATCAGCTGTAATAATCAAAATTAATTTTTAAAAATAATTAAACAGACCCTAGGGCAAATTGTCTATGCTCTCCAGTATGACATCACAGCATACATTTGTACCTGTGACTGAAATCTCATTGTGCTAACAATCCTCCCGTCTAAAGTATGTTACTTTGAACTGCACAGCTCTCCGAAATTAGCAAGACCAGCACACCCTCGCTTAATTCACAGCTCCAAATCCAGGTTTCTCGTGAAGTTCTAGCTAATTACTACACTTGCACGCTAAATGATAGAAAGACGCTCATCCTGAATTTAGCTCTGGTGAATAATACTTCCACTCCTTGAGTTGGGATCGCAGACCAATGCGAATCGCTACGAACTAAGGCAATTCCCAGGGCAGCATCTAGACGGAGGAAAATTACAGTCTGTTCAACAGGCAGGGGAATTAATCACATGTCCGTGAAGTGGATAGGGATGAAGAGGACTGCAACTTGTTAGAAAGTGTCTGAGTCTGAATCTGAACAGAACGTCCACAGCACAGAAAGGATGCGATTGCACTAGAGGGGGTGCACAGGAGAGTTATGAGGATGTTGCCTGGGCTGGGGAATTTTAGCTATGAGGAAAGATTGGCTAGGCTGGGGTTGTTTTCTTTGGAACAGAGGAGGCTGAGGGGAGACCTAATTGAGGTGTATAAAATTATGAGGGGCCTAGATAGAGTAGATAGGAAGGACCTATTTCCCTTAGCAGAAGGGTCAATAACCAGGGGGCATAGACAAAGTAATTGGTCGGAGGTTTAGAGGGGATTTGATGAGAAATCTTTTCACCCAGAGGGTGGTGGGGGTCTGGAACTCACTGCCTGAAAGTCTTCTATGTAACCCCAACACTCCTGCTGAGCTCCAATACAATGAAAGCCATAGCACGACCAGTAGCCTCATTGAGCAGACGACCGGCGTCTTGAAACAACGGTTCCGGTGTCTTGACCACTCTGGAGGAGCCCTGCAGTACTCTCCCGAGCGAATCTCGCTTTTCATTGTTGTGTGCTGCCTGCTTCACAACCTCGCAATTATGAGGACCCAGCCATTGCCATCGGGATTGGTGCACCACCTCAGGAGGAGGAAGAGGGAGAGGAGGAGGAGGCGGAGGATGAAGAGGCGAATCAGCAGCAACAACGTGGGAGGGAGGTGCTCAATATAGATAAGGGAGTGAAAGGTTATGGAGAGCGGGCAGGGAAGTGGCTTTGAGCCCAAGATCAGCCATGATCTTATTGAATGGTGGAGCAGGCTCAAGGGGCCAAGTGGCCTATTCCTGCTCCTATTTCTTATGTGCTTATCACATTTAAAATGTACTTGGATATGCACTTGAAGTGCCGTAACCTACAAGGCTACGGACCAAGTGCTGGAAAGTGGGATTAGGGTGGATAGCTCTTTGTCGGCCAGCACGGACAAGATGGGCCAAATGGCCTCCTTCTGTGCTGTAAATTTCTATGATTTCTATGAGTACAATTTATGCACTTCCGAGAATCCCGGCTGACTTGACTTCCCCAGCTAAGGGTCACTGAGATCAAGTGTAGAACCAGCCAGGCTGAGATCATCTAACACAGCACAAAGGAGCGTTCAAACCCAGGGCTTTCCCACTCTGCGGGATTCAGTTCCACAAGGCCTTCAGGGGACCAGAAGTCGCTCTGTTGCACATGAAACAAATACTGGAAGACAACTATTAAAGAATTTAGATTCCTCCCTCTCCATCACGCACCCCACCACCCCCCCCCCCCCCGCCCCCACCACCCCGTCCCATTAAAAAGGCTAGTTACAGTAGGTTTGTTTCTTTGACAAATGTCGCTAAATTCAGAAGCAAATCACTGTTGGGCTGATTTGCACTGTTTTATGTATTTACCTGGGTAAATGTTGTGCGATGCATACATCCTAGTGAGGGGCACCTTTGATAGTTCATAAGTGAATGCTTCATCTTTTTGAACACCAGTTGTTAAATTTTGAATGTTAACTATATTGTACAAGATTCATTGAAACTGCTCAACTGTTTCTGTATGATAAATGTCATCAGATTGAAATACTAAACATACGGTGTGGAGTGAGCCTGGCTCAGTGGTAACATTCCCACTGTAACTCCAATGAGCGGGATACCAGGGCTCCAGCCGTTGAATACTGGGTACTTGATCAGCTCTGATGGACGGGTCACATCGTCTGCATGCCCGATACGAGACTCCCAAAACAAGCGCTCTACTCGGAGCTCCGATACGGCAAGAGAGCCCCAGGTGGGCAGAGGAAACGCTTCAAGGACACCCTCAAAGCCTCCTTGAAAAAGTGTAACATCCCCACCGACACCTGGGAATCCCTGGCCCAAGACCGCACAAAGTGGAGGAGGAGCATCCCGGAAGGCGTCGAACACCTCGAGTCTCTTCGCCGGGAGCAAGCAGAAGCCAAGCGCAAACAGCGGAAGGAGCGCACGTCAACCCAAGCACCCCACCCACCCGCCCCTTCAATCTCCGTCTGCCCCACCTGTGACAGAGACTGTAGGTCCCTCATTGGACTCATCAGTCACCTAAGAACTCATTTTTAATGTGGAAGCAAGTCATCCTCGGTTCCGAGGGACTGCCTAAGAAGAAGAAGACGACGACTTTCAACTGGAGCGAAGACTAAAATGGTGATCTTTCAAGAAACAAGATGGTACAGTTGCTCAGTTATTTTCTGATATAGCTGTGCGAATCTGACTGGAAAGACAGTACTGTGAACGGATACCTTTATATTCAGGCGCTCAGCCTCCTTCAAAAGTCGTTTGCCAACTGAACGCACGGCTGTTGACAGACTCCCAGGCAGCCACTCGGGCTTACTCTGCTGAAGCTGTGCAGCTACACTTTTACTCGACAAATTCTTCTTCTCCGAAGCTGAGGAAACAAATTATACTTCCGATTTAAAAAGAGGGACACGGAATCGTCTGCAAAAACCTTAGCGTTTATCTTAAACGAATGCTTGGGATTTTTACAAAAATGCAATAGATTAAAACCAGAAGCATTTATAATTCAGTTAAAGCATTCATAGTTCATTTCCACCCCCCCCCCCCCAAATTCTTTATTGATCTGCCATAGGAAGGACCACATGCCATTTCATAGAACAGGTGTCATTCTCCAGATCAGGAATGTGTCTTTCTGGCCTCACCTACTGGGAGCGCATGTCAGGAACCTCACCCGCCTGTCAGGGAATCTTGAGTGGTGGCCCCATCATTTTAGTGCGTTCATTTTAACAGTGCAATTTCCTAACATGAGCTCCCAGTGGGTGAGGCTCCATGTCTGGCTGGTTATGGATAACAACCGGAAGGATTAAGTAGGATACACGTGGACTGAGTAACATTAATTCTCGACAAAGAACATTCATTTCATTAGTAACACAACAATGCTGGTAGAATGTAACAAGCTAATAATCACACCAAGATATAGTGTGATATACAAGAAACTTTGGTTTATCCGGAGGTTAACTGTCCGGAATGCTCGAGCCACCGGCAAAATTCAGGAGTCGGTTCAGTAAGTTTTTTTTCTTTTCGTTGCTTTTTTTTCACTAGTCAGGCTCTGCAAGGTCTAGCTAAAGCTGTTGCTTAGCTACAGAGACGCTTGTAAGCTACGGCCGACTGTTTAGAAGCTGTTGCTAAGCAACAGGGTTTGTTGCTAGATACGGAGCTCAAAAGCTTCTGTATGTTTTAACATTAGCGCTGGTTTGTCCGGCAGTTTTGATGGGACGGCAACAGCTCGGTCCCGTCGGTGCCGGATATCACAAAGTTTCCTGTAACTCTATAAATACACAGGTGGAGTTGGGCTGGGTGGTGCAGTGGGTTAGACAATGACCTTTCTATTCTGGAAACGGTGTTCAAACCTAGATCAGTCTGATGAGGTGAAGGTCTCCTCTGCCCGCTATCTGTAAGAGCCCTGTGTGAAATGAGTTTGGATAGTGACAGTCCAGCTCTTAGTGACCATGGACCCATGAGTACTGAACGACTAGGCCTGTATTCACTCGAGTTTAGAAGAATGAGAGGGGATCTCATTGAAACATATAAAATTCTGACAGGGCTAGACAGGCTGGATGCAGGGAGGATGTTTCCCCTGGCTGGGGGCTCTAGAACGAGGGGTCACAGTCTCAGGATACAGGGTAGGACATTTAGGACTGAGATGAGGAGAAATTTCTTCACTCAGAGGGTGGTGAACCTGTGGAATTCTCTACCACAGAAGGCTGTGGAGGCCAAGTCACTGAATATGTTTAAGAAGGAGATAGATAGATTTCTAGACACAAAAAAGGGGTATGGGGAGAGAGCGGGAATATGGTACAGGTAGACTATCCTTTATCCGAACTTCCGAAAACCGAAAACCTCTAAAAACCGAAAGTTTTTTCGTTCAGCGTAAGTCGTGCGCACGATGCCGACCCCCGCCGACGCCGACCCCCGCCGACCCCCACCCCCGACCCCCCGCCGACCCCCCCGCCGACGCCGACCACCCCCGACCCCCCCGCCAACCCCGACCCCTGCCGACCCCCCACCGACCCCCCCGCCGACGCCGACCCCCACCCCCGACCCCCCGCCGACCCCGACCACCCGCCGACCCCCCACCCCCGACGAATTTCCCAGTCTTATAAAATACCTTCTGAAATCTGAAATTTTCCGAAAACTGAAACACGGCTGGTCCCGAGGTTTTCGGATAAAGGATAGTCTACCTGTATTGAGATAGAGGATCAGCCATGATCATACTGAATATGCAGGCTCCTATTTCTCTATGTTTCCATGAACTGGCAGGCTCACTCAGAAAGACCACAGGATGACTTGTGTGGAGAAACGCAAAACTTATGCAGCAGTCATACTTCTCTTGTTGCAACATTGTTGGGATAAGATGAAGGGAGCTTTACTTTGCATCTAACCATGATCCACCTGACCTGTAAACGCTTGATGCTGGGTGCTCACAATGAAAAATATTCCATTCCCCAGCACTAACATCCCTCACTTCAATCAAAATAAAAAATCTGCATGAAAAACAAATGTGGTTCATTTATCTGATTCCACTCTCAATCACAGCAACTGATGCTGCATTCTGGTACTTGTAATAAACTTCCCTGGCCAGTCACAGGGAAGTAATATGTTGGTGAGCACCCGATTGTCAAAGTGAGGTATGGTATAAACCTTACAAATTCATTCCAGTTTACGACTGTACATTTTAGTTATTCGGCATACAGACCTATATATTGATGCCATGCCTTTGTCGCTGACTCTTCCCACAAAGGAGAGATCTCCGAAATTCCTACGACGTTCTCATTAGACCTCTGCTTCACCGAGAGGTCTATCTTGTAGCTGTCCTCCAGGATTTGTCTTCTTTGTAATATAAGATGATTCCACACCCACTCAACTGAATCCATAACTTCCTTTTGAACTTCCAATTAAAAAGAAATATATAAATTTCAATCTCAAAACCTTTGTGTATCACTCAATGTAAAAGGCATATTTTATTTCCCGGACAACGTTGACTAAATATGAAACTATCTACAATACTCAGGTACTGAAAATTGGTTTTGTCAGCAATAAAAGAACTAATAATTATAATCATTAGTTTTCCTCTTGAAAGCCATGACTGGACATTGTGAGGTTAGACAAATTATAGTGCAGAACTTCACAGGGCAGGAGCACATGTTGGAATGTGAAGGAATAAACCATATAACCTATTCAGAAAAATACACCATTCTATGAAATAATTCTGGCCTCATTAAAACATGACAAACTGGGTTTGGAAATCTAGAAACCTAACGATAAAAAAGCTGTGAAAGCATTCTGGCTATAGCGATAAGATAGGTGCTGACACTGAATCAATAACCTTATTGAAACAGAAGGTTAAAGGCTCTGGCAGGCTGAACCTTTCGGAATGAAACAATGGTTCACCCTGGACAAGGTGTTCTAATTTACACTTCATAAAGAAGCACAAACATCTGCCTTCATAAAAATTACATCAAGTAAAAAACACGCCGGCCATAACACCGTTTTTTATGGTAAACTTAGAACACCTAGAGAAGAGACATAAGCCAACAAATTTGGTGTGCTGCGCCACCAGTTAACGCCCAAAGAGGGCACTTAGTGGGTTTAGCGCCACTGGCCTCGCCTCCCGCAAAATTTAGTGGGACGCTAATGGCGGCGTTAGCCTGTAGCGCTGCGCCGCCACCGATCGCGATATTTGGTCGCGCCCCCCCACTGTAACGCCGGTCGCAATTTGCGACCGGTTCAGGGGGGCCTACCTGCGGCAGTAGTGGCACCAATTAAAGGGGAGGTGCGGGCGGCCATTTTTTTTGCTGGCCACCTGCCAGCACCTCCTTGTGCTGCCGTCCCCGGCCTCCTGAGCCCACCCCCCCCCGCCCCCCGAGCAGTGCCTGCTGTGTCCCAAGAGCCCGGCACTTCTTCTTGGTGCCGGGCTCTTTTGCTGGCACTCACGATCTCCGATCGCGCTGGTGCAGGCCCCTCCCCTTTAAGAAGGGGAGGAAGGCCTGCAGTACCGCAGCGCGCCGTGCCTCAGCATGTGGCGCTGCGGCACGTTGCGCTGTGATATTCAGTTGCAGCGCCCCAAGAGGAATGCGGGGCGCCACGAGCAGCGCCCCGCTTCCATTTGGGGCGCTGAAACTGAATATCGGGCTGGCGCAAGTGGCTCCTTCTGGGGTGGGACTTCCAGCGCCCAGGCGAGCTTGGAAATGGGGCGCCACCGAATTTCTAGGCCATAATTCTATAATGCTACCAGCTGAGATGACTGTAAGAATTGCAGGGGTCAGCAGAAAAATGACTAGAGATAATTCGCTTACTTCAGCAGAAAACTTTAAAGGAAATACCACTGGAAAAGGGTATAAATATTGAACTCTCAAATGGGATAGTAGACTCGCTTTAAAGGGGCAAAGCGATTCTCGGCTTCAGAGGCAGCTCTGTAAGTCTCCAACTCTTGGTATCTCAGGGATCAAAGGTATTTGATTTTGGTGGATATCCTGAATAGAACTTTAAGAACTGTAAAACTGTAGAGAAGTTAAGATTTGAGAGTAAGGTTCTCTGATAATAAGATTGTAAGCTTCCTCTTTATGGAACTGTTAATGTTGCGATTGACTCACCAACTGTAAATTACATGTCGGTTCTTTAATAAATCTATATATTTTTAGAATTGTCTCACATAATACTTCTGTATCAAACTCGTGAACTCAATCTCTGTACACTCTTTGGTGAGGAGCTGCAGAATTCTGGGGGAGTTTTCTGGACCCTCATAATATCCGGAACGTTACAGTCTAGCTAAACTTATTAAAAGTGCTATCTGGAGGACGGTAACATTTTCAGGTTGTTCCTTTCCTTTAGGAAGAGATAGTCCAGACCTTTAGACCCAATTAAGCGTCTTTAGGATTCGGCTACCTCAAACTTTAGTTGAAAGTGAACGTCTGAGGAATACGCCTGATCGGGGGTAGCCCTAAAGGGGCTAGGAACCTGAGCAGGGAGACAGAGGAAAGGGAAACAGGGATAAAAGCAAAAGATAGGAAGGAGAAAAACAAAAGTGGCAGACAGAGAAATCAATGGTTTAAATCAAACGTGGCCACAGTAAATAATAATTCAAATAGGTCTAAGAGCATTAAAAAAACAAGCCTGAAGGCTTTGTGTCTTAATGCGAGGAGCATTTGTAATAAGGTGGATGAATTGGCTGCGCAAATAGAGGTAAATGAATATGATTTGGTTGGGATTACGGAAACATGGCTCAAGGATGGCCAAGACTGGGAACGCAACATCCAGGGGTATTCGATATTCAGGAAAGATAGGCAAAAAGGAAAGGGAGGTGGGGTAGCATTACTGGTTAAAGAAGGGATTAATACAATTGTAATGAAGGATATTAGCTCTGATGATGTGGAATCTGTATGGGTAGAATTGAGAAATACTAAGAGGAAAAAAACATTAGTGGGAGTGGTATATAGACCTCCCAACAGTAAGGAGGAGGTTGGGGATGGCATGAAAAGGGAAATTAAAGAAGCGTGCAATAAGGGCACAGCAGTCATCATGGGTGACTTTAATCTACATATAGATTGGGCCAACCAAATTAGTAACAATACTGTGGAGGAGGAATTCCTGGAGTGTTTACGGGATGGTTTCCTGGACCAATATGTCAAGGAACCAACCAGAGATCAGGCCATCTTAGACTGGGTATTAAGTAACGAGAAAGGATTAATTAGCAATCTTGTTCTATGAGGCCCCTTGGGTCTGAGCGATCATAATATGATCGAATTCTTCATTAAGATGGAGAATGAAGTCGTTGACTCAGAGACTAGGGTCCTCAATTTAAATAAAGGAAACTACGATGGTCTGAGGAGCGAGTTGGGTAGGATTGATTGGGGAATGGCACTCAAAGGGTTGATGGTGGATAGGCAATGGCAAACATTCAAAGACCGAATGGATGAGCTACAGAACTTGTTCATCCCAGTTTGGCATAAAAATAAAACAAAAAAGGTGACTCAACCGTGGCTAACAAGGGAAATTAGGGATAGCATAAGATCCAAGGAGAGGACATATAAATTGGCCAGAAAAAGCAATAATCCTGAGGATTGGGAGCAGTTTAGGATTCAACAAAGGAGGACAAAGGGATTAATTAAGAAAGGGAAAATAGAATATGAGAGTAAGCTTGCAGGAACATAAAAACTGACTGTAAAAGCTTTTATAGATATGTGAAGAGAAAAAGATTGGTGAAGTCAAGCGTAGGTCCCTTGCAGTCAGAATCAGGGGAATTTATAATGGGAAACAAAGAAATGGCTGACCAACTAAATTCATACTTTGGTTCTGTCTTCACAAGGGAGGACACAAATAACCTCCCAGAGATGCCGGGGAACATAGGGCCTGATGAAAGGGTGGAACTGAAAGAAATCAGTATTTGTACGGAAATGGTGTTAGGAAAATTGATGGGACCGAAGGCCCTTAAATCCCCAGGGCCTGATAATCTACATCCCAGGGTACTTAAGGAAGTGGCCCTAGAAATAGTAGATGCATTGCTGGTCATCTTCCAGAACTCGATAGACTCTGGAACAGTACCCATGGATTGGAGGGTAGCTAATGTTACCCCACTATTCAAAAAAGGTGGTAGAGAAAAAGCGGGGAATTATAGACCGGTAAGCCTGACATCGGTAGTGGGGAAAATGCTAGAATCTATTATAAAAGATGTAATAACAGAGCACTTGGTAAGCAGTGACAGGATCGGACAAAGTCAACATGGATTTACAAAAGGTAAATCATGCTTGACTAATCTACTGGAATTTTTTGAGGATGTAACTGGTAAAATAGATAAGGGAGAACCAGTGGATGTGGTGTATTTGACTTTCAGAAGGCTTTCAATAAGGTCCCACATAAGAGGTTAGCGTGCAAAATTAAGGCACATGGGATTGGGGGCAAGGTATTGACTTGGATAGAGAACTGGTTGGCGGACAGAAGGCAGAGAGTTGGAATAAACGGGTTGTTTTCCGAGTGGCAGGCAGTGACTAGTGGGGTACCGCAAGGATCGGTCCTAGGACCCCAGCTGTTCACAATATATATTAATGATCTGGACGAGGGAATTGGATGTAATATCTCCAAATTTGCAGACGACACAAAGCTGGGTGGGAGGGTAAGCTGTGAGGAGGATGTCGAGAAACTCCAGTACGATTTGGACAGATTGGGTGATTGGGCAGAAACATGGCAAATGCACTATAATGTGGATAAATGTGAGGTTATCCACTTTGGTGGCAAAAACAGGAAGGCAGATTATTATTTGAATGGCAATAGATTGGGAGAAGGGGAAGTGCAAAGAGACCTGGGTGTTCTTGTGCACCAGTCGCTGAAGGTAAGCATGCAGGTGCAGCAGGCGGTTAAGAAGGCAAATGGTATGTTGGCCTTCGTAGCAAGTGGGTTCGAGTACAGGAACAAGGATGTCTTGCTACAGTTGTACAGGGCCTTGGTGAGACCGCACCTTGAGTATTGTGTGCAGTTTTGGTCGCCTTATCTGAGGAAGGACGTTCTTGCCATGGAAGGAATGCAGCGAAGATTCACCAGGCTGATACCTGGGATGGCAGGAATGATGTATGAGGAGAGATTGTGTCGATTGGGCTTATACTCACTGGAGTTTAGAAGATTGAGAGGGGATCTCATCGAAACCTATAAAATTCTGTCAGGCCTGGACAGACTAGGGCCTAGAAATTCAGTGCCCTTAGCGCCGATTTTGCGGCGCTAGAGGGCCTAGCGCTGCAATTGGCGCCGGTTCCTAAATTGCCTGGGGCCCTTCCGCGGCGGTAGACCGGTAGCGCTGCGCCGGCACCGATGACGTCATCGGTGTGCGCAGCGTCCCGGTTGCCGTGGTAACCCGGCCCCAAGCTGAAATTCAGTTGCGCCCGCCTCGCCCGTGGCAGGCGCAACTAAGACTCTGGCAACAGAGTCTTCCCCCAGTGTGCGCCGGCGCATAAAGGTGGAGCGGCGGCCGGCCGCGTTCCCGGCGGCCGCCTGCCCGCACCTCCCTTCCCGGACTCCTGCATTCCCCCCCCCCGCGGCCCTGATCAGTGTCTCATGCGAGCCCGGCACTTCCCCGAGGTGCCGGGCTCAGATGTCGGGTCAATCCGCCGGACAGTTGTCGGCTGCAGGCAGCTCCTCCTTAACAGGAGGAGGAGACCTGCAGTTCCCCCGCCTGCCGCACCGCATCGGGTGCCGCAGCGGGGGATTAGCGCCGGGAAACCCAAGTTCACGCCCGTTTTGAGGCGCTAAAGGAGGGTTTTAGCGCCCGCCGCCGTCTGGGCCCGGCGCACCCGAATTTTCGTCGGGCGCTGCCGCATTACCGCTGGCGCAAACTTTCTGGCGCTACAGCCCTGGCAAGACCAGAACCCAATTTCTAGGCCTAGATGCAGGAAGAATGTTTATGATGGCCGGGGAGTCCAGAGCCAGGGGTCATAGTCTAAGGATAAGGGGTAAGCCATTTAGGACTGAAATGAGGAGGAATTTCTTCACCCAGAGAGTGGTGAACCTGTGGAATTCTCTGCCACAGAGGGCGGTGGAGGCCAGTTCATTAAATATATTCAAAAAGGAGTTGGATATATTTCTTAAGGCTAAAGGGATCAAGGGATATGGGGAGAAGGCAGGGACAGGGTACTGAATTTGGATGATCAGCCATGATCTCACTGAATGGCGGAGCAGGCTCGAAGGGCTGAATGGCCTACTCCTGTTCCTATCTTCTATGTTTCTCGGACTAGTAATTATCCCTTCAGGAAATTTGGATCAGTCTGACTTCCACGCCTGAATTCCTGAAACGTGCCCCCATAATGTGAAGTTCTGCAATGGATGGAGTGTGAGGTACATTGGCCCCCACACCTAAATTCCCAATATGCACACCTGTTGTGCCAAGGTCTACACCATTCATAAAGTTTGCACACTTGTCTTTAGGGTAACAAGAAGCCAGGATTAGTAAGGTGGTTACAGTAGTTATAGGACTGGACTAGCAAACCAGAGTGCCATGAGTTCAAATCCTACCATGTGAAGTTGAATTCAATAAATCTGGGCTGGAACCAGCAAAAAACCATGAAATCTGCCAGATTGTTATAAAACCTTCAACTGGACCACTGATGTCCTTCAGGGAAAGGAACCTGCCACCCCTACCTGGTCTGGCCTACATGTGATTCCAATTCCACATTATGTGGTTGACTTTTAATGCCCTCAGGGCAACTAGGGATGGGCACTAAATACTACCTTGCCAGTGTCACAAAGTCCCAAAAACAAGTTAAAAAAAAACCCACAAAAATAAATACATCAGGCTGAATAAAGATGAACTATTTCGTTTTCATATGGAAGCTCAGCCTAAGCTTGAGGAACAGCACCTCATCTTTCGATTAGGCACTTTACAGCCCTCTGGACTCAACATAGAGTTCAACAATTTCAGATCATAACCTCGGCCCCTATCACATATATATATATACATTTTTTATTATTTTTTTATCCACACTTTTGTTTGGCCTTTTTTCTTCCCTCCCACATGGCAGCTGTCCTTCATTCTGCCAGCGCAATTCACACCTCATCTAGAGCCATCCTTTGTTCCTTAACCTGTCCCATTACCACCTCCTCTCGCCTTGAATATCTCTCAATGTCTCTCAATGTCTCTTAATCTCTCCTGCTTTCTATCCTATCACTGACCTTCCCTTTAGTTCTTTCATCCCCTCCCCTTTTTCCCAGCCCCTAACTTGCTTCACAATCTATTCCTTTTCCTGCTTTTTTCCAGTTCTGATGAAAGGTCATCGACCTGAAACGTTTCTCTCTCCACGGATGCTGCACTGCTCTGCTGAGTTTTTCCAGCGTTTTCTGTTGTTATTTCGGATTTCCAGCATCCGCAGTATTTTGCTATCGTATTTCATTTTCCTAATTGTTTGATAACAAACTAATATATTTATTAATTGAACTTTCTTTTGGTTTGTGCCCTTGAGCAGGTGATTATTACCATCTTGAGTGTGGATTGATTCAAAGGATCCATCATATTCTTCGCTGTTTGATGCTGCCTGTAAACTCCAAGAGGCTTTTTTGCTGCTTGTCCCCACACCAAAGCCATCAGGATAGCTGTAAAATGGCATAACATCTGTTACATGTCGAAAATACACCACGGCAACAGACATGGTGGGAAGACTTCCACGCAGTGATATCAGAGTGTATAACTCGTGGGCACCATAGGCATAGAATATTACAGCACATAAGGAGGCCATTCAGCCCATCGAGTCTGCACCATCTCTTTCAAAGAGCGATCCAGTTAGTCCCACTCGCCGCTCTTTCCCCATATCCCTGCAATGTTTTCTCCTTCAAGTATTTATCCAATTCCCTTTTGAAGGCTACCATTGAATCTGTATCCACCGCCCTATCAACCAGTGCAGTCCAAATCCCAACCACGTGAATTAGGTATGTGCGCAGAATATTATCCAAAGCACTCTTCCCAGTTATCAAGTATTCTGCTCAAATTACACGTGTGGTGGTAGCAGCTTAACTAAAAAGATTGCGTATATATATAGTCGGAGGCAGGGTTCGTCCATCCAATGAAGTTCATTGATCCGTTCCTAACTATTAGTCTGCCGCAGCTGGCAGCATCCTTGACTCCAAGTCAGAACGACCTGCATTCAAGGCCCACTTATCTAGTATGAAAACTTCAGTCCAATCCTTTGTCCGAGATGTTAAACTGAGCCCCCCCTCCCGCTTGTCAAGGTGGACATATAGATTCCATGGAACTGTTTGAAAAAGAGCAAGGCGTTGTCCTGGTTGTTCTGAATAATAGCCCTCATCAAACAACACCACCAAAAAACGGAACAACTTGCCATTCATCTAATTTGCTGTATGCAAAATGGCTCCTGTAATTGCCAAAACAACAAGAGTAGCTACTCTTCAAAGTAATTCATTGAAAGTAAGGGTTTTGGGACATCAGTGATAAGACTCTATGGGGGAAAAATTCGGTTGCTTTGCGCCTACCATTAGCGCCCTAACAGGTCGCTAACGAGGCGCAAAGCAACTAGCGCCCGGGCACGGCACCACCAACGCCTCCTGCGAATTTCAGCGGGAGTTTAGCGGCGGTGGTAACCGTTAGCGCCCCGCTGCGCTGCACCGCCAGCGATGACGTCATCACCGTGCGCAGCGCCCCGCTCACGCCCCGGCCGCGATCTTCGGCAGTGCCCCCTGACCTACCGCCGGATGCTATGTCCGATGGGGTCGGGGGGCCTACCTGCGGCCGGGGCGGCGCTATTTAAAGGCGAGGTGCCGGGCAGCCATTTTTTTTGCTGGCCGCCTGCCAGCACCTGCCTGCGCTCCCGTCCCCGGCCTCCTGAGGAACCCCCACCCCGCCACGGAGGTGCCGGCTGTGCTCCAAGAGGCCGGCACTTCCCTTGCGTGCCGGGCTCTTTTGCCGGCACTCCGATCCCTGTGGCGCAGCCATGTCCCGGGTTGCACTGTGCAAGGCCCCTCCCCTTTAAGAAGGGGAGGAAGGCCTGCAATACCGTGGCACGACGTGCCGCAGCGCCATACATAGCGCTGCAATATTCCCTCGCAGCCCCCCAAGAGGGAGGCGGGGCACTTCCAGTAGCGCCACGCTTCCCTCTTGGGGCGCTACCACTCAATTTCGGCCGCGGGGGGGCTAAAAGTAGCGCTAACTTCGCCGGGGCGTTACTTTTAGCCCCACCCCCGTGGCCGAAATTGAGTGGTAGCGCCCCGGCGAAGTTAGCGCCCCAAAGGGGGCGCGACTCAATTTTTCCCCGAGATAAATGCAATTTCTTATCTCAAGATTAAGAACTGTTTCCCCTCAAAGGGGACATTTATAATTTTGGAGACATATTATTGATGTTCTTACCTTCCAGTTTTAATTTGGCAAAGGCAATGAATGAGACAGATGATGAAAGGTAAACTCGAGTTGTACGTTGCAAAAATGATGTCCCATTGTTCTTGCAGGAATTTAAGAGTATTCAGCAAGATTAGCAGGTCAGAAGGTGCCTGCCTAGGTCTTGACAGACAATATAGAATGGCTCTGTTTAAACTAGTGTAAAGGCTGCTCATGACATGATCTTTCTGGGAATACACCTGCTCCATTACCTAAGGGAAAGAAGAGAAAAGCACAACAGTAATCAGACAAATGACTGACTGTAGCTTGAAACCTGCCTGTGGGGAGAATGGCCAGTGCAACGGAATATGTTATAGTCCCCCATAAGGGCTCTCATCAAGGTAGAATGTGATGAGCTTACATCCTTTAGGAAGCACATTTGAATGGAATGCTCAACATTTAAACATTGTAAACCTGTAGAGATTATACCTGGGCCAAACCACCAAGGACAAACACACAACAAAGCTCCTGTTTTCGAAACGAATTCATCTCGTTAACCATACTATATTTTAGTGTACGGTATAAACAAAATACATTGGTCTGTAATTTGCGACCCCTACGGGTGCGTGCGAGGTGTGCCCACGCCTGTAGGGGCCGCGCAAGTTCCGGGTTTGGACGTGCGAAGCTCATGCGCTGAAACCCGGCACTTGCGATCGGTCTTGAATTCTCTTGACAGATCCTCCGCATCCCCGGGAGATGGGCCTCTGTGGGTGGAGAGTTGCGCTGGTAATCTTTCTGATGAAACATTAGTCTAGCTGAGCATAAAAGACTCTATTAGCGGAAGAACAGAGAGTTCTCCCTGTGTTCCGCAATCTAAAAAAGAAGAAAGACTTGCATTTATATAGCACCTCAGGATGTCTCAAAGCCAATTACTTTTGGAGTGTAGTCACTATTCTAATGTAGGAAATATGGCAATTTGTGCACAAACAGCAAGGAGATAATGACCAGATAATCTGTTTTAGTGATGTTGATTGAGGGATAAATATTGGCCAGGACACCGGGGATAACCCCACTGCTCTTCTTTGAAATAGTACCATGGGATCTTTTACATCCACCTGAGAGAGCAGACGGGGTCTCGGTTTAACATCTTGATCTGAAAGACAGCACCTCCGACAGTGCAGCACTCCCTCAGCACTGCACTGGAGTGTCAGCCTAGCTTTATGTGCTCAAGTCTCTGGAGTGGGATGATGAACCTTCTGACTCAGAGGTGAGAGAGTGCCACCCACTGAGCTACGGCTGACACTGTCATCATCACCAAAAACAGATAAACTGGTGAGTCATGCATTTGCTTTTTTGTGGGATCTTGCTGTGCATGCAGTGTTTTTCTACATAACAATAGTGACCACACTTCAATCCATTGACTAAATCACTTGGATATGTCCTGAGGATGGCAATATAAATGCAAATTCTTTCTGTCCTTAAAGCACTGGCTGTTACTCAAAGCTTTAGATAGTGACAGCAACGAAGCAGTGAATTGAATGACTGCAAATGGTCCTGGGAAAGTTAAGCTGATAAAATATGAGGCAGAGTTAAGGTAAATGGTGAGTAATTGCAGCATCACTGATCTGATTTGTATTCATCACAATCTAACGTATAGTTTTCTAATGGGAATTGTGAGGGAAGTGATACAATATGAAAATGGTAGGGAAAAAAACTGCAATAACAACAACAATTGCATTTATATAGCGCCTTTAACTGCATGGCAGTAAACTATTTAAAATGAACATTCTCTGTATTGAATCAAGCAGAGTACAACTGGAGGACAAACTGGCACAATCTGATTTCAAAGCCATTCTGAGATTCACGACAGAATGTAGGAGTTTCAAACTCTTTGGGATGAAAATTCGGTTGATTAGCACCTCCCGTTAGCACCTTAAGAGGGCACTAACGGGGCGCAAAGCAACTGGCGCCCGGGCGCGGCGATGTTTGCACCGCTCGCGAAATTGACCAGACATTTTGCAGCGGCGCTAAACACTACGGCCACGATCTCCTGCGCCCACAGATCGTGACGTCAGTCGAGCGTGCAACGCCCCAGTGGCGCCCCGGACTGGATATTGAGTGGCACCCCCTGCCTTACCGCCTGCTGCTAGCAATGACAGGTAGAGGGGAACGTTTTAAAGTCGGGAAGGGCCTGGGGGAGCACTATTTAAAGGCGGCCGCTTCCTGCCTTTTTTTGTCGGCGACATTTTTGCACCACCCATTCTGAGAGAGACTTCTGGAGAGATTCAACGCTGTGTGAAGGAGTTTTGGGTACTGAGCAGCACCTTGCAGGTTCATTTTGATTTGACCTTCCTTGCATCGATTTAGAAGAGACTGTGGGGGCTGCACTCTGAGCTCTTTCCCTGGGCCTCTCCTTTGTTCTTTCCAGCAGATTTGATGTACAGGTCTCTCCAGGCTGAGATTCAAGGCTGCAATGAGCAGGGTGTGGCTGGAGAGCAAGATCGACCCTCCCCTTTAAGAACTGGCTGGCGCCAGTGTGTCTGTGTTCCATTGCTGACTGACATCACATGAGCTTCGCCAGCGCTCTGAGGTAGTGCCTCGCTCCTCGGCGTTAGTGCCTTAAGAGAGGTGTGTAGTGCCTGAATTAGCACTCCAATCACCTCCAGGGGCGATAGAGGCTAAGTTTGCAGTCGGAGGCGATAATTAGCGCCAGGCGCTAAACTTTGCGCCCGGCCGATAATTGCGCCCCAAACAGGGCGATACCGAATTTCTCCCCCTTTAAGTTCTTAGAAGGTACCATCAAAACTATCTAATTATTATCAGAGTTTCTAAATTATAGTCTCCACTGGTGTTCTTTTGTGCTGTGTGGATGAGAATGGTTCGTACGTAAACCAGCCAGAGAAAAAGGATTTGAAAGTATTGTACAGTGATGGGGCATAAATAAGGTTTCCAGTAGATATTTTTCTAGACTTTTCAGTGCTTATTTCCTCTTTCAGTTGCACTATCTGAGTTTACTAGTCTGTCTGCCTGGGGAATGACTGAGATTCCCATGGCTGCAGTGCTTTTCCCCTGGGTCCGAGTGTACATAGAAGTGAAGTTACTGCTTTGAGCTCCCAAGGGTTGCCAGGTCCCAGTGCCAGGTAGAAATTAGTACTTCAGTGGAATTTATCAATTGTTCTCCAAGGAAAAGTAGCTGTGTGGTTAAAGGTCTAACACACTTTATTTCTAGTCAATTTATTATTAGATTAACATCATTTGTATCATTATTCTGGGGTGTTTTAACTCCTTTTGAGCACTGAGATTTCATTTAAAAAAGGTAAGATGGAGTAAAACGGTGTGTAATAAATCAATCTGGACCTTTTCTGCTTTATCCTTGATACAGACAGTTTCAGAGTTATCCTCTGTGTTGCTACCAAGGTATTTTGGAGAAAGTATATTATAAATTTAACACAGTGTAGGTATCCCAGGCCAACATAGAGCTGGGTTTTTTTAAAGGTGTTTTTTGCATATTTTCATGGGTTAACACTGACTTTAATATTTTCCATTCTGGAGTCATTGAATTAAACCAAAAAAATAAACCCCCTGTTAATTGTTTTCAGGCAGCGGGTATTAATTGGGGACCGTCTTGTGTTCATATATACGGGAGCAGGCTCTGGGAGTGTGAGAAGCTTATCCGGGGGGTGCACTGTGTGTAATCTGTGGCTCAGTTGGTAGCACACTTGCCTCTGAGTCAGAAGGTTGTGGGTTCAAGTCTTACTCCATGAGACTTGAGCACATAAATCTAGGCTGACCCTCCAGTGCAGTGCTGAGGGAGTGCTGCATTGTCGGAGGTGCCATCTTTCCAATGAGATGTTAAACTGAGGACCCTGTCTGCTCTCGCAGGTGGATGTAAAAGATCCCGTGGCGCTATTTCGAAGAAGAGCAGGGGAGTTCTCCCTGGTGTCCTGGACAATATTTATCCCTCAATCAACATAACAAAAACAGATTATCTGGTCATTATCACATTGCTGTTTGTGGGAGCTTGCTGTGTGCAAATTGGCTGTTGTGTATTCCACATTTCAACAATGACTACACTTCAAAAAGTACTTCATTGGCTGTAAAGCGCTTTGAGACGTCTGGTGGTCGTGAAAGGCGCTATAGAAATGCAAGTCTTTCTTTCTTTTCCCTGTAAATAAAGGCTTGTAAGCGACTACAGACTAGGCTCCAGCATCCTATCCTTCACCACCTGGCTATCCGACTTTTACACCCACTAAAGACAAAGCACCTCTATTGATAGAATGGAATACGGCAACTTACCACACAGGTCTGTTCAGTTAGGAAACGGAGGATCTTTTCTGGGTTCACGTCAAACATTCTGTCGTACAGTTTGTCAACGAATCTTTGACTGAAGTAGGTAATATTTCCAAACATTGTAGTCAAGCTTCCCTCGTTTTGCGTGGCACTCTGACCTATTCAATGAAACAGGGGGAAAAAAAGCACAGTGACAAAGATTCACTAGATCGCAGTTTAATAAATATGGTTTGGGCACACACTACCCGCTGCCATGGTGAGGTGAGGACAGCTTGCTCACCCCAGTAAAATTAAGTTAAAAAAAATTCTTCTGGCAAATACCTTAACTTTGTAGACTAGCAGGCAAAGGAATTTCATATGAACACAAGAACCCTCATTTGTTACTATTATTACACAGTGCGTTTTCAACCCTTATATCTTTATCTCGATGGTTCTGTTCTACCTTATTCCGATCCTTTGTGCTGTGCGGGCACTATTCCAGAACGTTTTAAGTGTCTTAGATCATCTTCACCCTCGTATTGGGTGTTGATCATATTGCCTCACTAATTTATCAGTACATGCTGATGAATACCATTGATAACTTGTTTAATTGTCTGCAGGTTATGGATTCACAGGCAGACCTTGATATATTAGTTCTATTTGTATAGAATCTATTTAGAGTTGCATCAGGGTTCACTAGCTGTGTAATGGAGTCAGGCAGCACAACTAAAATCCAGTTTTTTTTTAATCCGTTCATGAGATGTGGGCGTCGCTGGCAAAGCCAGCATTTATTGCCCATCCCTAGTTGCCCTTGAGAAGGTGGTGGTGAGCCGCCTTCTTGAACCGCTGCAGTCCGTGCGGTGAAGGTACTCCCACAGTGTTGTTAGGTAGGGAGTTCCAGGATTTTGACCCAGCGACAATGAAGGATCGGCGATATATTTCCAAGTCAGGATGGTGTGTGACTTGGAGGTGGTGTTCCCATGCGCCTGCTGCCCTTGTTCTTCTAGGTGGTAGAGGTCGCGGGTTTGGGAAGTGCTGCCGAAGAAGCCTTGGTGAGTTGCTGCAGTGCATCTTGTAGATGGTACACACTGCAGCCACGGTACGCCGGTGGTGGAGGGAGTGAATGTTTAAGGTGGTGGATGGGGTGCCAATCAAGCGGGCTGCTTTGTCCTGGATGGTGTCGAACTTCTTGAGTGTTGTTGGAGCTGCACTCATCCAGGCAAGTGGAGAGTATTCCATCACACTCCTGACTTGTGCCTTGTAGATGGTGGAAAGGCTTTGGGGAGTCAGGAGGTGAGACACTCACCACAGAATACCCAGCCTCTGACCTGCTTTTGTTGCCACAGTATTTATGTGGCCGGCCCAGTTAAGTTTCTGGTCAATGGTGACCCCCAGGATGGTGGGGGATTCGGCGATGGTAATGCCGTTGAATGTCAAGGGGCGGTGGTAAAAAAAATAGAAACAGCAAATTATGCAGGAGTGAATCAAAGTGACCTGGAATACATCCACACACCACTGAAGGGGTGGGGGGGAGGGAGGGGGGTAATCTTTATAATGACAGCATGAGACAGAGCTGTTAACTGTCTCTTATCACTTAACTGGCATTCAGGTGCTGGTGAGTAAAGCTCTGTGCACGCATGCATTGGCCCTGGCCAGTCACTGGACCCAGCAGTATAACTGCAATCTGCCAGCCTTGTGTCACAACTCAACAGGTGCTGCTACACAACAATAACTTGCATTTATATAGTGCCTTTAACATAATGGCTCAGTGCCAAAAATGTTTTAAGTGATATCGCTCTTGTGAAGCACCTTGGGACGTTTTGCCACGTTAAGGGTGCTATATAAATACAATTTTTGTTGTAAAACGTCCCAGGGTGCTTCACAGGAGCGTTATCAAACAAAACTTGACACCGAGCCACATAACGAGATTTTAGGGCAGGTGACCAAAAGCTTGGTCAAAGAGGTAGGTTTTAAGGAGCGTCTTAAAGGAGGACAGAGAAGTAGAGAGGAGGAGAGAGAGGCAGAGAGGAGGAGAGAGAGGTAGAGAGGAGGACAGAGAAGTAGAGAGGAGGAGAGAGAGGCAGAGAGGAGGAGAGAGAGGTAGAGAGGAGGACAGAGAAGTAGAGAGGAGGAGAGAGAGGTAGAGAGGAGGAGAGAGAGGCAGAGAGGCTATGGGAGGCAATTCTAGAGCTTAGGTTCCAGGCAGCCGAAGGCACGGCTGCCAATGGTGGAGCGATGAAAATCTGGAATGTGCAAGAGGCCAGAATTGGGAGGACCGCAGGGATCTCGAAGGGTGTGGGGCTGGAGGAGATTACAGAGATAGGGAGGGGCGAGGCCATGGGGGGATTCAAAAACAAGGATACGAATTTTAAGGTCAAGGCACTACCGGACCTGGAGCCAATGTAGGGCAGCGAGCACAGGGGTAAGGGGCGAACAGGACTTGGTGCGAGTTAAGATTCGGGCAGCAAAGTTTTGGATACCGAAGGTTTCTTAGATATGGTTTGAAAACAGGTGTCCCAGACAAGAAGTAATGAGAATGAAATTCTTGCACTTCACATGTGACTGACCATTTCCGATCAAGGACTTTACAAGAATTTGTTCCTCGTTAATGCTGTGAAATATGTCCATAATGAAAAGCAGTATCTCAGTTTGGAAACTCTTCCTTTGGTCACCAGTAGCCCTCTCTGGCGACACCTGTGGAAAAGAAAATTCACACAGGTAGGTAGATATTGAAATTTTAAAATACGTTTACAAAATGATTTTGCAAATAATACTGAAACTCACTGCCACCATTAATAGCAGACAAATGCTTAATGTGTTCTTATAACATTTCTTTGTTCACTATTTTAACAGACTTATCAACTAACTTAAAATAATTGGCTCCAGTCTTTTCTAGCCCATTGTGAGTAATGCTGCCTCAATAAACTACAATTTTTTCAGTACAGCATTCATTTTTGCACAGTTTGATGAATAAAAGGGTTTACATTCTTCCCACTCTGGACCCCTTAGCAGGTAGGGTGGCCCTGGGAGTATAGTGGGAAGCTAACCAGCATTCTTTGCCACTGTATCAGAGAGAGTATACATAGAAACATAGAAGATAGGAGCAGGAGTAGGCCATTCGGCCCCTTGAGCCCGCTCCGCCATTTAATGAGATCATGGCTGATCATCCAAATTCAGTACCCTGTCCCTGCTTTCTCCCCATATTCCTGTATCCATTACTGTGTCAGAGAGAGGATACTTAAAATAATTGGCACTAAGAGAATCAAGGGATATGGGCGGGTAAGTGGAGTTGATGTAGAAGATCAGCCATGGTCTTATTGAATGGCGGAGCAGGCTCGAGGGGCCAAATGGCCTACTCCTGCTCCTATTTCTTATGTTCTTATACACCAGTCCTGTATCAGTATGAGAATCAACACCCAAACTGTATGAATGAAAATATGCAATAGTGTAATAGTGAAAATGTACATCAGTACTGAATCAGTCAGGGTATACACCAATACCTTATCAGTATGGGCGTGTTTCCCAGTATTATAGCTATGTGAGAATGTGCAGCACTACATTCGAATATGGAAGTACAATCTTTCTCATAGTCATAGAGAGTCATAGAGTCATAACAGCACAGAAGGAGGCCATTTGGCCCATCTATCTGTAAAAATATAAACCCTGTTTTTTTCAAAATTTAAATGTAAGGAAGTGTTTCCATCTGGACCATTAATTGTTAGATGCTTGCCACTTTTCCTGTTTCAACTTGTAATCTGTTTTTAATTGCTGGTTTCTCGAAATAAAATGGTGAGAAAAAATGCAGATGGATATCAACTGAATAGGTTAAGCATCTTAAACAAATGCGGTAAGCAGTCATTTCCAGGCAGTAAAATAATGGCCAAACACATATACAGCAAGTGTGACACTGCAATGTAAAATCTCAAGTTATATGGGTCGACATAATATCTGACTGAAAGGCAGCTACTGACCTCGATGAGAATCTCAATAGGATGCAGCTGCTTGTTGGCAGGAGTGTTTAACAAGCTGTCCAACAGGAGGATGCGTATAAAATCAGAGACTTGCTTCCTGGCTGGGTGTGTCGACAAGTGCGGTTGTGGTCCAGCTTTGCGAGTCGGGTTTTCCTGTGGTGAGGCTCCTGAACCGGCCTAATAAATGTGGAAGAAACACAACAAAGAGGGAAATCCTCTGAACAGGGCCACTTTGTTTTAGCACATTGTACGTACATTTCAACTCCTATATAAATCAGTATTTATTGGGTGTATCTGTGATAAACTGATAACGTATGAAATGCAGTTCATTGGCTCACTAGTTATTGTACTATGTTTTAGCAATATAATTAGGCAATGTGAGTTTCGATTTGATTTTGCCTAAATTCTGGTCAAGATGGGAACAAAATCTGTGCTTTTTCTGGGTCAAAAATAAAACAAAATGTTTGAAACCGGACAACTTCAGGCTCAGTGGGAAATCACAGCGAGTCCAAGAAACCCAGTTTACGGAATGTGACAACAGGGAGTTAATAAATCAATGAGCAAAGGAGTGCGCCACACACTGAGAGTGAGATGGAGCATTGCAGCAAGGAAGATCGAGAAGAGCGTTGGTGCGATGACACAGCCTTGCTTGACCCCGGTTCGTACGTGAATTAGGTCTGTGGTCAGGATCACGGCTTGCATGTCGTCGTGCAGCAGGCAGAGGATGGTGACAAACTTGAGGGCGGCTGAATTTGAGGAGGACACTCCATAATCCCTCACGGTTGACGGTGTCGAAGGCCTTTGTGAGAGCAAAGAAGGCCATGTACAGCGGTTGGTGCTGTTCCCTGCATTTCTCTTGTAATTGACGTGCGGTGAAGACCATGTCCATTGTGCCCCTTGGTGGGCGGAATCCGCTTTGCGACTCTGGGAGGAGCTCTTCGGCCACTGGGAGAAGGCGATTGAGGAGGATTCTTGCGATGTGTGCCATTTACACTTCATCTAGAGCCATCTTTTGTTTCTTAACTTGTCCCATTACCATCTCTTTTTGCCTTGCACCATCTCTTAATGTCTCTTAATCTCTTCTGCCTTCCATCCTATCACAGACCTTCCCTTTTGTTCTTTCCTCCCCTCCCCCCTTTCCCTGCCCCTGCGCTTGCTTAAAAACCTGTTCAATCTCCAGCTTTTTCCAGTTCTGACGAAGGGTCATCGACCTGAAACGTTTGTTAAGTATGTGTATTGTATTGAACAATTAACACAAAGACTTAAACGTATAACTCAAACAGGTCTTTACTGGTTGGAGGTAGGGACTATACATAGGTCTTTACTTCATGCCCACAGGCGGGAACTGAGGGGAATCAGTACCCACAGTACTATTTATACCCCTATGGCCAGGAGTGGTACTGCGTATCACTACGCCCAACAAGTAGTGCAGTCCTGTCCATAGGTTCAAAGTAGCACACATATTACATACACAACATTCCTCCCTTCCTAGCTTTACAGTCATCTCCCCATTTAACATAACGTAATAACATATATACATATATAACTTCAGGTTTACATAACAGAATAACATAAATACATAGATAACTTCATGTCAAAAACAGATCACAGATTCAGTCTCTGCGGAAAACAGTTCACAGATTCAATCTCTGTGGTGTAGTCGGTTCACGTTGCTAGAGTGACTCATTCAATAGTCCTTCCATGGATTTAACAGTTTGAACTTCCGAACTGAATTGGCTCCGTTCGGAGGGACCACGTGTGTGATCTGGTAGAGGTGATAATGGTTCAGATGGGTCATCTTCTGTTTTTACTTTTCCTTTTCTGCTTCTTGGAGACTCTCTGGGCTCCATTGTCAGCTGCCACAGCTGCCAGCTGCATGCGCAGTTCCTCCTTCTCTTCCTCCTGTTTCCGTCGTAGAGCCAGCTTCTCCCGATGTTCCGTAGACTTTTGGTGCTCCTCCATGATTTCTGCACTTTGGGAGTCGAAGTTACAAGCTGGGCAGGACAGGACATCGTAATATTCGGTGTCGTCCTGAGCTAGACCAGTGAGAGGGTCGTCTATTTCCTCCATACCTAGCTGGACGTTAGCCAGCTCTTGTTCCAAATCCAGACATCTTTCCTGAAGAGACTTCTTCATGTGTACCTCTGCATCCAGCTTTTTCTGGGCTTTCAGCAAGTCGTTTACTAGTGACCTCATTTGTGATTTTAATACTTCAACTTCCTTTGGAGATTGATTGATCGGACTATGCAATCCCTCTACCGGAGCAGCTGTTTCAGCGGTCTGTTGTTCTACGTTGACGTGAGTCAGCGTACTTTTGGCATCCAAGGGCTGCTCTGTTGCAGTCATCTCAGTCTGTGTTGCCACCTCAGCTCTTCCAATAACCTTTGAGAGCTCCGAACCCCTTTCGTTTGAATATTGAAGTTCATGTTCAAGTTTTTCCCATTTCAGAGTCCTGTCCTTCAGCATATGCAGGAGTTGGCTGACCGTTAACTCCTCTGACATCAGACGTTTTGTGTGCTCCTGCTCCATTTTCTCCATCAGCTGCTTCTGTTGTCTTTCCAGATTCTCCAACTCTATATCAAAGAACTCTTTCGTTGCATTCAACTCTTGCTCAAAACGGCGAAGCATTTGTTCTAATTGCTGTTGTAGTTTGAAATGGAGTTGAGTTCGAGCCCGGTGTCCCTCAGAAATGGGCACATCAGTAGACTTGCCAGACTCAGAATCCACAGTTAAACTATGTTGTTGTTGCTCAGTGGAATTCTGTGCTGAAACTTTGTCTTTTGCACCTGAGTTGGGCTTACCATCATCCGTTCCAGAGTCTGGGCCGACTATCTTCACCGAGTTCTCACTCGTTATTGTTTGTAGGAAATGCCAGTCCATATTCATTTTCCTAATCCACTCCCGTCCTAGTAGTGGAGGACCTCCTTCAGATATCACATATAAGTCCATTATTTGACTGTCTTCGCCCTTGTGGGCCACTGCAACCTCTATTTTCCCGATGGGGTACACTCTTTGCCCCGTGTATGTTTTCAATATAATCCCCGTATCCTGTAGGGGAATATGTTGGAATAACTTTCCGTAATCTTTCTTATTTATGACCGTCAATGCCGATCCAGTGTCCAATTCCAGTTTTACTTGGACTCCTTCTATCTGAAGAGTGACCCAAATTGTCTGGAGGTCTGCACCCTTACCAGCGTTGAGTACTCTTAAGCTAGCCAGTTCATTACAGCTTAAGCTAGCCAGTTCATTACTGCTAGCGTCTGAATCGGACTCCTGTTCGGTCACCTTGTGTACCTTTGCGTATTTTCCTTGCGGTGACTTCTTGTTGCTGGTCTTCTTCCCTGACCTGCATACTCTAGCTATATGTCCAAGCCTACCACAAGTTCTACATTCTTGGTTTTTAAACCAACACTGGTTCTGATCATGCGTTGTCTTTCCACAACGATAACATTTGCCAGAACTCACACCCAATTTGTGTGCACTGAGCTCCGGTGACCGTAGCTGCATTACTGCCGTGCCTCTCGCTGCGGCTTCGTGTGCTGCTGCCATAGTGACCGCCTTCTCAAGCGTCAGCTCATTCTCCTCGAGCAGTCGCTTTTGTGTATCCTGTTTAAATAAACCACACACAAATTTGTCTCGTAGTGCATCTGTCAATCCCGTTCCAAACTGGCAATATTTCGCTAATTTACGCAATTCCAGCAAATATTCAGCATTGCTTTCATGCTGTAGCTGCCTTCTGTCGTAAAATTTAAATCGTTCCGCTAGCATCAGCGGCGTGGGGTTTAGATGATCTTTCAGGACAGTAACAATCTCATCGAACGTCTTATCCGCCGGTTCATCTGGTGATAACAGGTGTTTCAATTGCCCGTACGTCTTCGCACCCATTAAATTTAATAATGTTAGAGCTTTATCTTGGTCACGAATTTTATTGGCCTTACAATAATTTTTTACTCTTTCAACATATATGGCCCAATCTTCGAGGTCACTATCAAAGGTGCTAATATTCCCGTGTTTAGGCATTGTAGATTTGCAATTTCTCAGATTTTCTTTTCTTTACTTGTTATCAAAGATGGCGGCTTCCCGCTCTTGCCGTCGTCCTCCGCCCACAAAATGGCGGTTTTCCCGCGCTTGGCGGTCTTCACCCGTCCCCCGACGCCGTCTCCCTTCAGCCCTCGAGTGCGGCCCTTATCTTCGCCGCGATCGATAGCCCGCGCTGTGCACCGCGACTCTCGCACCTTGAGCTTCTGCAGCCGCCGCGCCTTTCAGTCCGAGTGCGGCTCTTATCTTTGGTCCCGATCGCTGGCCCGGCTGCGCCCCTCACTTCAAAGCGGCCCGGCCCTTATCTGCCGATCGCTATCGCCCTACCTCTCTCTCTTCCCCAGTCCTGTCTTTACTCCGGTTCACAAGCTGATGGAGGCTTCAGGGTCCTAATGCCTGTCTTTTCCAGTCGCTGGAAGGTGTCAGGATTTCTGCTGCCCTTCAGTTTTGAGTGGGGTGTTGAGGATTGAAACCTCTCTTCAACGTCCTGTCTTTGGACGAAGCCGCCTGGAATAACTGCCGCAGGGTAAGAGCCTGACTCGTCGCCAGTGTTAAGTATGTGTATTGTATTGAACAATTAACACAAAGACTTAAACGTATAACTCAAACAGGTCTTTACTGGTTGGAGGTAGGGACTATACATAGGTCTTTACTTCATGCCCACAGGCGGGAACTGAGGGGAATCAGTACCCACAGTACTATTTATACCCCTATGGCCAGGAGTGGTACTGCGTATCACTACGCCCAACAAGTAGTGCAGTCCTGTCCATAGGTTCAAAGTAGCACACATATTACATACACAACAACGTTAACTCTGTTTCTCTCTCCACAGATGCTGCCTGACCTGCTGAGTATTTCCAGCATTTTCTGTTTTTATTATAATAAAGTAACTGCAGGAGCCATCTTTTGGGTTACAAACACCAGATAAACACTAGTTTATTCGTCTTCCCAGCAAGAGGCCATTCAGTGTTAACGGTCGACACAGATTTAAATCATTAAAAGAAATGGAGATTCAATCAACAACAAATGTCATATCAGGGAAGCGTCTTCAGATTTAAAAGTACCAAGTAAACCTGGTTTAAGGATACAGGTAGACTATCCTTTATCCGAAAACCTCGGGACCAGCCGTGTTTCGGTTTTAGGAAAATTTCGGATTTCGGAAGGTGCGCGAAAACACTTCGGTTTTCAGAGTAATTCGGTTTGCGGGAGTGCGGATAAAGGATGCACTATCCCTTATCCGAAAGGGTGGGGGTCGGCGGGGGGTCGGGGTCGGCGGGGGGGTTGGGGTCGGCGGGGGTCGGGGTCGTGCGCACGACTTACGCTGAGCGATTTCGGTTTTCAGAAGTCATGCTTTGCGCCACTTTCGGCTTTCAGAGGTTTTCTGGTTTCGGATGTGCGGATAAAGGCTGGTACACTATCTCTTATCCGAAATGGGGCGGGGGTGGGGGTGGGGGTCGGCGGGGGTGGGGTTCGGCGGGGGGGTCGGGGTCGGGTTCGGCCGGGGGTTCGGGGGTGGGGGTCGGCGGGGGTCGGGGTCGTGCGCACGACTTACGCTGAGCGATTTCGGTTTTCAGAAGTCATGCTTTGCGCCACTTTCGGCTTTCAGAGGTTTTCTGGTTTCGGATGTGCGGATAAAGGCTGGTACACTTACGCTGAGCGATTTCGGTTTTCAGAAGTGTGGAAAAATGCTACACTATCCCTTATCCGGCTAGGCCTGTAAGTCGTGCGCCACTTTGGTCATGTCGTGCGCACGACTTACGCTGACCGAAAAAAACTTCGGTTTTTAGAGGGTTTCGGTTTTCGGAAGTCCGGTTAAAGGGTAGTCTACCTGTACAAGATAGAGTTTTGTTAGGCAAGGGTATTAAGGGTTACGGAACCAAGGCCGGTAGATATAGTTAAGATACAGATCAGCCATGATTTAACTGAATGGCAGAACAGGCTCCAGCAACTGAATGGCCTACTCCCGTTCCAATGTTCATAAGGAATTTAACCTTGGAAAAAGATGGTTTATACTTCACAGACAGGCCGTTCCAGTTGCCTGGTTCTATGAACTATCCAAGTGCCTTCCTCTCCATATAGGTAGATTACATTAGCAGTTCCTGTTAAGTCATTCTAATCAGTGATATTAGTGATATCCAAATAACTTATGGATTGAACAATATTGTCCTCAAAAAGAATCTAACAGAAATAGGGACCAAGTTCAACTGGCAGAATGTACTCAAGCACCAAAACACTGTGCTTTGGCCATGGGGAGATAAAGCTTAGATCCCCAGGAAACTGAGGTGTCAATCTCAGCCACACAATTGTCGGAGATACTGAGTAGATGTCCAGTGGCTTTCCATAGACAAAACTGGGTGGTTGCAGGTGGCCAACCCTAGATTGATGCCATGTGCTACCCAGCCGCTAGCTCAGACTCCGCTGGAGGAGGACTGGGAAATGGTTCAACTCTTCACAATGGTTGGAATGAAGGGATAATGGGGAGAACATGGCAAAGCTATGTTTAAATGATGTACTATGCCAGTCTGCAGAAGATATTTTGTCTATACAGGAGCACGCACTTTAGCATTAATGTAAAGCTGAAGCTGTTTTGCACGAACACTGAATGGGGTGTGAAGGCCCGAATTAACACTAAAGTGTAGTGGAGTGAGAATCCCTTCTCCAGAGAATCTCATTCTGCCTCAGTCCAGTACAAGGTCAGGCTCTGACACATGATTCACTTACACCAGTGTTATAGTGCAAGTTAACTTGTGGAGTGCGAATATACTATTAGATTCGAAAGGTGTTAAGATATTAGAGTCATGGGGCTGGATTTTCATTGAGGAGGCGTGTAGGAGGCGGGACTACAACTTTCAGGGTTGTAGTCCTGCCTCCATCAAGATGCAGCCAATCCACACGATTTTCATTTGATTGATCTTGTTAAGCCCGCCCAGTGGGCTCAGCAGGCCAATTAAGGGCCACCCAGCAACAGGTGACATCACAGATTGACATTTCATCTGTCAAAAGCTTTTGACAGATGAAATATCAGCGTTTCACAGCTGTTTGAAGCTGTCAAACACTGACAATCTGTACTCCAAGTTAATTCCTTCCTCTCAGGATGATTTAGAGATCTCTCCGGAACAGAAAGCTGAATGCTGCAACATTTGACAGCTCGCGGCCATTCTGCTTTCTGTGCCGGTAAGATGAGGGACTCCCGAGACCTGAAGGAAGGAAGGCTGTAAAGGTATGTAAAACTTCTTTAAACACTTTACACACACCAAACACACTTACCTCTGCACTCATGCACCCATCACTCACCTGAACACCGGACATCTCGACCCCTCCAAGCCCTTCAGCCCGACAGTCCGCCTCACTAACTTGGCGTGGTTTGGAGCCGTCGGGAATCCCACACTTCAGCAATAAAAATAGGGATTAGGCTAAAAACTGCCTGTTAACTACCTGTTAACAGGCAGTTAATTGGCACTAAACCCCTTCCCGCCTCGGGGAGGCGGGTCCCAGCACAAGTCGGGTATCCGCCTCCTTTGAAACAGGCATGGAGGCGGGATGGGGGCAGGATGGGTTCATGCCCCCCGATTTCGAGATTTTAACCCCCCCACACGCCTCCAATCCCGCCTCCATGGCCCAATGAAAATCCTGCCCACAGAGTCATAGAAAAAGGCCCTTCGGCCCATCGTGTCCACGCCGGCCATCAAGCCCTGTCTATTCTAATCCCATTTTCCAGCACTTGGTCCATAGCCTTGTGTGCTATGGCGTTTCAAGTGCTCATCTAAATGCTTCTTGAATGTTGCGAGGGTTCCTGCCTCTACCACCCTTTCAGGCAGCGAGTTCCAGATTCCAACCACCCTCTAGGTGAAAAAGTTTTTCCTCAAATCCCCTCTAAACCTCCTGGCCCTTACCTTGAAACTATGCCCCCTGGTTATTGACTCCTCTACTAAGGGGAAAAGTTCCTTTCTATCTATCCTATCTATGTCCCTCATAATTTTACACCTCAATCAGGTCCCCCCTCAGCCTTCTCTGCTCTAAGGAAAACAACCCCAGCCTGTCCAGTCCTCTTCATAGCTGAAGTGCTCCAGCCCAGGTAACATCCTGGTGAATCTCCTCTGCACCCTCTCCAATGCAATCACATGCTTCCTATAGTATGGCGACCAGAACTGCACACAGTATTCCAGCTGTGGCCTAACTAGCGTTTTGTACAGCTCCATCATAACCTCCCTGCTCTTATATTCTATGCCTCGGCTAATGAAGGCAAGTATTCTAGGTGTGAGAAATTGGAGCTTAACTTGTTATGTTGAAACAGCAATAAAAGACTTGGGTAATACAACAGAAAATGCTGAAAATTCTCAGCCATTCAGTCAGCATCGGCAAGAGTAAGATAGGTTAACATTTCAGGTATGAGCCTTCATTAGAACTGGGCTCACACTCAAAAGGCTAGCTTGTCTTTTCTCTTTCAAATGCTGACTGACCTGTTGTACATTTCTAAAATTGTATATATTTCCAACATTTGAGGTTATTTTTATCTCTTCTATAAACCCTGGATGATATAGGCAGCTGTAGAAAAATTTAAATATTTCTGGAGTTCAATTTGAAGCATTTTCAAAATGTTTGAATGGAATGACAAAATCCATAAAAATACATCAGAACGAAGATGCTAAACTGTATTGACAGGACATACCATGTGACAGAGTGATCCAGCCGTAGGAAAACCAGCAGCAGCCAAGCCCTGAAGAAACTCTGGTGACCTCCACAAAGGTTCATTCGGGATCATGTAGTAGACCATGCAAAAGAACTGCATCACGCTGCCGGGGTAAGTGACCTCCCACGAGCCATCAGTGCCTGAGATAGGCTAAGAAGAGCAGCAATACGATTATTGATCAATTGTAACCTGGCTGTGTTACGTGAAGTTAAAGCTGTTGTGACAATCAGCTGTAAGCACCTTGGGACATTTCACGACATTAAAGGCGCTATATAAATGCAAGTCCTTGCTGTTGTTGTTCTATAGGTGCCTGTCAATATCGCGACAATTCTGATGTAATGAGGAGTGACCTCTGCAGTGAAAGAGCAGGAGAGGGTGTAGGGAAGAGAAACGAGAAAGATGCAAAGGGGATGAGCAGTGAGGACAAGTTAGAGATGTTCAAGTTCGACAGTCGAGAGAGAAGGTTAAGGGAGGACCTCATTGAGGGAGAGAAAATATTAAATGGTTCATAGATAAGGGAAACCCAGAATATTACTTTAATGTAAGTCAGATCAGTAGGACCAGAGGACATAGATTCAAATGAGTGAAATCTAAATTTAAAACAGAAATAAGGACAATCTTCTTTACAGACAAATGCTTAGAATAACCTTCCAAGCAAAGCATTAGGAATAGAAACATTAGGAGTATTCAAAATTCAAATGTTAGACCTGGGGCAGTTTTGAGTGTTGGACGAACAAGCTTCGATGAGCTGAAAGACCTTCTCTCATCATGTAATAACATTGATTGGACTTGTTATGCTGAGTCAGCTGTAGTGAGTAGAACATCTACCATATTGCTGAAGATCAGCACGCGCGAGAAGTGATGGAATGGGTCGTAGCTGGGAAAAGACCACATTTTGGTCAAAGTTGAGATGCCTGTAATCTATATGGGAAGATCTGAATGGCAGAGCGACACTGAACTGACAGCTACAAGAGTCAATAGAGGAGAGAGCATGATATAAAGGTCTGGTGTCATGAACAGCCAGTTATGTTGGTTGACTGACTGCCAAGTGTAAGAATGACCATTGCTGTCTAATACAGAGTCAACTTCAAAATTATTCTTACATGTCTTCAAATCTAACAGTTAATGCTTCAGCAATTACCTGGGAAAAAGGCAATTAAATAACTCTCAACACCATAAGAAAGGCATTCTGGATTGATTAATAATAGAAAGGCTGCAATTATCATCCGTAAGAATGAAAAACTATTGCTGCAAACAGCCTGGGCAGTGTAAGAAAGCCCCACAAAGACATTACCAGCTGACCTGTTTACATGCCAATAAAATTCACCAATTTGTGTTATCTATGAAACTATTAGGATATTGTACACACCTCCTAACGATTCATCCTGCAATCAACAGAGCACCGACTACAAATGTTACCAAGCACTGAGCACTAATCACGCTTTAACATTATTTAAACCCTCGGCGATAAATGTTCCTCCAGGAGATTCCCAACAATCAAGCAGCGATTCGCAATCTTTCACGGAATCAGCATTTTGCCGTGAAATATCTGAAGCATTGCTTAGTCATGGAGTTAAATGGTTTCGGAAGCTCCATGACTGGCTATAAAAACTAATATTTGGGAGTCTGTAGAAGATTTTTAATATGGCAACCAAACACCCATGAAGAGAGATTAAATCTGCTTCACAAGACTATGGGGAGTATTACACTACCTTCCACGCTTGTAAAAACCCCACTAAAATTGAGCATAAATTACTTTCCAAATAAATAAGTTCATCATGATTATGGCTTCTGCCTCTTGCTTAACTGATACCCGTGGAATCCCATTTTTATCCGACTGCTGGGGTTGATGTTCAGAAATCACTCATGACTTGCTTATTCACAAGTGCCTCTCCTCATGCATGGGATAAAAATACTGATCCTTTGATCCACTGAGTGTCTACATATTCAGCAGCTAATGAACATCAGTTTATGCTAACTCTGCCCTGGCAGAGAATCTCCAGTATAGCCACATATCAATCCTCGGGAGAACATTCTGAAAATCATTTGTACACACAAGAAGTTATTTAAATAAAGTATGAGGAACAAACTGCTTTGAAGTCCTCGGCCTTTTACACTGCTCCAATGAAACTCAATGTAAGCTCGAGGAACAGGACCTCATCTTTCGATTTGGCACTTTACAGCCTTCTGGACTCAACATTGAGTTCGACAATTTCAGACCATAACCTCTGCCCCTATTTTTTCAGATGGCAGCTATTGATGATTCTGCCATTCCCATTTACACCTCCACTAGACCCATCTTTTGTTTATTTACTTGTCCCACTACCACCCCCTTTTGCCTTGCACCATCATCCTTTTGTCATTTAATCTCTCCTGCCCTCCACTCTACCATAGACCTTCCCTTTTGTTCTTTCCTACCCTCCTACATTTCCCTGCCTCTGTACTTGCTTAAAACCTGTTACATCTCTAACCTTCTCCGGTTCTAACGAAAGGTCATCGACCTGAAACGTTAACTCTGTTTCTCTCTCCACAGATGCTGCCTGATCGGCTGAATATTTCCAGCATTTTTTGTTTTTATTACTTTGTAGGAGCCTGAGGTCTATAGTCACTTCTTTGAGGTAAATGATTCAAATTTGTAAAGCTCGCATCTATCAGAAGATGTTAGGACTGTAAATTGGACATTATTATTGCCATAGAGAGCTGCCTTTCAGAAGAGCACTTCTGGTTTCCCAAGGAGGAATATTCACGCTCTAAGAAGTGAAACTATAAGTGAACAGAGCTATATATTCATCTGACTTCAGGCCAATCTATTTGGTAAAAATAGCATCAGATTTAGCTTGCGAAACTGTGCTTCTAATCACAATTTTGGATCATTCATGTTAACACTCAATACCCTAAGTATACCCTGAGAAAGAACAGCAACAATGAAATGAAGCTTCCTAGAAACAGATTTGGAAGGACTTGGAATACGATAGTAGAGGGAAGGCCTGAAAAAGCATGTGCTGCGAAGAGAAAGATCAAACTATAATCCAACCATAAACTATAATCTTTGTCTTTCTATCACTGCTAATAAACAGATTTGTCGAAATGCTGTTTCTCTAAAAATGACTGCGTCAGTTTAAAATAATCAAACTAGTTGGTCACAAATAACTTTCTGAACATGGAATCTGGGTTTATAAATGTTTAAATGTTATACATTGGAGGTGACAATCTTCCAGAAATTGCCAGTCATTAGCCAGCCTGTGGGTCTAGTGGTTAAAGACACTGCCCAACGTAGTACAGGAAACTTTCTGGTATCCGGCACGGACAGGTCCGACGTGGTGCCGGTTCATCAACAATTCCGGATAACCGAACGCTATAGTAAAAGATAAGGAGCTCAGAGCTCCGTATAAAGCAACAAACCCTGTTGTTTAGCAACAGCTTCAAAACAATCGGCACAAGTTGCAAGCGTCTCTGTAGCTTAGCAACAGCTTCAGCTACACCCTTGCACAGCTACAAATGGAGTAAAAAAAGTTACCTGAGCCGACTGCTGAATTTTGCCGGTGGATAGAGCGTTCCGGTTATTTAGGGGCCGGTTAATCGAAAGTTTCCTGTACTCAACCATACAAAGCAGAAGGTTTAGGTTCGAGGCCCTGTCTATGCAGAGTTGGCCGATCTCAGTTGGGCAGCATGAAAGTTAGACCCAGCACTCCCGGAATAGGGAGTGCAAAATGCCGCCAGTGTTCCTGCCTCTGATCGCTATAGAGTGACTCCTTCTGATAGGTGTTCGGGTGTGGAGTTGGGTGAGAAGAGTGAACTAAAACTCACTGTCCAGGCTCAGATATAAAGAATGGTTACTTGAGCAACAGAACAGTAACTCAGCAAGTCACTACCACCTGCCAACTTTTACCCATATTCTACTCTATCCATTTGTTAAGTCTTCTGAAACAGTACTTCACAATGATTATACTGCACTGTACTGGAACATCACTCAGAAACCTTCAATACTTCGCTTTTAGGGAGCTACTGCACATCAAGTCTCTGAGAAACCCCACAAGAAAGATATTTAAGTATAAATGTAGCTACTCATGGTTTGATTGCACTTTTTGCTGAACGCGGTTACATTTCAGTAATTTACCAATAATGACAGCGATGACGTAAGACACTGAGGACTTGGGAGTAAATTTACGAGACAGCACTGCTGGTGAGGAGCCTCTGGGGCCACCAATTGGAAAGGTGGGCACAGGCTGCTCATCATCTTTCTCCCTTGTATGCCGGAGTTTGCTGTTTAACAACAAGATTTATATAAGATGGCGGAAACCCCTACCCTGTTCCTACGGCACTCTGCTAGTTATGGGGCTTAGCTTGTGCTTTACAGCCCACTATTTAAAGCATGTTTGAACATCTAGTGTATTGTCTCACCTTGCTCAATATAGCTCTCACCATCTCCAGCAGAACCAACGCGGCTTCAGTGCACAATCTGTTTGGGATTTTTACGGGTTTTTCATTCGGATTTGGTCTCACTTGTTCCAGAAGCCAAGTAATCATCATGTCAAGGTCCAACTAGGAAAACAATTCGCTTTATAAACCCATTCTTTGTTCAGTTACCAAAAGCATACCATCATTTGTAAACCAACATATTTAACATTCCACCTTCCCTGTACTATAGAACAGTTGACTTATTTTTTATTACAGCCCTATTAAATTCCACCTGTCGGGGACAAAGCAAAGCCACTAAGTTAAAGGCAGTTATGGCATAAAGGAGGTCTTTCTTTGTGTTTTTCCCACACTTCTCACTCAATTGGATTAACATCTCATTGCATTTTTATTATTATGGTATATATTTTAACAGGGCTTTGACCTGAAATATCCTTTTTTTTACATCTGTCAACCAGACAGATTAACAAAATTAAGGATCCAATCCAAATCCTTCAGAAATGTAGAGTTAAGAGTTAGCATACCTTATTTACATTAACATTGGTGTTGTATATACTGTAAGTTACCACTAATCGCATCTCATATTCGTGAAACCATTTCATAAGAACATAAGAAATAAGAGCAGGAGTAGGCCTTAACGGCCCCTCGAGCCTGCTCCGCCATTCAATAAGATCATGGCTGATCATCGACCTCAACTCCACTTTCCCGCCCGATCTCCATATCCCTTGATTCCCCTAGAGTGCAAAAATCTATCGATCTCTGCCTTGAATATACTCAACGACTGAGCATCCACAGCCCTCTGGGGCAGAGAATTCCAAAGATTCACAACCCTCTGAGTGAAGACATTCCTCCTCATCTCGGTCTTAAATGGGCTACCCCTTATCCTGAGAATGTGCCCCCTAGTTCTAGACACTCCAGCCAGGGGAAACAACCTCTCAGCATCTACCCTGTCAATCCCCTTCAGAATCTTGTATGTTTCAATGAGATCACCTCTCATTCTTCTAAACTCCAGAGAGTATCGGCCCAATCTCTCATCATAGGACAGCCCTCTTATCCCAGGAATGCCATATCAAACTGCTTTATAATATAATTTCAGCAGTCCCATTTTCTCTCTACAGCTATTGATGTGATGGGGGCAGTGTTGCTATAAGATTGTACAATGCTACACATCAGCAATTAACTGTCCCGGTGATTTCACCTTTATCAGATTTTTTTTATTCTGCACATACCAACTACATAATAATGTGCACGCCACTGCAAAACGTATAAATGCGCCTTGTTACACCCTGCTATGAATCGCATGTTCGTGCTCTGCTTTGTGCACATCATATTCAGTAATTATACTCTGTCACTAATCGCAGTGCTGCACTACTTCTAGCTGTCACACGCTGATCTTACACCTGATTACTAGCACGGATCCCCTTTCATAGAATCATAGAAAGTTACAGCACGGAAGGAGGCCATTTCGGCCCATCGTGTCCGCGCCGGCCAACAAAGAGCTATCCAGCCTAATCCCACTTCCCAGCTCTTGGTCCGTAGCCCTGCAGGTTACAGCATCCCAAGTGCACATCCAAGTACTTTTGAAATGTGGTTAGGGTTCCTGCCTCTACCACCCTTTCAGGCAGTGAGTTCCAGACCCCCACAACCCTCTGGGTGAAGAAATTTCCCCTCAAATCCCCTCTAAACCTTCTACCAATTATTTTAAATCTGTGCCCCTTGGTTTTTGACCCCTCTGCTAAGGGAAATAGGTCCTTTCTATCCACTTAATCTTTGCCCCTCATAATTTTATACAACTCAATAAGGTCTCCCCTCAGCCTCCTCTGTTCCAAGGAAAACAGACCCAGCCTATCCAGTCTTTCCTCCTAGCTAAGATTCTCTACCCCCAGCAACATCCTTGTAAATCTCCTCTGTACCCTCTCCAGTGCAATCACATCTTTCCTGTAATGTGGTGACCAGAACTACACGCAGTACTCTAGCTGAGGCCTAACTAGTGTTTTATACAGTTGAAGCATAACCCCCCTGCTCTTGTATTCTATGCCACAGCTAATAAAGGCAAGCATTCCGTATGCCTTCCCAACCACCTTATCTACCTAGCCTGCTACCTTCAGGGATCTGTGGACCTGCACTCCAAGGTCCCTTTGTTCCTCTACACTACTCAGTGTCCTACCATTTAATGTGTATTCCCTTTCCTTGTTAGCCCTTGCCAAATGCATTACCTCACACTTCTCCGGATTGAATTCCATTTGCCACTGTTCTGCCCACCTCTCCTCACACCCTGTCCCTCAACTGCGCTGGCGAGGTTGTTCTGGTTGTGCAGACTGGCTGCTCAGGCTTCCTCTGAAATCTCTTGCACCGTTGCGCCTGCTGCATGGCATGTTGCTGTGGTGATAATCCAGGTTTTGGAGGAGGCCGGAGTATCTGGCAGGTGTGGTCGGTGCAACAGAAACCGGACAACTAAGGAGTGTTGCAATGAGGAGGTAGGACTCACTCCAGCCGTTAGGCAGCAGCAGGGGTCATAGAGTCATAGGCCTAGAAATTCGGTGGCGCCCCATTTGGGGCGCCAAGCTCACCTGGGCGCCGGAATTACCGCTCCAGACGGAGCCGCTTGCGCCAGCCCGATATTCAGTTTCAGCGCTCCAAACGGAAGCGGGGCGCTGCTCGAGGCACCCCACATCTGTTTGGGGCGCTGCAACTGAATATCGCAGCGCAACGTGCCGCAGCGCCACACGCTGCGGCATGGCGCGCTGCAGTACTGCAGGCCTTCCTCCCCTTCTTAAAGGGGAGGGGCCTGCACCAGCACGATCGGAGATTGCAAGTGCCGGCAAAAGAGCCCGGCACCGAGGAGAAGTGCCGGACTCTTGGGACACAGCCGGCACTGCCTGGGGGGGGGGGTGCTCAGGAGGCCGGGGACGGTGGCGCGAGGAGATGCTGGCAGGCGGCCAGCAAAAAAAATGGCCGCCCCGCACCGCCCCTTTAATTAGCGCCACTACCGCCGCAGGTAGGCCCCCCTGAACTGGTCACAAATTGCGACCGGTGTTACAGCGGGGGGCGCGACCAAATATCGCGATCGGGGCGGTAGCGGGGCACTGCGCACACCGATGACATCATCAGTGGTGGCGCAGCGCTACAGGCTAACGCCGCCATTAGCGCCCACCTGAATTTCACGGGAGGCGTGGCCAATGGTGCTAAAGCCGCTAAGTGCCCTCTTTGGGCGCTAACTGGTGGCGCAGCCCACCGAATTTCTAGGCCATAGAGCTATACAGCACAGAAAGAGGCCTTTCAGCCCATCGTGTCTGCGCCGGCCATCAAGCCCTATCTTCTAATCCCATTTTCCAGCACTTGGTCCGTAGCCTTGTATGCTATGGCGTTTCAAGTACTCATCTAAATGCTTCTTGAATGTTGTGAGGGTTCCTGCCTCTACCATCCTTTCAGGCAGTGAGTTCCAGATTCCAACCACGCTCTGGGTGAAAAAGTTTTTCCTCAAATCCCCTCTAAACCTCCTGGCCCTTACCTTGAAACTATGCCCCCTGGTTATTGACCCCTCTACTAAGGGGAAAAGTTCCTTTCTATCTACCCTATCTATGCCCCTCATAATTGTGTGCACCTCAATCAAGTCCCCCCTCAGCCTTCTCTGCTCTAAGGAAAACAACCCCAGCCTGTCCAGTCTCTCTTCATAGGGCTTCACTTGGCCAGTGCTGGGACTAGAGTCCTGGTGGATCATATAACTAGGGCTGTAGAGAGGGCTTTAAACTAACTAGTGGGGGGGAGGTTCCTAGAGAGCAAATAATAAAAATGACAACAGAGAAGGTCATAGACTTAGGTAGCAGTGGGGAAATTAAAAACCAGAGCGTGTCAGGAAGGGGCAGAAGGTATGGAGTAAAAGGGAAAGTAATAAAAAGGGCAAAAGCAGGAACTAAATGTCACAAAACATCTTTGAATGTTCTCTATCTGAATGCACGTAGCATTCGTAACAAAATAGACGAGTTAATGGCACAAATAACTACATATGGGTATGATCTTGTGGCCATTACAGAAACATGGCTGCAGGGTGACAATGCCTGGGAATTAAACATACCAGGTTATTTAACGATCAGGAAGGACAGGCAGGAAGGAAGGGGAGGTGGGGTGGCTATGTTAATAAAGGAAGGAATCACTGTAATACAGAGAAATGATATTGGGTCAAAAGATCAGGATAATGAAACAGTTTGGGTGGAGGTAAGGAATAATAAGGGGAAAAAAACACTCGTGGGCGTAGTCTATAGGCCTCCGAACAGTGGCAGCTCTGTTGGACAGAGTATCAATCAGGAAATAGTTGAGGCTTGTAATAAGGGAACATCTATAAATATGGGGGATTTTAACTATCATATTAATTGGACAAATCAAATTGGGCAGGGCTGCCTTGAGGATGAGTTCATTGAGTGTATTAGGGATGGGTTTCTTGAGCAGTATGTAACTGAACCGACCAGGGGGCAAGCAACCTTAGATCTGGTCCTGTGTAACGAGACAGGATTAATTAAAAATGTCCTAGTAAAGGATCCCCTTGGAATGAGTGACCATAACATGGTTGAATTCCATATTCAATTAGAGGGTGAGAAGGTTGGATCTCAAACAAGCGTGCTAAGCTTGAATAAAGGAGACTATGAAGGTATGAGAGCAGAATTGAGTAGAGTGGATTGGGAAAATAGGTTAAAGGGTAAGACGATACATGATCAGTGGTGTACATTTAAGGAGTTATTTTACAACTTCCAAAAAATATATATTCCACTGAGAAGAAAAGGGTGTAAAAGAAAAGACAGCCATCCGTGGCTAAGTAAAGAAATTAAGGATAGTATTCGACTAAAAACAAGGGCATATAAGGTAGCCAAATCTAGTGGGAGGATAGAGGATTGGGAAAACTTTAAAAGACAGCAAAAAATAACAAAAAGATTGATTAAGAAAGGGAAGATAGATTATGAAAGTAAATTAGCAAAAAATATAAAAACAGATAGTAAGAGTTTTTATAGTTATATAAAAAGAAAAAGGGTGGCTAAAGTAAATGTTGGTCCCTTAGAGGATGAGACCAGGAAATTAATGGTGGGAAATATGGAGATGGCAAAAACACTGAATGAATATTTTACATCAGTCTTTACAGTAGAAGACACTAAGAATATCCCAACACTGGACAAACAGGGGGCTATGGGGGGGAGGAGCTAAACACGATCAAAATCACTAAGGAAGTGGTACTCGGTAAAATAATGGGACTCAAGGCGGATAAATCACCTGGACCTGATGGCTTACATCCTAGGGTCTTGAAGGAAGTGGCAGTAGGGATTGTGGATGCATTGGTAATAATTTTCCAAAACTCCCTGGACTCGGCAAAGGTCCCGGCAGACTGGAAAACTGCTAATGTAACACCCTTATTTAAAAAGGGCAGTAGACAGAAGGCTGGAAACTATAGACCGGTTAGCCTAACATCTGTGGTAGGTAAAATTTTGGAGTCCATTATTAAGGAGACAGTAACAGGACATTTGGATAATCATAATTTAATAGGACAAAGCCAGCATGGTTTTATGAAGGGGAAGCCATGTTTGACAAATTTGCTGGAGTTCTTTGAGGAAGTAACATATAGGGTGGATAAAGGGGAACCAGTGGACGTAGTGTATTTAGACTTCCAAAAGGCATTTGACAAGGTGCCACACAAAAGATTATTGCTTAAGATAAAAAATCACGGGATTGGGGGTAATATTCTGGCATGGATAGAGGATTGGCTATCTAACAGAAGGCAGAGAGTTGGGATAAATGGTTAATTCTCAGACTGGCAATCAGTAACTAGTGGTGTTCCGCAGGGGTCAGTGCTGGGTCCCCAACTCTTTACAATCTATATTAACGATTTGGAGGAGGGGACCGAGTGTAACATATCAAAGTTTGCAGATGGTACTAAGATGGGAGGGAAAGTAGTGAGTGAGGAGGACATAAAAAACCTGCAAGGGGACATAGACAGGCTAAGTAAGTGGGCAGAGATTTGGCAGATGGAATACAATACTGGAAAGTGTGAGGTTATACACTTTGGCAGGAAAAACCGTAGAGCAAGTTATTATCTTAATGGCAAGGAACTGGAAAGTACTGAAGTACAAAGGGATCTGGGGGTCCTGGTGCACGAAACTCAAAAGGTTAGTATGCAGGTGCAGCAAGTGATTAAGAAGGCCAATGGAATGTTGGCTTTCATTGCTAGGGGGATAGAATATAAAAATAGGGAGGTATTGCTTCAGTTGTACAAGGTATTGGTGAGACCGCACCTGGAATACTGCGTACAGTTTTGGTGTCCACACTTAAGAAAGGACATACTTGCTCTCGAGTCAGTACAAAGAAGGTTCACTCGGTTAATCCCGGGGATGAGGGGATGGACATATGAGGAGAGGGTGAGTAGATTGGGACTCTACTCATTGGAGTTCAGAAGAATGAGAGGCGATCTTATTGAAACATATAAGATTGTGAAGGGGTTGGATCGGGTGGCTGCGGGGAGGATGTTCCCGATGATGGGTGAAACTAGAACTAGGGGGCATAGTCTTAGAATAAGGGGCTGCTCTTTCAAAACTGAGATGAGGAGGAACTACTTCACTCAGAGGGCGGTAGGTCCATGGAATATGCTGCCCCAAAAAGCTGTAGAAGCTACATCATTACATAAATTTAAAACAGAAATAGACAGTTTCCTAGAAGTAAAGGGAATTAAGGGTTATGGGGAGCAGGCAGGAATTTCGACATGAGTCTAGGTTCGGATCGGTCATGGCCCTGTGGGTAGTGGAGCGGGCCCAGGGGCCGTGTAGCCTGATCCTGCTCCTATTTCGTGTGTCTAATTCTGTTAGATTCAGGAGATGGTTCTGTGATAGTGGATTGGCGGTTAGGATCAGATCAGCCATGATCTTATTGAATGGCGGAGCAGGCTCGAGGGGCCGATTGGCCTACTCCTGCTCCTATTTCTTATGTTCTTATGTTCTTATGTTCTTATAGCTGAAGTGCTCCAGCCCAGGTAACATCCTGGTGAATCTCCTCTGCACCCTCTCCAATGCAATCACATCCTTCTTATAGTGTGGCGACCAGAACTGCACACAGTATTCCAGGGTGACAGACACTAATATGCTCATCCCTGGCAGTGGCAGACAAGTGCAAATAGCTGCATTGACTGTTACATTGGAGCTAATATAACGTTACTCCACTGGCATAACACCATTTCAGATGGGCCTGGTGGAAGCAAGGCATTCAGGAGCAGTGAGGTCATGCCTCTATCTGCACAGTAGTACACGAATGCCTCACAAAAATCTTAGTATATTGGGCTATAAAGGTTTGCTTGTAACACTTGATCCCTTCAGTGTAAATATAATGGAGTTTTATGAATCCACCAAGCAGTTAAAGGGTATAATTCATTCACAAATTCCATCAGCACTTGAGATCTGCTCTCGTGGCTTGTGGTACTGTCACAGTCCTTTGACGGAATGCCAGCCCTGTCGCTCGCTCGTTGAACATGTAATATTAGGCATTCTCTGTTAAAAAAAATAAGTTTAGCTGACAGTAAGCAGTAAAAATGAACTGCAGAAAGATTGACATTTTTCTGAAATCCCCCATGAAATAGCCTTTATTTCCCAGCTATATAGCATGGAGGAAATTACTCATTTATTCCACATTCAACTTTGGTTCAGTGTTGGACCTTCACCTCTGAACCAGTAGGTCATGGATTCAAGTCCCACTCCAGAGACTTGAGCACATAATCTAGGCTGGCACTCCAGTACGGTGCTGAGGGAGTGCTGCACTGTCGGAAGTGCCATCTTCCAGATGAGACATTAAACCAATGTTCGCCTGCTCGGGTGGATGTATAAGATCTCATGGCTCTTTCGAAGAAGAGCAGAGGAATCCTGGCCAACATTTATCCCTCAACAAACATCACTGAAACAGATGATCTGGTCATTTATCTCATTGCTGTTTGTGGGAGCTTGCTGTGTGCAAATTGGCTGCTGCATTTCCCAGCATTACAACAGTGACCACGCTTCAAAAGTACTTCATTGGCTGTGAAGTGCTTTGGATGCCTTAAGGTCGTGAATACATAAATTAAAGTTCATGTGTTCTTTCTTTTTTCCAAAGTTATGCTGATAATTTAGGTCCCAGCGACTATATTAAATACTTAAAGTAAGTCAACCTTCCGATAATGGCAACAACAACAACAAAAACTGCAACGTACATCTTCTATAATTAGGGATACATTACCTTAGAGTCCTCTGGCATCTCAGTAAGCGGCTTCTGTAAGACCAAAGCAGCCAGGAGCAGGTAGAGCTGAGGTAGGGCGATGTGATGGTTCAAGAACATTTGCATCATTCCAAATCCAGGAATTAAACACGAGGTCTGGATGCAGGCTTGGGTTCGAGACTTGATATTGTCTGCAACCAAATGACAAGAATTTGTTTTGGTATTATGGAAAGATTTTTTTGAAAGTGCTGCATGGCATTTTTGATCCTTTCGGTTTGCTTTTACACATGACGTGGCATTTACAGGAAAGCATCAATTTAATGCTGTGTTAATGTTATCCCTATCATCCGATCACCAATGCTATGTAGACTAGCTCTCCGACCAGTTGCACCAATCTGACCTTGTCAGGACTGTGCTTGTCCCTAATTTCTAACTTTAACCCTCGCCGGAGAGGTTTACAATGAAAAACCTTCTGGAGCGAGCGCAAGTGTAAAGTCACAGAAGTTATCCAAGTGTCTAAAACAGCGCAGACGGATACAAAATTTATAGAGCAATAACATGAATGAAAGAAAAGGAGTACGTATGACAATATGATTTGTGGACTTAAGATGAAAACTCTAGTTTTATATACATTAGCACCTACCCATTAAGATATTACATTCTGCTGTACTGTTTCCTAACCATACATTTCCTGCCATGCCATCTCTGAACTTGGTCAACAGTACGGGATTGTACAGGAAGTGAAGCACCAGCCTTGCACTCAGGATCACAGTGGTTGGATGAAGATGAGCTTGCATGAAGAGCAAGAACCAGTCAGGCCCCAGAGACGTAAACATTTTCTCCTGATCTCTGACAGAAGCAATTTTTAAAAAAAAGAGAGCATTTAGCTTCGGAGAAGAGACTCGTTTTAAAAATTAAAAAAATAATTCAAGAGAATACCTACTTAGAATTCAGATTAAGGGGACCACAAGACAAGACATCTAACAGTGTCTTCAATAGCAGGTTTCTTAGCCATACTGTCCTTCCAGATACTTGATTTATGACTTCAAATAACAAAAGAAATAAAGAGTAAGATAGATCAGGTTTAGTATTTGTGTGAGACACAAAGTGCACACATCTGGAATATAATTGTTTTAAATAAATTAGAAAAGTCTCACCATCTATTGATGTATCAGAAACTGTTTCGAGTGAAATTAATTTTTCATTCATGGAAGCTGGAGGCAATGTGTAAGTAAGGAATAATCCAATCCTTCAATAGAGAATATTAAATATTTCAATAGTAATTAACCTTCAAATATGTCTCTAATTATACCACTATGTTTCCTTACAATTTATGTCAGACATTTTAACTGGCAGCCAAGAAATAATGTTATCCTTTCAGATCTCACTATACTTGAATTGTTGCCACATTGGCACCGATTTTGACTCCAGGTGGATTCCCCGCTCAGGCCTGAGTTATAACGACAGTCGGGTCTCAGTGATGTCATCGGGCCGCAGCATGCACATGTAAAGAAGGACCCTGTTGGCTCCGGGCGTGTGTCCTTGCTGCCTGCTCAAGGGAGCGGGTTAAATTTGCAGGTGTTGCGATCGTGGCGGCTTTCGGACAGGTAAGAGCCAGGGCGATTTTAACTGCCCACCCGCCAGGTTGCTGCTGAACGAGTAGGGTTAAAATCGCCCCCATTATTGACTCAATTTAACATCAAGAAAAAATTAATTAAAAAATTAACCGCGAATGCTAGATATCTGAAACAAAAAACAGATTTAAAACAAGATATTTTTGTTCTTGGGATGTGGGTGACACTGGTCATGCAGTATTTATTCCCAATCCCTAGGTGCCGTGAGGCCAGTAAGCATGGACCACACAATGTGGGACTGGAGTCACATGTAGGCCAGACTGAGATGGGGTGACAGGTTCCCTTTCCTGACGGACATTAGTGAACCAGTTCCGTTTTTTCAACAATCCAGCAGCTTCCACAAAGGCCCAGCTTGTTTTGAATTCAATTTCTTAATTTGCCATGGTGGGACTGTGAACTCAGGACCTCTACGTTGCTTGCCCAGTGCAATAACCACTCGGCTACTGTACCCTTACTGCAACTGCACAGATCAGTCAGCCTCTGAATGAGAAAATAGATTAATATTCGATGGGAGACCTTTCATCAGAATGGGCCCTACCTGAAACACCATTTGAATCCAACTAGATGCTAGGTATCCATAATTCTCTACTCAGATGAGATAATAACATGCAAAATTCTTAAACACTATTTAAAACACAATTTTGGTATTCCTCTACACATCTTGTGCGTGATAGAAAACAGGGTAAACTTCCGCTGCTCATGGGAATAAGTGAAAAACAAGAATGTGGTAATCCAAAGGGGAAAAAATCCATCAATTGGACCAAAAAAAACCATGGAAAGCATTTGCATTGGGAGCACTATTTCATAAAACCATCCCATAATATATTACCTCAGAAGATCTGTTGTGCTAAAGTATCTTTTCAGCAAGTCTGCAAGGATAGTACACATGACGTGAACCTTTGATCTGGTATTATTTGGGTCATTCAGGAGAAAGACAAGTCTCTGTGCCACCTGAAGTCTATGCATAACTTTGGCGTTTCTGTATCCATCACTGTGGGAGAAACACAAAAACACTGAGGTGACTTTTTTTTTACTACACAAAATAAATTTAAGAACCAAGAGATTCAGATAGTTCTTGGCATGACTCAGCCACTGACTGATATCACCAAACCCCAACCCATCAGTCAGGAAGCAAATGTATTCCTTAAAGGTTTCTCATAAAGAATTATTGTTTAAGAGACACATCAAAATGATTCATAAAAGTGAACAAAGAGGAAGGAAACATAAAACAAAGTCAATGAGGCAGAAAAAGGGTTAAAAATAAAACTCAATGTTTCACCATTTCTCTGAAGCTCTCCCCCTCATAATCAGTGAAGCACCAACTTTATCTTTTTGATTTTTTTGTTGCTTTTTTCACCCCAAACGACATCACCCATTTTGATACTCCTCAGCAATCAGAATTGCCTCCCTCAGTCAAGAGGACATCAAGCACTTTGCACGCCTGGTGACGGGCTCTGTCGGGTCCTTTGTGGAGCAACTCTCTTCTGACTTTTTTGGGGAGCCAGCCATACCCCAGAGAGCTGTCAAACCCCCCAAACAAAGCGTGTTCCCAACACGTGTGCAGCAGGCGGACGAGCCCAATGTACCAACGCATTCCTCTGTAAGCTACGTGTTCAATGACTTCATAAAATATATACATGTTTAGCTTAAAGAAAATTAATAAAAGAAATATAACTCTCACTCGTGTCATGCTTCCAATGGAATGCCATGTTTTATTGGCTGACTAAGATATAATATTTTTTCTTTCACATGACAGCTGTTGATGATTCAGCAATTGCCATTTACACCTCATCTAGAGTCATCTTTTGTTTCTTAACTTGTCCCATTACCATCTCCTTTTGCTTTGTACTATCATCCCTTTTGTCTTTTAATCTCTCCTGCCTTCCACCCTATCACAGACCTTCCCTTTGTTCTTTCCTCCCCTCCCCCCTTTCCCTGCCCCTACACTTGCTTAAAAACCTGTTACATCTCCAACTTTTTCCAGTTCTGACGAAGGGTCATCGACCTGAAACGTTAACTCTGTTTCTTTCTCCATGATGCTGCCTGACCTGCTGAGTGTTTCCAGCATTTTCTGTTGTTATTTAAGATATAACATTGACTCTTCAATTGGAAAAACTCCAATTTGTCAGTGTGGGCTCTCAGATCAGGTTCAGAACATTCTCAAACACTCCGCAACAGAGCTTGGGTTTGTTGGCTTGGTCGTGTGTACTGAAAAAGCAATGCATGTTCTATGGTGGGGGAGCTTCCTCCTTACTGTGAAACTGATTGGCAGATGTCTGATAGGTAACTGAGTGCTATTGAATACTCCCTTGAAACAGAATTATAATTGGCCATTAACAGAGAACTTTTTAGAATCATTAATTGGCTGCAGATTATCAGTACTAATAATTTTTCCAGACTATTATTTTGATTTCCTCAAAACAAGTGGGTTTGCCTAACAGAAAATAGTCCGCTTGATCAGCATCCCATCTACTGGTTTAAATATCCACTCCCTCCACCATCAGCACACCGTGGCTGCAGTGTGTGCTATCTATAGGATGCACTGCAGCAACTTGCCAAGGCTTCTTTGGCAGCAACTCCTAAACCTGTGACCTCCACCACCTAGAAGGACAAAGGCAGCAAGTGCAAGGGAACACCATCACCTCCAAATTCCCCTCCAAGCCACATATCATCACCTCCAATTTCTCCTCCAAGTCACACACCATCCTGACCTGGACATATATCGCCGCTCCTTCATCGTCACTGGGTCAAAATCCTGGATGTTCCTACCTCAGCACTGTGGGAGTACCTTCACCATGCGGACTGCAGCGGTTCAAGAAGGTGGCTCACCACCACCTTCTCACTAGGGATGGGGTAATAAATGCTGGCCTTGCCAGCAATGATCACATCCCAAGAATAAATGTTAATAAAAGAACCTTGGAGAAGTAGTAGGTAGTTGAATAGCAGCATTATCTGGCAGGATTCGTGCTTCATCAGCCCTTCTACAAAGCCACTCCCAGTTGGAGAGATATGACATAATTATATTGATTTAGAAAATGCAAACAGCAATATTTTCCCGTTCAAAAATAAATTATGGATTTAATCATTTTCATGTTTTGTACATATGCACATAATCAATCAGTGATTCGCTTTCTCCATCGCCCCTGAAAGTAATACAAATGTAAATACTTAAATTAAATTAACTAACAATCAGATTGCAATGATTCCTGATGTGTGTGCCGTTACCTGCTTTTGAGAAGTTCCACAAAATGGTTAAGGAGCAGCAGATCAAGCTTCTCTGGAGCATTCAGCCAAATCTTAAAAAATGAAAGTATTCCATTAATGACAATGAGAAACCAGCTTAACGTGCTATGGACATAAACTGTCCCTAAAATGTGTGCACTATTGTACTGAGAGGATTAATCTGCAGGAAGTTCAAGACAAAAAGGGTGCTACAAATGCATGCAGAAATCGGAGCTGAAATCGGTGTTTGGCGGTAACACAAAATGGGTGATAGCCAATCCTCACAGCTACAACTCTTCAGTGCCCCTGGAGTAAGAAAATCAGCCAAAGGTTCAGTCCTGAAGACTATCCAGTGACTCCTGCTTCAAAATGTGTGTGTGTGTGGATCCCAGATGTGAACAGGATCAATCTCAGCCGTGGTGGCCTTTACACTTGATCAGCCTAACAACACTTATTGACGAGCCTTAGATGTGAATGTTTTCAAAGTCCACTTACCTCAAAATCACAGAGGAGGTCTCTGAAGGCACAGTCGTTCTGAATGGTTGAGGTTCCTCGGCCCAGCTCCACAGTTCCGACTATAGTCAGTATAAGTTGAAAAATCCTGGCGTTTAACAGTCGGACCTTCTTTTTCAGCAGCAGTGCTAAAAGCTATATGGAATATGAAGAGTTCAGTGTGACATGCATTACAGCAATGGACAGGTTGTAAACTAACTGCACAATTTGGCAGTTAGAGGTCATTAGCAGCTAAACAAAATTGGCGTAGTTCACAAATGAAACTGGAGCTTGCACTTACAATCTACTCTTAATTCAAATTATCTGACGATTCAAAACTCTTTTTAGCAGTAACTCCCCGCCTTCCTCTTTTGTTTCTTAATTCAAATTATTGGATCATTCAAATTTTTATTTTAAAAAAAAACCTTTGAATTATCAGGAGCAGGTTGGATGGCGTTTTGTAATAATTTCTATAACCTTTTTTGAACTAAATATTTTAGCATATATAGAATGTTTTGATTTTTATAACTAAAAGAATTTAAATACCCATTGATTTATTGTAACAAATAAGTTCCTCTGGGACAACATTCCTGGACCATTATGTGACATCAATAAGTGTAAGATACAGAGATTGCAGCACAGCAGATTTTTTTCTTAAATGTATTCATTCACGGGATGTGGGCGTCGCTGGCAAGGCTGGCATTTATTGCCCATCCCTAATTGCCCTTGAGAAGGTGGTGGTGAGCCACTTTCTTGAACCGCTGCAGTCTGTGTGGTGAAGAGACTCCCAACAGTGCTGACTTTGTTGTAGTGGTTTGGTACAACTGAGTGGCTTGCTGGGCCATTTCAGAGGGCAGTTAAGAGTCAACCACATTGCTGTGGGTCTGGAGTCACATATAGGCCAGACCGGGTAAGGGCAGCAGATTTCCTTCCCTAAAAGGGCATTAGTGAACCAGATGGGTTTTTACAACAATCCGGTAGTTTTATGGTCACCATTACTGATACTAGCTTTTTCTTCCAGATTTATTTAATTCACTGAATTTAAATTCCCCAGCTGCCATGGTGGGATTTGAACTCACGTCTCCAGATCGTTAGTGCAGGCCTCTGATCCCGAGACATGAGTTCAAATCCCACCACGGCAGCTGGGGAATTTAAATTCAGTGAATTAAATAAATCTGGAATAAAAAAGCCAGTGTCAGTAATGGTGACCATAAAATAACCGGATTGTCGTAAAAACCCATCTGGTTTACTAATGTCCTTGGGAAGGCAATCTGCCGTCTTTACCCGGTCTGGACTATATGTGACTCCAGACCCACAGCAACGTGGTTGACCCTTAACTGCCCTCTGAAATGGCCCAGCAAGCCACTCAGTTGTCACCACCACCTTCTCAAGGGCAATTAGGGATGGGCAATAAATGCTGGCTTTGCCGGCGACATCCGCAGCCCATGAATGAATTAAAAAAATTATGATATAAGTCAGCAACTGCAACAACACTTTACCTTCTGTGTTCCGTGCCCCCAGCCCCGCCTCCCCCATCCCCCCACCCCCTTCCCGCCCCCCCCCTCCCTCTGCCTCCCCCCTCCCGCCCCCCCTCCCTCCGCCTCCCCCCCTCCCTCCCCCCCATCCCCCCTTCCCCCCCCTTCCCCCACCCCTCCCCCAATCTCTACCTCGCCACAGAACCTCCTGGGCTTTGCCTTATATACCCAATTCCCACTCCCAGAGGTGGGAGGAGCTTCCCACAGGCCAGTCCCTCAGGATCGTTACAATAGGTAAGTAACTAGGGGTTTGGAATTATTACCTCGCATTGCCTATGTGTAGTGGCTACACTGAGTCTTGAGTTTAAAACTGAGTAACTAAAGTAAATAACTTAACAACTTCCAACATTCTTTAGCTTGTGTAATCGAAGGCAATGATTCAGAGTTGGATCCTGTCTTCGTTTTACCAGCAACCTGGCTTTATTCTTTTCAGTTTTAGGTTAAAAAGAGACAAGATCCTTAAGTCATTCTTTGACTTGTCTTCTATAGAGTATAATTCTTGTCCAAAATACTTACATTATGCAAGCAATCTGATACCAGAATATTTCCAATGCTTTGCACAGTTAAAAATCAACTGATACTTATAGTCAAATATCTAACAGACCTCTTGAAATTTTATAAACTTCGAGGATCAATTGCATTTATCAGAGTTCCAGAAACTCTGGCTACCAATATACTTCTAATCATCTCGAAGTTGGTCACTTTACCCTGTAGCCTTTAATGCGGTGCATCTCTTTTTCACACAGTGTACTGCTGTTCAGAGCAGAAATCAGAACCTTAACAGCTGCATACATTTCATGGTCATCAGACGCCATGGCAACCAAGCTTAATATCACAGCAGGACCACCGACGAACTGCAAACAGTTGGCAGCAGGATTTGAAAAAAATGTTCTGACTCCTAAAGGATAAATCACGGCAGTTGAATGTTCACATGGTACGATCTTCAAACCAAAATTATAAACACAATGCTACACAGAGGTCAATCCTTTACTTGTGTTTCAAAAGGAATCAGACATGGAATAAAACTCATAATAAGTAGAGGAGCTGTTTAGATCTTTCTGCTACTGCCTTTCGATCATGTTTTCGCCTTGATCAGCTAAAGCTGTGTGGGCCATGAGCATTCTCATGGTTTCTGCCAATGCTTCTCAGTGACGGTCTGAAGGCAGATGTGTTTCTATAGGGTGCAACCAGCTTTTCTTATCCTGATCCAGTGGGGAACAGATCCACCAAAGGAAGACACTTTCAAAAGTTTATCTGGGTTCAAACCAGGTTTCTCTAGGATATTAGACTATAGGCAAAGATGGTTACCGAGCCAATAGACAATGTCAAGTTGTAACAATTTGATTTTTGAAGATGCTCCAGGCTTGAAAAAGGACTTGCATTTGCACAGCACATTTCCCACATTACAACAGTGACTACACTTCAAAAGTACTTCATTGCTTGTAAAGCGCATCGGGACGTCCTGAGGTTGTGAACGGCGCTATATAAATGCAAGTCTTTCTTTCTTCATGCTGTTGCTCAGTGGGTAGCACACTCGCCTCGGAGTCAGAAGGTCGTGGGCTTCAAGTCCTACTCCAGGGATTTGAGCACATAAATCTAGGCTGACACTCCAGTGCAGTGCTGAGGGAGGGCTGCACTGTTGGAGGTGCCATCTTTTGGATGAGACATTAAACCGAGGCCCCGTCTGCTCTCTCAGGTGGACGTAAAAGATCCCATGGCACTATCGCGAAGAAGAGCAGGGGAGTTATCCCCGGTATCCTGGCCAATACTTATCCCTCGACCAACGTAACAAAAACAGATTATCTGGTCATTATCTCCTTGCTGTTTCTGGGAGCTTGCTGTGCACAAATTGGCTGCCGCGTTTCCCACATTACAACAGTGACTACACTTCAAAAGTACTTCATTGGCTGTAAAGTGCTTTGAGACATCCGGTGGTCATGAAAGGCACTATATAAATGCAAATCTTTCTTTCTTTTTATGTCCAAAGCACTTTATAAAAAAATAATTATAATTTTTTTCTGAAGTGCACATAGCAAGGTCCTTCAAACAAAAAAAATGAATAAAAGACCAAATAATGTGGTTTTGGTTGGGGGTTAAGTGTTGGTCTGGGAACCAGAAGAACTCCCTGCTCTTATTCAAATAGTACCGTGGGACATTTTACATCCACGTGAGCAGGCAGGCAGGGCCTCGGTTTAACGCCTCATCCGAAAGCCATCACCTGTGAAAACACAACACTCTCTCAGTTCTGCACTGAAGCACCAGCATGCTGAAGTCCTAGGGTGGGGCGTGAACACACAACTTTCTGACTCAGAGGCAAGATACCATTGAGCCAAGCTGGCACTGCAGTGCAATATAACTGGAAACCTTAATATTAAACGTGCTATAAATTGGTATGTGCCGGGTAAAGTATTGATATATTTTGTTTTTTTTAATTAAAGGACTTACTCAAAAGGGAATAGACGGCAGTATAATTGCCGCAATAAAAAAAAACCTTTTGAAAATATTTCATCAGAAAGGCCTAAAAGGTCCTGATGACTTGTTTAGAACAGAATGTGGTCACAGTATGGGGTAAATAATGATACAGAAATTAGGCAGGGCAATTTGTCCAGGACCTCAGCCTTTAGTAGGTCTGCTCGTTACAAAGTGCACCAAGGGACATTTTTAGGCTCCATTCAGTCGTGCAGGGCAGATAGGGCTTTGGTTTGTCGCTTCCTTCAAAAGACAAAGGGAACAATTTCCAAGGACTAATTACAGCAATCAAATAAATAACGAGGATTATCTTCAAAATGATTCCCTTATCAATCTCCGTGAGCTCTCGGGCTCTTGTCAATCCTTTAGCAATACTTCTACACCGAACCATTTGTTAATCCCTTGTATCCATTCTGATGGTAATAGTGGCGGCATACAGCCAGAGCGACAAAGATATTCCCAGCAAACTGCCATACCGAAAGATATTTACCAATACAAAAATGTCCTTTAGTGGCACTTGCTAAAAGTTACAATTTTCAGACATGCTTGGCTCTCCCCAAACATGATGCAAATATAAATGCAACATTGTAACTGCTCAGACAATGAAGTAATGAAACAGCATTTTCTTTTAAAGTTATAATTGGATGAAAAGACATAGGTCGTAATTTTAAAATAGAAAAGGATTGCATTTATATATTCACGACCTCAGGATATCCCAAAGTGCTTTACTGCCAGTGAAGTACTTTTGAAGTGTAGTCACTGTTGTAATGTTGTAATGTAGGAAACGCGGCAGCCAATTTGCGCACAGCAAGCTCCCACAAACAGCAATGAGAACTCCCCTGCTCTTTTTCGAATAGTGCCTTGGGATCTCTTACGTCCACCCGAGAGGGCAGACGGGGCCTCGGTTAAACGTCTCATCTGAACGACGTCACCTCCGACAGTGCAGCACTCCCTCAGCCCTGCACTGAAGTGTCAGCCTGGGTTTTTGGGCTCTAGTCTCTGGAGTGGGACTTGAACCCACAAAGTTCTGACTCAGAGGCGAGAGAGTGCTACCCACTGAGCCAAGTTTAACCACAACATGGGTTAAAAAAAATTACAGTAGACGTCTCCCATGGCTTGGCACTGAACGGCAATGATCAGATGGTCCCAAGTTCGATTCCTGGTATGTGCTGAATGAACCAAACTCCGCTGGAGTGAGAGTGAGGGTGCTCCTATTGGCCTCAGTATTTCTGGTCCACTTTAGACTGCTACCCAATGAGACGTGCTGGAAAGTGCACGTGTGTAGTGATCGGATGAGGACAGGCTGCATCTCAGCTCATACCTGAAGAATGTCCACTTGGTATATGTGGAACCACACACGCCCCAGCTGGACTCAACATTTTCGGGGCAGAAGGGGGGAGGGAAAAGGCCCTTCCTTGAGCTGTGCGAGCTGGGTTGGATGTAAATAATAGTGGACAACATCCCAGCTAAATAATCAAAAGTTATTTCTAAATGTACTATCAATCTGTCATTGTTGCACCGTACATTTCTTTTTAGGCATTAATATGATTTAATGTTTCTTACCAAAGAAGCTTGCAAGTGGTGCCCCAATTGTTCGGGCTGGACCTGGGAGATGGCTGGCAGTATTTTGTGCCAGAACAATGGGCATTGTGTCATCTCGAGACGAAATTCCCAACTGCACCAAGCCAAAGGAGGAAAAAAACACCACATCAATACCAGAAAATTGGAAACATTTCAGTACCTCTTCAGTCCTTGATATCAGAGAGTAGAATCAAAATTTTTCTGCGGATCTAATGCTGTTACACTGCTTATTTCAACACACTTGACCTTGACGGTGAGCAGAGAGAGGCAGTTAATCTATCTGTTGCCATTACTTTGGGATGAGGAAAGGCAAAGCTCCACGCGTGTACGCCCAAACTACAACAACAACAGCTTGCATTTATGTAGCGCCTTTAACGCGGTGAAACGTCCCAAGGCGCTTCACAGGAGCGATTATCAGACAAAGTTTGACACCGAGCCACATATGGAGATATTAGGTAAGCTTGGTCAAAGAGGTAAGTTTTCAGGAGCCTCTTAAAGGTGGAGAGGCGGAGAGGTTTAGGGAGGGAATTCCAGAGCTTCGGGCCTCGGCAGCTGAAGGCACGGCCGGCCAATGGTGGAGCGATTAAAATCGGGGACGCGCAAGAGGCCAGAATTGGAGGAGCGCAGAGATCTCGGAGGGTTGCAGGGTTTTCCTTTCCAACCAGCTTCTGAACGGCAAAGAGAGTTTCAATAAGTAAAAAGAGCTAATGGGATATTCAGTCCTTTTTAGTCTTTAAAAGGTGAACAATGGTAAAGGCAACATAGCTGCTGGCAAGATCAAACCATAGGCACTTACAGCACAGAAAGAGACTGTGCCGGCTTTTTGTAAGAGCAATCCAAAACTAATCCCACTGCCCTACTCTCTCCCCATATCACTGCCTCTTCCTCTACTTCAAATATTGATCTAATTCTTCATTAAAAGATGCAGCAGTCTTTGCCTCAACTATTCCCTGTGGCAAAGCATTCCAAACTCCAACATGCGCAACAACTCTATCAAGAAATTCCTCCTAATGCTTTTTCTCACTCTCTCAGCGACAATTTTAAATTGACGACACCTCAATCAGAGAAAATAGTCTTTTCCTATTTAGCCTGTCTCATCAAAATTTAAAAAATACCTCTGTTAAATCTTCCCTTAGCCTTCTCTGCTCCAGTGGAACTAGTCCCTGGCCCACTTATCAGTTTTCTAAATCACCGTCACATGAGTTGCCGCAGTACAATTTTTAAAGATTTGAATTTAATAACCGTAGGATAGTTTGCAAAACAAATTAGCGAACATACCTCACTTGATATTAATCGGCTGTCCACTTCATTGTAATTATTTCTTATATCTGTAACAGTCATCACTGTTGATGACACTACATTGATACCAAGGGATACCTTCTCTTCTGCCACAAGCACTAAAGGCACCGACTTGTTGGTCAAACCATTCCCTATAATATAAGAAATTATTATTTTTTAAACAAAAGAGAATGAAGGGATTCCAGTTAGAGAAAGAAGTAGAGCTGAATTTTTGGGAGTCCCTTCTATCATCAACTTACCTGGCAAATAAACAGACTGAAAGTTTCCTAAATAGTTTGGTCCCAATTGATAAATGACTTCAACAGTTCCTGAAGAAGTCAACTCTTCAAATAGGTAAGTTGGGCCGAGACGCCAAACTAAAGAGGACCTCTGCTTCCAGATCTGGGGCGTTCCAATAATCCCATGAACATCGATGACAGCTGATGAATCCAAGGAAACGTACATTCCTGGAAAGGTCTGAATGTACTGTATCTGTTAACGGTAAGGCAGAATTACTGTGAATAACTCATGATACGCTACAATATTTCATTGCATTACGCAAAACATTATCTTCTAGTTCAACAACAGAAAATGCTGGAAAAACTCAGCAGGCCAGTCAGCTTCCGTGGAGAGAGAAACAGAGTTAACATTTCAGGTCGAAGACCTTTCGTCAGGACTGGAAAAAAGCAGGAAAAGGAACAGATTTTAAAGCAAGTTTAGGGGCTGGGAAATGGGGGAGGGGATGAAAGAACAAAAGGGAAGGTCTGTGATAGGATAGAAGGCAGAAGAAGTAAAGAGGCATTAAGAGATATTCAAGGCAAGAGGAGATGGTAATGGGACAGGTTAATTCAATTCAATTCAATTCAATTTTTTATTTGTCATATATGCAGCAGACGTGTGTACTGCACAATGAAATGTTGATTTTTACGAGTCCTCCCAACATTGGAATAAATATGGCATAACAATGATAAAATACTAATAGAAATACAGTAATAATAAATAAAACAACAGTAATAAATAAATAATAATAAATTATACGTTCATGTGTCTTATGGCCTGGGGGTAGAAGCTGTTTTGAAACCTGCTGGTACGAGACCGTATGCTTCGGTATCTCTTACTGGACGGGAGCAGGGCGAAGAGTTGTGGCTGGGGTGGCTCGCGTCTTTAATGATTCTCAGGGCCTTCCCCCGGCACCTCTCGGGGTAGATATCCTGCACAGCAGGTAGTGCAGCTTTCACCACCATCTGTAGAGCCTTGCGGTCTGTGGCGGTGCAGTTGCCATACCAGTTAGTGATGCAGCCGGACAGGATACTCTCGATGGTGCACCAGTAGAAGTTAGTGAGAATCTGGGGGGCCATTCCAAATTTCTTCAGTCTCCTGAGGAAGAACAGGCGTTGGCATGCCTTCTTCGTTACAAAGGAACAAAGGATGGCTCTAGATGGAGTGTGAATTGCGCTGGCAGAATGAAAGACAGCTGCCACGTGGGAGGGGGGGAAAAAAAGCACAAACAAAAAGTGTGGATAAAAAATATATGTGATAGGGGCCGAGGTTATGATCTGAAATTGTTGAACTCTATATTGAGTCCGGAAGGCTGTAAAGTGCCTAATCGAAAGATGAGGTGCTGTTCCTCGAGCTTACGCTGAGCTTCCGTGGAACAATGCAAGAGCCCGAGGACGGTGAGGTCTGAGTGGGAATGGAGCGGTGAATTAAAGTGACAGGCGACCGGAAGCTCGGGGTCCTCCTTACGGACTGAACGGAGGAGTTCTGCAAAGCGGTCACCCAATCTGCGTTTGGTCTCCCCAATGTAGAGGAGGCCACATCGTGAGCAGCGAATACAGTATACTAGATTGCAAGAAGTACAAGTCAATCGCTGTTTCACCTGGAAGGGGTGTTTGGGGCTTTGGACAGTGGGAAGGGGGAAGGGGGCCTTCTGCCAGCGCAATTCACACTCCATCTAGAACCATCCTTTGTTTCTTAACCTGTCCCATTACCATCTCCTCTTGCCTTGAATATCTCTTAATGCCTCGTTTCTTCTCCTGCCTTCCATCCTATCACAGACCTTCCCTTTTGTTCTTTCATCCCCTCCCCCATTTCCCAGCCCCTAAACTTGCTTTAAAATCTGTTCCTTTTCCTGCTTTTTTCCAGTTCTGACGAAAGGTCTTCGACCTGAAAAGTTAACTCTGTTTCTCTCTCCACGGATGCAGCCTGGCCTGCTGAGTTTTTCCAGCATTTTCTGTTGTTGTTTCAGATTTCCAGCATCCGCAGTATTTTGCTATTATCTTCTAGTTTCTTGATTTCCTGAATCCCATGACTGTAATTATGATTCTCTATTAGGTTGATGATGGAGAAAATCCCTTGCTTATGGTGGGGCCTTTATTCATATTACCTCAATTTGGAACACCATCTATAAATATAAAATACATGTGTACATTGGTATTTAACTAACAAGAGTTCTTTGATGATTTTCCTCTTCAAAACAAGCATCCCTATACAAATTATTAAAAATGTTGTATAGGGTGTGCAATTCCTGTCCACAAACCCCACTGTCTGTTCAAGCAGGTGACTGGCATCAGATGGGGCAATTCCGTAAAGGTGTCTAAAAGTAAGGAAAAGGATTTTGAAACTGATTTGTGGAGCCTGGCGAGAACTAAGATGATGGAAATTTTGAGGTTTTGAGCGTTTTGAATACCAGAGAGAGGTACTCTGTAAAATGATCCCTCTCCAAACCGCCACTTTTTTAATAACAGAACACTCCACAAAGGAAACAATAAGTGATTTCTTCTTTCAACATTAAAATATATATGAATGCAGTGGAAACTGTGCATTGGTAAAATTATATCCATACAAAATTAAAAGCCACATGATCCACCTTGGCTGTTCCTATGACTTTTCCATTTAAGTATGCCAACACAGTGCTGTTTCTTCGAGCGTCCTTGCTCAGCACCACGGTTAAGTGGTGCCACTGACCAACAAGTAAGTACTTGGAGACGTTGAACTCAACCGAGGTTAGCGCAGAAGACTGCTGGGTCTGGCTCGAATCATTCCAATCTAGAGTGCACATTAACAAGAAGAAGAAATATTCAGGTGGTCGTATTAACACTGATGTAAGAAAACTACTAGGCACTTGGTCTAAGCGTTAAACAAAGCTTTAATCAACTGTTTTACAACATGGAGGTCTTGTTGTGTCCTTCACTAGTTCATGTTAAGAATGTCCTGCGCAAGCTGGGCCCGTGCCTGAGTATTTATACTCTCCCTGGACAGCGCCACCCATAGGCTGCTCAGTATTATTTCATAAGCCTTTCTTTCATGAATGACTGATTCATGTCAAACACATTCCGTAGAGTTCAAGTAAATGTCGACGCCTACAGCTTGGGTCATTTCTCTTCTGCCTGCTACCTACTTGCTTTTTAAACCATCCTGTACCATGTCGTGTTGGGGGTTGTGGAAAACCAACATGCTGAGCCTCAGCCGGGCCGTTGGAAAGAGGCTGTGGTGTGAAGGCCGTAGCTTTCTCCAGGGGGAGAGAGGGGAAACTGGAATATAAACCTCCGTGAAGCAAGCTGAAGAACACCATTAGCAGAGAGTGCTCAAAGCGGGCTGGCTGGTCTTCCTCCGGGTCAGGGATCAGGGATACTTAAGAATGGGAGAAATTCCAAAATAACAAATACAGACGGTGGGGTAAACCTTGAGCGTTCCCAATCCAAACCACAACTAAAATGGAGGCAATGATGGAATGTTGCAGTGACTCGTAGCAAGGGAAGATCTCATAGCAGAGTCCCGTGCCGTCGTGACACCTCTGAATATCTGGCTACAAAGACTTGGTGGCTTGGAGTCACCAACTTGGGCACAAGAATGGCCAAGCAGGACTGAAATGCTGTCAGACCCAATGTTGCCGACAGGTAGGTAATGAGTGTCTAATATTCCCTATCAGAGGTAAGTTAGTGCCGTTTCCCTCCATGTTGCAAAACAATATCTATTATCACCTTAAGCTGAGGGCCGCCACTCCAGGTTAGCTTCCTCATGGAGCCTCCCACTGCCTCAGCTGCGTTCAAGCCCCGTTTCCCCGTCATTTCAAATGCCCGTGCAAGTGCACACTTCTGCACACCTCCTGTGAGAGAGGCACGCTTTCTTTTTTTGGGGGAGCATTGTATTGATTCGTTTAAGTTGTTTTTTTTTATTACCATACTGCTACTTAGGCACCGCTGAAGTTCGTTAGTTCTACTGTGCATTACACTAATCCCACCAGTCACAAACAGCATCAATTACTTGAGCAGAAAAGGTCAATAAAAGGACAGGTGCCCTGCAGGTTCGACAGAAGTCGGTGAGGCTCCGCAATTCAACACACAATCATCATGTTTCCTTCAGTATCTTCATAGAAGCTTCCTATAATGGCAACATATACAGTAATCAAAGAAATTCTTTAATGCTACAGGTAGACTATCCTTTATCCGCACTTCTGAAAACCGAAAACCTCTGAAAACCGAAAGTTTTTTTGTGGAGCGTAAGTCGTGCGCACGACATAACCCGAGTGGCGCCAAACATGACCCGACGCGGCCGATGCTTTTCTGACCTGATTTGCGGGCCAGCTTAGCGTAGGAGTCAGCCGATATCCGGCTTTCCCACAACTGCCGGCGGCAGTCGAGCCCCAGACCCCCGCTAAGTCAAGGAATTCAGATACAGAGCAGGGGGAGCTGTAAACAGACTGTGAGCGGCAGCACAGAGAAGCAGGAAGGGGAATGAGACACGGAACAGTCGCAAGAGGTAGCCTGAACTTTTAAAATTTATATTAAATACAAATACTAATTACCAAATTAATTTAATGTTCAGAGTTTCCCAATCTCATAATACCTTCTGAAATCCGAAAATTTCCGAAAACCGAAACACAGCTGGTCCCAAGGTTTTCGGATAAGGGATAGTCAACCTGTAATAACTGGCAAAGTAGTTGATTAGCTGGTCATTTATCTCATTGCTGTTTGTGGGATCTTGCTGTGCGCAAATTGGCTGCTGCGTTTCCTACATCACAACAGCGACTACACTTTGAAAGTACTTCATTAGTTGGTAAAGCGCTTTGGGACGTTCTGAGGTGGTGAAAGGCGCTAGATACAGGAAACTCTCAATTTACCAGCACCTAAATAACCGGAAATCTCTTAACCGGCAAAATTCAGGTGTAGGTTCAGGTAAGTTTTACTTCATATTAGTGGCTGTTCCTGGATCTGTGGCTGTGTAATCGGGGCTCCTGCACTTGCTGCTAAGCAACAGGGACGCTTGGTCTGTGGCCGGGGTTCCTGCAGCTGTTGCTAAGCAACAGGGAAGCCTGGATTTGTTGCTGTGTACAGGGCTCTCGTACCCTTTAACTATACCTCTCTGTAATCCGGACTTTTTGATAAACCGGCACCACGCCGGTCCCGTCGGTGCCGGATAAAAAAGAGTTTCCTGTAAATTCGAGTTCTTTCTTTCTTCCTTTGGTGCAATAAGGCCAATGGCAGCTTCATTCCAACACTGCACTGACCACGCTTTGTCCAGAAGTTAAAAAATTCCCATGTCACTTTTCTCCGTGTCAATACACAATTCATTTGTTTGAGGCAGGTATGTTTTATTCCTATTTTAAAATATTGTACTTGCAAGCCAAGATGAGGGTGCAGAGTGCAGAAGTAGGTTCTACTACGTATCATATTATACACCCCTGACCTACTAATCTCACCCGTCTCTCGCCCATGTTGTTAGGTATCATCTTGTGGTGCCGAATTAAGAAATGGAAAATAAACTGAAATCTCTGCACTCATGTTGCCAAAATTCTGAGTAAAATTAAAACCGTAAATTATTTTAAATCCCACCGCCCCCCCCCCCCAAAGACATGATTGCGTGAAATAGAATAATATTGAAATTGGAAAAGTTTAAATATTTCAGGAGGGATACCAATTACTCTATGTCACTTGGTATAATTCTTGCTACAGTAAAGGGATGTCTCTCCCCCTACTGAAAACGTACTGTGCTACTAGAGCAGGGGCAAAAAAGATTTACTAGACTGATACCAGAACTGAGAGGTTAAACCAATCAGGAAAGAGAACATAAGAAATAGGAGCAGGAGTAGGCCATTTGGCCCCTCGAGCCTTCAATAAGATCATGGCTGATCTTCGATATCATCCCAACTTTCCTGCACTATCCCCATATCCCTTGATTCCCTTAATATTAAAAAATCTATCAATCTCTGTCTTGAACTCAACGACTGAGCCTCCACAGCCCTCTGGGGTAGAGAATTCCAAAGATTCACCACCCTCTGAGTGAAGACATTTCTCCTCATCTCAGTCCTAAATGGCCGACCCCTTATTCTGAGACTGTGACCCCTGGTTCTAGACTCTCCAGCCAGGGGAAACATCCTCCCTGCATCTACCCTGTCAAGCCCTGTAAGAATTTTGTATGTTTCAATGAGATCACCTCTCTAAACTTTAGAGAATATAGACCTAGTCTACTCAATCTCTCCTCATAGGACAATCCCCCCATCCCAGGAACCAGTCTGGTGAACCTTCATTGCACTCCTTCTATGGCAAGTATATCCTCCTTTAGTTAAGGAGAACAAAACTGTACACAATACTCCAGGTGTGGTCTATATAATTGCAGTAAGACGTCTTTACTCTTATACTCAAATCCTCTGGTAATAAAGGCCAACAGAGCATTTGCTTTCCTAGTTGCTTGAAGACTGAGGGTTGACCTGATAGAGGTCATCAAGATTACGAAGAGAAGATGTTTACTATTTGCAGGCGAGACCAGAACTAGGGAGTATAAATATAAGATAGTCATTAATAAAACCAATAGGGAATTCAGGAGAAACTTCTTTAACCAGAGAGTGGTCAGAATGTAGAATTTGATACCACGGGAAGTATTTGAGGCGATTAGCATAGATGCATTCAAGGGGAAGCTACATAAGCATGAGGGAGAAAGGAATAGTTGATGGAGTTAGATGAAGAGGGGGTGGGAGGAGGCTCACATGGATCAAAAACACTGGCATGGACCTGTTGGGCCGAATGGCCTGTTTCTGTGTTGTAAATACTTTGTAACTTTGTACACTTCCACGAGCATCAGCCACCATCCAGTATTTCGCTTAGATAGTCCAATGCATCGCGATGAGGAGCAGGAACCCTGGTCCATTAATCCCCTCCTTGGTCCAGGGGCATTGAGGCCTGTTGCAGTTGTGCTCTCACTGCCCCGGTGAGATTAATTAACCTACAACAGACTGCAGATCAAACATGGGATCTTCCTTCACCTAATGGCTCAATTCCACAGTAAGAAAAGCATTCACCAATTGAGCTTAAGGGAAACAGAACTACATGAACTACTAAGAAATAGATCTACACCGATGTACTGTAAGATCAAGTGCAAATTCGCTATTTCTATTGTTCACCATTATAATAAAGTGATAGTACACCATACCCAAGGGTTCAAAGGCCTCCTCTTGTGTGGAAATGACCAAGTGATTCTCTGGCGCTGAAACACTGATTGATAAACAAGTGTAATCTTTCTCCATCTTGGACATGTGACGGAAGAGTGTCAGAAAGCGAATGGGATGGGCATCGAAAGCAGAACTGAAGCTGCTGATCATGAACCATGTGGAGTAAGTGAAGCCAACAGGCGGTGGAAACCCCCGACAACCTGAGAATAAAACGGAAGGCAGGTCAGAAAAGCAGAAGTAAATCAGTAACTGGCTTACGTGCTTGCTCTCTCACTGAAGTTTTGAGCTTATTGAAGCGCCCCCGCGCCGGAAATTGAGTGGTAGTGCCCCAAGCAGGAGACGGGGCGCTACTGGAAGCGCTCCCCCTCCCTCTTGGGGTGCTCCCATTCAATATTGCGGTGCTACATACAACAACAGCGCCACGTGTGTCAGCACATAGCGCCACGGTATTAAAGACCTCTCTCCTCTGAGTAAAGGGGAGGAGCCTAGCGCAGCGCGCATCAGAGCCCTGCTGGACCACCGGGGAGTGGGGTGCCGGCAAAAGTGACCGATCGCGGCTGGCGGGAGGAGGTGAAAGGGGGCAGGTGCTGGCAGGCAGCCCAATAAAAAATGGCGGCCCGGCACCTGCCCTTTAATTGGCGGCGCCGTGGCCACAAACGCGGCCCCCTGACCCTGTCAGACATCGCGAGCCAAGTTTGCGGCCGGGGTGCTGCGCCCAGCGATGACGTCATCACCGGAGGCACAGCCCCGCACGGCGCCACCGCTAACCTCCCGCTGAATTTCGCGGGAGGCATTTGCAGCGCCGCACCCGGGCGCTAGGTGCTTTTGCCCTGTTATAACAGGAGGTGCAAAGCAACCCAATTCTTCCCCTCAAATGTCTTTGTGGGAAATGATTGGACTAAGGAATCTCAGCCGTGCCTATCAGCGCAGTACTAATCACCATCTAAAAAGGGAACAGTTATAAACAAACAAAGCATAGAAATATACTTCTTACCGTCCCCAATCCCACCAACGGTTGGAGATTCTGCATTAATCCCCATCACTGTCGCCAGTGTGGGTAAGAAACAGCACCTGGCAAAATATTCAAAGTGAGATTTAGGTCTGCGTTCAAGAACTGACACCATTGGAGATCATTCTCCCCTTTTAATTAAATTTCATTTTACGATCTTTTCTCTTTAGCTCTCCCTGGGCTACATGCTAGCCCTGCTCTTTCATTCTAAAGAGACAATTCTGCTCTCGTGTCTGCCACTGAAAGACGTGCAAAACCCCAGGAGAGTTACCCTCCCTTCCATCTTGTGGTGAAGTACCTGACTGCCTTGTTACCATAGTAACATCAGGAACATGTTTCATGGGCACAAAGATGCCATCCTCCCTGCCTCTCTGACCTCCTTTAAGACCCTCCTTAAAACCTATCTCTTTGAGCAAGCTTTGCCAAGTTACCACCCAGGGAGAGACGTTGAAAATGACCCCGAATACTAGTTTTCCATCACATGGTGCAGTGTAGACTATCTCCATGATGCACTGCAGCAACTCACCAAGGCTTCTTCAGCAGCACCAAACAAAACTGCGACCTCTCTCACCAAGAAGGACAAGGGCAGCAGGCGCATGGCATCACCATCACCTCCAAGTTCTCCTGAAAGTCACACACTATCCTGACTTGGACATATACCGATCGTTCCTTCATCGTCGCTGGGTCAAAATCCTGGCACTCCCTCCCCAACAGCACTGTGGGAGCACCTTCACCACACGGACTGCAGCGGTTCAAGAAGTCGACCCATCACCACCTTCTCAAGGGCAACTAGGGATGGGCAGTAAACGCCGGCCTTGCCAGCGATGCCCACATCCTGAGAATTAATGTTTTAAAATCCTGAGCGGGACTGATTCATTCTCATAGATGCATCAGCACTTTGTTTTGTATATATGCATAGCATTTTTTGTTAAATACCCTGCCCCAATCTGGCTTTGGACTGGGCAAGCATAGGCAACCCTATCTTCACAATGAGAAAATGTAATGCCCGCAAACAGCAAGGCACCATCAGCTTTAATGTTCCTTCCTTGTGGATCCACCATCTGCTGACACACCACTCATTAGAAGTTAATAACTGTAATTACAACACTGGGATTGCTAGACCTTGAATGGAAGCCAGGTTAGAAATGCTGTCGTAAGTCTACTTGTCATTTCACAACTGGCTGAGTGACGAAAACCTGGCGCTAGACTAAAATCTCATCTGGCTGTTATGACTGTTGTCTTTAGGTATCAGGCCTCAAGAGGCTATTTACAATTTTCTGGATGCCCCTTACACAATGGTAGCACTCTCTCTCTCACCTCTGACTCAGAAGGTCGTGGGTTCAAGCCCCACTCCAGAGATTTGAGCACGTAATCTAGGCTAACACTTCTGTGCAATACTGAGAGAGTGCTTTTGGATGAGACATTGAACAGAGGCCACATTTTTCCTTTCAGGTGGATGTGAATGATCCCAAGGCACTATTCACAAGGAGAGTTCTCCCGGTGTCATGGCCAACATTCATCCTTCAACCAACACCGCTAAAACAGATTATCTGGTCATTGATCTCATTCGTGGGACCTTGGGGTGCGTAAATTAGCTGCCGGGTTTCCCTACATAACAACAGGGACTGCATTTCAAAAGTACTTCATTGGCTGTGAAGCGCTTTGGAACGTGAAAGGCACTATATAAATGCAAGGTTTTTTTTTTCTTTCTAGGTCCCCAACGTTAAGTCTCTGAGACCATCCTCTTCTTCCTCACTGGTTGCATTTCATGTTTGTCCCTCCTTTCTAATTGTTTATATAGCACCAAACCATTTTTGCCCAATTCAATTTTCTCTCAAATCATAGAATCATAAGGACATATCGGGAACGGTAGCGTAGTGGTTATGTTACCGGGCTAGTAATCCAGTCAGTCTGGGGACATAAGTTCAAATCCCACCACGGCAGCTGGGGAATTTAAATTCAGTTAATAAATAAATTTGGAATAAAAAGCTAGTATTAGTAATGGTGACCATGTAACTACTGGATTGTCGTAAAAACCCATCTGGTTCATTAATGCCCTTTAGGGAAGGAAATCTGCCGTCCTTACCCAGTCTGGCCGATATGTGACTCCAGACACACAGCAATGTGGTTGACTCTGAAATGGCCTAGCAAGCCACTCAGTTAAAGGGCAATTAGGGATGGGCAATCAATGCTGGCCTTGCCAGCGATGCCCACATCCCATAAAGGATAAGAAATAGGAGCAGGAGTTGGCCATACGGCCCCTCGAGCCTGCTCCGCCATTCAATAAGATCATGGCTGATCTTTGACCTCATCTCCACTTTCCTGCTTGATTCCCCTAGAGTCCAAAAATCTATCGATCTCAGCCTTGAATATACTCAATGATTCAGCGTTCACAGCCGTTTGGTGTACAGAATTCCAAAGATTCACAAGCCTCTGAGTGAAGAAATTCCTCCTCATCTCAATCTTACAATGGCCTAACCCTTATCCTGAGACTATGCCCCCCTAGTTCTAGACTCTCCAGCCAGGGGAAACAACCTCTCAGCATCGACCCTGTCAATCCCCCTCAGAATCTTACATGTTTCAACGAGATCACCTCTCATTCTTCTAAACTCCAGAGAGTATAGGCCCAAGAATAGAATAGTACAGCACAGAAGGAGGCCATGCGGCCTATCGAGTCTGTGCCGGCTCTTTCGAAGAGCAATCCAGTTAGTCCCGTTCTTTCCCCATATCCCTGCAATCTTTTCTCCTTCAAGTATTTATCCAATTCCCTTTGGAAGGCTACTATTGAACCTGTTTCCACCACCCTATCAGGCAGTGCAGTCCAAATCCTAACCACTCGTTGCGTAAAAAAGTTTTCCCTCATGTTGCCTCTGGTTCTTTGGCCAATCACCTTAAATCTGTGCCCGCTTGTTATTGACCCTTCAGCCATTGGAAACAGTTTCGCTTTATTTACTCTATATCTAAATCCTTCATGATTTTAAGCACCTCTACCAAGTCTCCTCTTAGCATTCTCTGCTCCAAGGAGAACAACCCCAGCTTTCCCAGTCTATCCACATAAATGTACTCCTCCCTGGCACCATTCTAGTAAATCAGATTGATTTAATTTTATATTTTATTAAATTTTATATGCGTCACTGCTCACAGGTGAACACTGCTCTACCAGAATCCTATCTGTAACCTAAAACGCAGATTGGGTGACTGCTTTGCGGAACACCTCCGTTCAGTTTGTAAGGGTGACCCCAAGCTTCTGGTCGCCTGTCATTTTAATTCACCGCTCCATTCCCACTCCGACCTCACTGTACTCGGGCTCTTGCATTGTTCCATGGAAGCTCACTGTAAACTCGAGGAACAGCACCTCACCTTCCGGTTAGGCACTTTACAGCCTTCCGGACTCAATATCGAGTTCAACAATTTCATATCATAACCTCGGCCCCCATTACATTTTTATATATATTTTTTATCCACACCTTTGTTTTGTGCCCTTCCCCCTTTTTTTTTCTCTCCCACGTGGCAGCTGTCTCTCATTCTGCCAGCGCATTTCACACCTAATCTAGAGCCGTCTTTTGTCTCCACTAGTCCTATCACCATCTCGTCTGGTTTTGAATACCTCTTAATGTCTCTTCACTTCTCTTTTGTTTCATCCCCATTTCCCAGCCCCCAAACTGGCCTTTTAATCTGTTTCATTTCCTGTGTTTTTTCAGTCCTGATGAAGGGTTTCGACCCGACACGTTGTCTCTGTTTCTCTCTCCACGGATGTTGCCTGGCCTGCTGAGTTTTTCCAGCATTTTCTGTTGTTATTCCTGTCTGTAACCTGTTGATCTGCATCGCAGTGATCACTGCCTGTGTTATTAGTGATTTATATCTCTGTTTCATACCCATAGCCAACAACGGACATGTCAAACTCTGCAAAGGAGGGCGCTGTGGATGATTTGGTTGGGTGGAAATGCCGGGAAGACATCATGGAGACTAAGCTCATGACGCGGTGCCGCGGTATTGTCGTACGCCTCGGCATGTGAGATAAACTGGAGCCCAGTCTCGGTCTATTCTTTGCAACGAGTGAGCCTCTCCGGGGGAAGCTTCTCCTCCGCCCCGAGTCCGTTTCTGAAATGGAGAAAGCAAAGAGCCATACATAAGAATTGAGCGCAGTTTTCAATAGTATGCACCCATCAAACTCACTTAAATTAACCGCTTTAAATTCATTTTAACAAGCGACCTATATACAGGAAACTCTCTTTTAACTGGCACCTAAATATCCGGGAATCTCTCTTATCCAGCAAAATTCAGGAGTAGGTTCAGGTAAGTTTTACTATATATTAGTGGCCGTGTAACCGGGGTTCCTGGATCTGTGGCCGTGTAACCGGGGTTCCTGCACCTGTGGCCGTGCAACAGGGACTCCTGGATCTGTGGCCGTGCAACAGGGACTCCTGGATCTGTGGCCGTGTAACCGGGGCTCCTGCACCTGTGGCCGTGTACGGGGCTCTCGTACCTTGGTAAGTGTACCTCTCTGTAATCCGGAATTTTTGATGAACCGGCACCACGCCAGTCCCGTCGGTGCCGGATAAAAAAGAGTTTCCTGTACATGAATTAATAAGCACTTACCAAGTTAGCTATTACTGATAACTAACTAGTGAAGAATAAGCCGCTGTTTTTCCTTTAAATCAATAGAGATTCATTTTTATTTTTCACACATTTATACGATTGAGGAATCTATAATATGCCTTTTCACTTTCTGTTTAAGATGAATACATTTCATGACATTTGACAAAAAAGTGGAATAAAATACTGAAGAATCTCGCTGTGAAAATTGCTGCTAACATTCAGGTGGTGAAGAAATCTTCAGACATTTGAACAAGTGTTAAAAAATGATCCATTCTGCTGAAAAGATGATTTGCAGAGCTCCGGATTTGGAGGCACCTGTTCTCAAACAGCCTTTATTTTGATCTGCAACAGGGGTTTTAACCTTAATTTTGTTCTTTATTTGCATAGTGCAAATGTTGGCTGGTTTAGTTCAAGGAGGAAGAACAGTCGAACAAGCAGAGCGGAAAAAATAAAGTGCAACAAAATGAATTCAGGAGCACTTTGTGCATAAGGGAATGAATTCTATTGGCCAAGATATATGTTTGTACAAGCTACTGGTTGCTGGCATGAATTCTAATTATGCAACGTACATCATTTTTGTTTAATAATAATTTACTTTATTGGGATAGTTCAGGGAAGTTCCCCCTTTACGTTTTGTACTTTCACCTCCTATTCTTCATCTGCTTGGCCTAGCGCCAAAGGCCAGGAGACACATGTTCCCAGATTAACACAAAATCACACAGTCTCCATCCGCACCTCCCACTCCACACGGCTCAAGGCAGGGATCTGAGCAGAAGAGGATTCGAACCTCCATCCATGATTGGTCTACGGCAATGATCGTCAGGTGCCCTGACCTCAACAGCACTCCAAAAATGGGATTAAAGAGGAGAGAGGACGAGGGGAGCAGGTTGGCAACTTCTCACAAAGCAGTCCAAAAATTGAAAAAAAGAAAACAGTAACAAATATATTTACAATCTGTATTCATCCTTTGTGCAATAAACACTTCAAAGGTTAGGTAACCCAAGCTTAAACTACCCACGTATGACAAAGGCATAATGTAGACATTCAGATTTAATCTGTTAAATTGAAATACATTATCCTAATACACCAACTCCAAAAAGCTGCTAGCCTCCGTTATTAATGCCTGTCTGAAGTAATATGCACACTCTTAATCCCAACATTTTCCTCTTCATAGCTAGTGGCTCGGTTGAGTTATATTCATGCCTCTGACATAAACTAAGCATTACACAGTTAAGCTCAGTGAGCTTATTCAGTCCAAAAACTAAGATTCAAACCCCCACTCGAAGACTTGAGCACATAATCTAGGCTGACACTTCAATGCAGGAAACTAAGGGAGTGCTGTGTTGTCAGAGCTGCCATGAGGCGTTAATAAAAGGAATGGTTTGTCTTTTCAAGTGGATGTAACAGATCACGGGACGGAATTTCGCCTTGCCACCCGGGTGGAAGACTGGCATTGGGGATCGGTTGCCCGCTATAGAGGACCGCCGTGTTTTCACTTCCATGGCCTCCTTCTGTGCTGTAAACCCCTGTGGTTCTGTGATCAATGAGTTCAAAATTTTTATCTAGTGGTAGCTGGCATTCCGTTCGCGACATCTGAGGGAGGGCACTCAGACACAACGGGGGAGATTTTCTTGGGTCTGTGCCCAGGTGCACTGGATAGTCTAGACGTAGCGAATACCAGGAGGTTGGGTGGGTCAGAGCCCACACATGTAACCAATCCCACCCGACTTTCCTCTGTCTAAATGAATGGAAGGAAAATGAGGGAGAGCTCCTTCACACTTGCGCTCAGACCCTCCTGATATTCCGATATGTGCTGTGCCCAGGTGATCCAGTGGACCCGGCCACAGACATAAGAGAATCTCTCCTGAAGCTTATCAACTAAACTCGGCTTAGCAGCACCTTTTCCCTCAGCACTTCCTACTGAAGTCTATGGACTCATTCCCACATTACAACAGTGACTACACGCCCCAAAAAAGTACTTCATTGGCTGTAAAGTGCTTTGAGATGTCCGGTGGTCGTGAAAGGCGCTATAGAAATGCAAGTCTTTTTCTCTTTTCTACCTCGCTCACTCAGGCACACTTAACAGCGCAGAATGACACAAATCATATAGGAGCGCCATAGAAAGGTCACAAATCCACTGCCAAGAATTGTCATTTGTAATCATTTACTGTGAAAATGAATGCGAAATATAGCGAACCAAAGAGCATATTTAAATCATGGATTCACAGCACAAAAGGCGGCCATTTGGCCCATTACACCGGTAGTGTCAGCTATGGAACTGGAGCTATTTAACACTATTTCCCTACATTTTCCCCATATCCTGTAACACTCTTCCTTTTCAAATATTTATGCAATTCCCTCATAAATGATAATGGCCCAGAAATTCGGTTCTCCACGGGTGAGCACGCACGGGGTATGCGCGGGAAACCGGCACTTCCGATCCTCTGAACGAAGAGGTTCAGAGGTCGAACGCGCGCGCAGGGGAGGCTGCGCGTGCGCTTTGAACTTAGTTTTTTTTTGCAGGTTTTCCCGGGAGGGTAAGCCTGCAGTATTTAGAAATGTAAAAAGCAGGCGTAAGGCCTGCTTTTTACAAGGTATGTGGTCAATTAATTAAAATTAAAACATTTTTTCCACAGGTTTATTATTTTTAAATACTTTAAAGCAAGGTAAGTTTATTTTTAGCCCCGTTAGAATATAAAATTATTTTTTTCAAAAATTTAAATTATTGTTTAAAATAGTTATTTAATGTAATTTATAGTTTATTTAAAAAGTGTGATTTAAAAAAAAAAAATTATTTGAAGGTTTACTGCTATTTTGGGGCCGTAGTATTCATAAGTTTTGACAGGTCTTCCTGTCAATCTTATGAATGGGCTTTTCCCTGCTCCGATTGGCTGCCCATGGCTCACGTGATCCCAGGGGAAGCATCGAACTAACTGCGCCCCTGGGACACGCAAGCACAGCGCGCCGGCAGCTGGGCCAGGCCCCGGAGCGGAATTTCACGGGGGCCCACAGCTCAACTGCCGGCGCGTAAGGCAGGTCGGGGGCTTACACACGTGGGAAGCCCCCGACCCGAATTTCTGGGCCATTATGGTCTCTGCCTCAGTAAAACATTCTATGCTATTGTAACCCTCAGCGTGAAAAGATTGCTTCCAACCTCTCCCTTGTTCTTCCATTGATAATCTTCAAGCTACGACTGAAAGGTGCCAGAGAAAAAGCAGGGAATTATAGACCGGTAAGCCTGACATCGGTAGTGGGGAAAATGCTAGAGTCCATTATAAAAGATGTAATAGCAGAGCACTTGGAAAGCAGTGACAGGATCGGACAAAGTCAACATGGATTTACAAAAGGTAAATCATGCTTGACTAATCTACTGGAATTTTTTGAGGATGTAACTGGTAAAATAGGTAAGGGAGAACCAGTGGATGTGGCGTATTTGGACTTTCAGAAGGCTTTCGATAAGGTCCCGCATAAGAGATTAGCGTGCAAAATTAAGGCACATGGGATTGGGGGCAAGGTATTGACTTGGATAGAGAACTGGTTGGCGGACAGAAAGCAAAGAGTTGGAATAAACGGGTAATTTTCCGAGTGGCAGGCAGTGACTAGTGGGGTACCGCAAGGATCGGTCCTAGGACCCCAGCTGTTCACAATATATATTAATGATCTGGACGAGGGAATTGGATGTAATATCTCCAAATTTGCAGATGACACAAAGCTGGGTGGGAGGGTATGCTGCGAGGAGGATGTCATGAAACTCCAGTACGATTTGGACAGGTTAGGTGATTGGGCAGAAACATGGCAAATGCACTATAATGTGGATAAATGTGAGGTTATCCACTTTGGTGGCAAAAACAGGAAGCCACATTATTATTTGAATGGCAATAGATTGGGAGAAGGGGAAGTGCAACGAGACCTGGGTGTTCTTGTGCACCAGTCGCTGAAGGTAAGCATGCAGGTGCAGCAGGCAGTTAAGTAGGCAAATGGTATGTTGGCCTTCGTAGCGAGAGGGTTCGAGTACAGGAACAAGGATGTCTTGCTACAGTTGTACAGGGCCTTGGTGAGACCGCAGCTTGAGTATTGTGTGCAGTTTTGGTCGCCTTATCTGAGGAAGGACGTTCTTGCCATGGAAGGAGTTCAGCGAAGATTCACCAGGCTGATACCTGGGATGGCAGGAATGATGTATGAGGAGAGATTGTGTCGATTGGGCTTATACTCACTGGAGTTTAGAAGATTGAGAGGGGATCTCATCGAAACCTATAAAATTCTGTCAGGCCTGGACAGACTAGATGCAGGAAGGATGTTCCCGATGGGCGGGGAGTCCAGAACCAGGGGTCACAGTCTAAGGATAAGGGGTAAGCCATTTAGGACTGAAATGAGGAGGTATTTCTTCACCCAGAGAGTGGTGAACCTGTGGAATTCTCTGCCACAGAGGGCGGTGAAGGCCAGTTCATTAAATATATTCAAGAAGGAGTTGGATATATTTCTTAAGGCTAAAGTGATCAAGGGATATGGGGAGAAAGCAGGGACAGGGTACTGAATTTGGATGATCAGCCATGATCTCATTGAATGGCGGAGCAGGCTCGAAGGGCCGAATGGCCGCCTCGTGCTCCTATCTTCTATGTTTCTATGTTTCTATGAATGCCTACATTGCTCTGTTTCAATTTTATTTTGGAACAGAATTCCATTGCAGCCTAATTCAAAGTCGTTTTCTGCTAAAAAAAAATTAATTATCCAAAAATAGAAAATTAAGTAACGTAATCAGGTGTCAGCCGTGGTTCAGTGGGCAGCTCTGTCACTTCTGAGTCAGAGGGTTGTGGGTTCAAATCCCACTCCAGGAACTTGAGCACATAATCCAGGCTGGCACTTCAGTGCAGTGCTGAGGGAGTGCTGTACTGTCAGAGGGGCTGTCTTTCAGATGAGATGCTAAACCGAGGCCCCGTCTGCCCTCTTGGGGCAGATGCAAAAGATCCCACGGCCGCTATTCAAAGAAGAGCAGGGGAGTTCTCCCAGTGTCCCAGCCAACACTTATCCCTCAACCAACACCTAAAACAAATGATCTGGTCATTTTTCTCATTGCTGGTTGTGGGAGCTTGCTGTGCGCAAATTGGCTGCCGCATTTCCCAGATTACAACAGTGACTCCCCTTCAAACGTATTTCATTGGCTGTAAAGCACTTTGGGACGTCCTGAGGTCATGAAAGGTGCGATAAAATGTAAGTCATATGAGGAAAGGTTGAGCAGGTTGGGTCTATACTCATTGGAGATTAGAAGAATGAGAGGTGATCTTATTGAAACGTATAAGATTCTGAGGGGGCTTGACAGGATAGATGCTGAGAGGATGTTTCCCCTCGTGGGGGAATCTAGAACTAGGGGGCATAGTTTCAGAACAAGGGGTCGCTCTTTTAAAACGGAGATGAGGAGGAATTTCTTCTCTCAGAGGGTTATGAATCTCTACCCCAGAGAGCTGTGGAGACTGGGTCATTGAATATATTTAAGGTGGAGATAGACAGATTTTTGAACAATAAGGGAGTCGAGGGTTATGGGGAGCGGGCAGGGAAGTGGAGTTGAGGCCAAGATCAGATCAGCCATGATCTCATTGAATGGTGGAGCAGGCTCGAGGGGCCGAATGGCCTACTCCTGCTCCTATTTCTTATGTTCTTATGTAAGTCTTTTTTTCTTTAGAACAGCAAATCGGGATCTTAGTGGCAAAAAAAAATTGCATTATTTGATCATTTGAATTAAGTGACTGAATCATGAGGAGCAGACGTGAAAGGGTTAAAATTAAAGGTGAACAATGCTGGCCAATAGGTAAATGATACATCCTCTTTTTTTAAACAAGTAGATAACCTTTGTTAGCGGTAAAGCTCACCCGAATGTTTTTTTATTCCCACATGCAACACTTTCTGTCAGCATACATCCTAACGCTACAAAATGTAGTCAGGTTCTGAGTGCAAAGTACAAACAAAATAACTAATAAACATGTATGCAGAAATATAGTGCTGTTCAGGTACCAATTTAGAAGGTCCCACCAATCCTCACAACACTCGGAGGGCTCCAACTCCTGTCATTCTTACCCTCCGTGTCCTTACCGTTGGAATCACGCCGACGCCAGGACAGATCGGTTTGATGTTTACCAGATGAGTCGCTCATTTGGGTCTTTCCAACTCCACAATTCAGTGGCTCTCCAAGGCGCAAGAACTGTCTGTGAATTGTAAATCAGAAAGCAGTAGAGTCATAGAATGATACAGCAAAGAAGGAGGCCATTCAGCCCATCATGCCTGTGCTGGCTCTTTGGTAGAGCTATCCAATTAATCCCACTCCTCCGCTCTTTCCCCATAGCCCTGTAAAGTTTTTCCCTTCAAATATTTATCCAATTATCATAAAGTGGAAAACGCATACAAATCGCCCCACTGACTAATATTTATATTATTGAGGCTGAATCTCTTTTTGAGACAGGCTTTCTGGTAAGTTTCGCAAAATTTAATCGTTTTCTGACAAATTTCATGAAAAATAAAAATGCCACATTCTTCTGAAGAGATGCCGAGGCCTCAGCTGTTGGGCACAACAGTTTGGGTGGACCTTAACGATCCCATTGGGATTGGAAGATAAGCAGGAAGTTGTCCCAGGTTCTGGGCCAACATTACTCCCTCAACCAACACCACCTAAACAGATTAACTGATCATTTATCTCATTCCTATTTGTGGGATATTGCTGCGCACAAAATGACTACACTATTTTCTTGCATTTCAGTCTCTGTGGCCGTGATTTCACCAGCCGTGGTGAGTCTGGTGCAGCCAGAGCAGACAGCGGCCTCAAACTCCGCACCTGTCTCCATCCCGCCTCCTCCACATGATTTTGCTCTGACTGGGCTTGTGAAGCCCGCCCTGTGAGGTTCCCGGCCAATTAAAAGGAAGCAGGTCTGATGATGTCATCTGATGATGCGTCATCAGCCGGTTTCCTTAAAGGGGCCATGTCCACGTTGATTTTCACAGTTGTGCTGTCAGTGCTCTGACGCATTGAGGTGATGCAAACACTGACAATCACTGCACAGAGGTGCACGGCTGCACCCAGGCTCTCCCATGACTCCCTCCATATGCTTATGGAGGGAGTCACAGCACGCAGGGAGGTCCTCTTCCCTTCCGATGGGTGGTAGACACCTCCCCAGGACACCAACGCAGCCTGGTTGCACATTGCACTGGAGGACACAAGCAGGGATGTCGTCAGGAGGACCAGGCTGCAGTGGAGCAAACCTTTCAATGATCTCAGTAGATCACAAAACGTTACTGCAAAGCCACATTCAACCTCATCCTGCTATGCCACTCATCATATCCCCATCACTCTGCCTTCCCTACCCTATTCCTGCACATCCTTACTCACACCAACTTATCTTGCACCTCCATCCATTCCTCTCTGTCTACATTAACACTTCCCCATCTCACTAGCCACCCCTCACACTCACCCTCATCCTAATGCAATCATACCAACTAAACAACCACTTGGGTGGTTTAGCCAATGGTCATCTGAAGTTTGTGGTAATGTGTTGTCAAACATTGAAATCTTTATTTTGAACACTTTGCGTTCTTGGACAGATTTGTGTGCACCTTTGGAAGTGGCTTAGTGAGTTGCAGTGAATGGTGAGACATAATGTTCCCCCCCCCACCCCCTCCCTCGCAATGGTGATGAGTGAGAAAGGAATGGCTTGGGCATTGTAGGGATGCTTTATGGTGCTGGTGTGGGGTGGTGCCAATCTGGTGCATCATGTGGCAGCCAGGGTGTACAGTGTTAAGTGAAGCAAATCTGGACATGGTGAGGCCATCGCTGGCGTCCCGGGCAGCAATGTGCACGGGTGATGATGCCCTGTGTCCAGTGCAGCATCAGGTAATTGCGGAGAAGGTTGGTGTTGTTGTTGGTGTGCCTGGCGATGCTAGTGTTGGGGCTGATTGTGGTGGGACTCTGAGGACCAAGGTGAGATTTTTTCAAGGGCACCGATGCTGATGGAATAGATGGCAGGTGAGGTTGAGATGGCAGAAGTAATCTGTCAATGTTGAGAGAAGTTGTTCCAAGGAGGTGACACTGGATAGAGAGATTACCCCAAACACTTCAAAAGTGCATAAAGCTCAAAAGTGGGTTCCAAATCATTAATGCTCCAGCTTCTGACATTGAAAAGTGACCAGCTGTAAAATGGTAGCTTTTAGACCACTTTTGCAGCTGTCACCGAGTCAAAGAAATGGAGAGTTGTTCAGAACCTGACATACTTACCTGGCGTGAACCCCGAGCGACGGGAACCTCATGGGAAACGTTTTGTACCTGGGAAAATGGTGATTAAAGTGCTTTAAACACCCTCTTAACTATCTAAATTGAATGACCCACCGCTTAGTGCCGAGTCTGCAAAGCGCAGGGAAACTCACAAGGAGGCGGGTTTAGAGCGGGATAGTGCCCTGCTGTCAATCTTTATGATTGTGACAGCGGACCCGCCTCCAAACCCGCCCTCTGAGCGCCAGCAAAATTCAGCCCTGTGCTTCAAAGTAATTTGAGACATTCTGAGAGATGCGAGAAGTCTTTCTTTACTGCAGCTGTCAGAAATAGGAACCAACAGTATTTTTATCTTTTGGTGTCAAGCTCATTACTTCCATTATTAGGTATCGGTCTTGTTTGGGCAGAAGTTTATTGCCTTTGTTTTGTATGGCAATGTTGCCATTTCCATTCAGCAGTTCCTCTAATATAAAAATCAGATTTGTATAATGGAATAGGGCAGCTTTTACTCTTATTGCATTCAGGTGCAAAGGATCACTTGGGTGCAATGCATAGAGGAAAATTGAGCGGAGAGGATATTGGAGCCCACCTGATTCTTAATCTATTATTCTCTCATTTTTCTCTCATTATCAGGGAGAAACATAACTAGCAAGAGACATGGGCCAATTTCTAAAAACTATGTTTCAGTACCAAGGTTCCAATTTGCTGTACTAAACAAAGACTTGCATTTATATAGCACCTTTCACCACCTCAGGACTTCCCAAAGCACTTTAAGAACATAAGAAGTAGAAGCAGGAGTAGGCCATACGGCCCCTCGAGCCTGCTGCACCATTCAATGAGATCATGGCGGATCTTCGACCTCAACTCCACTGTTCTGCCTGATCCCCATATCCCTTGATTCCCTTGGAGTCCAAAACTCTATCGCTCTCAGTCTTGAATATATTCAAAGACTCAGCATCCACAGCCCTCTGGGGTAGAGAATTCCAAAGATTCATAACCCTCTGAGTGAAGAAATTCCTCCTCATCTCAGTCTTAAATGGCCGACCCCTTATCCTGAGACTATGCCCCCTAGTTCTAGACTCTCCAGCCAGGGGAAACAACCTCTCAGCATAGAAACATAGAAGATAGGAGCAGGAGTAGGCCATTCGGCCCCTAGAGCCTGCTCCATCATTTAATGAGATCATGGCTGATCATCCAAATTCAGTACCCTGTCCCTGCTTTCTCCCCATATCCCTTGATCCCTTTAGCCTTAAGAAATATACTTAACTCCTTCTTGATTATATTTAATGAATTTGCCTCAACTGCCTTCTGTGGTAGAGAATTCCACAGGTTCATCACTCTCTGGGTGAAGAAATTCGTCCTCATCTCTGGCCTAAGTGGCTTACCCCTTATCCTTAGTCTGTGACCCCTGGTTCTGGACTCCCCCCACCATCGAGAACATCCTTCCTGCATCTAGTCTGTCCAGTCCTGTCAGAATTTTATAAGTTTCAATGAGATCCCCTCTCATTCTTCTAAACTCCAGCGAGTACAAGCCCAATTGACCCAATCTCTCATACGTCATTCCTGCCATCCCAGGTATCAGTCTGGTGAATCTTCGCTGCACTCCCTCCATGGCAAGAACATCCTTCCTCAGATAAGGCGACCAAAACTGCACACAATACTCAAGGTGTGGTCTCACCAAGGCCCTGTACAACTGCAGCAAGACATCCTTGCTCCTGTACTCGAATCCTCTCGCTATAAAGGCCAACATTCCATTTGCCTTCTTAAGCGCCTGCTGCACCTGCATGCTTACCTTCAGTGACTGGTGCACAAGGACACCCAGGTCTCGTTGCACTTCCCCTTCTCCCAATCTATTGCCGTTCAGATAATAATCTGCCTTCCTGTTTTTGCCACCAAAGTGGATAACCTCGCATTTATCCACATTATACTGCATCTGCCATGCATCTGCCCAATCACCCAACCTGTCCAAATCATACTGGAGTTTCTCGGCATCCTCCTCACAGCACACACGCCCACCCAGCTTTGTGTCGTCTGCAAACTTGGAGATATTACATCTAGTTAACTCGTCTAGATCATTAATATATATTGTGAATAGCTGGGGTCCTAGCACCGATCCCTGCGGTACCCCACTAGTCACTGCCTGCCACTCGGAAAAAGAGCCGTTTATTCCAACTCTTTGCTTCCTGTCTGCCAACCAGTTCTCTATCCAAGTCAGTACCTTACCCCCAATCCCATGCGCTTTAACTTTGCACGCTAATCTCTTATGCGGGACCTTATCGAAAGCCTTCTGAAAGTCCAAATACACCACATCCACTGGTTCTCCCTTATCTATTCTACCAGTTACATCCTCAAAAAATTCCAGTAGATTAGTCAAGAACGATTTACCTTTTGTAAATCCATGTTGACTTTGTCTGATCCTGTCACTGTTTTCCAAGTGCTCTGCTATTACACCTTTTATAATGGACTCTAGCATTTTCCCCACTACCGATGTCAGGCTTACCGGTCTGTAATTCCCCGTTTTCTCTCTACCACCTTTTTTAAATAGTGGGGTAACATTAGCTACCCTCCAATCCATGGGAACTGTGCCAGAATCTATAGAATTTACCCTGTCTATCCCCCTCAGAATATTATACGTTTCAATGAAATCACCTCTCATTCTTCTAAACTCCAGAGAGTATAGGCCTAATCTACTCAATCTCTCCTTATAGTACAACCCTTTCATCCCAGGATCAATCTAGTGAACCTTCGTTGCACCACCTCTAAGGCAAGAATGTCCTTCCTCAGCTAAGGATCCAGGCAATGACGTACTTTTGAAGTGCAGTCACTGTTGTAATGTAGGAAATGCAGCAGCCAATTTGCACACAGCAAGCTCCCACAAACAGCAATGAGATGATGGCCAGATCTGTTTTTAGATGTTGGTTGAGGGATAAATATTGTCCAGGACTCACGGACAGGGAGGACACACACGAATATCAGAGCCCTGCTGATTTTTAAACTGTTATTCTCTCGCTATCAGCGAGAAACATAACCAGCAAGGGACATGGGACAGTTGCTCCACAATTGTGACTATCGCTGGAGCGAGATTGGAATTGACGTGGCTCTGGATGAGGGAGCCAGCATTGTACCAGAAGAGCGAGGTATTCACCTTGCACTCAACTGTGAAATTTATCACCAGTGGAAAGGGTGGACAGCTTTAAGTTCCTCGGAGTCCACATCACGGAAGACCTCTCCTGGTCCCTCAATACCTCCTCTCTGGTGAAGAAGGCCCAGCAGCGCCTATATTTCCTAAGGAGGCTGAAGGGATGTAACCTGTCACCCCTGATCCTCTCTAACTTTTACCGCTGCACAATAGAGAGCATCCTGACAAACTGTATCACAGTATGGTATGGCAGCTGTAGCTACTATGACCGAAAAGCCCTGCAGTGGGTAGTCAAAACTGCCCAACGCATTACCGGCACCCGGCTACCGACCATAGAGCACATATACCAGAAACGCTGTTTACGGAGGTCACGGTCCATCATCAAAGACCCTACCCACCCCAGCCACAGTCTGTTCACCCTCCTGCCATCTGGGAGACGCTACAGATGTATTCGCACCCGTACGACCAGATTTAGGAACAGCTTCTTTCCCAGGGCTGTCATCCTACTGAACTCCACAAATAAACTCTAAAGCCTGCACATCTGCCAATGCACTTTATTATGGTTATGTTTATGTTAATATATTACAAGCCAAATGTATGTTGAATGTTTAAATGTCTTAATCTAAATGTACACTCTCGGGAGCCGCAAGCCTACATTTCGTTGTACTGCACTTTTGCACTAACAATGACAATAAAAGTTGATTTGATTTGATTTGATTTACAACACCTCTCTGCCTTACCAGCACACTGCCCCAATAAAATCAAACATTTCATCGTAAGAAAGTGACATGTGTTGCAGGTTTTTAAAAGAGCAAAAATACAACAACTTCAACAACAACAACTTGTATTTATATAGCACCTTTAACGTAGTAAAACGTCCCACGGTCCTTCACAGGAGCATTTTGAAAAAAACTTGACCTGGAACTGTTGTGTATGTACCTTTAAGGGAATAACTGGTCTCAGACTGCAGTACCGGCAGTGACCACCCCTGTATAAAAGGCACTAGCAACCTTCTGTAGTTTCAGTTTCCCAATTGTCTCCATTCAGTAAAGACTTGTTATAATCAACTCCTGCTGTCCGTGTCTCAATTATACACGGACATAATATTGGCGACGAGCAGATATGAACTTACCTACAGTCTGCACAACCTCATGGGATCCATCCCTGAAGTGAGCAGAGGTCGAGGCCAGAAAGAAGAAAGAAACAGTAGAAACGGGCGTCGACTCTGGCCATCCGCCCCTGAGTCAGCGGAGTTGAAGATTTGCAGGAGAGGCTGTCGAGAGCGGGGCTTGGTTCCTGTCGACGGTGCTTCAGCTAATCGGGCTGGTGGCAGGTAGTACACTGATCCTTCCTGGGCTGCGGCGGTCTAGAACTCGAGCGGGTGGCTTGCAACGGGACCGAGCAGCGTTGTCGGGAAGAGGAGAGAGAGAGAGGGTGGAGCACACAGGGCGCGGCCGGTGGTACGAAGCCGGGCAGCGTACAGACCCAAGAAGAGGGAGGCAAGAGTCCCACAGGGTTGTTCCACGATGGGAAAATAATAAAATTTAAAAAACTAAACGCGCAGAAAGCCGCGAGGAGCTGCAGGTTGCTATGGAAACCGCGGAAAGCAACGCTAGCAACAGCGGGGAAGGCGGCAAAGCGTGGGAGGCGCCATCTTAATCCAACGGGGAAGAAGGCAAAGCGCGGGAGGCACCATTTTGTTAAATCGGGGAAGAAGGCAAAGCGCGGGAGGTGCCATTTTAGATTTCCAAGATGCCGAAGATTGGCAATATCACTGCCTTCGATAATGCAATAGAAGACTGGACCACGTATGTGGAAAGAGTCGAGGTATATTGCGAGGCAAACGAAATAGCCGATGAAAAAAAGGCATCAGTACTGCTAAACTTAATGGGCACAAGAACGCACGGCCTATTGCGGGACCTGATTACTCCAGCCAAACCAAAGGCGAAGAGTTTTAACGAAATTGTTGCTATCCTACAGGAACACCTAAACCCTGCACCGCTGCTGATAGCCGAGAGATTTAAATTCCACAGGAGAACTCAGCATAAAGATGAGAGCAATGCTGAGTACCTTACGGAACTACGCAAGCTATCAAAGCACTGCCAGTTCAGAGCAGGACTGGCAGATACCCTACGGGACAAATTTGTCTGTGGACTCCTGAGTGAAGGAACCCAGAAGAAGTTACTCTCAGAGAAAGAGCTGACGCTAGATAAGGCTTTCAGCGTGGCAGTATCATACGAAGCAGCAGCCAGGGGAGCTGTGGAAATACAACAAAAGTCACAGGAATACGGCACCCACGAAATGACATGGGGATTTGCAAAATGTTATCACTGCGGCAGAATAAACCATGACCAGAAGGACTGCTGGTCCAAGGACAAAATATGCAGACAATGCGGAAAGATGGGACACATTGCACGAGTTTGCAGGTCTGGGAAGAAGACCAACGACAACAAAAAGGCTACTAAGGAATCGTACAGGAAAGTACAAAAGATGACGGACAGTAGTTCCAAAGACCAGATGAGCGATAGTGAATCCGGGAACAAAAGACTAAGCTGTCTCAAACTTCACAACGTAATCGCAAAAGAGGATCACCGAACCATTTGGGTCACCCTCACGATAGCAGGGTCCCAAGTCAAAATGGAATTGGATACAGGATCAGCTCTAACCGTCATGAATCGACGAGACTACGAGCGGCTATTCTCACACATACCCTTGAGGGAGACATCCATTGTCTTGAGGACGTATACGGGGCAAAAAGTATACCCCAGAGGAAAAATAAAGGTGCCTGTCGAATACAACGGCAAGAAAATACGGAAATTGTATCCCTACATTCTGCAAGATGGTGGACCACCGTTATTGGGACGTGAATGGATCAGAAAGATAAGTTTAGACTGGCACTCCATTCAGGCACTGACGGTGGCTGGTAAAAAGGATGATGACGTCACTCCTGGACGATTGTCAACAATCTTAGCTGATGCCAAAGAGGTATTTCAACAAGAACTGGGCACTCTTAAAGGCGTAACCGCCTCGATAAAAATAGAGGAGAATGCAATTCCCAAGTTTTTCAAAGCAAGACCAGTACCATATGCAATTCGCCCAGCCGTTGAGGCAGAGCTGCAGAATCTGGAGAATGCAGGCGTGTTATCTAAGGTAGACTGGAGCGAGTGGGCGACACCCATCGTTCCTGTCATGAAGAAAACGTTAAACAATAAGTCTGAGGAGCCAAGGAAGGTTCGCATCTGTGGGGACTTCAAGGTGACGGTGAACCCAGTCCTTCACACAGTACAATATCCTCTTCCAAGGATAGAAGATATCTTCGCCTCACTATCTGGAGGGAAGCGTTTTACAAAAATTGACCTAGCACAAGCGTATTTGCAGATGGAGGCTGAAGAATCCTCTAGGAAGTATCTCACGATAAACACTCACAAAGGTCTTTACCAGTATAATCGACTGGTCTTCGGAGTAGCATCAGCTCCGGCTATATGGCAAAGAGCGATGGAACAAGTCCTGCAAGGGATTCCGGGGACTCAGTGTTACTTAGACGACATCCTAGTGACAGGTGAAGATGACAGTGAACACCTTGCCAACCTAAGCAGGTGCTCACTAGACTACGTGAACATGGGCTATGAGCCAATCGCCCCAAGTGCGAGTTTTTTAAGAAACAGATATCGTATTGTGGCCACGTGATTGATGAAGAGGGGTTGCATAAGTCCCCTGACAAAATTGAAACGGTAGTTATGGCTCCGGCACCTGAAAATGTGTCGCAACTGAGGTCATTCCTCGGATTGGTGAATTACTACCATAAGTTTTTGCCGAATTTGTCCACAATTCTGCATCCACTGAACGCCCTACTACGACCGGGAGTAGCATGGAAATGGAGCGATGAATGTAAGCGGGCCTTTCAGAAGAGTAAGGACCTAATCACTTCAAGAGAAGTATTGGCTCACTACAACCCATCACTACCGATTAGACTAGCATGTGATGCGTCTCCCTACTGCATTGGGGCGGTACTGTCACATAAATTCCTTGATGGTTCAGAGAGGCCGATAGCTTTTGCGTCACGCTCGTTAACTTCAGTCGAGCGTAGCTACGCTCAGATTGACAGAGAGGCCCTCAGCCTGGTGTGGGGGGTGAAGAAGTTCAATCACTACCTGCACGGTCATAAATTTACTCTACTAACTGATCATCAACCTCTCGTCTCCATTTTCAACCCTCAGAAGGGCATACCGATAATGACGGCACAATGGCTGCAGAGGTGGTCCCTTTTCCTAGGGGCACACCAATATGACATCGAGTACAAGGGAACTAAACAGCATGGGAATGCTGATGGATTGTCGCGCCTACCGTTACCGACGGTGGAAGAAGAACTGGCAGTGGATCCAGTGGAGTTATTCCACTCGACTATAGTTGACTGTCTCCCTGTGACGAATGCAAACATAGAAAAGGAAACACGAAATGACCCGACGCTCTCCTGGGTCTATGATTTAATGGTGAAGGGATGGCCAGCACATGGCGAACCACTGCTGCCAGCATTCTCGCCGAGAAGAGAACAGCTGTCAGTGTGCAGAGGGACCTTGATGTGTGGATCCAGAGTAGTAATTCCACCCAAATTGACGGATAGAGTGCTCAATGTGCTTCATGAGGGTCATCTGGGTGGGGTAAAAATGAAGAACTTAGCCAGAGCGTTTGTGTGGTGGCCGTGAATTGATAGAGAAATCGAAGAGATGACCAAGAGCTGTACAGGATGCCAGAAGGTCCAAAACGCCCCACCACAGGCTCCTCTACATCCATGGGAGTGGCCCTCATCTCCATGGCAAAGGGTGCACATTGATTTTGCTGGTCCCTTTATGGACTCGATGTTTTTAATTGCATTGGATGCACGTTCAAAATGGCCAGAGGTAATAAAAATTTCCTCAACCACCACAGAAAAAACTATCACAGTCTTACGAACCATATTCGCCAGGAATGGGCTGCCTGAACAGATTTGCTCTGACAATGGACCACAGTTTGTGTCTGAAGAGTTCCGAAGGTTCTTAAAGAACAATGGTGTTAAGCATTACACATCCGCCCCATATCATCCAGCCACTAATGGATTGGCCGAGAGGTTTGTTCAAACATTCAAGAAGGCTATCAAGGCAATGTGTAATGAAGATATACCCCTACAACACAAGGTGGATAACTTCTTGTTTGCCTACCGGAATGCGACACATGCAGTTACCAACCAAACTCCAGCCATGATGTTCTTCAATCGAAGACTACGATGCCGCTTGGATTTGGTTAAGCCAAACGTCCGAAGAGATGTGGAGAACAGGCAGTTTCAGAATATGAATGAAAGGCCGACCAGGAGTTTTAAGATAGGTCAACCAGTTTTGGCCCGGGACTACCGCACAGAGAAATGGCAGCCAGGAACGATCTGTACACGGCAAGGACCTCTAATGTATACCGTGGACGTTGGAGAGAGCATTGTAAGATGCCATGCTGACCAGATTCTAGAGTCACTGGAAAACGTCAACTCCACACCACGGTCTGATACACCTGGCGATGAAACCGAAGTACCAATTGCATCTACTGCAGAATCGGTGATATTGGAAGCAGATGAACCAAACAACGACATTGATCCCGACTCAACCTCACCAGAAGAACCTGATACCCCAAAGAGGCGTTATCCAGACAGAATCAGGAAGCCTCCTCAAAGACTGAACTTATAATTGCTTAACCTCAACCAATGTATCTAGCAACTGTAATTGTAATTGTAATTAGTTATTATTTAGTTGTTAAATGAATGTTATGTACTGTTTATCTAAAAGGGGAGGAATTATTGTGTATGTACCTTTAAGGGAATAACTGGTCTCAGACTGCAGTACCGGCAGTGACCACCCCTGTATAAAAGGCACTAGCAACCTTCTGTAGTTTCAGTTTCCCAATTGTCTCCATTCAGTAAAGACTTGTTATAATCAACTCCTGCTGTCCGTGTCTCAATTATACACGGACATAATAGGAACCACGTGAGGAGATATGACCAAAGCACAGATGACCAAAAGCTTTGACAAAGAAGTAGGTTTTAAGGAGCGTCTTAAAGAAAGTGAGAGAGGTAGAGAGGGTGAGGGAGGGAATTCCAGAGCTTAGGGCTGAGGCAGCTGAAGGCACGATACAATATTGAAATGGGCTTTACTAACTGTATCAAAAACATCCCCCATCACTGAGTATGAGAGTGTGTGTGTGTGCAACAAAAGGGATGGACAATACCTCAGTATTGGTGGATCAATAGCCTGGCAAGCCAGCTTCTCGAAAATCCTGATGAGGGGTAAGTGTAACGGATTGCTGTTATCGGCCAACGCCCCCTTACAGCGATTTACGAGGACCGCCAGAAGTCCCGATCCACACACGGCCTGGCGGTTCCTTTCTGATTTGACGAGCGATAGAATGTAATCAGCCACCGCATATTGCAGCTCCAGGGCTAGCTGAAGGGGACAGAAGGTAAAGGTGTTATTGCTGATATAGAAAGTATAAGACTCGGGGCACCGAACACTCTACATCCTATTGTGATGTTACCCTATGATGAGCTTTTTTTAAATGGCACTTTAAAATTAATATTCAAACAAAGCCTAAAACTAAGACTATGTAACATATTAATTGCACAAATGACCTATTTTTAATATTCTTAAATTAGAGCAGACATCTATGCACAAATATGTTAATGAAGGAGTGGGGCTGCAAATGCCTCAGATAATGAAGCAGTCCATGCCCGCATGCAACAAGACCTGGACAACGTTCAGGCTTGGGCTGATAGGTGGCAGGTAACATTCGCGCCACACAAGTGCCAGGCAATGACTGTATCCAACAAGCGAGTGTCTAACCACCGCCCCTTGACATTCAACAGCATTACCATCGCCGAATCCCCCACCATCAATATCCTGGGGGTCACCATTGACCAGAAACTTAACTGGACCAGCCACATAAGTACTGTGGCAGCAAGAGCAGGTCAGAGGCTGGGTATTCTGCGGCGACTGTCTCACCTCCTGACTCCCCAAAGTCTTTCCACCATCTACAAGGCATAAGTCAGGAGTGTGATGGAATACTCTCCACTTGCCTGGATGAGTGCAGCTCCAACAACACTCAAGAAGCTCGACACCATTCAGGACAAAGCAGCCCGCTTGATTGGCACCCCATCCACCACCTTAAACATCCACTCCCTCCACCGTCGGCATACTGTGGCTGCAGTGTGTACCATCTACAAGATGCACTGCAGCAACTCGCCAAGGCTTCTTTGGCAGCACCCCCCAAACCCACGACCTCTTCCACCTAGAAGGACAAGGGCAGCAGGCGCATGGGAACACCACCACCTCCAAGTTCCCCTCCAAGTCACACACCATCCTGACTTGGAAGTATATCACTGTTCCTTCATCATCGCTGAGTCAAAATCCTGGAACTCCCTCCCTAACAGCACTATGGGAGTACCTTCACCACACGGACTGCAGCGGTTCAAGAAGGCGGCTCACCACCACCTTCCCAAGGGCAATTAGGGATGGGCAATAAATGCTGGCCTTGCCAGCGACGCCCACAACCCATAAATGAATTTTTTTAAATGGTAGGAGCTCTGGCCGTCCATGCTTGGACACATATAGAGAACGTCACTCCCTGTTTAATGTGAAGAGTGTCCACTTCTAACACTGGAAACATTGAAAAATACGTGTGTAAAATGTCGTCAGGAGGTCCTCTGGATCATTTGGGTTAGATGAATTAGAGTGGGAGAAGGCTCCTGTGGAGCATTATCACCAACGCAGAGCAGTTGGGCCGAATGACCTGTTTGTGTGCTGTAAAATTCTATATAATTTTTAAATGTGGATTCACATCGAGTTAGGTTTATAATAAGCCTGGTTTCAATTCCAAATGGTCCCAATACCTACTCGGGATGATCTTACATCTATCCTATTGGTGCACTGGGTAGTCAGATCATTGATCTGACCTCTCCCACCCGCACACCCCCACCCCAATTTATACTGCCACTTTTGCATAGAGGCACACCCAAAATCGTTTCACATCAACGTCACAGTATAGCCTCTCCTCACCTCTGCTACCCCATTGCCGATGCTCTCTCGCAACACAGGCTCAACCAATGAAAAGAGGCCAATTGTTTGTATTGCATGACAAATATTATTTTGTCCAAATAGATTTATTTGCATGAAGGCTGTGGCCTCCAGACCAGTGGCTTATGCTCAAGGGCAATGTTTTGTGCCGCTTAGCATTTGTCAAATGTGTTAAAAATGTTGACGTGAACATCAGTCACAACCCATCCCACTTCACAGCTAAACAGTGTGTCGGAGGAAAATAATAAAAGAATATACATCAAAAATATTTCAATGGTGCGCATGCAAATAAGAGTAAGTTCACTGCTCCCGTAGTCAAAGGGAGGGGCCAGGGCAGTGAATTGGCACTACAGTGTTGTAGCCCTTCTCTGAATGGCACTCACTTGGAGTGTAGCTCCATACTCGGAGCAGGGGTTGGGCGAATTTTTTTTAAATTTGTTCATGAAGGAGTGGGCATCACTGGTAAGGCCAGCATTTATTGCCCATCCCTAATTGCCCTTGAGAAGGTGGTGGTGAGCTGCCTTCTTGTACAACTGAGTGGCTTGCTAGGTCATTTCAGAGAGCAGTTAAGAGTTAACCACAGTGCTGTGGGTCTCGATTCACATATAGGCCAGACCGGGTAAGGACGGCAGATTTCTTTCCCTAAAGGACAGTAGTGGACCAGATGGGTTTTTAACAACAATCCAATAGTTTCATGGTCACCATGCTAACTTTTTATTCCAGATTTATTTAATTAACTGAATTTAAATTTCCCAGCTGCCATAGTGGGATTTGAACTTGCATTTTCTGGATCATTAGTCCAGGTTTATTGAATTACTAGCCCAGTAACATTACCACTATGCTACCATTCCCAGTAATGTATATGATAGTGTATAAACAGAGCACATAGCAGGGGCTGATGGCTCACCGAAAGTAAACCAAACAGATTGTGTGTGAAGTAACACACCAGACCTGTTGCCAATCAGCAACTCATTGCCCCTACGTCACTGGTCCACTGCCGGTATCCACTATGGGATTCAGGGGTTGCGCAATCCGTTGAGATGTGGGATGTTGTGGTGAATTCCCACCAGCTCTATTGCACCCCGTGGGGAATAAATACCAGCAAGGGAGGGGCCAGGAAGAGTTCCATTCAACCCTATTCCACAGTGGCTCAGCCCACCTGATACCAATTGAATGATGGGAAAAGGAGAGACCTACACCAGCAGAATCAAACTGATATTTGTCATGTTTAGCACAGGTAAATCACAATTAAAAAAAAAAAATCATGTTTGGTGTAAGGCACCTCTTCGATCGCAGCATTGTAAAGTGCTATCCGGGGAGTGTTTCTTTAAAGGTATCTGGCATATATCTCAACAAAGGTGGATTTTATGCTTCTTTGACCGTAACCAGCTCACTGAATAAACCTTCAGGTGCCTTTTTTGCTTGGTTGACCTGATGCAAAGCAGGATGACATGGGTCACCTCTGCCGGTCTTCCCATGAACAGCCACAAAGATGTAAGGGACGTCACACCATCAACGGATTCAAAGTCACGGTATAAAACAATGCTTAGTTGCCAAATAAAACCGTCGCACCTAAAAGTTGGAAAGTTAGGTCCCCAATTTATAAAATGAGGTCATGATCTAGGTGGGTGATAGCAGGCCAAGATTTAGGAACAGGAGTAGGCCATTCAGCCCCTCGAGCCCATTCTATTAGATCACTGCTGACCTGTGCCTCAACTCCAGTTACCGACCTTTGTTCCATATCCCTTGATACACTTACTTAATAAAAATCTGTCGATCTCAGTCTCGAAACCTTCAACTGATCCCACAACCACAGTCTGTTGGGGGAGAGTTTAGAGAATTCCACTACGCTGTGTGAAAAAATGTTTCCTGATTTCACTCCTGAATGGCCAAGCTCTAAATATTAAGTATGATAGCAAAATACTGCAGATGCTGGAAATCCGAAATAACAACAGAAAACGCTGGAAAAACTCAGCAGGCCAGGGCAGCATCCATGGAGAGAGAAACAGAGTTAACGTTTCAGGTCGATGACCCTTCGTCAGAACTGGAAAAAAAAGCAGGAAAAGGGATAGATTTTAAAGCAAGTGGGGGCTGGGAAAAGGGGGAGGGGATGAAAGAACAAAAGGGAAGGTCAGAGATAGGATAGAAAGCAGGAGAGATTAAGAGACATTGAGAGACATTAAGAGATAGTCAAGGAACGAGGTATGGCTCTAGATGAAGTGTGAATGGCCCGGGCAGAATGAAGGACAGCTGCCGTGTGGGAGGGAAGAAAAAAGCCCAGACGAAAGTGTGGATTAAAAAAAAAGGGAAAATTATATATATATATATGTGTGATAGGGGCCGAGGTTATGGTCTGAAAATATTAAGACTGTGGCCCTTTGTTCTGGATTCCCTCATCAGAGGAAACAGCCCCTCTGTATCTACCCTAACAAATCCCTTTATCATTTTACACACCTCAATTAGATCAGCCTTCAGCCTTCTTTACTCAAGGTAATACAAACCAAGTTTATGCAACCTGGCCTCATAATTCAACCTTTTAAGCCCTGGCATCATTTTGGTGAATCTTCCCTGTACTCTCCCAAAGTCAATACAGGAAACTTTCGATTAACCGGCCCCTAAATAACCGGAAATGTCGGTTAACCGGCAAAATTCAGGAGTAGGTTCAGGTAACTTTTATTACTTGCCTTGCTCCATGTGTTGCTGTGCAAGGGTGTGACTGCAGCTGTTGCTAAGCTACAGAGACGCTTGCAACTTGTGGCCATTGTTTTGAACCTGTTGCTAAGCAACAGGGTTTGTTGCTTTATACGGAGCTCTCAGCTCTGTATCTTTTACTATAGCGTTCGGATATCCGGAATTTTTGATGAACCGGCACCACGTCGGTCCCGTCCGTGCCGGATAAAAGAAAGTTTCCTGTATATCATTTCTGAGGTGTGATGCCTTTTTGTAAATAGGGCCGTTATGGCACAGATATTCAATACGGCTATCTCACAAGAGTTATGGCCGAAGGTTATGACACGGAGGCAAACAGTAGATTGCTCTGAAAATTTGTAAGAGGTAAACATATTTCAGTCTCAATTTTGATTATACACGTCACAATGAAACATTGATAGATACCTGAGGGATTTCTTCACAGCTTATATTTGGCAACAGGTCCATCATGACACAAATAGCACCTGGGTGGACAATCACAGGGTCTGCAGCAAACCTTCATAAAGATAAATATGAATCCATGTCATTAGCTATTTTATTATAAAGGATACAAGATAATGCATTTCAATGGGACAGCAGACCAGAGAATCAGATGCGGAGGACACCAGAAGATCAGAAGTGCCAACCACCACACCTAATCTCTGATCTGTGCTCCCGCTAATTGAGGCTCCAAACTGGTGATGAAGCCTCAAAAAATCCAAACATCCAAATATTAAAATATGAGTTATGTTCTTTGCAGAACTATACTTGAGCAGTTTTGGTTAACAATTCAATCTTGACTACGGAATAAGGCACAACCATCTAGCCCATCACACTTTCAATACAACATGTACAATCTGTACTGTCAATGTTCTCATCTTCCAAAGCAAACCCAGGACATCAATCTACAATTACAGTCTATATTATTCAATCCTGGACAACTGCCTTTCCCAGGTGGCATTCTCGAAGTCCCAACAGCTCTGTTGCCACAAGTATTTGATACTCTTGACAAAAAACTCTAGCAAAAAACCTTTGAAATCAGAGGAAACTATTTAAACTGATATCTAATAAAGAAAGACTTGCATTTATATAGCGCCTTTCACCACCTCAGGATGTCCCAAAGCGCTTTACTGTCAATCAATTACTTTTGAAGGGTAGTCACTGTTGTAATGTAGGAATCACGGCAGCCAATTTGCGCACAGCAAGGTCCCACAAGCAGCAATGTGATAATCTGTTTTAGTGATGTTAGTTGAGGGATTAAAATTGGCCAGGATAGTGGCAAAGATGGAGGTAATTATGGGTCAGAGATCAAGGTTGGAGGGACCTGACAGCTCAGGACTTTGGTCCTCCTAAACTGTGCTGCCACTTTTGCATCAATGTGAAGGCAGCAGTATAACTGCACGCCACCCTTTTGACGATTGTGATTGCATTGGTTGTATAAGGTTGCCAAACAAACATCCTGAGCTCCATCTTTTACAAATGATCATTCCAGCTTTTTGTGCGATCAAACCTTTTGCCTTGAACTATTCTGTGGGGACATAACATGCAGGTTTGAGGCACGTGCCTTGTTGCATCGTTTGTTTTTGGAGACGGCAAGTTTCCACGGCAACAGTCAGAATCGCCAGTTTGAGAATCCAAAGTCAGGTGACTCTACTCCGGTTTTCCCAAATTCATCCAAACAGCCGATTTCAAATGGAATCGGAGTTTCACTTTAGCTTGCCACTCGCCCCTAACAATAATAAATCCTCAGAGATGAGTCGTGAGAATTTCTCACACGGATGTACTGGAGTCTTATTAAATTAAGCAATCGAGTCACTGCTTTTTGTAGCCTTAATACAGACATATCCCCCAGCAAGAGAGACTTATGCAGTGGCACTATTTCATTTTATGAAGCTCAGAATTTATTACAAAAGAACAGGGGTGTGATTGAAAAGTACTGGAACATCAATCTCAAAAGAGAGCACTCCAGTTTGGGTTGATTAGAGTTGCCTTTCGTCAAATAAGAATCATAAACTACCAAATCAAAAGAAGTTTCTCATACAGAATGGCTATCAATGTGCCAAGAACTGATTATGGCAATCTCCTTCACCACACCATGCAAAAGCAAGGATCTTCCAGGAGGGAGGAAGAATGAAGAAGTTACTGAACCAGGAAAGCGGAATCTTCCACCAGATCCAATGATCCAATGTCACATAACGTGTGGTTTGGTGATTCCATTAATTAAAATGGAACAAGATTGAGTAGAATGGGCCTATGCTCTTTGGAGTTTAGAAGAATGAGAGGTGATCTCATTAAAATATCTAAGTTTCTGAGGAGGATTGACAGGGTAGATGCTGAGAGGTTGCTTCCCCTGTTTGGAGAGTCTAGAACAAGGGGGCATAGTCTCAGGATAAGGGGTCGGCCATTTAGGACTGAGATAAGGAGAAATTTCTTCACTCAGAGGGTTGTGAATTTTTGGAATTCTCTACCCCAGAGGGCTGTGGAGGCTCAGTCATTGAGTATATTCAAGGCTGAGATCGATAGATTTTTGGACTCAAGGGAATCAAGGGATATGGGGACAGGGCAGAAAAGTGGAGTTGAGGTAGAAGATCAGCCATGATCTTATTGAATGGCGCAGCAGGCTCGAGGGGCCGAATGGCCTACTTCAGCTCCTATTTCTTATGTTCTAATACCTGTACTTAAACTATGCAACATTATTGTAAGGAATTAGATTAGATAATTAACGTGCAGTAAGGAAGAATTAACACAGATCTACATGTTAGCTATATGATCCTACACAGTTCTACACTGAATACTGCAATTTTGATAACTGTTGCTTTTGTTACTGATTTTCAAGTGACCTACCTGTCTTCAGTGGTCCACCTGTCTTCCGTGGTCCACCTGTCTTCAGTGACCTACCTGTCTTCAGTGACCTACCTGCCTTCAGTGACCTACCTGTCTTCAGTGACCTACCTGTCTTCAGTGACCTACCTGCCTTCAGTGACCTACCTGTCTTCACTGACCTACCTGTCTTCAGTGACCTACCTGCCTTCAGTAGCCTACCTGTCTTCAGTGACCTTCCTGTCTTCACTGATCTACCTGTTTTCAGTGACCTACCTGTCTTCAGTGATCTACCTGTCTTCAGTGATCTACCTGTCTTCAGTGACCTATCTGTCTTCAGTGACCTACCTGTCTTCAGTGACCTACCTGTCTTCAGTGATCTACCTGTCTTCAGTGACCTACCTGTCTGCAGTGATCTACCTGTCTTCAGTGACCTACCTGTCTTCAATGACTTACCTGTCTTCAGTAGCCTACCCATCTTCCGTAGCCTACCTGTCTTCATTGACCTACCTGCCTTCAGTGACCTACCTGCCTTCAGTGACCTACCTGTCTTTAGTAGCCTACCTGTCTTCCGCAGCCTACCTGTCTTCAGTGGCCTTGCTGTCCTCGGTGACCTACCTGCCTTCAGTGACCTACCTGTCTTCAGTGGCCTACCAGCCTTCAGTGGCCTACCTGTCTTCAATGATCTACCTGTCTTCAGTGGCCTACCTGTCTTCAGTGGCCTACCTGTCTTCAGTAGCCTACCTGTCTTCAATGGCCTACCTGTCTTCAGTGACCTACCTGTCTTCAATGGCCTACCTGTCTTCAGTGATCTACCTGTCTTCAGTGGCCTACCTGTCTTCAGTAGCCTACCTGTCTTCAATGGCCTACCTGTCTTCAGTGATCTACCTGTCTTCAGTGGCCTACCTGTCTTCAGTGACCTACCTGTCTTCAGTGACCTACCTGTCTTCAGGATTCACATTAAACAGCTGCTCTGTAGGCTCTTCAGTGGTGTTGGATGCATCATGGTGACTCCCAGTCATCTCTGGCCCATCACTTTGGTTGCATGATTCACTGTGATTTGGAGGAAGAGCTTCCCCAGTATGCTGAGCAGAACAGTGAGAAGACAACGTGTCTTTGGCCATTCTGTCCAGAAAATCAAATATTTTAGCAGATTTCTTCAAAGATGGCAGAATGTACCCTGTGGAATTGTGAGCTAAACTCAGAAACTGTTCAAACTTTCTGCAGGTACTAATACCCAACGAATATTTTAATCCTCCTCCTTCATTGCTGAAGCAACCAAAAAGTCTGAGGTCATCCGTCATTTTGTCAAACTGGCCCTGAGTTCTGAAGAAGTAACTGTTGACAGGGTCAGAGTGCATGGCATCAGTGAGAGTGCAGAGTGTTGATTGGATAAGGTTCCATATGTCGTTCTGATCCACCGAAGCCCAATTACCTGAAGGTGGGTCACATAATGCTCCTTCCATGTCAGCCAGCACAGATTGCAAGGCATTGAATCCTCCAGCAGTCCTGAATGCAGTGCGAGCTTTTGGCATTCCCAGAACATTTAAAAGGGACTGCAGTGCAAGGAGAGAGACACAGGTTATAGTACAAAACTGCACATTCCATTATACAGCAGGAGTTATAATGCATTACTCAGTCAGAGAACAGCTGTGATGCCGAAACATCGGTATACTGCATTGGGAGACAATGCGCTGTGGAAAAATAACACAATCTCGTTCAGGATATCCAAGGCCTTTTAGATGCATAAAATGAAGTCTCTTGCATCAGATATCAAATTTAAATTGATCATAGAATCTTACAGCACAGAAGGAGGCCATTCGACCCATTGTGCCTTTGCCAACTCTTTGAAAGAGCTGTCCAATTAGTTCCACTCCCCCTGCTTTTTCCCCATAGCCCTGCAATTTTTTCCTTTTCAAGTATATATCCAATTCTCTTTTGAAATTTACAATTGAATCTGCGTCCACCATCCTTTCAGGCAGCGCATTCCAGATCGCAACAGCCTTTCCACCATCTACAAGGCACAAGTAAGGAGTGTGATGGAATACTCGCCACTTGCCTGGATGAGTGCAGCTCCAGCAACACTCAAGAAGCTCGACACCATCCAGGACTAAGCAGCCCGCTTGATTGGCACCCCATCCACCACCTTAAACATTCACTCCCTCCACCACCGGCGTACTGTGGCTGCAGTGTGTACCATCTACAAGATGCACTGCAGCAGCTCGCCAAGGCTTCTTCAGCAGCACCTCCCAAACCCGCGACCTCTTCCACCTAGAAGGACAAGGGCAGCAGGCGCATGGGAACACCACCACCTCCAAGTTCCCCTCCAAGTCACACACCATCCTGACTTAGAAGTATATTGCCGATCCTTCATCGTCGCTGGGTCAAAATCCTGGAACTCCCTCCCTAACAGCACTGTGGGAGTACCTTCACCACACGGACTGCAGCAGTTCAAGAAGGCGGCTCACCAGCACCTTCTCAAGGGCAACTAGGGATGGGCAATAAATGCTGGCCTTGCCAGCGACGCCCACATCCCATAAGCGAATAAAAAAAAAAATTTAAATAGCAAATCATTGCGTAAAAATACTTCTCCTCATCTCCCCTCTGGTTCTTTGGCCAGTTACCTTAAATCTGTATCTTCTGGTTACCGACCCTCTCGCCAGTAGAAACAGTTTCTCCTTATTTATTCTATCCAAACCCCTGATTATTTTGAACATTTTTATTAATTCTCCCCTTAACCTTCTCTGCTCTAAGGAGAACAATCCCAGCTTCTCTAATCTCTCCAATTAATGCTCCTATCAATCTGACTGTATCTCAAACTGTGGCTACGAACAGATCTTGGAGTTCTGATTCAGGGTTTATCCATCAATCAGGCAACAGGATGAAGAACAGTCCTTTTAAAACTCCCAGATACAGGAAATATAAACAAGACAAACCAGCGAGCAATCAATACAAGTGCAAATAGAACGGAGTTAAGAAAGAAAAAGGGAGAAAGAGAAAGAAAAAGAGAAAGAGGAAAAGAGAAAAAGAGAAAGAGAAAGAAAAAGAGAAAGAGAAAGAAAAAGAGAAAAAGAGAAAGGGAAAGAAAAAGAGAAAAAGAGAAAGAAAAAGAGAAAAAGAGAAAGAGAAAGAAAAAGAGAAAAAGAGAAAGAAAAAGAGAAAAAGAGAAAGAAAAAGAGAAAAAGAGAAAGGTAAAGGAAGGAAAGAAAGAAGGAAATAAAGATAATAAAGATTTGAATTAATAGAGCGCCTTTCACCTCCTCAGGACTCAGGACGAGGTACTTTTGAAGTGTAGTCGCTGTTGTAATACAGGAAACGCAGCAGCCAATTTGCGCACAGCAAGCTCCCAACAACAGCAATGTGATAATGACTGGATCATCTATTTTAGTGATGTTGGTTGAGGGATAAATAATTGTCCAGGACACCGATGAGAACTCAGTGAAATAGTGCCATGGGACCGTTTACGTCCGCCCGAGAGGGCAGGTGGGCCTCGGTTTAACGTCTCATCAATACACTGGGAGCGTCAGCCTAGGTTTTGTGCTCAAGTCTCTGGAGTAGGACTTGAACCCACGACCTTCTGACTCCAGAGTGCGACCACTGAGCGAGGGCTGACACAGCTTCGGCTGTAGCTTGTGCATCCATGATCAAGTGGGCCATTAAACTTTTCAAATGGACAAATTTCAAGCAGAGCAAATGATTCAAGATTAGAAAGAAAACCACATCAAACGACCTGTTTGTTTGCTACTTTTAGAAGCATCTCTCACGGCACGTCCTTTGTACATTTAGGTTTTGACTGGATATGGGAGAAAACTGAACACGCCTTCACAGAAGATAGAACAACATCCACTGCAAATAAACTCCACTTCTATGTTGGTCTTTTAATTCGGATTCTGTTAAATCTGGTTTCTGTAGACTGGCAACAAACTTCTAGTCGCAGTTAATTTGGGTTTACAAGTTGCCAGTTAACAAAAAACGGTTTAACAGTGCAAGCACTAGTCCGCTCATGGACACTGAATACTGGAATCCAAATTAAAAGAAGACATCTACAAGGAGATGCTGTAAGAAACTATTGTTATACGTTAAGAAATACATTATTGTCATTCAAATGCTTGCAAGAGCTACAGGTTATAAAGAGAGCATAAATTTAATAAAACCAAATAGAAGTAAAGCAAATGGTTTTGACACCTTTCAGTAAAGGCCATAGATAACCTTATTGGTACAACCTTTAATGCAGTTACACTTTAATCCTTGGTGACTTAATATTCCTCTGGCCTCAATCTGCAAATCGCAAACTGAGTTACGCATAAGCAAATTTACCTCCCATTCTGTAATTTGATATAGCGCCCAATTTCCAATGTGTCAACCTCAAAGTGTGGAGGTATAATGACATTTATTTTGGGTTACCAGCTAAATATATATTAGCAAATCAATCTGAATTTGTGCCTTAACACAATAAGGATCCTGAGGGGCACAGATAATAAATTCAGTTGCTTATTATATTGTGACTGTTTCACAATTTGTCAAAATTAGACGCACTCACTAGATTTAGGTTAATAAATCAGTTTAATCATATAAATACATATTTTATATGTATAAAATTATAATCTGCTGTTTATTTGCACACGCTGAAAAGACAAACTTTTCTTCAGGCTGCAATGCGTATCCATTAATGACAGGGTTTACACTGCAATATTCTTAAAAATATCTTTGTGTAAAGAAAGACTTGCATGTCTATCATGCCTTTCATGATCTCAGGATGTCCCAAAATGCTTTACAGCCAATGAAGTACGTCGGAAGGGGGAATCACTGTTATGTGCTATTTTGAGTGGATGTATGAAGTCTGGAACAGGCCAGACTGTGTTTTTTTTATTCGCTTATGGGATGTGGGCGTCGCTGGCAAGGCCAGTATTTATTGCCCATCCCTAGTTGCCCTTGAGAGGGTGGTGGTGAGCCATCTTCTTGAACTGCTGCAGTCCGTGTGGTGAAGGTACTCCCACAGTGCTGTTAGGGAGGGAGTTCCAGGATTTTGACCCAGCGACGATGAAGGATCGGCGATATACTTCTAAGTCAGGATGGTGTGTGACTTGGAGGGGAACTTGGAGGTGGTGGAGTTCCCATGCGCCTGCTGCCCTTGTCCTTCTAGGTGGAAGAGGTCACGGGTTTGGGAGGTGCTCCCGAAGAAGCCTTGGCGCGTTGCTGCAGTGCATCTTGTAGATGGTACACACTGCAGCCACGGTACGCCGGTGGTGGAGGGAGTGAATGTTTAAGGTGGTGGATGGGGTGTCAAACAAGCAGGCTGCTTTGTCCTGGATGGTGTCGAGCTTCTTGAGTGTTGTTGGAGCTGCACTCATCCGGGCAAGTGGAGAGTATTCCATCACACTCCTTACGTGTGCCTTGTAGATGGTGGAAAGGCTTTGGGGAGTCAGGAGATGAGACACTCGCCGCAGAATACCCAGCTTCTGACCTGCTCTGTGAGCAGTTGTGGTAAACTCTGGATGAGGAATTAGTATGAGTGCACTGTTAGGTGCAGCAAGAATCCATTGTCGAGACATTCTATGCACCAGTAGCCCCATTACATTGGCTTGAATACAAACCCAAATTTTCCCTTTCCTGGAAAACTGGGAGGATACCCTCACCATCCAGCTTATATTTATCACTAAACGTAATAAATCCTTGCTTCGGTCGCTGAGAACTCAAATTTCTTCTGTTGAACATCAATGGCACAGGGGCCATCGCTGGCCTTTTGTCTTCCGAACCGACCTCCGTCAAATCCAGGTCGAGGCAACAACATTCCCCTCACACAGCCATCAAGTCTTGGGTGGGCAAGAATGAGAAGTGTGGTGAAGGAGCCATTCCGTCAGCTCCCCAGTTGTAATGATCAATAACATGTCATTCTATAGTGGACACTAGGTGGAGCCATATATAGCTGTATGTATAAGACTACACTACCCAGCTATATATTATATTAAGACTACATTACCCATGAGGCACTAGGCCACCCACAAGGCAGCAGTCAAGATGGAAGCCTCTACAGATACTGTACCTAGTCCACATGTGCTCAATAAAAGTGTCTAGCAAAAGCTAGCTGTGTTCATAATAAGAATGTCTATTTATTAATGAACATAAGACCAGTCACGGCCGGGATTTCTTGGCGAGCTACGGGGCAGAGATGTGAATGCGCTCTCTCATTCAATATGTCGTCCAGCATATGGCCTGTCATTGACACCTTGGCAATGCCAGTCGTCATGGACACTGTTGTGTTCCTGGTGAGCAGTGTTGCTAAGACGGCGGAGGGCGGGGGGGGGGGGGGGGGGGCCTTAGAAATTTAAGGGCAACCCTGTAAAGTTGCTGATTGCACAGGAGAATGTGGGACTTTCCAAAAAATAAATCTTAAGACAAGATATTTACTTTAGTCAACATTGCCAGCCACACAAGTACCACAGCAATTCCCCACCAAAGGTGGGCTACTTGGTGGCATTGGAAGTTATGCCAGGCGCCTGCCACAAACATATAAAGGAACCTGAACCCAGAAGATCCACCAGGACCAGGGCATAAGGTGGGTGCAAAAGGTCACAACACCACCGACCTGGCAGGGTTCCCATTGGATTGGAAAACCTAACCTTAGTGTTGATATTAATCGAGTAGAGTTCTGATCGATCAGAATTTAACAAATGGAGAGGATCTGTCAATTATTTCCAACAATCTGAGGCCACAGATCAACAATTTCTTTCCAAGAGACTTGTACAAAAGGTCCTTTGGTGTCATTAAGGTAAGTTGTTCAAATAATCATAGCCCGACAGTTCTGTACACTGATAATACAGTGTTATAAATCTCATCATTCATCAAGAAACTACTCGTGAAATAACGCTGGACGGCCAGCTGGTGGCGCCGTCCAAGGAGTATAAATACTCGGGCGTGGGCCCAGCTTTCCAGGGACATTTTGTAAGACAAGGAACTAGTGAAGTACAACTAGACCGCCATGTTCTGAAACAAGTTGATTAAAGCCTTGCTTTATGCTCAAACCAAGTGTGTAGTGAGTTTTATTACTTCATACAGTAAGTGTGTTTGTAACACCTTGGGGGTGATTTTGCCAATGGTGGCGCGTTGGGGGCGGGACTGCTGCTTGTCGGGTTTTAGTCCCACCTCCATCGACGTCTGGCCAATCCACGCTATTTTCCCTTGATTGACCTTGATAAGCCCGCCCAGTGGGCTTAGCAGGCCAATTAAGGGAAAGCCGGTGACAGAGAGCGTCAGCGTATGACGTCTCATCTGTCAAAAAAAAATGTTGACAGATGAATTGTCATCGTTTGACAGCTTTGAGAAACACTGACAATCTCTGTTGTTTGGTGCACTCTTGTACTCAAGGCTCAACAAACCTATTTTCTGAGCAGAAAGCAGATGGCTATTGCATCGGAGAATGCAGCAGCCATTCTGTCACCTCTGCCGTGGAGATGCCGGAGCCTCCGGATCCCCAACGATTGAAGCCTGCAGGAAGAAACAAAGGCAAGGAAACTTTTTCTAACACTTTTCACTCACCTCACATACTTACCTCTCCACACTTGCACCCATCACTCACCTCCACAGTGCACTTTTGGACCCCTCTCACCCCCGCAGACCCACTGCTCGCCTCGCTGACCCTGGCGGGGTTTCCCGACGTCGGGAAGCCCGCACTTCTGTTGGAAAAATGGGGATAATCCTCTTAACTGCCTGTTAACTACCTGTTAACTCCCTGTTAACAGGCAGTTAAGTGGTTGTAATCCCCTTCCTGCCTCGAGGAGATGGGACCCACGGCGGGTCGGGCGCCCGCCTCCTGGGAAGATGGCACGGAGGCGGGTTGGGGGCGGAATGAGTACCCACCCCCAGAGTCTGCCATTTTCCCGGCAGTCCCACTTCCAAGCCCGCCTCCCCAGGGCTGGCAAAGTCGCCCCCCCTTGTGTGGCCACACTAGACAGCGCAGTAAATGTACAAAAACCCAAAGAATCCTACACTACATGTTTCATCTTCCTTCACCTGGAATACCTGGACATTTACATTGAAACGTTCATCATTCTAAATCTCAATACATAAAAGATTGACACTAGAATACAGCTTACACTGTGACGTTAAATAGGACTGCAGCTTTATTATCACTTCACTTGGGAAATTCGCTACAGCAATGTGGTTGACTCTTAACTGCCCTCTGAAATGGCGGCCCACCCCCTCCTTCTCAAGGGCAATTAGGGATGGGCAATAAATGCTGGCCTTGCCAGCGACGCCCACATCCCAGGAATGAATTTTTTAAAAATTGGCCACTGTGATGTGAATCTCCCTGAAGCAGAGAGAAAAAATAATCACTTTCTAGTTCCGTCCATTCTCACCCAAGTGAAGAAGGCAGTTAGAATAATTGTAAAATACCTGCAGAAGGTCGAGTTTCAGCTTTATTTCTCCCTGAGTGGCTGAGCACAGCACTCCGATCACTACGCGCATGTACTCCTCTGCATTCACAATGAACAGCTGTTCCAAGATGCTCAGAGCGTGGCTTCGATAGAACTGGTCATCCAGAAAAATCTTGATGTAGGGAATCATCCCATATTCGCGAAGAATTACTAAACAGAAATGGGAAAGTTTGGGTTTGTATACGAGCCAGTGTAATGGTGCCACTGATGCACCCAGCGCCATCGCAACAGAAGTTAAATGCTATTTCACTTCACAGAAAGGTCAGTCCGACTTATACTGGGACATTTAACAAAACAGCAGAAAAGGGAGGGGTACGGCAGCCAATGATAGAGCTGTACTGGCGGAGGTCGATTACCTGCAGCAACTCGCCAAAGCTTCTTCGGCAGCACCTCCCAAACCCGCGACCTCTTCCAACTAGAAGGACAAGGGCAGCAGGCGCATGGGAACACCACCACCTCCAAGTTCCCCTCCAAGTCACACACCATCCTGACTTAGAAGTATATCGCCAACCCTTCATCGTTGCTGGGTAAAAATCCTGGAACTCCCTGCCTAACAGCACTGTGGGAGCACCTTCACCACACGGACTGTAGCGGTTCAAGAAGGCGGCTCACCACCACCTTCTCGAGGGCAATTAGGGATGGGCAATAAATGCTGGCCTTGCCAGCGATGCCCACATCCCATAAACGAATAAAAAAATATGTAGGGAGGAGATACTACTAGGGGGAGGGACCAACATAGAGCAAGGAAGGATAAAAATCATTATCTACTGAGTGTGGTGTGTATTCCAAACCTTGGACCTTTATCCCCTAAAAGAACTAAACTTGCATGGTGTGTGATCCTAGCATTAGTGCTCTGAATTCTGGGTTGACATCCAGTGTATGGTTTGTTGGGAGTCCATAAAACCCTCCTGCCATATAGGACTAGCCACCCTAAAGATAGTTATGGACATGGAAAGAGAAGGTTAAGAGGAGAAAAGAAAGACTTGCATTTCTATAGCGCCTTTCACGACCACCAGACGCCTCAAAGCGCTTTACAGCCAACGAAGCACTTTTTGAAATGTAGTCACTGTTGTGATGTAGGAAACGCGGCAGCCAATTTGCGCACAGCAAGCTCCCACAAACAGCAATGTGATAATGATCAGATAATCTGATTTTTGTTATGTGGGTTGAGGGATAAACATTGGCCAGGACACCGGGGAGAACTCCCCTGCTCTTCTTCAAAATAGTGCCATGGGATCTTTTCCATCCACCTGAGAGAGCAGACGGGGCCTCGGTTTAAGGTCTCATCATAAAGACGGCACTTCCAGCAGTGCAGCGCTCCCTCAGCACTGCACTGCAGTGTCAGTCTAGATTTTTGTGCTCAAGTCCCCGGAGTGGGACTTGAACCAACAACCTTCTGACTCTACGAGGTGAGAGAGTGCTACCCACTGAGCCACAGCTGGCACTATTAGGAGACCTAATAGAGGTATTCAAAATAATGAGGGGTTTTGATAGAGCAGAAAGGGAGAAACTGTCTCCTCTGGTAAATGGGTTGGTAACCAGAGATCATAGATTTAAAATAATTGGCGAAAGAATTAGAGGGGAAATGAGAATTTTTTGCACACAGAGGGTTGTTAAGATCTGGAACGCACTACCTGAAAGGGTGGCGGAAGCAGATTCCAGAGGGACGTTCAAAAGGCAATTAGACATGTACTTGAAGAGGACTAATTTGCAGGGTTATGGGAAGAAAGCTTGTATGTGGGACTAAACATGCACCTTTAACATAATAAAGCATCCCAAGGCTCTTCACTGGAGTGATTATCAAACAAGATTTGACACCAAGCCACATAAGAAGCTTTTAAGACAGGCGAAAGGTCACAGAGGTAGTTTTTAAGGACTATCTTAAAAGAAGCGAGAGAGGTAGGGAGGCGGGGGGTTTAGGGAGAGAATTCCAGAGCTAAGGGCCTAGGCAGCTGGAGGCATGGTGCGATAGAAAACGGGAATGCGCGAGAGGCGAGAATTGAAGGAGCACAGGAATCTCGGAGGGTTGTAGGAGGAGGTTACAGGGACAGGGAGGGGCGAGGCCATTGGAGGGGTTTGAAAACAAGGATGAGAATTTTAAATTCGAGGCGTTGGCAGACCAGGAGCCAATGTAGGTCAGCGAGCACAGGGGTGATGGGCGAACGGGGCTTGGTGCGAGTTAGGACACGGGTCAGCGAGCACGGGGCGATGGGTGAACGGGACTTGGTGCGAGTTAGGACACGGGTCAGCGAGCACAGGGGTGATGGGTGAACGGGACTTGGTGCGAGTTAGGACATGGGTCAGCGAGCACAGGGGTGATGGGTGAACAGGACTTGGTGCGAGTTAGGACACGGGGCAGTGAGCACAGGGTGATGGGTGAACGGGACTTGGTGCGAGTTAGGACACAGGTCAGTGAGCACAGGGGTGATGGGTGAACGGGACTTGGTGCGAGTTAGGACACGGGTCAGCGAGCACAGGGGTGATGGGTGAACGGGACTTGGTGCGAGTTAGGACACGGGTCAGTGAGCACAGGGGTGATGGGTGAACGGGACTTGGTGCGAGTTAGGACACGGGTCAGTGAGCACAGGGTGATGGGTGAACGGGACTTGGTGCGAGTTAGGACACGGGTCAGTGAGCACAGGGTGATGGGTGAACGGGACTTGGTGCGAGTTAGGACACGGGTCAGCGAGCACAGGGGTGATGGGTGAACGGGACTTGGTGCGAGTTAGGACACGGGTCAGTGAGCACAGGGGTGATGGGTGAACGGGACTTGGTGCGAGTTAGGACACGGGCCAGTGAGCACAGGGGTGATGGGTGAACGGGACTTGGTGCGAGTTAGGATACGGGTCAGCGAGCACAGGGTGATGGGTGAACGGGACTTGGTGTGAGTTAGGACACGGGTCAGTGAGCACAGGGTGATGGGTGAACGGGACTTGGTGCGAGTTAGGACACGGGTCAGCGAGCACAGGGGTGATGGGTGAACGGGACTTGGTGCGAGTTAGGACACGGGTCAGTGAGCACAGGGGTGATGGGTGAACGGGACTTGGTGCGAGTTAGGACACGGGTCAGTGAGCACAGGGGTGATGGGTGAACGGGACTTGGTGCGAGTTAGGACACGGGTCAGCGAGCACAGGGGTGATGGGTGAACGGGACTTGGTGCGAGTTAGGACACGGGCAGTGAGCACAGGGGTGATTGGCGAACGGGACTTGGTGCGAGTTAGGACACGGGCAGTGAGCACAGGGGTGATGGGTGAACGGGACTTGGTGCGAGTTAGGACACGGGTCAGCGAGCACAGGGGTGATGGGTGAACGGGACTCGGTGCGAGTTAGGACACGGGTCAGCGAGCACAGGGGTGATGGGTGAACGGGGCTCGGTGCGAGTTAGGACACGGGTCAGCGAGCACAGGGGTGATGGGTGAACGGGACTTGGTGCGAGTTAGGACACGGGTCAGCGAGCACAGGGGTGATGGGTGAACGGGACTTGGTGCGAGTTAGGTCACGGGTCAGCGAGCACAGGGGTGATGGGTGAACGGGACTTGGTGCGAGTTAGGACACGGGTCAGCGAGCACAGGGGTGATGGGTGAACGGGACTTGGTGCGAGTTAGGACACGGGTCAGCGAGCACAGGGGTGATGGGTGAACGGGACTTGGTGCGAGTTAGGACACGGGTCAGCGAGCACAGGGGTGATGGGTGAACGGGACTTGGTGCGAGTTAGGACACGGGTCAGCCAGCACAGGGGTGATGGGTGAACGGGACTTGGTGCGAGTTAGGACACGGGTCAGCGAGCACAGGGGTGATGGGTGAACGGGACTTGGTGCGAGTTAGGACACGGGTCAGCGAGCACAGGGGTGATGGGTGAACGGGACTTGGTGCGAGTTAGGACATGGGTCAGCGAGCATAGGGGTGATGGGTGAACAGGACTTGGTGCGAGTTAGGACACGGGTCAATGAGCACAGGGGTGATGGGTGAACGGGACTTGGTGCGAGTTAGGACACGGGCAGCAGAGTTTTGGATGAGCTCAAGTTTACATAAGAACATAAGAACATAAGGCGTAGGAGCAGGAGTCGGTCATTTGGCCCCTCGAGCCTGCTCCGCCATTCAATAAGAACATGGCTGACCTGATCTTGGCCTCAACTCCACTTCCCCGTCCGCTCCCCATAACTCTTGACTCCCTTATCGTTCAAAAATCTGTCTATCTCCTTATATATATTCAATGACCCAGCCTCCACAGCTCTCTGGGGAAGAGAATTCCAAAGATTCACGACCCTCAGAGAGAAGAAATTCCTCCTCACTTCCGATTTAAAACGGTTTCCCCTTATTCTGAAATTATGCCTCCTAGTTCTAGATTCCCCCACGAGGGGAAGCATCTACCCTGTCAAGCCCCTTCAGAATCTTATATGTTTCAATAAGATTCCCTCTCATCCTTCTAAACTCCAATGAGTATAGGCCCAACCTGCTCAACATTTCTTCATAAGACAACCCCTTCATCTCCGGAATCAACCTCGTGAACCTTCTCTGAACTGCCTCCAATGCAAGTATATCCTTCCTTAAATAAGGAGACCAAAACTGTACGCAGTACTCCGGTTGTGGCCTCACCAACGCCCTGTACAGTTGTAACAGGGCTTCCCTACTTTTATACTCCATCCCCTTTGCAATAAAGGCCAACACTCCATTTGCTTTACTAATTACTTGCTAATTACTGACATTAATATAGGGGATAGAGGAACATTCAATGGTAGCGTTAAGCCAACATCGCAAAGAGGCTTAAATAAACAAATTAGGAGAAACTCTGGCTTTTAAAATCAGTAGAGTATTGGACAGGAAGTGCAACATTGGCATTCCATGAAGGACCACTGATGTGAACAGTGTCACACCAACTCTTGGAACTTACCAATGTTTTTCACAGAGCCTTGAAGCATGATTGCCACAACCTTTAACATCAGACACGAGGCCTCTCTCTGGTGCTGCTGTTCACTGGAAGGTGTGCTGTTCCCTGCGGGTTCATTAGGAAATACAAATATGAAAGAAATTACAAAAGCCAAATCCAGATCCTCGGATACAGATTGAAAATTAACAAAAGCAATACGATGCTGATTACTCCCAGTAACGGGGTTGCCAAGTTAGGTTGCATGTATTCCTGGAGGTTCCATCATTTGACCGCCTGCCTTTAACTGCCCCGCCCCCTACGCCCCCACCATTCGTCACCCAACACATCCATCCTCACAGCGCACTACCTTCCCAATTGGAAAGCCGATCGGCTGTCGGTCAAAACAACCTTTTTCCCATCTTCATTATTTTTATAACTAATAAGAACATAAGAAATAGGAGCAGGGGTAGGCCATTCGGCCCCTCGAGCCTGCTCCACCATTCAATAAGATCATGGCTGATCTGACCTTGGGCTCGACTCCACTTTCCCTCCTGCTCCCCATAACCCTTGACTCCCCTGTAGCTCAAATATCTGTCAATCTCCGCCTTGAATCTATTCAATGACTCCGCCTCCACAGCTCTCTGGGGTAGAGAATTCCAAAGATTCACGACCCTCTGAGAGAAGAAATTCCTCCTCATCTCCCTTTTAAATGGGCGACCCCTTATTCTGAAACTATGCCCCCTAGTTCTAGATTCCCCCACGAGGGGAAACATCCTCTCAGCATCTACCCTGTCAAGCCCCTCAGAATCTTATATGTTTCATAAGAACATAAGAAATAGGAGCAGGAGTAGGCCAATCGCCCCTCGAGCCTGCTCCGCCATTCAATAAGATCATGGCTGATCTGATCCTAACCGCCAATCCACTATCACAGAACCATCTCCTGAATCTAACAGAATTAGACACACGAAATAGGAGCAGGATCAGGCTACACGGCCCCTGGGCCCGCTCCGCTATAAAAGTAGGGAAGTCCTGTTACAACTGTACAGGGCGTTGGTGAGACCACAACCGGAGTACTGCATATAGTTTTGGTCACCTTATTTAAAGAAGGATATACTTGCATTGGAGGCAGTTCAGAGAAGGTTCACAAGGTTGATTCCTGAGATGAAGGGGTTGTCTTATGAAGAAATGTTGAGCAGGTTGGGCCTATACTCATTGGAGTTTAGAAGGATGAGAGGGAATCTTATTGAAACATATAAGATTCTGAAGGGGCTTGACAGGGTAGATGCTTCCCCTCGTGGGGGAATCTAGAACTAAGAGGCATAATTTCAGAATAAGATCACCTCTCATTCTTCTAAACTCCAATGAGTATAGGCCCAACCTGCTCAACCTTTCCTCACAAGACAACCCCTTCATCTCCAGAATCAACCTAGTGAACCTTCTCTGAACTGCCTCCAATGCAAGTATATCCCTCCTTAAATACGGTGACCAAAACTGTACGCAGGACTCCAGGTGTGGTCTCACCAGCGCCCTGTACAGTTTTAGCAAGACTTCCTTACTTTTATACACCAGCCCCCTTGCAATAAAGGCCAACATTCCATTTGCCTTCCTAATTACTTGCTGTACCTACATGCTAACTTTTTGTGTTTCATGTACGAGGACCCCCAGATCCCTCTGTACCGCAGCATTCTGTAGTCTCTCTCCATTTAAATAATATTTTACTTTTCTATTCTTCCTACCAAAGTGGATAACCTTACATTTTCCCCGCACATTTTGAAAGTATTCAAAATAATTTTTTTTAAAGTTTTTTTCAATGACCCTATGATTTTTCTCCCGGGTGTTGCTGGCTGCAGTGACTAGGAGATCAATCCTCAATTCCTGGAGACTCCTGGGCAATCCTGCAGGGCTGGCAACCCCTACCCAGTACATGCACTGATTCCTCGGATAAGAATTTTATGGGCAAATGCAGCAAGTCTAAAATCCTGCATGAGCCTTGTTGGATGGGAGTGCAGGAGAGAGGTGGGGCTCTAATAATGGAGCCCTGATTGTCCCACGAACACACACCCCTGTCCAGTGAGGCAGCGCTCACCAAGTTAGTCTGTAAGATCTGGGCCAGCACTTGGGATCATAGCGGGTCAAAATAACCAAATCCTTTTAACACATCCTGACGTAAGAAATCTACTGAGCACTTGGTTTGAGTATAAAACAAGGCTTTAATCAACTGTTTCACAACCATGAGATTCTAGCTACATCACTAGTTCCTGGTTACAGAAACATCCTGAGCAAGCTGGGCCCACGCCCGAGTATTTATACTTTCCTTGGACGGCGCCACCAGCTGGCCACCCAGTGTTATCTCATGAGTCATTTCTGCATGAATGGTAAGATTCATGACACAGGCCAATAAATAATTCAAAGCAAATAAAGAGGAGAAATTACTGTCAGCAGTGCTGAAAACTGAACTCACGCACACCAGACTTCACTCTCTTCGACTTTTATTTCTAAATCTATCCCCACGTTTTCTAATTGCCATCTCTCAACACTGAGGTCCAAAGGTCACAGAGATAGTCGATAAAGATCATGGTTGTTACCTGCTTTCCTCAGGATTTTCGCATATCTTTGAAGCTGGGTGAGGACCATCTCAAGGAGCCTGGTTTCCCTGAACACGACGGTGAGCAATGGGTCGTGTTTGGCAATGTCCAGCACACACTCGAGCGCCAGCAGGGCGCAGGCTGGGGAGAGGTTCTCCCTGATTATGGCCTGTACTCGCGAAAAGACTTCATGGGGAACGTACGACAGGTCGATAACAACAAACCGCAGCATCTGAAAATACTGAATCTGCACAGGCCGTGACTTGCGGTAAAGCACCTCAGCAAATTGAAAGAGTGCTTGTTGTGTCCATTCCAGCAGGAAGAAGTTGGCTTTATTCCAGCTCCAGATCTTTTTGATGCTGCTCAGGATAATCGATGAGACGCAGGAACAATTAGCTTTTAAAAACACGGACTGCAAGACTTTGAAAGCCTGGATGTTTTTCACAGTTGTATCTTGAAATTGAAACAAAAGAAGGGGTGAGTCATTTGCAGTGAAGTGAGATACCCGAAATCTAGGACCAAAAAAATGGGCAACTTACCCCAAAGCGCTATAGTAATGGAGGACTATCCCAGACTTCAATGTATTCTATTCTCACCATAGGGAGGGACGCATATAAATCTTTGCTTAAGGGTGTGTGTTTACAAAAGTTAATGTTGAGCCCAAGAGTTGTACCTTAGTACTTTAGTCTACCCTCCAAATGCACTCCGAATCCCTGAAAGGGAGTCTGAGATAGGCCTGCCTCCACAGAAGAATTCGCTGATTTTATCATTGCAAGACCAAAAGCAGCTGACATAGTTAATAAAGAAGCACACCCACAGCAGAGACGGGGGCTTCAAGGCCCACTGGAGGAGAGAGGGACAAAGAGAGGCGATAGGAGAGGGAGTTAGACCACAAGCTGTCCAGTAAAGATACAATGGCTCCTGTATTGAAAGGGTCACACAGCTTTTCTTCGTGTTACTGAGCTACAGCAAAAATCATTGCCCAAAATTTCCAATGCAAGCATTGAAGAGAGCCAAAAGCAATCTGTACGTGCAGCTTCCTGAGATACTGCTCCCGCTGCTCCTCTTTAAATGTTTTTTGATTTTGGCTGTCCCTATAGTTCAGTGGTGGTCTTTATCTCTGAGCCTTGCAGACCAGGAAGGTCCCAGGTTCAATCACTGGTCTGTATGAGTTAGCAGATCACACTGGGACACTGCATCCCTAAATTAAGAAAGGGTAAATAGGCCAGGGTTCCTGCTCCTGATCACTCCCCAGTGACCCCTACTGGAATTGCACCTACGTGGGTACAGGATAAGGACAGGATCAGACTTGGCCATGATCTCCTTCATAGTCAGGTCGTCTGCTGGCACTCAATGCCATAGCTCGCACATGATTAAAGGTCACTTGAGTGAGCTGCCAGAGGGAGAGCACCACACATGGAACTGTACCCAATGAGTGAGTCAACATTCACCCAGCGAGTGAGTCAACACCTCAGCCAGTGATGCAGTCAACACCTCACCCAATGAGTGAGTCAACACCTCACCCAATGAGGGAGTCAACACCTCACCCAATGAGGGAGTCAACACCTCAGCCAGTGAGGCAGTCAACACCTCACCCAATAAGTGAGTCAACACCTCACCCAGTGAGTGAGTCAACACCTCACTCAGTGAGGGAGTCAACACCTCACCCAGTGAGTGAGTCAACACCTCACCCAATGAGGGTGTCAACACCTCACCCAGTGAGGCAGTCAACACCTCACCCAGTGAGTGAGTCAACATCTCACCCAATGAGTGAGTCAACACCTCACCCAATGAGTGAGTCAACACCTCACCCAATGAGTGAGTCAACACCTCACCCAGTGACGCAGTCAACACCTCACCCAATGAGGGAGTCAACACCTCACCCAATGAGGGAGTCAACACCTCACCCAATGAGGGAGTCAACACCTCAGCCAGTGAGGCAGTCAACACCTCACCCAATAAGTGAGTCAACACCTCACCCAGTGAGTGAGTCAACACCTCACTCAGTGAGGGAGTCAACACCTCACCCAGTGAGGGAGTCAACACCTCACCCAGTGAGTCAGTCAACACCTCACCCAGTGAGGCAGTCAACACCTCACCCAGTGAGTGAGTCAACACCTCACCCAGTGAGTGAGTCAACACCTCACCCAATGAGTGAGTCAACACCTCACCCAATGAGTGAGTCAACACCTCACCCAGTGAGGCAGTCAACACCTCACCCAATGAGTGAGTCAACACCTCACCCAATGAGTGAGTCAACACCTCACCCAATGAGTGAGTCAACACCTCACCCAATGAGTGAGTCAACACCTCACCCAATGAGTGAGTCAACACCTCACCCAGTGAGTGAGTCAACACCTCACCCAGTGAGGCAGTCAACACCTCACCCAGTGAGGCAGTCAACACCTCACCCAGTGAGGCAGTCAACACCTCACCCAGTGAGTGAGTCAACACCTCACCCAGTGAGTGAGTCAACACCTCACCCAGTGAGTGAGTCAACACCTCACCCAGTGAGTGAGTCAACATCTCACCCAGTGAGTGAGTCAACACCTCACCCAATGAGGCAGTCAACACCTCACCCAATGAGTGAGTCAACACCTCACCCAATGAGTGAGTCAACACCTCACCCAATGAGTGAGTCAACACCTCACCCAGTGAGTGAGTCAACACCTCACCCAGTGAGTGAGTCAACACCTCACCCAATGAGTGAGTCAACACCTCACCCAGTGAGGCAGTCAACACCTCACCCAGTGAGGCAGTCAACACCTCACCCAGTGAAGCAGTCAACACCTCACCCAGTGAGGCAGTCAACACCTCACCCAATGAGTGAGTCAACACCTCACCCAATGAGTGAGTCAACACCTCACCCAATGAGTGAGTCAACACCTCACCCAATGAGTGAGTCAACACCTCACCCAATGAGTGAGTCAACACCTCACCCAGTGAGGCAGTCAACACCTCACCCAGTGAGGCAGTCAACACCTCACCCAATGAGTGAGTCAACACCTCACCCAGTGAGTGAGGCAACACCTCACCCAGTGAGTGAGTCAACACCTCACCCAATGAGTGAGTCAACATCTCACCCAGTGAGTGAGTCAACACCTCACCCAATGAGGGTGTCAACACCTCACCCAGTGTGTGAGTCAACACCTCACCCAGTGAGGCAGTCAACACCTCACCCAATGAGTGAGTCAACACCTCACCCAATGAGTGAGTCAACACCTCACCCAGTGAGTGAGTCAACACCTCACCCAATGAGTGAGTCAACACCTCACCCAATGAGTGAGTCAACACCTCACCCAGTGAGGCAGTCAACACCTCACCCAGTGAGGCAGTCAACACCTCACCCAATGAGTGAGTCAACACCTCACCCAGTGAAGCAGTCAACACCTCACCCAGTGAGGCAGTCAACACCTCACCCAATGAGTGAGTCAACACCTCACCCAATGAGTGAGTCAACACCTCACCCAATGAGTGAGTCAACACCTCACCCAATGAGTGAGTCAACACCTCACCCAATGAGGCAGTCAACACCTCACCCAGTGAGTGAGTCAACACCTCACCCAATGAGTGAGTCAACACCTCACCCAGTGAAGCAGTCAACACCTCACCCAGTGAGGCAGTCAACACCTCACCCAATGAGTGAGTCAACACCTCACCCAATGAGTGAGTCAACACCTCACCCAATGAGTGAGTCAACACCTCACCCAATGAGTGAGTCAACACCTCACCCAGTGAGGCAGTCAACACCTCACCCAGTGAGGCAGTCAACACCTCACCCAATGAGTGAGTCAACACCTCACCCAGTGAAGCAGTCAACACCTCACCCAGTGAGGCAGTCAACACCTCACCCAATGAGTGAGTCAACACCTCACCCAATGAGTGAGTCAACACCTCACCCAATGAGTGAGTCAACACCTCACCCAATGAGTGAGTCAACACCTCACCCAGTGAGGCAGTCAACACCTCACCCAGTGAGTGAGTCAACACCTCACCCAATGAGTGAGTCAACATCTCACCCAGTGAGTGAGTCAACACCTCACCCAATGAGGGTGTCAACACCTCACCCAGTGTGTGAGTCAACACCTCACCCAGTGAGGCAGTCAACACCTCACCCAATGAGTGAGTCAACACCTCACCCAATGAGTGAGTCAACACCTCACCCAATGAGTGAGTCAACACCTCACCCAGTGAGTGAGTCAACACCTCACCCAATGAGTGAGTCAACACCTCACCCAATGAGTGAGTCAACACCTCACCCAGTGAGGCAGTCAACACCTCACCCAATGAGTGAGTCAACACCTCACCCAATGAGTGAGTCAACACCTCACCCAGTGAAGCAGTCAACACCTCACCCAGTGAGGCAGTCAACACCTCACCCAATGAGTGAGTCAACACCTCACCCAATGAGTGAGTCAACACCTCAGCCAGTGAGTGAGTCAACACCTCACCCAGGGAGGTAGTCAACACCTTCAGCAGGGAAAGGGAAGGGAGCAAATTTATGATTGGGAAATTCAGAAAGGAGGACATTTTTAAAAAAACAGTTGAAAATGTCCCAAAAATGTAGCAAAAGGAAACAAAATGAGAAGGAAAACAACCGCTAGAAATCCTGCAGGGGAGAAGGGTGGAGTGTTCAATTGGAATAGATATAAGAAGATGCAGAAATATGTTAAAAGGATAGTCAAAAAGGCAAAGGGAAACCTGGATAAAAGTACAGCTGTAGGCACAAACATAACAGATTCAAAGCAGGTCAAAGTGGTGCCATTTCCAAATAAAACAGCTCCAAGAATATCGCAGAAGATGAACAGATGGAAGATCATATGAGCCAAGAATAAGGTACACTAACATCAAGGCCCAGATTTCTGATATGCACTTCCACCTATTTTTATATCTCTTCTTGGGATGTGGACAACACTGTCAAGGCAATAGCTTTTGCCCGTCCTTCGTTGACATGAAGGCATTAATAGTGTTGGATTGGTGTCACGTGAGCTGGGTGGCAGGTTCCCAGCCCTGATGGTCATTAGCGAACCAGTTGGGTCTTCACAACAACCCATTTTCCAACGCCAGCTGATAAATTACCAGATTTATTGAACTCAGTTTCACAACGGGGTGAGCCTTTGAACTGACAACCCCTGGGCTGCTGGTCCAGTACCACAGCCAATAGGCTACCGTACCCATCTCATGAAGCTCCTCGCGCCTGGAAGACCAAGTAATGAAAGTCGCCCCTTGTATTTTACTTGCAGATTCACATGACAGTTTTGAGCATAAAGCGGAAGTGTGAGCCAAGTGCAGAAAGTTAGGTGATTTCCAAAGCTGTCCACCGAGCTTCTTTGGTCACGGTTTGTTACTAGCATTGCAAATAGAACATCATTCGAAAACATTTCCTCCCTTCCCCAACAGAAATAGGAAGTTAAGATTGCCATCTGTTTGGATATTGAACCGGACAATCGGGCTTTTCAATGAAATTGCAAAATCTGTTTCTTTTTAACAGGTTTGTTCCTTTTTTCTAGGGATGAAATTGCTCTGTTAATAAAGAACAGGACGGCCCTTGTCCTCCAATATAAAACCGCATGCTCAGAAATCAAGGGGGCGATTTTGCCAGCCCTGGGGAGATGGGTTTGGAGGCGGGATTGCCGGGAAAATGGCTTCACAGAGCTGTCAAACGATGACAATTCATTTTGACAGATGAAACGTCATACGTTGACGTGCTCTGCAACTGGCTTTCCCTTAATTGGCCTGCCAAGCCCGCTGGGTGGGCTTAACAAGGTCAATCAAGGGAAAATAGCGTGGGTTGGCCACAAATCGATGGAGGCGGGACATCGGCCTGACAAGCAGCAGTCCTGCCACCAACGCACCCCAGTCACAAAATCGCCCCCCAAGTTTCAAAACCATGTGGTCGATTTTAACTTGGGTGGGGTGGGGGGCGTCAAAGCCGGCGGCGATGTGCCTGGCCGGGAGATGTTAACTCCCAGACCTCATCTAAACACTCTGAAACTGACTCCCCCCGCCCAAAGCCAGCGGGAATGACATCAATTCCGGTGGGCGGGGATCAGGTCACCGCCGGCAACCCATGGAAACGGTAGCCGGCAATGTAAGCACGGCGGGAGTGGGGGGGGGGAGAATTGGGAACACTCGCAGTCAGGGCTGGAGGGGAAGCCCGGGGCAAAGGAAGCTCAAGGTATCGTTGTGGGACCGGGATGAGCAGGAGCACTTCTCCAGGGCTACAAGGATTCCGCATAAGATTTATTTTTCCAAAGATACCTTGGCCTCCTCTGGCCCCTCCGCGGACTTTCGCCATGGTTGAGGTGTCGGGGTTGGTCTCCCGAGTTAAAATGCCCGTGCGGTGCCGAAGATGTAGTTGGGCGGAGACTTTAAGACTTAAGTTAGGCTCCCGTCTCCCGGCAGCTGGAGTCTCGTCCGCTTTCAAAGTTAGTTAAAATAAAATGTTGCCGGTCGGGAGCAGTGCGGCCATGTGTGGACACGGATGGTTTTAACCCCTTCCACGCCCTGTTCTCACTACGTGGAGCGGTTAAAATCGACCCCCTTGTGTTCTTTCAACTTAATTAGTGGGTGATAATCATAGAGACAAATACAGATTCTCCTATTTTTGTTGAAGGAGGACACTCCCCCCCCCCCCCCCCCCCCCCCCACCTTATGGCAGGATGAATTAGTTATTACATTATTATAATAGCAAAATATTGCGGATGCTGGAAATCTGAAACAACAACAGACAATGCTGGAAACACTCAGCAGGTCAGGCAGCATCCGTGGAGAGAGGAACAGAGTTAACCTTTCAGGTCGGTGCCCCTTCGATAGAACTGGAAAACGTTAAGAGATGGAACAGGTTTTAAGCCGGTGCAGGGGCAGGGAAAGGGGGGAGGGGAGGAAAGAACAAAAGGGACGGTCTGTGCTAGGGTGGGAGGTAGGAGGGATTAAATGTTGCAAATGGGGATGGCAGAATCATCAACAACTGCCGCCTGAAAAACTGGGGGCAGGGGTTATAGTCTGAAATTGCTGAACTCAATGTTGAGTCCAGAAGGCTGTAAAGTGCCGAATCGAAAGATGAGGTGCTGTTCCTCGAGCTTACATTGAGCTTCGTTACATTACATTACATTATAATGGTTTTCAATTCATTTTCATCAGCAAAACAACTGGGAGAATTGTGATCCCCTGCTCTCTGTCTACCCTGCCCCATTCAGTTTGGACTTGGGAAAAAGTTGCACTCCGATCATCAGTCACTTATTGGGTTATCTGTTCAGTGGGCAGCTCTGGGTGACTCTTTCTTTCTCCTTACAGGATGCAGTCCTTTATTAGCAAGCTGGAGTCTCTACAGATCATCAACACTATAAAGAGAACACATTTGAACTTCCAGAGACCTCCTAGTAGATGCAACACATGCACAGTTACGGTGCCAGAAGTCAAATGTTAGGGACATGAAAGTTTCAAATTAATTTGTAACATCGACGGAGCTACAGGGGAGTCGAGGGTTATGGGGAGTGGGTGGGAAAGTGGAGTTGAGGCCAAGATCAGATCAGCCATGATCTTATTGAATGGCGGAGCAGTCTCGAGAGGCCAAATGGCCTACTCCTGCTCCTATTTCTTATGTTCTTAACACTCGCTATAGTTTGTGAGCTCAAACTGACACAGCAATTTACCTGATTTTGGTGGCTGTTGAAACTTAAAATCTGGGAATTGAGAACCTGCAATAGAGGGCATGACCTTCAATTCTTTCTGACCGTAGATTGTGAGGGAACTCAAAAAATCAACTAGTTCTTCCAAGGATTTTTCTTCTTCTTTCTCCAGTTCTTTATCATACCTGATGAGAGAGTGAGGTTCAACTAAGGATTGATTGCACCATTATCTCGAAATAAAACACATATATTAACTGAGAAAGCAGCGTCAAAAACCTTGGGCAAGGGGGATTGGGCGGTGGTGTGTGTCGTTCCAGCTCAGGGACGGCAGTTTAAATTCAGGGCATAATGGTGGGATGAAAGTCTTAAGTGTGTACTCGTAGTTAAAGTCTTTTGTGAGTTTGGTCAGTCTCAGCACAGGTCCTAGAAGCTGTGCATACACAACTTTGCAGCAGATTTCAAATTCACTCAGAGAGCCACAAGGTTCTTTGCTGTGGGAAATGCAGAATCGTCACTCTGGAACAGGGGGAGTGCTCCTCTGACCTCGGCAGCTAGTTCCACCATCCTTCTTTCTCCTGTGACTTGAATTTCAATCCAGCTCGTCAGCTGGAATGAAAGTCTCCACTTCCTAGCGGCAGTTAAGGATGTTACATGAAATTACTCTGGGCACCCTCATTCCTCCACAGTTCAATGGAGAAAGATAATTGGGAACCAGTTTGTTTGCATCACTGATAAAGGTCGCGGACACGATGGGCCGACATGGCCTCCTTCCGTGCTGCAACTTTCTAAGGTCATAAGGACACAAGGAGCAGTGCACTGAAAGACCCAATTGGTTCAATACAGTGAAATGGGCAGACACATGGCAGCTGTGTCAGGTACGGTAGCATAGTGGTTATGTCACTGGACTAATAATCCGGAATCCTGGGCTAATCCAGAGACATGAGTTCAAATCACGGCAGCTGGGGAATTAAAAATTTGATAATTAAATAAATCTGGACTAAAAAGCTCGTATCAGTAATAGTGACCATGAAACTACTGGATTGTCATTAAAAAAAACATCTGGTTCACTAATAGGGAAGGAAATCTGCCGCCCTTACCCGGTCTGGCTGATATATGACTCCAGACCCACAGCAATGTGGTTGACTCTTAACTGCCCTCTGAAACAGCCTAGCAAGCCACTCAGTCATATAAGGCGGCTCACCACCTCCTTCTCGAGGGCAATTAGGGATGGGCAATAAATGCCAGCAATGCCCACATCCCATGAATGAATAAATTAAAAAAAAGACATTTAATGCAGAGGAGTGTGAAGTGATGCACTATGGAAGGAAAAATGAGGAGAGGCAATATAAATTAAATGGTACAATTTTAAAGGGGATGCAGGGACAGAGAGACCTGAGAGTTCACGTACACAAATCTTTGAAGGTGGCAGAACAAGTTGATAAGGCTGTTAAAAAAACATATGGGATCCTTGGCTTTATAAGCAGAGGCATAGAGTAAAAAAGCAAGGAAGTTATGGTAAACCTTTATAAAACACTGGCTAGGCCTCAGCTGGGGAATTGTGTTAAATTCTAGGCACCACACTTTAGGAAGGATGTCAAGGCCTTGCAAAGGAGATTTACCAGAATTGTACCAGGGATGAGGGACTTCCGTTACGTGGAGTGACTAGAGAAGCTGGGATTGCTCTCCTTAGAGCAGGGAAGGTTAAGGGGAGATTTAATAGAGGTGTTCAAAATTATGAGGGATTTTGATAGAGTAGACAGGGAGAAACTGTTTCCACTGGCAGGAGGGTCAGTAACCAGAGGACACAGATTTAAGATCATTGGCAAAAACTCCAGAGAGGAAATGAAGATACATTTTTTATACACAGCGAGTTGTTACAATCTGGAATGCGCTGCCTGAAAGGGCGGCGGAAGGAGATTCAATAGCAACTTTCAAAAGGGAATTGGATAAATACTTGAAAAGGAGAACTTTGTAGGGCTATGGGGAAAGAGCAGGGAGGAGTGGGTCTAATCGGATAGATCTTTCACAGAGCCAGCACACGCACGATGGGCCGAATGGCCTTTTTCTGTGCTGTATGATTCTATGATCCTAATAGCAGCTGTTCTTTTGGGACTGGAAGTATCATAGAATCTTACAGCACAGAAGGAGGCCATTCAGGCTATCGTGCCTGGGCGCTTTGAAAGGCATTTTCTCTTCACCAATTCCAGGTTTCGCCTGGTTTACCTACTGTCTCAAGCTTGTGCAGCAGTTATTCATTTGAGACTTGATCAAAGCTTAACTGGAAGACATGGTACAATGTGATAGGACTTGTCAACATCTACTTGAGATGTCACTCTCTCAAAAGATTCAAGGAGGTTGGTTAAGCAGGAGCTCCCTGATCTGTAAGCGTCTTGGCTGCTATTTATTTGTTTCTCTTCATCTAGAGAACCACTGCCAATCGCCCAGAAATTCGGGTCTCCACGGGTGAGTACGCATGGGGTACTCACCCGTAAGCCCAATGGAAGTGCCGGTTTCCTGCATGCACTGCGCATGCGCGGGAAACCGGAACTTCTGTTCCCCTGAAAGAAGGGGTTGAGAGGTGGAACGCGTGCGCCGGAGAGGCAGCGTGTGCGCATCGAACTTACGTTTTTTTTCCAGGTTTTTCCGGGAGGGTAAGTCTCCAAGAGTTACACTTTTAAAAAGCAGGTGCAAAGCCTGCTTTTTACAAGGTAAGTGGTGAATTAATTAAAATTGAAACATTTTTTCCACAGGTTTATTATTTTAAAATACTTTAAAGAAAGGTAAGTTTATTTTTAGCCCCGTTAGAAAATGTAATTAATTTTTTCAAAAATTAAAATTATTGTTTAAAATAGTTATTTCATGTAATTTATAATTATTTTAAAAATGTGATGTTTTTTTTAAATTTATTTGAAGATTTAATGATGTTTTGGGGCTTATAGTATTCCCTGCTTACCATTGGCTCTCCATGGCCCACGTGATTCCAGGAGATGCATCAAACTAACTGTGCCCCTGGGATACGCAAGCACTGCGCGCCGGCAGTTGGAGGAGGCCCAGGATCGGAATCCCACGCGGGCCCACAGCTCAACGGCCGGCGCGCTAGGTAAGTGCAGGTCGGGGGCTTGCACCCGCGGGAAGCCTCCGACCCGAATTTCTGGGCCATTATGTTGCCATTTACCAGTGGAACATTAATGGGTGTGGAGTTAGCTGGGTTTGCTACTCACACTTATAACATCATTTCAGCTTTCACGTTCAGAGGCCTCTCTACTTTTGTGTTATTATGTTACAAACAGAGTTGCTACACTAATTTAGAGACTTGAGGGAGGATCTCCCATTTCAGCTCTGTTGGCACACACCAGGGAAATTGCAACCCCACCACCCCACTTCCACCAACCCCCCCCTTCATCAATGTTCTCGTCAAGCTGCGCGGCCACTGGAGGTCCTGCGCAGGCCGCTTGCCGGCTTTACAATAGGAAAAGACGCACGTGCGCGGAGATTTGAATGGGCCCACAGCCCATTAAAGGGGCCGAGCACCCAAAAACAAATGAGAGGGAACATTGCCTTCAACAGGGAACATTGCCTTCAACCACCCGCTTTTCACCACACCCAACCGCCGCCACCACCACCACCCCCCGCCCGCCCCCACCAGCCCACAATTTTCCGCTCATTAGTTTTAATGCAAAGAAAATCACGGGCTGGGGACACTCACTTTCCCGATGTGTGCTCCAAGCCCCAAAGCAGTAGATCGCCACACTGTAGTTTGCAACCACACCCAGGATTTGAGTATGAGTAAAGACGTCTTACTGCAATTATATAGGGCCCTGGTGAGACCACACCTGGAGTATTGTGTACAGGTTTGGTCTCCTTACCTAAGGATGGAGTGCAGCGAAGCTTCACCAGACTGGTTCCTGGGATGGGGGGATTGTCCTATGAGGAGAGGTTGAGTAAACTAAGCCTATATTCTCTAGAGTTTAGAAGAATGAGAGGTGATCTCATTGAAATATACAAAATTCTTACAGGGCTTGACAGGGTAGACGCAGGGAGGATGGGGAGTGTAGAACTAGGAGTCACAGTCTCAGAATAAGGGGTCAGCCATTTAGGACTGAGATGAGGAGAAATTTCTTCACTCAGAGGGTGGTGAATCTTTGGAATTCTCTACCCCAGAGGGCTGTGGAGGCTCAGTCATTGAGTATATTCAAGACAGAGATCGATAGATTTTTTAATATTAAGGGAATCAAAGGATATGGGGATAGTGCAGGAAAGTGGAGATGAGGTCGAAGATCAGCCATGATCATATTGAATGGCGGAGCAGACTCGAGAGGCCGAATGGTCTACTCCTGCTCCTATTTCTTATGTTTTTATGTATGAAAAGACACAGCAACTGTGAGCCTGTCAGTCATTAACAGCGTGACTGGACCATTCGCAGTTCTCAAAAACTCAATGAAGGCAAAGCAGAAAGAAGAAATCGTTCTAAGCAGAGCTTTGATTTTTTTTTTGCAGTGCCTTACAAAAATCTCTTTAAAAAGGAGCCAGAGAACAAGTAGTTGTACTTGCCCGAGGAGCAGCGTGGTTAGCAGCTGGTACCCTTCGCTACTTTCAAAATCAGCGAGCAGCTCCGGGGAAACTTGATATGAATCCTTCACAAAGCAGAACACGTTGACTGCTGCTTGAGCTGCATCATAGATCGATGACCTGTCTGCCATTGCAGATAAACTCTGAATACACCACTTTATACAGTCGCTTTCTGTAAAAATATAAAGTTGCCATTAGTGTTTCATGCCACATACAAAACACCGAAGTAGAAACATAGAAACATAGAAGATAGGAGCAGGAGTTGGCCATTTGGCCCCTCGAGCCTGCTCCGCCATTCAATGAGATCATGGCTGATCATCCAAATTCAGTACCCTGTCCCTGCTTTCTCCCCATATCCCTTGATCCCTTTAGCCTTAAGAAATATATCTAACTCCTTCTTGAATATATTTAATGAATTGGCCTCAACTGCCTTCTGTGGTAGAGAATTCCACAGGTTCACCACTCTCTGGGTGAAGAAATTCCTCCTCATCTCAGTCCTAAATGGCTTACCCCTTATCCTTAGACTGTGACCCCTGGTTCTGGACTCCCCACCATCGGGAACATCCTTCCTGCATCTAGTCTGTCCAGTCCTTTTAGAATTTTATAAGTTTCAATGAGATCCCCTCTCATTCTTCTAAACTCTAGCGAATATAAGCCCAATCGACTCAATCTCTCTTCATACGTCATTCCTGCCATCCCAGGTATCAGTCTGGTGAATCTACGCTGCACTCCCTCCATGGCAAGAACATCCTTCCTCAGGTAAGGCGACCAAAACTGCACACTAAGTACTACTTCAGCAAAAGATACAATGATAATTCACTCACCAATTACCCTCCAGAACAAATATATCCCTGAAGGTTTCCGATTTTATCAACAACATATAGAATTCACTCACTGCTTGTACTTAAATTAATGTTAATGAGCCATTATTAATGTACAAATCGGCCAGCAACTTCAGGGGATTAAGAGTTACGCCGTGAGTTGCGAATCTGCAGAACTTGCTGGTCAATTTATGTTTTTCTTTCTGTCTCTTTTCTCTCTCTCTCTTAATCCAATCTTTCTTTCCCTCTCTTCATTTCTCTTTCTGTACCTGATTTGACGTTGAATTCACCCACTCCAATTCACACAAATGGTATCTCACCCTTAGCCTCTCATTATTTTTAAGAACTTGCTGGATCTGCACATTAATTGCCCATTAAACTTGCCCCAGAAAGTTAAGTCTGGTAATTAATAGCGTAAGTAGCCCAGAAAGTGAACAATTTAAACTGCAGAGTCTCAGTTCATCAGGTAGTGAATTGTTATTGGAGATTTTTTAAATGCCAAATTTTCAACTTTAAATGTTTTTTTTCTTACTTTTCCTTTCTGTCTCTTCTCTCTCTCTCAATCCAGTCTTTCTTTCCCCTCTCTTTATCTCTATTTCTGTACCTGATTTAACATTGAATTCACCCACTCTAATTCACTTCCTTCTCGGTCCTTCTTTTTGTTTATTTCTCAATCCTTAAATCTCATTTGTTAAAGAGATACCCTAGAACAGAACTAAGGGCCATAAAGATTAGATAGTCACTAATAAATTCAGTAAGGAAATCAGGAGAAACTTCTTTACCCAGTCGGTGGTTAGAATGTGGAACTTGCTACCACGAGTAGCGGTTGAGGTGAATAGCACAGATGTATTTAAGGGGAAGTTAGATAAGTACGTGAAGGAGAAAGGAATAGAATATTATGCTGATAGGGTTAGATGAAGTAGGGTGGGAGGGAGCTCGAGTGGAGCATGGACCAGTTGGGCCAAATGACCAGTTTCTGTACTTTACATTCTATATGAACTTTGGGCTGCAAGTTTGCTTGGTGTAAGATAGTAAGAGATTGGCGTTAGTCCACTTTATAATGAGCTGACATCAAGGCTTTGTCCCATACAAATTCGAGCAGATAATCAGGAAGTGCTGATGGCGGCTCCAGTGTATCTTAATTTTTTGAGCAAATCAATCAAACTGCAATGAAACGATGACCTGAAACTGGACCTGCCCGCTGTGTTATTTTTGTATATAAAACAGCGTAAACAAACACTTCAGGGATGCCATTTTTACTTGTAAATTAAAATTCTAGAAAAAATATAGTGGCAACAAACATAATGAAAAGGGGAAGTGTGCACCCACCATGTAAATATCTGATGGTATGTTTAGTCGGTGTTTTTGAAATGGCCCTCATCACGTGACCTGTATATTTTCTCCAGGAAGAACTACACTGGTCCCATTGGGAGGCCACTGTTAAAATGAGACACTTGAGGTCATCAGTTTGAATCATTGCCTCTACAGCGGTGACTTGGCTGCACAAGTTCAACATCATCTGAAAGAGAGAAAGGGCAGGCCCACTGTTTAGTTCTACATTATGGAATCATTTAAGGCATTATTATCATAATGCTAATATGCATCTTAATAACAACAAAAAACATTCAGGCCCACGTTCTTTTGCCAAGAATGGCTATTCAAGGAATAGAAAGGGCAGCTCGCAATGAACATAACATAAGAACATAAGAAATAGGAGCAGGAATAGGCCACTTGGCCCCTCAAGCCTGCTCCGCCATTCAATAAGATCATGGCTGATCTTGGGCTCAAAGCCACTTCCCCGCCCGCTCCCCATAACCCTTCACTCCCTTATCTTGCAAAAATCTGTCTATCACCACCTTAAATGTATTTAATGACCCAGCCTCCACAGCTCTCTGGGGCAGAGAATTCCACAGATTTACGACCCTCTGAGAGAAGAAAATCCTCCTCATCTCAGTTCTAAAAGGGCGACACTTTATTCTAACACTAGAAAATGCCAGAAAGTGTTACAATAGCAACAGCACGATGAGGAACAGCACCTCATCTTCCGATTAGGCACTTTACAGCCTTCCGGACTCAATATCGAGTTCAACAATTTCAGATCATAACCTCGGCCCCCATTATATTTTTATATATTTTTTATCCACACCTTTGGTTTGTGCCTTTTCCTTTTTTTCTCTCCCACATGGCAGCTGTCTCTCACTCTGCCAGCGCATTTCACACTTCATCTAGAGCCGTCTTTTGTCTCTTTACCTGTCCTATTACCACCTTGTCTCGCCTTGAATGTCTCTTAATGTCTCTTCACCTCCCAGACCTTCCCCTTTGTTCTTTCATCCCCTCCCCCATTTCCCAGCCCCCAAACTGGCCTTTTAATCTGTTTCATTGCCTGCTTTTTTTTCTCAGTTCTGAAGAAGGGTTTCGACTTGAAACGTTAACTTTGTTTCTCTCTCCACAGATATTGCCTGGCCTGCAGAGTTTTCTGTTGCCTGAAAGTGTTAGATTGTGTGTGCTTCCACCGGACGGAATTAGCTTGTACACTTCATATAACGACATCCTTTGTATTACAATGCCAGTCATTTATTATTCAGTTATTACTGAACACCTTCATTTTAAAATTTACTATTCTGATTTTCTGGGGTTGGGAGTGAATTTTTAAAATTGACAAGTATCGTGTTGGAAAAAGTGTTCCCACTTCGTGCCACTAAATGCCAACATCAATCTATTGGTAAGGAATAAGGTAAAAGCAAGCAATAAGTTTTAGACCAAAGTAGTTAAAACAAAACAAGATATATTTCCATTTGATATATATATATATATAAACATGAAACCGTAAATTTGAAATAAGAGTCATTTGTCCGAACACCTCGTTATTGCTTGACTTGTTGGGGTGACACAACCCCTTTAACAAAAATTAAGAGAAGGGGCGATCTTGCCAGACCTGGGGAGGCGGGTATGGAGGTGGGACTGCCGGGAAAATGGCAGAATTTGGGGGCGGGTACCCAACCCGCCTCCATGCCATTTTGCCAGGAGGCGGGTAGCCGTCCCGCGCCGAGTCCCGTCTCCTTTGAGGCAGGAAGGGATTAAAGCCACTTAACTGCCCGTTAACAGGGAGAAAATAGGCTTATCACCATTTTGCCCTCACAAGTGTGGGCTTCCCGAAGGCTCCGAACCCCGCCAGGTCACCGAGGCGAATAGTGGGTCTGCAGGGGTCGGGGTCGGGGGGGGTGCAACAGTGCGCTGTTGAGGTGAGTGATGGGCGCAAGTGTGGAGAGGTGAGTATCTGAGGTAAGTGCAAAGTGTTAGAAAAAGTGTACTTACCTTTGTTTCTTCCTGCAGGCTTCAGTCGGTGGGTATGCGGAGAATGTCCCACCTCCGCGGCAGAGATGACAGAAGGCCGTTGCATTCTCCAATGCAACAATCATCGCATTTCTGCAAAAGAAAGAGGTTTGATGAGTCTTGAATTCAAGACCTCATCAAACTACAGAGAATGTCAGTGTTTGACAGCTTCACAGAGCTGTCAAACGATGACAATTTGACAGATGAAACGTCATACGTTGATGTTCTCTGCCACCGGCTTTCCCTTAATTGGCCTGCTACGCCTGCTGGACGGACTTCAATCGACAAGGTCAATCAAGGGAAAATAGTGTGGGCTGGCCAGAAGTCGATGGAGGCGGGACTGAAACCCGACAAGTGGGAGTCCCACCTCCAAAAGCTCCCCATTGGAAAAATCACCCCCAAAATCTGTTTATCGCCATAATTGACAGCCCACTAGCAAAATCTCAGTCTGAGGAATCACACAGCAAGTTTTCACCTTCACCCTGTGGGCAGGCATCATTTCCACTGAAGTCAATTTTCTAGCACGGGCAGCCAATCTGCAATGCCATTTACATGCCCGGCCAGTGACTTGAAAATCTACCCCTTTAAGACTGTTCAACATGAAGAAGCAATTTAAAAAAATAGGCACTAAAATGAGCATTTTCATTCAAAAAAATACCCTAAAAATAAAAGTGACATGCGGGAAAGCAGAAATAAAAATGTTCGAAACACACAGTAACTCAATCAACAGTTGAAAGACGGGTATCAAGAGTAGGACTAGTTACACATGAAACTATGAATCTCTCCTTTCATACGCTGATAAGTCTACTGTGCATTTATATTTCAATGTAAAAAAGCTGCAGGGACTGATGATTTGTTAAAAAGCAGGCACATACTTTTTCTAAGCGTCTATTGTCGACTCTGAGCACAATGTATTCACTATGTAAACTATGTGAAGTATTGCAGTTGGAGATGCTTCAAAGATAGAAAGACTTGCATTTCTATAGCGCCTTTCACGACCACTGGACGTCTCAAATTGATTACAGCCAGTGAAGTACTTTTTGAAGTGTAGTCACTGTTGTAATGTGGGAAACACGACAGCCAATTTGCGCACAGTAAGCTCCCACAAACAGCAATGTGATAACAACCAGATAATCTGTTTTAGCGATGTTGATTGAGGGATAAATATTGGCCAGGATACTGGCGATAACTCCCCTGCTCTTCTTCAAAAAAGTGCCATGGGATCTTTTACGTCCAACTGAGAGAGCAGACTGGGCCTCGGTTTAACGTCTTATCTGAAAGACGGCACCTCCGACAGTGCAGCACTCCCTCAACATTATATTCAATTGTCAGCCTAGATTCTGTGCTCAAGTCTCTGGAGTGGGACTTGAACCCACAACCTTCTTGTTGTGTATGTACCTTTAAGAGAAGAACTGATTCTATACTGCAGTACTGGCAGTGACCACCCCTGTATATAAAGCCATAGCAGGCTTCTGTACATCAGTCTTGAATTACTCTCTGTTCAGTAAATATCTGTTTTATTGTTCTCCTGCAGTCTGAGTATTATTGATCCTCGGACACTACACTGGCGACGGGCAGGTTTGAACTCACCTGCAGTACTGCATCACCTCACGGGGATCTTTTCCATGAAGAGAAGCTTCTTGGAGGTCGAAGTCAGAACGGTGGGCGTCGACCGCGGGCAACCGCCCAGGGATCCATCGGAGAGTTGCAAGGGAGGCTGTGGAGAGCTGGGCCTGGCTCCCCAGTCGAGGTGCTCCAGCAAGTCGTGCGGGTAACAGGTAGTGCGCTAACCCTTCCGGACTGCGGCGGGCTCGGGCTCGATCGAGCGGCTCTGCAAAGGGGCCGTGCAGCGTCGTCGGGAGGAAGAGAGAGAGAGAGGGTGGAGCGCACAGGGCGCGGTCAGTGCTCAAGAACAGGGCAGCGTGGAGAGGATAGAATGCGGGGAAGGAAAAGTGATATGCGTCAAAGCTGCGGGTCGCCGCCATTACCCTGTAGAATGCTAGGAGCAGCGTGGCAGCAAGGGGAAGAAGGAAAAGCTCGGGAGGCGCCATTTTATTCCATTGGGGAAGAAGGAAAAGCGCGGGAGGCGCCATTTTATTACACTGGGGAAGAAGAAAAAGCGCGGGAGGCGCCATTTTAAATCACCCAAGATGCCGAAGAGTGGCAGTATCACTGCTTTCGACAACGAGGTAGAAGACTGGACCACGTATGTGGAAAGAATTGAAGTGTACTGCAATGCCAATGAGGTGGCCAATGGAAAGAAGGCGTCGGTATTATTAAATTTGATGGGCACGAGAACGTACGGCCTATTGCGGAATTTAATTACCCCAGCTAAACCAATGGAGAAAAGTTTTGAAGAGATTGTTAATATCTTACAGGAACACCTAAACCCTACACCACTGCTGATAGCAGAAAGATTCAAGTTCCATAAAAGAAACCAGCACAAAGATGAGAACAATGCTGACTATCTTATGGAACTACGCAAGTTATCGAAGCACTGCCAGTTCGGAGCACGACTGGCAGACACCTTACGGGATAAGTTTGTCTGCGGGCTCCAGAGTGAAGGAACCCAGAAACGACTACTTTCGGAAAAGGACCTGATGCTAGAACAGGCTTTCAGCGTGGCAGTATCCTACGAAGCAGCAGCACGGGGAGCTGCGGAAATACAACAGAAACCACAAGAATACAGCGCTAACGAAATGGCGTATGGAGCAGAAAAGTGCTATCGCTGCGGCAGAACAACCCATGATCAGAAGGACTGCTGGTTTAAGGACAAAGTATGCAGGCAATGCGGGAAAATGGGACATATAGCAAGAGTCTGCAGGTCGGGAAAGAAAACCAACACTACAAGAACTACTAAGGAAAAGTACAAGAAAGTAAAAAAAATGACAGACAGTAGTTCGGAAGATCAGGAGAGTGATAATGACTCCGGGAGCAGGAGACTAAGTTGTCTAAAGTTACACAACGTGATCGCAAAGGAGGATCACCGAACCATTTGGGTCACCCTCATGATAGCAGGGTCCCAAGTAAAGATGGAATTGGATACAGGATCAGCCCTAACTGTCATGAATCGACGAGACTATGAGCGGCTATTCTCACACATACCCTTGAAGGACACGTCCATTGTATTGAAGACATACACGGGGCAAAAAGTCTACCCCAGAGGAAAAATAAGGGTGCCAGTTGAATACAACAGCAAGGAAACACAGAAACTGTATCTATATATACTACCGGATGGAGGACCACCACTATTGGGACGTGAATGGATCCGAAAAATACAATTGGATTGGCATTCCATTCAGGCGCTAACTGTGACTGATAAAAAGGATGATGACGTCACACCTGGACGACTGTCAAAAATTCTAACTGACGCGAAAGAGGTGTTCCAACAAGGACTTAGGACTCTAAAAGGAGTAACGGCAACGATAAAAATCGAAGATAACGCAAACCCAAAATTTTTTAAGGCCAGACCGGTACCTTACGCGATCCGCCCAGCCGTTGAAGCAGAGCTGGAGAGTCTGGAGCGTTCGGGTGTGCTGTCCAAGGTGGACTGGAGCAAGTGGGCCACACCCATTGTTCCTGTAATGAAGAAATCATTGAGCAGCACGCCTGGGGAACCGAAGAAGGTTCGCATCTGTGGGGACTTCAAGGTAACTGTGAACCCAGTCCTCCACACAGTACAATATCCACTTCCACGGATAGAAGATATTTTCGCCTCACTATCTGGAGGGAAACGCTTTACAAAGATTGATCTGGCCCAAGCGTATCTACAAATGGAGGTGGAAGAAGCATTTAGGAAATACCTCACGATAAACACTCAAAAAGGCCTTTACCAGTACAATCGACTGGTATTCGGGGTAGCATCAGCCCCGGCTATTTGGCAGAGGGTGATGGAACAAGTCCTGCAAGGGATCCTGGGGACCCAGTGTTATTTGGACGACATCCTGGTTACGGGCGAAAATGACAGTGAACACCTTGCCAACCTGGAGCAGGTGCTCACGAGATTACAGGAATATGGGCTACGAGCCAACCGCCCCAAATGCGAGTTCTTTAGGAGACAAATCTCGTATTGTGGCCACATGATTGAGGAGGAAGGGTTGCATAAGTCGCCGGACAAGATTGAGGCTGTAGTCAAGGCTCCAGCACCGGAAAATGTGTCGCAACTGAGGTCGTTCCTCGTGTTGGTGAACTACTACCATAAGTTCTTGCCGAATTTATCTACAATTCTGCACCCACTGAACGCCCTACTGCAAACTGGAGTAACATGGAAATGGAGTGATGAGTGTAAGCGTGCCTTTCAGAAATGTAAATGCCTAATCACTTCAAAAGAAGTATTGGCCCACTACAATCCAACACTACCGATTCGGTTAGCATGTGATGCGTCTCCCTACGGCATCGGAGCGGTGCTGTCACACAAATTCCTTGACGGTTCAGAGAGGCCAATAGCCTTTGCGTCGCGCTCATTAACCTCAGCCGAGCGTAACTACGCCCAGATTGACAGGGAGGCCCTCAGCCTGGTGTGGGGGGTGAAGAAGTTCAATCACTATCTGCATGGGCAGAAATTCACCCTACTGACTGATCATCAGCCCCTGGTCTCCATTTTTAACCCAAAAAAGGGCGTTCCGGTGATGACGGCGCAACGGCTGCAAAGATGGTCACTTTTTCTAGGGCCACATCAGTATGACATAGAGTACAAGGGTACGAAACAGCATGGAAATGCTGATGGGCTGTCGCGCCTACCGTTGCCTACGGTAGAGGAAGCACCTGCAGTGGACCCTGTTGAGATATTCCATGCGACCATAGTCGAATGTCTACCTGTTACAAACTCAAGTATAGAGAAGGAAACCCGAAATGACCCGACACTCTCTCGGGTCTATGATTTGACAGTGAAGGGATGGCCAGCACATGGCAACTCACTGTTGCCAGCATTCTCGCCAAGGAGAGAACAGCTGTCAGTGTGCCGGGGGACCTTGATGTGTGGATCACGAGTGGTAATTCCACCCAAGTTGAGAGATAGAGTGCTCAATGAGCTTCATGAGGGTCATCTGGGAGGGGTAAAAATGAAGAGCCTAGCCAGGACGTTTGTGTGGTGGCCAGGAATCGATAAAGAAATCGAGGATATGACCAAGAGATGCACAGGATGCCAGAAGGTCCAAAACGCTCCACCACAGGCCCCGCTACATCCATGGGAGTGGCCCTCATCTCCATGGCAATGGGTACACATTGATTTTGCTGGTCCATTTATGGACTCAATGTTCCTAATCGCTATGGACGCCCATTCGAAATGGCCAGAGGTCATCAAAATGTCCCCCACCACCATGGAGAAAACTATTGCAGTCCTACGGACCATCTTCGCCAGGAATGGCTTGCCAGAACAGATTTGCTCCGACAATGGGCCACAGTTTGTGTCAGAGGATTTCCGGAGGTTTCTGAGGAATAATGGGGTGAAGCATTACACATCTGCCCCATATCATCCAGCCACAAATGGATTGGCTGAGAGGTTCAGACCTTTAAAATGGCAATAAAGGCAATGCATAATGACGACATACCACTACAACACAAGGTGGATAATTTCTTGTTTGCTTACCGGAATGCGACACATGCAGTCACCAACCAAGCTCCAGCCATAATGTTCTTCAACCGAAGGCTAAGATGTCGCCTGGATTTTCTCAAACCAAACATAAGACGAGATGTTGAGGATAAGCAATTCCAGCACGTAAATGAGAAGCCAACCAGGAGCTTCAAGATAGGGCAACCAGTCTTGGCCCGCGACTACCGAACAGAAAAATGGCAGCCAGGAACGATATGCACACAGCAGGGACCACTAATGTACACAGTGGACGTTGGAGAGAGCATCATGAGACGCCATGCTGACCAGATTCTAGAGTCACAGGAACAAGCCAAACCTGTACCACAAGCAGGTGCACCTGGTAATCAACCCGAAGTACAGATTGCGTCTACCTCAGAAGCAGTGGTATTGGAAGCTGACGAACCAACCAATGACAATGAACCAGAATCAACTCCGCCGCAAGAACAGGATACTCGAGAAAGGCGCTATCCAGTCAGGATCAGGAAGCCTCCTCAAAGACTGAACTTATAAATGATTATTTCAGTTGATGTATATAGTACAGAGAAAATTGTAATTGTAATTAGTTATTATTTAGTTGTTAAATGAATGTTATGTACTGTTTATCTAAAAGGGGAGAAATTGTTGTGTATGTACCTTTAAGAGAAGAACTGATTCTATACTGCAGTACCGGCAGTGACCACCCCTGTATATAAAGCCATAGCAGGCTTCTGTACGTCAGTCTTGAATTACTCTCTGTTCAGTAAATACCTGTTTTATTGTTCTCCTGCAGTCTGAGTATTATTGATCCTCGGACACTACACTTCTGACTCAGAGGCGAGAGTGCTACCAACTAAGCCTCAAAAGACCTCGAAAAGAACGGAAGTCCCAACTTACATGGGTTACTGTTTCTTGGAATACTGTACTCTCATCTTGTGTCCGTGTTTCCATTATTGCAGCCTCTCTCTCGGATGGAAAAGCAAAGAAAAGGTGCACACATTTTAAAAGAATTAAGGGCAGTCCTGTTTTCACGACACATCTCAGTGTTTCCTGAAAATAGAAGAGGCAGAAAATTTGGATTATTTATGTTACTGAGTAAAGTATGTTTCATTCATGTTATTTTTTATCATTGGGCATGTACTGGAATCAGATCATTCCGGCTGATTAAATATTAATTATGTATAAAGCTCTAAATTGAATCTCTTTGCAGTGGGACACAGTTTAGGACCTCAATGGAGGACTCAGTGAACACGTTCATTTTACAGAAAGTAAATAGCAGATTGCAACTGCAAGAACATACTTTACTAAAAATAAACAGCACTTTGAGATGTCCCCTGTCATCAGATAGAAGGACCGATTCTGTGGTCAGATGCCCTCACAGAGAGAGCTAGTCAGGAAATCGTGGATCTATAAGCATCTGACTTTCTGTCATATATAACTCTGACTCAGATTAAAACTAAAATTGATTTTGGTTTTGAAATAGCATTTATAACATCCAGGTAGTGACGACCTACATTTGACCAACACAATTCCGATTAGTTTCCTGTATCCAGTGCTGTACTGAAAAGAAGCATGAGCGAGCACAGAATCTAAGCTGAGACTCCAGTGCAGTACTGAGGGGATGCTGCACTGTCGGAGTAGTCGCCTTTTGGCTGAAGCCTTAAACCCCTCAGGTGGACGCAAACAATCCCACGGCGCTTTTCGAAGAAGAGCAGGGGTGTTCTCCCCAGTGTTCTGGCCAATATTTATCCCTCAACCAACATCACGAAAACAGATCATTATCGCATTGCTGTTTGTGGGAGCTTGCTGTGTGCAAATTGGCTGCCGTGTTTCCTACATGACAACAGCGACTACACTTCGAAAGTACTTCATTGGCTGTAAAGCGATTTGGGAGGTTGTGAAAGGCGCTATATAAATGCAAGTCTTTCTTTTCATTTATAGTTTAAGTTTCCAGCTGTTCCCCGTGAAGTGTCACTGTGCCAAAATAAAGGCCACACCCCAATGCACCAAGCACCAAGGCTGGTAGGGATGTGCTGCAATACGCCAATAACTATCGCTACAGATTATACTCAACGTTACAAATATAAAGGCGACTACATGACGAGGCAGGCCAATAGGCCCATCTAACTCACACTTCCAAAGTAAGCTAAGCTCTTCCTATCACTGAATCTAACTTCTTCTTAAAAGGCTTTGCTACCCGACCTAGATGGGCATTAAAGAGTGTTAATCACTCTTTGCGCGAAGGCGCGCTTTCTAATTTGAGTCTCGAATTAGTCTTTTACCAGTTTGCACATATGGGCCTAGAAATTCGTCTTGGGTATTGGACGGGCGGTATTGGATTGGCCTCCCGTCAGGCCCAGCCCCTGATATTCAGCTCCATAGACTGCAATGGCACTGAATATCAGACGCTGGGTATAACGGATGGCCGGCCCGATACCGCCCGCTTTGCTCCACCGCCCGGGACGAATTTCTAGGCCATGGCTCCTTGTCCTGCAACCATGGTTTATGTAATGTATGTACCTTTAAGGGGGAGAACTACTTTTTACAGCTCCTGTATCCTGTAGTACCGGCAGTGACCACACCTGTATATAAACCCTGAGTAGTGATCTGTACAGTCAGTTGCAGTTTGAACCCTCATTCAGTAAACACCTGTTGATCGTTCCCTGCAGTCTTTTGTCTGATTATTGAAGGACACAACATTAAGATACCCGGATCTAACAGTTTAACTTGAAATAGTGCTCAGGGTTAAGCTTTTCGCTACCCCTTATTATCCCTGTATACCTTTATCGGGTCCTCACTCATTTGCCCCATTTCATCAGGAACGGTAGTGTCGTGGTTCTGTTAGGGGACTAGTAGGAGTAACCCAGACAGCGGGAGTTCGTAAACCCACCATCGCAGTTGGAGAATTTGAATTCAGTTAACAACAAAAAGCTGGCATTAATTAAAAATAAAATTCTAGTGTTAATTTAAAAAAAGTAATTGCCGCTTAATTGCCCTCTAAAGTTTGTATCAAACCTGCAGTGGTTCAAGGAAAAGGCCCACCGCCACCTTCTCAGGGCAGCATAGAAGATAGGAGCAGGAGTAGGCCATTCGGCCCCTCGAGCCTGCTCCGCCATTCAATGACTAGAGATGGGCAATAATTGCCAGCGATGCCCACATTCCAAGAATGAATAATATAAAAAAGGCTGAAGAGGTCAAGTTTTTCTAACCATTCCTCTGATAATGCTCGTGTTTAAAGTAATTACCAACACATTTCAACTGCTCCAGATTTTTAAAAAAAACACTGTGCAGCGCTTGTAAAATCATGATAAAAAGATGTGTCGAATGTAATATGGCTCAGTAAAGCACTGCACATACACTACCTCTACTGTTGCAAGCTTTAAATCTTAACAGAGGCCAGGTTCAAAATGAAGGCAATCAGCGGGACATATTTCTCAATGAGTTGCTTTATGTGGAATTTTACCATCGTTAAACTGACAGTCCAAGGATGCAGGTTTTATCACTCGTGTCGAACAAGTGAGTTATGAGCACCTCCTGCTGGCTGGCAAAGGGGGCTACACTGTCAGCATGTTTTACATTAAAAACCAGAACAGATGCTACATTTTTTTTAGCAGTTTCTTAAAAGCCACTCGTGTCAGATCTGAAGCCAGAAATACCACAGTCGCTTTGACAGTAAATAAGACCGTATCATAGTGTTAACTAGAAAAGGCAGCCACCCAATTAAGAGACTCGCATCGGTGTCCCTTCTGCTTATTTATTCCACCACCACTTTTTGATGGTTCTGTGTGTGACACGATTTTCTTAATTCTTAAACAGGTGTCATGTGCAATGCTCCCAGCCTCATAGGGCTGAATGCTTTGTCTGCCATGTGTTGCAATATTCCAAAGCATTAATTTGATTTACACAGTTGAAATATGTTACTCATTGAAACAAACAATTAATAATATGTACTGGATACGTTATCCTTCATTACTGAGTTTGCTTCCTTATCATGTGATGAAGTTGTGTTCCAAGTTAAATGTTATCAAACACTGTTACAACCTTGTACAGGAAACTCTCTTTAAACCGGCAAAATTCAGGAGTAGGTTCAGGTAAGTTTTACTATATATTAGTGGCCGTGTAACCGGGGTTCCTGCACCTGTAGCCGTGCAACAGGGGCTCCTGGATCTGTGGCCGTGTAACCGGGACTCCTGCACAAGTGCCGTGTAACCGGGGCTCCTGCACCTGTGGCCGTGTACAGGGCTCTCGTACCTTGGTAAGTATACCTCTCTGTAATCCAGACTTTTTGATCAACCGGCACCACGCCGGTCCCGTCGGTGCCGGATAAAAAAGAGTTTCCTGTACTTAACATCACACCCACACGCTAAGTTACCAAATGATAGAAATCAAGAACTTGCATTTATATAGCACCTCTTCATGTCCCAATGAGCTTCACAGCCAATGAATTACTTTTGAAGTGTAGTCACTGTTGTTTTCTAGGCAAACAGGGCATTGAATTTGTGCACAGAAAGTGCCCATAAACAGCAATGAGAAAAGTGGCTGGTTAATCTGCATTTGAACCTGTTGATTGAGGGTTGAATACTGGCCAGGGCCCTGGTAGAATTACCCTGATCTTCTACAAATGACACTATGGGATCTTTTATACCCAGCTGAACACGCAGACCGGGCTCAGGTTTACCGTCTCTTCTCATTGAGATGGCATCTACCAACAATGCAGCACTCTCATAGCACTGCACTGAAGTGTCAGCTTAGATTCGGAGCTCAAGTTCTGAGCGGGGCTTGAACCCGTGACCTTCTAGACTCAGAGGTGAGATCTTAATGAAATGCAAGTATGCAAAACAGAAAGCATCATTATAAACATGAACGTCTCTATTACTTCAACTCTAAATATTGATTTTATATTTGTCTAATAAAAAGAATGTTTGCAATTATATAGCGCCATCAGGACATCCCAAAGTGCTTTACAGCCAATTAAGTATTTTTGAAGTGTAGTTACTGTTGTAATAGAGGAATCGTGGCAGCCAATTTGCGCACAGCAAGCTCCCACAAACAGCAATGTCATACCGTTTTTAGTGATGTTGGTTGAGGGATAAATATTGTCCAGGACACTAGAACTCCCCTGCTCTTCTTCAAAATAATACCATAGGATCTTTCACCGGAGAGGGCAGACTTGGTTTGATATCTCATCTGAAAGACAGCACCTCCAACAGTGCAGCATTCTCATTGAAATGTCAGCCTAGATTTTGTGTTCAAGTCTCTGGAGTGGGATTTGAACCCACAACCTTCTAACTCAAAAACAAGTGGGCTACTAACTGAGCCCCAGCCAGCACCTTGAAACCCAACATTGTCAGTTCAAACATTGAATTCCCTCACAACGCCAACAGTGCTCTGTTGCTCACTGTTAATCAATGTAGTCTTGCAATACCAAATAAACTGGGCCACTGTGTGAACCTGAGAGGCAAACACATGCCCTACCTTGTTACGGAATTATACATCGGCACTCCAGTCCAGTGAGAACTATCACCGTAAGGATTATATCTAATATGGCTTCTGTATGTGTTATCTGCTGATTGAGACTTGAATAAACACACCACTGAATAAGGACATCAGTTCACTTTTTCACTTACTGAGTCAGCTGCAGATAATAGATGAATTGTTTTTAGTAACTGCCACCCCTCGCTGCTTCCCACATCTCGTTTGCATTGGAGGAACTCCTCAACAATGAATCGTGCTTCGGCTGTCACAAGAATATCAGAAAATTTGTTCTCATTAAAAAAAAGTAGTTTTCATCCATGGTCAAAACAATCAAGCATGTTTAAAATTGCCCCTGTCAAGACACGCACATGAATAATCCGAGAATCAGGACAAACTTAACCAACAATTGCGAATGGGTTTATTAAAACGTAGTTACCTCCTGCTTTGTCAGCGAGTTTCTGTTTGATTGTTTGAACCATTACTTTAGAGGCTTCGATGGAGAATGGCAAAATGCTCGGGAACATCATCATCCAGTTAGTTGAGATGTTGTCAAAAGCCTGCAATAGTGAATAATAACAAAAAAGGTCAAAGAACGTCTTCAGCTAATGGATTTAACACACTGTGTTTAGACAGGGCGATGAATTGAAGTTCACAGGTGGGAACCTAAACCTCAAATTTCAAGACAGTCAAGTTAAAAGACATTATTGTATTGGTGTAAATCTGGCACCAAATTAATAGTATATGAACATAAGAACATAAGAAATAGGAGCAGGAGTAGGCTATTTGGCCCCTCGAGCCTGCTCCGCCATTCAATAAGATCATGGCTGATCTGACCTTAGCCTCAACTCCACTTTCTTGCCCGCTCCCCATAACCCTTGTGACATGAATCAGCTGAGCGGCCTGCGGGTGGCGCTGTCCAGGGAGAGTATAAATACTCGGGCACGGGCCCAGCTTGTGCAGGACATTCTTAACAGGAACTAGTGAAGGACACAACTAGACCTCCATGTTGTAAAACAGTTGATTAAAGCTTTGTTTAACGCTTAGACCAAGTGCCTAGTAGTTTTCTTACGTCACCTTGTTTTTCAAAAATTTGTCAATCTCCGCCTTGAATATATTCAATGACCCAGCCTCCACAGCTCTCTGGGGTAGAGAATTCCAAAGATTCACGACCCTCTGAGAGAAGAAATTCCTCCTCATCTCCGTTTTAAATGGGCGACCCGATATTCTGAGACTGTGGCCGCTCGTTCTAGATTCCCCCACGAGGGGAAACATCCTCTCAGCATCCTCCGTGTCGAGCCCCCTCGGAATCTTATACATTTCAGTAGGATCACCTCTCATTTTTCTAAACTCCAATGAGTACAGGCCCAACCTGCTCAACCTTTCCTAATAAGACAACCCCTTCATCCCAGGAATCAACCTAGTGAACCTTCTCTGAACTGCCTCCAATGCAAGTATATCCTTCCTCACTGTGCTTTAGGAGGTGCAAAAAGTCCACTGGCAGGAGGGACAGTAACCAGAGGACACAGATTTAAGATAATTAACAAAAGAACCAGGGGGTGAGAGGAGGAGATTTTTTTTACGCAGCAAGTTGTTATGATCTGGAACACACTGCCTGAAAGGGAGGCGGAAGCAGATTCAATAATAACTTTCAAAAGGGAATAGGATAAGTACTTGAAGGAGAAAATTTTGCAGGGCTATGAGGTAAGAGCAGGGGAGTGGGACTAATTGGATAGCTCCTTCAAAGAGGCACGATGGGCCAAATAGCCTCCTTCTGTGCTGTATCATTCTATGATTCTATGAAAAATCACTGGGATTACAGGGCGTATTTGCATTGTGTTGGCTTCAGTGTAACAGCTGGAGTTTTCAAAATATCAACTCTGGCATCAGGGACAACCCTGACCCCAATCCATTTCATTGGCCGGCAATCCAACTGAATGAGTATGAAGCCACAAAAAGTAGACTTCACACACTGTGCTTTAGTTTCAGCTTTCAGCCTGTGTAACCACGATGCCATTCCAAGCCTCCAAAGTGCCAGCTTGGGTACAACAGAGCAGGAGCGAGTAAGGCACGGCTGTTTTATACCTCCTGAGTTACGTCGCACCAGCATCGTAACGCTGTCGCTTTCCTTAGTTCGGTGCTGTGTGACTCAGAACCATTAATAACGGGATTCTGCCACCAACCAGCTGCCAAGTAAATGGATGCAATAAAAAGTGGCCCAAGAATTTGCCAGTAATCGACTGAAAATCATCGCTCAGCAAACTTGACAATAATGACACCACTGTAGGAGTCGCTGGAAATAAACAGACTGCGAGACTTTCATAGCAGCAAAGAAAAATGCGTGTTAGCTTTATTAACTCTCCGCATGGACTGAGGGACTCGGCCTCGTCGCAGGGCAATGACATCATCACACAATCGACGACTCTTAAAGGGACCCTGCCCCGATAACCCAACTAAGTTCTGTACATAACGTGGAGCGATAACAACATTGGCTATACATAGTGAATTGTGTTACTGTCCCTACGTGGTCTCCGCCACATACGAACCATTAATAACGGGATTCTGCCACCAACCAGCTGCCAAGTAAATGGATGCAATAAAAAGTGGCCCAAGAATTTGCCAGTAATTGACTGAAAATCATCGCTCAGCAAACTTGACAATAATGACACCACAAACGTTAATTCTTCATCGATCATGAAGGATGAGGAGTACGCTGGCAGCTGGTATCGAGCACTTCAACGACTGTTAACACAGAAATAGAATCAAGACAAATAAAAATGACCCCATAAAGCTGTCAGTATAGTTGGGGGGAGGGGAAAGAACAACAGCTACCTGGAGTGATTTCAAGACCCTAACCTACTCCTGAGATCCAAATGATGGTTTCAAACCTTGTAACCTTGGTTCCAGTCATTGCAGGGTCTGAGCTTCTCCATTAGATTACCACCTCCTAATCGTTCTCTAGAAATCCATTGCTCTTTATTACTTTTTCTTGCTGTCATTTTAGAAACGGAATTAATTTCAATGGAGCAGGCTCTCCAGTGCTGGCGGTTTTCATATGGTTGGGTAGGCATGTCGCAGCTGTGCATTGTGACCCAGCTGCAGTCATACTCCATATGCCCGTCAACCCATACAGTGAAAGATGTGATAGGCTCACAACCACAGCTCTCGCTCTGGCTAACTCCAGCGTAAGATAGAGGGCAACAAGAGGGTTACGGATTAAAGAACTCTCTCTCTCTCTCCCCCAGTTGCTTTAATATTAAATAAGAATTCTTTGCCAAATAATGCTCGACTGAATTATCCCTTCTTGTTTAAGGATAAGGGGTAAGCCATTTAGGACTGAGATGAGGAGGAATTTCTTCACCCAGAGAGTGGTGAACCTATGGAATTCTCTACCACAGAAGGCAGTTGAGGCCAATTCATTAAATATATTCAAGAAGGAGTTAGATATATTTCTTAAGGCTAAAGGGATCAAGGGATATGGGGAGAAAGCAGGGACAGGGTACTGAATTTGGATGATCAGCCATGATCTCATTAAATGGCGGCGTGGGCTCAAGGAGCCGAATGGCCTACTCCTGCTCCTATCTTCTATGTTTCTATATAACAACAGAAAATGCTGGAAAAACTCAGCAGGCCAGGCAACATCTGTGGAGAGAAATTAGAGTTGACGTTTCGGGTCAAACCCTTTTTCAAAACTGGAAAGGAAATGAAATAGATCGAAGGCAGGGCTGCGATAGAATAAAAGAAGTAAAAGAGACATTAAGAGGTATTCAAAACCAGACGAGATGGTAATAGGACAGTGGAGACAAAAGACGGCTCAGATTAGATGTGAAGTGTACTGGCAGAATGAGAGACAGCTGCCATGTGGGAGAGAGAAAAAAAAGGAGGGGGGGTGAAGGGAAGACCCAAAACAAAGGGGTGGAAAAAAATATAAGTAAAAATGTAATAGGGGCCGAGGTTATGATCTGAAATTGTTGAACTCGATATTGAGTCCGGAAGGCTGCAAAGTGCCTAATCGGAAGATGAGGTGCTGTTCCTCGAGTTTACGTTGAGCTTCCGTGGAACAATGCAAGAGGCCAAGGACGGTGAGGTCCGAGTGGGAATGGAGCGGTGAATTAAAATGACAAGCGACCGGAAGCTCGGGGTCACCCTTACGGACTGAACGGCGGTGTTCCGCAAAGCGGTCACCCAATCTGCGTTTGATCTCCCCAATGTAGAGGAGACCCCATCATGAACAGTGAATACAGTATACTAGTTTGCAAGAAGTACAAGTAAATCGCTGTTTCACCTGGAAGGGATGTTTGGGGCTCTGGACAGTGGGAAGGGGGTAGGTACAGGGGCAGGTGTTACATCTCCTGCGCTTGCATGGGAAGGTGCCAGGCAAAGGGGAAGGGCTGTTGGGGTGATAGAGGAGTGGACTAGGGTGTCTCGGAGGGAGCAGTCCCTACGGAATGCTGAAAGGGGAGGGGAGGGGAGGGGAAGATGCGTTTGGTGGTGGGATCACTTTGGAGGTAGCGGAAATGGCGGAGGATGATCCGTTGAATGTGGAGGCTGGTGGGGTGAAAGGTGAGGATAAGGGGAACCCTATCGTGGTTCCGGGAGGGAGGGGCAGGGGTGAGGGCAGAAGTGCGGGAGATAGAACTGACACGGTCGAGGGCCGTGTATCTATGTTTCTCTGTTTGTTCTAAAGCTGCTGACTCATACTCGGGTGTGGTTTCACAGGTAGATGCGGTCCTCTGCTACAGTGTGCAAGTGGCCATTCTTCACGTTAGAGCTTAGACAGTGAGTGTGGGTCGGCCATTCAACTGTGGGGCATCATAGTGAATGAAAGTCCCCTTCACTGCGTACACTCTTCAGCAGGACTCACTCAATAATGATTAGGAGCAGGAACCAGGCAGATCATTCCTTTCCTAACCAAGGGACGCTAAAGCTCATTCTAATGTTCCCAGTTCTGCCCTGGTTCTGATCAGCTAGCTCCGCACAGGTTAGATATCAAACCCGGGACCTCCGAGTTTATATAGTTCTGTACCTTAACGCACAGTATATTTACCCATTCATAGAAACATAGAAGATAGGAGCAGGAGTAGGCCATTTGACCCCTCGAGCCTGCTCCGCCATTTAATGAGATCATGGCTGATCATCCAAACTCAGTACCCTGTCTCTGCTTTCTCCCCATATCCCTTGATCCCTTTAGCCTCAAGAAATATATCCAACTCCTTCTTGAATATATTAATGAATTGGCCTCCACCGCCCTCTGTGGCAGAGAATTCCACAGGTTCACCACTCTCTGGGTGAAGAAATTCCTCCTCATCTCTGTCCTAAATGGCTTACCCCTTATCCTTAGACTGTGACCCCTGGTTCTGGACTCCCCGCCATCGGGAACATTCTTCCTGCATCTAGTCTGTCTAGTCCTGTTAGAATTTTACAAGTTTCAATGAGATCCCCTCTCATTCTTCTAAACTTCTTCAATCACTGAGGAAGCTCAGACAATGTATTTCATAATTATCGAAAATGCTGGAAATGCTCAGCAGGTCAGGCAACATCTGTCGAGAGTGAAACTTGGAGACTAAGGGAATCAATGGATACGGGGATAGTGTGGGAACGTGGAGTTGAGGTAGAAGATCAGCCATGATCTTATTGAATGGCGGAGCAGGCTCGAAGGGCCGAATGGCCTACTCATGTTCCTATTTCGGATGCTCTTATGTTCTTAAACAGAGTTAACATTTCAGGTCAATGACCTTTCATCAGAACTCATTGACCTGAAACGTTGGGCCCGATGTTGTGGATTGTGTGGAAAATGGTCGGATTCCCCCGAATGTGGGGTTCTGACACACAAAAAAATGTGTCAGCCAGCTGCACGCAATTTTCCCTCAAGTGGCCAATTAAGTTCCAGCGTGTGGACAGCCTTGCTAATTGTCCATTTCCAGTCAGAAAGCCCCACAGTATGATGTCATCATTCGTGGTGCTTTCAAGGTCCACAGCAAGCATTGCTTCCTCTGTTGGCTTCGAAACGAACCATACAGGATGGCAGAGGAGCCTGCAGCAGCTGTGGCCAGTGCCAGACCCCGAGCTGCCTCCAAATTCGACGAAGCTTCACTGCAGGCATTATTGGATGGGGTTAGGGCCCACAGGGAGGTCCTCTTCCCTAAGTCAGGCAGGAAGAGGCCTCCCACTGAGACCAAGGCTGCATGGATGCAGGTGTCAGCAGATGTCAACTCGAATGTGCATGTAACCTTGGCATCACATCTCTAACTCCTTCCTCTACTCCCCCACAGGACCATCCAGAGCCCCCGTCCCCACTGTGGAGGAGGAAGAGGCTTTGCAGCCAGACGCCTCAGAGGAAGCTCCAACCTCTGAGGGTGCAGCGTCAGCAGAAGTAAGCGCACCCAGCACCAGCGCAGACACTCACACTTCGGGGGGACCTTCGGGACATAGAGTAGTGTTGTCACCTGGTGTTTCACAGCTCACAAGTGAGCATCAGCAGATTCTGGAGACAGGGACAGCAGTGGCGAGTCCTCGTCGGAGGGCACAGGACTCTGCCAGCTCAGCTCAGCTGCGCTGCATTTCGACCCTCTGCCTCTGGCTCCATCCGCAAGAGAAGAGGTGATGGATCTCCATGCATAGATGCAGGAGTCTCTGGAAGGTTTTGTCTCCAGGGTCGCTGCGAGTGTGGAGCGAATGGAGGAGTCCATAGCGACCATGAGCAGAGCCTTTGTGGAGTCATTGGCGCAGGAACGCATCACCATGGAAAGGCTGGCAACCTCCATGGAGGAGATAACTCGCCAGGGTACGGAAAACATGGTGAGCGCTCATAAGAGAATGACATCACTTGAGGAGCGTTGGCCATCTATTGAACAGAGAAACCAGACCTTCATGGAAGTCCTTCTGAGTAGGACAGCCAGTGCAGATATGGGTCCCCATGGCCCCCTGAAGCGCAGCAAGGTGCTCTCAAGCCACTTCCAAGCGCTGGCCCCTTCTGGCCTGTGCAGCTTCCGGTGAGTGAGCAGCAGCCTGGTGCTCCTGGTGCTCATCCTGCTGTTCCTGGTTCTGCTGCTGCCGCCTCTGCTGCTGGAGATCCTCTAATGGCAAGAAGGGAAGGAGAAAAAGGCATCCCATGCTTCTGGTAGATGCCTCCGCTGAGGAAGTGCTGAGTGAGGGTGGCGAGAGGGGCTTCCCAGGAGATCACATTGGAGAAGTGTGTGAGGCTCCAACCTTCCACAGCTGTGCCTAAGCCTTGAAGAAGTAGCCCCAAGCCTGCAACAACAAGGCCCTTCAACATACAAATGCTGTCCCTTTAAATCGCAGCTTTCCCGAATGACCTGCAGCTGAGAGCAAGCAAGCCGGCAAGCTTCACGCCAGGTTTCATCAACGGGGTTCCCCGCAGGCGTGTTTAGCGTGGGGAACCCCTGAAAATTGCAAGGGCACCCTAAAATGGCATTAAACATGCCAATAATTGCTGATTAGGGTCCCGACGGCCAGTCCCGCCAGCAGCGGGCAGGACTGATTCGGATCGCGGAGAAACGGTGGTCTGAAAGTCGGACAGGGCGGGGAATCAGGCGGGCGGGGTCACGACCCCCTATTTCGTCAATTTTCGGCCCCCGCCCGCATGAAAACCCGCCCGACGGCTGGCAGAAAATCGGGGCTGTTAACTCTGTTTCTTGCTCCACAGATGCTGCCTGACCTGCTGAGTATTTCCAGCATTTTCTGTTTCTATTTCAGATATCCAGCATCTGCAGTATTTTGCTTTAGTATTTCATAATTATGTTTATCATATATGTACAGATACACACACATACATATATATATACACACACATATTATCTATATATATTTCTGTATATACCTATATAAATACACATACGTGGAACTGATTGAGTGCAATCAGAAACATATAAAGATAATAATCTCATCATATCTCAGCTTCCTCTTCAAAAACTTTCTTCCCACTTTAACACTAAGTGCAAACTAACAGCTGATAGATTGCCACAGTGTTATGAAAATCACGAGGCCAAAAACACGTACCTGCAGGAAGAGAGCAATGAGCCCATTCCACGTTTTCCATTTCTCTTCTTGTGTAAGAAGAGGAAGTGAGTGGAGATAATCAGAGAACTGCCTCTCCAGACATTCCAGAGCTGCCGCTTTGGTGTCCTGTTGCTCCTTGGATTCCAAGGTCTGGTTCACTACATTTTCGCCTCCTGTCCGTGGAGAGGTTACATTACATTGTGGCGGGTCTGTGCATTCCTCTAGCTGATTCAACACGTCCATATCTCTTTCCACCTGCTCGAGTTCCCCCCTTTCCTGCAACAGGAAAAAAAGTGGTTTTGCCATCTGCGTACGATAGCTTAAATACGCCTGGATTTCACCGCCATTAGGAAACAGAGGCAAATGTTCGCCAGACTAGTTTAGCTTTGCGATAAACAACGGTCGATTTTCCACTTTGATGCTCCCTGGAGCACAGCCGTGCCTGTCAGGAGCACATATCAGCAAATTGTGCACCCCCCGACATCATTTTCCCCCAATCCCCGATTTTCCCTGCACTGTGATTTTCATAAGCCTGCGATTGTCCTCCCCCCGCGATTTTCCTCACGCCAAGTGATTTTCATGCCGTCCGTGATTTTACTCCAGCCCCTGATTCCCGCCCCCCATGATTTTCCTCCCTCCTGTGATTTTTCACCACCAACCCCGCCACCCGCCCCACCCCCTCAGGATTTTCATGTCGCCTGTGATTTTCCTCCCTGTGATTTTCCTCCAGCCTGTGTTTTTCCTCCCCACCCCCCCTGTCCCCGTGACTTCCATGTCGTCCGTGATTTTCCTCCCCCCACTGATTTCACCCCCCCATGACTTCCCCCCTCACCCCCCCAGTGATTTTCCTCCCCCACCCCCCTGATTCCCCCGTGATTTTTCTCTCCCCGCGATTTTCCTCTGGCGAGCGAGTTTTATCACACCAGCGATTTTCTTCCCTTTTGTGATTTTCCATTAGTTTCTATGGTTGGAAAATCCCAGGCTGGGATGCAGAATTTTCCAATACCTGCTCCCAACAGGACACCTCCCCTCTTATGTAAACCTGAGAAAACCTTTTCAATGAAGAAGACATTTGATACTTTGCAGATTAAGTCTCATTGACCCCTGTATGTATTAAATTCATGAATAATCACCATCACATTTACTTGCATGCACCCACGTATAACGTGACAAGTTACGTTACAATAAAGCACAGACAATGTCACAGAGATAAATAATTAAAAGCAAATTTAATACTTAAACCACTTTTTAAAATTACGAATGGTCTCAAACCCAGCAATAGTAATGTAAGAATAAAAATACAGGGGTATATTTCATTCTGCGTTAAAGTGACATTCTTTTCCTGGACTATCACTCCCCAGTTTAGTGAAAGTATCTTCACACACACACACACAGAGTGGGATGCATATCACACAGTCTACCAGCCCTCTGAAGGGCCGATAGCCCCAGAGCAACAGGACTTACTTGGCTGTAAGCAGCAACCAGTGCAGATTCAAAATCCCCTGTAGCTCGCAGTGTCTACACACGTAGCCCTTCTCCAAACGAGTAGTTTCATCTCTCCCTCAAATCACAAAATTGATAATGCGATCCTCACCTAAACACAAGAAAACCTCTTTTGTCTCGTTCTGCATTGGGGACAGTGAATCACCAGCAGAGACCCAAGTCATGTGGCTAAGTTCCTGATAAAAGGAGAAGTAGACGAAATGTGGGCTGTCATTAAATCATAACCCAGTGAGAGAACTTTGCAGAAGTTGTTTGAGAAAATAATTATCTAATCCTTGCTCTCCACACTTACCTCCTTCATTCTTATAGCTGTGTGAGATTTACATTTAGACACAATGACAGGAGTTATTAGAAACAGTTGCCACTGGCAGGCGGGTCGGTAACCAGAGGACACAGATTGAAGCAAAAAATCCAGGATTGCGGCGGCGGGAGTGGGGTGGCGGCGGGGGGGGGGGGGGAATGAGGAAACATATTTTTTACTCAGCGAGTTTATTCGAGGAGATTTACTAGAGTGATACCGAGGATGAGGAGTTATGTGGAGCAACCTGAGCAGCTGGGATTGTTCTCCTTAGATCAAGAGAAAGTTACGGGGAGATTTAATAGAGGTGTTCAAAATTATGAAGGGTTTTGGTAGAGTAAATAAGGAGAAATGGTTTCCACTGGCAGGAGGGTCGGTGGCCAGAGGACACAGATTTAAGGTCATTAGTAAAGAATTATTTTTACGCAGTTGTTATGATCCGGAATGCACTGCCTGAAAGGGTGGAAGCAGATTCAATAATAAATTTCAAAAAGGGAAGTGGATATATACTTGAAAAGGAGAAAGTTGCAGGGCTATACTGTGGAGAAAGAGCAGAGAAGTGGGACTAATTGGATAGCTCTTTCAAAGATATAGCTCTTTCAGGCATGATGGGCCGAATGGCCTCCTTCTGTGCTCTATGATTCTATGATTAACTCAAGTTTTTTGGGAGGGTCATATCTTCAAACTAATGTCAAATCTGTCCCACCACCATTCAAATCAAAAGATCGCTCTCCTCCCTAAGGCAATCCAGTAAAGCAACGCGGTGGTTGTCTTAAAATGAAGTAGAGGCAGACTGAAATCTTGTCCGTTTAACTTTCGTGGTGGAGAGGAGAAGTGAGTTTTTGGATTAAGGCAAGACTGTCAGTTGGCTGTGGGAAAAGGGAGGGGAGAGAAACAAGGCACGATCCACAAGGCCTCGTGAGAAGGTACATTACTGAATGTTACGGAATCAGTTTTACTGCAGCAAATTTTGCCTTTTAACAAAAAACAGGAGAGTTCCTGTTTTTCTCCCTAATTGTTAACCTGCTAACAAAACGCGCACTCAGGTACTGTACTGGCACCTGTACCCTCAATTGCAGTAGCAGATCATTAATTATTAAAAAAGAGAAATTCCCCCCCTGATATCTACATATGCAATTCACACTGGCCCTAGATATATTTCTTTTGTACTATTTTTGCTTTGCAGTTTTTTTTAAAGCTACATTAATATTTAACTTAATGGTATAATGACCTAGGCTCCACTTCAAGCTTTTCCATACAAGCCAGGAAAGGGGAGAGAGAGAGCGAGATAGAGAGAAAGACTTGCATTTAAATAGCGCCTTTCACAACCTCAGGACATCCCAAAGCACTTTACAGCCAATGAAGTATTTTGAAGTGTAATAATATTGTAATGTAGGAAACGCAACAGCCAATTTGCACACAGCAAGGTCCCATAAACAGCAATGAGATAATGACCAGATAATCTGTTTTTAGTGATGTTGATTGAGGGATAAATATTGGCTGAGGATAACTCCCCTGCACTTCTTCTAAATAGTGCCATGGGATCTTTTACATCCTCCTGAGAGAGCAGATGGGGCCTCGGTTTAACATCTCATCTGAAAGACGGCACACTCTGACATTGCAGCACTCCCTCAGCACTGCACTGGAGTGTCAGCCTAGATTTTTATGCTCAAGTCTCTGGAGTGGGATTTGAACCCACAACCTTCTGACTCTGAGGCGAGAGTGCTGCCCACTGAGCCACAGCTGAGGAAAAATTGTCCAATGGGATTCCGATGCATGCACACAGCCAATGTTGTGGCTGAGACAAAGGATGATATTCTCTCTGCTCTTGCCTTAAGAATTTTATATTAACAGCAAATAACAACCAACGGACAGGCCTCCTTTTGTTAACAGTTTTCTAAAATGGCAGCAGTTAGAGTCGTGACTCCACCACTACAACTGTGACTGCAGTGGCACTGTTGGCAAACAAACGTCCACGCTAAAAAATTAAGTTGACACTACGGCAGAAAAAAAAGAATCTCATTCTACTCACAGATTCACCCCTGACCTCCTGAATGGGCTGAAGGCAAGTTCCCTGCACAAAATCCCCACACACACACAAAATATATTTTCGGTCGCATAAAAGGCACTTGTGTCGACTTTGCCAACCCTTTTTTCTTGAGTTGGCAGGGGATTCTATAGTAAGGGGAACAGATAGGCGTTTCTGTGGCCGCAAACGTGACTCCAGGATGGTTTGTTGCCTCCCTGGTGCCAGGGTCAAGGATGTCACTGAGCGGCTGCAGGGCATTCTGGAGGGGGAGGGTGAACAGCCAGTGGTCGTGGTCCACATTGGTACCAACGACATAGGTAAAAAGAGGGATGAGGTCCTGCATCAAGAATTTAGGGAGCTAGGTAACAGATTAAAGGGCAGGACCTCAAAGGGTGTAATCTCTGGATTACTCCCAGTGCCACGTGCTAGTAAGTATAGGAATGGGAGGATAGAGCAGATGAATGCGTGGCTAAAGAGTTGGTGTAGGGGGGAGGGTTTTACTTTCCTGGATCACTGGGCCTGCTTCTGGGAAAGGTGGGACTTGTACAAGTCGGACGGGTTGCACCTGAACCAGAGCGGGACAAATATCCTTGCGGGGAGGTTTGCTAGCACTGTCGGGGGGGGTTTAAACTAACTTGGCAGGGGGATGGGATACAGAGGGAAGCTGAAATAGGGGGGGATGTGCTGCCAATTATGGAGGAAAAAACAAGTCAGCTTGGTAGACAGGGCAAATATATAAGGGCAAGGCTGGATGGCATCTATTTTAATGCAAGGAGTCTTGCAAATAAGGTGGATGAACTGAAGGTGTTGATAAGCACATGGGAGTATGATATTGTTGCTATCACGGAGACATGGTTGAGGGAGGGGCAAGACTGGCAGCTCAATATTCCGGGGTACAGAATCTTCAGGCGAGACAGAGGGGGAGGTATAAGAGGAGGGGGTGTCGCAATATTAATTAAGGAGTCAATTACTGCAGTAAGGAGGGATGATATATTAGCAGGGTCCTCTAATGAGGCCATATGGGTGGAGCTTAAAAACAAAAAGGGGGCAAGCACTTTGCTGGGAGTGTACTATAGGCCTCCAAACAGTCAGGGGGAAATAGAGGAACAGATATGTAGGCAAATCTCAGAGAAATGTGCAAATAATAGGGTAATAATAATGGGGGATTTCAACTTCCCCAATATTAACTGGGATAGTCAAAGTGTGAAAGGCTCAGAGGGTGTAGAATTCTTAAAGTGCATCCAGGAGAGCTTTTTGAGCCAGCATGTAGAAAGTCCTACAAGAGAGGGGGCGGTACTGGACCTAATTCTAGGGAATGTGGCCGGCCAAGTGGAAAAAGTGCTAGTAGGTGAGCACTTTGGTGATAGTGACCATAATATGGTAAGATTTAAGGTGGTCATGGAAAAGGACAGGGATGGGCCGGAAATAAAGGTTCTAAATTGGGGGAAGGCCGATTTTAATAGGATAAGGCAGGATCTGGCCAAAATGGACTGGGATCAGCTACTTGTAGGAAAATCCGCATCGGAGCAATGGGAGGCTTTCAGAAGGGAGATTGAGATCATACAAGGGCAACATGTTCCCATAAATGTCAAGAGTGGTTCCAAAAACCACAGGGAACCGTGGATGTCAGGGGATATACGGGAATGGATTAGGAAAAAAAGGAGGGCTTTTGGTAGATACAAAAGGCTAAAGACGGAGGAAGCCCTAGAGGAGTACAAAAAGTGCAGGGGGATACTTAAAAAAGAAATTAGGAGATCAAGGAGGGGCCATGAAATAACACTGGCGAGCAAAATAAAGGAAAATCCGAAGATGTTTTATAAGTACATTAAGGGTAAAAGGATAACTAGGGAAAAAATAGGGCCCATTAGGGACAAAAGTGGCAATCTGTGTGTGGAGCCGGAAGATGTAGGAGGGGTTCTAAATGAATTTTTTGCATCTGTTTTCACTATGGAGAAGGACGATGTAGACATAGAAATAGGGCGGGGGGACTGTGATATGCTCGAACATATTAACATCGAGAGGGAGGAGGTATTGGCGGTTTTAGCTGGCCTAAAAATGGATAAATCCCCAGGCCCGGATGAAATGTACCCCAGGCTGCTGTGTGAGGCAAAGGAGGAGATTGCGGGGGCTCTAACACATATATTCAGGACCTCTCTGGCCACAGGGGATGTGCCAGAGGACTGGAGAACCGCTAATGTAGTACCATTATTCAAGAAGGGTAGTAGGGAAAAACCGGGGAACTACAGGCCAGTGAGCCTAACATCAGTGGTAGGAAAATTACTGGAAAAAATCCTGAGGGACAAAATTTGTCTCCACTTGGAGAGGCAAGGATTAATCAGGGATAGTCAACATGGCTTTGTCAAGGGAAGATCATGTCTGACTAATTTGATTGAATTTTTTGAGGGGGTGACTAGGTGTGTGGATGAGGGTAACGCAGTGGATGTGGTATACATGGATTTCAGTAAGGCCTTCGATAAAGTCCCGCACAGGAGACTGGTCAAGAAGGTAAGAGCCCATGGAATCCAGGGTGCCTTGGCACATTGGATACAAAACTGGCTTAGTGGCAGAAGGCAGAGGGTGATGGTCGAAGGTTGTTTTTGTGACTGGAAACCTGTGGCCAGTGGGGTACCACAGGGATCGGTGCTGGGTCCCTTGCTGTTTGTGGTCTACATTAATGACTTGGATATGAATGTAAAGGGTATGATCAGTAAATTCGCGGATGATACTAAAATTGGTAGGGTGGTAAATAGCGAGGAGGGTAGCCTCAGTCTGCAGAACGATATAGATGGGTTGGTCAGATGGGCGGAACAGTGGCAAATGGAATTTAACCCGGAAAAGTGCGAGGTGATGCACTTTGGGGGGTCTAACAAGGCAAGGGAATACACAATGAAGGGAAAGACCCTAGGCAAGACGGAGGGTCAGAGGGATCTGGGTGTGCAGGTACACAGATCCCTGAAGGCGGCGGAACAGGTGGATAAGGTGGTAAAAAAGGCATATGGGATACTTGCCTTCATTAGCCGAGGCATAGAATATAAGAGCAAGGAGGTTATGATGGAGCTGTATAAAACACTGGTTAGGCCACAGCTGGAATACTGTGTGCAGTTCTGGTCGCCACACTACAGGAAAGATGTGATCGCGTTAGAGAGGGTGCAGAGGAGGTTCACCAGGATGTTACCAGGGCTGGAGCGCTTCAGCTATGAAGAGAGACTGGGCAGATTGGGTTTGTTTTCCTTGGAGCAGAGGAGGCTGAGGGGGGACATGATTGAGGTGTACAAAATTGTGAGGGGCATAGATAGGATGGATGCTGAGGAGCTTTTCCCCTTAGTAGAGGGGTCAATAACTAGGGGGCATAGATTCAAGGTAAAGGGCGGGAGGTTTAGAGGGGATTTGAGAAAGAACTTTTTCACCCAGAGGGTGGTTGGAGTCTGGAACTCACTGCCTGAAAGGGTTGTGGAGGCAGAAACCCTCACAACATTTAAGAAGCATTTGGATGAGCATTTGAAATGCCATAGCATACAAGGCTACGGGCCAAATGCTGGAATATGGGATTAGATTAGACAGGGCTTGATGGCCGGCATGGACACGATGGGCCGAAGGGCCTCTATCCGTGCTGTATTACTCTATGACTCTATGAGAGAAACTGGGTGGGGAGGGAGAGAGTAGGTGGGTTGGATGAGGTGCTGCATTGTTCAATGTCAAGAACACACAGGTCAGTGCATTAGGACATGAACCACATTTGCCTGAAATTCATTTCTCCTCTTTTCGTTGCACTGTAGAATTGCAAGCTCTGCTTTTGGCAAGCCCACGGGAGTCACTGACTATACAGTCACGGCCTTACCATTCTTGACCCCAAAATGGCCTTCCATATCTCTGGAATGTGCTGCTCTGTGTCGCAGGCAAAATGAACGTAATCTGCCAGGTATGCAAAATTGTTACGAGATATGGTTTTGAGACATATGAAAATTAAAAGCAGGCAGACAAGGTAACACACAGAAGATGGAGAAAACACAAGCCCAATTCAAAGAACGTTTTCAGAAAATAGCTAAAATTGAAATAAAATCAAAAAAGAGGAACAAATAGTTGCAAAGAAAGCCATTCAGTAGGGAATGAAGAGAAAAAGGACATGGAAAAGGGTCACTTGATTTTTCTGCACAGCCAGATGCGTGACACATAAATACTATTGTATTTAAGAGCCTCCAAGCTACGCAGAAATCCACACAAGTGGATTTTCCAGACTTGCCAAATATGGAGCGCACACTCGCTGTGCTCCACTTAAATCAATGCAGAGAGCTTAGGGGAAAATTGGCAAGTGCCAAGGATTAGGGCCCTCTCAAGTGTGCGCAGGGACACTGCTGGAGTTGAACCAGCTAAACCACCGGCAAAGTACTGGTAACCTTCTCGCTGCTTGTTCATCTGGTACCACCCTACCCATTAAGTCATTGGCTCCTAGGTTTAGTTGGAGTTGAGTAGGACAAGTCCAAGCTCCCAGTTGTAGATTTACCCTTCCCAATCCCATTAACAAGCCAGGCTGACATGGCCAACCATGAGCAGGCACGCTGGCGTACTGCTGAGCTGCCTGAGTTAGGTCTTCCACAGAGGGTAGACTCAGTTCCAACCTTCAAACGCCAGCATTTCTTGACCCCCCAGTGAGGATACAAGAGTGACTACAGACTGGGGAAATCGGAAGAGAGCTACGGGCACAGGGGAGGAGAGACAGACATGGACGGACAAGATGCAAAACGGTTTCTACAACTCTGATTCCTGGAACATCATGCTCCAAAATCTCCATGTTAGCTGCTGTGGTAAGATCTTGTGCTCGCTGACCTACATTGGCTCCCAGTCCTTGTGTGCAAATCATTCCCTGGCCTCATCCCTTCCTATCTGTAACCTCCTCTAGCCCTACCACCCTCCGGGATCTTTGCTCTCCACCAATTCTGGCCTCTTGTCCATTCCCGTTTTTCATTGCTCCACCATTAGCGGCCGTGCCTTCAGCTGTCTAGTCCCTAAGCTCTGGAATTCCCTCCCTAAACCTCTCCGCCTCTCTTTCCTCCTTTAAGTCGCTCTTTAAAACCTACCTCTCCTGTCCTAATATCTCTTGATGTGACTCAATGTCAAATTTTGTCTGATAATGCTCCTGTGAAATGCCTGGAGTCATTTTTGCTACATTAAAGGCGCTATATAAATACAATTTGTTGATGACGATTATAAGAACATAAGACGTAGGAGCAGGAGGAGGTCATTTGGCCTCTCGAGCCTGCTCCGCCATTCAATAAGATCATGGCTGATCTGATCTTGGCCTCAACTCCACTTCCCTGCCCGCTTCCCATAACCCTCGACTCTCTTATCGTTCAAAAATCTGTCTATCTCCACCTTGAATATATTCAATGCCCCAGCCTCCACAGCTCTCTGGGGAAGAGAATTCCAAAGATTCACAACCCTCTGAGAGAAGAAATTCCTCCTCATTTCCGATTTAAAAGGGTGCCCCCTTATTCTGAAATTATATCCCCTAGATCTAGATTCACCCACGAGGGGAAACACTCGCTCAGCATCCACCCTGTCAAGCCCCTTCAGAATCTTATATGTTTCAATAAGATTCCCTCTCATTCTTCTAAACTCCAATGAGTATAGGCCCAACCTGCTCAACCTTTCTTCATAAGACAACCCCTTCATCTCCGGAATCAACCTCGTGAACCTTCTCTGAACTGCCTCCAATGCAAGTATATCCTTCCTTAAATAAGGAGACCAAAACTGTACGCAGTACTCCAGGTGTGGTCTCACCAATGCCCTGTACAGTTGTAACAGGACTTCCCTACTTTTATACTCCATTCCCTTTGCAATAAAGGCCAACATTCCATTTGCCTTCCTAATTACTTGCTGTACCTGCATGCTAACCTTTTGTGATTCATGTACAAGGACCCCCAGATCCCTCTGCACCTCAGCATTTTGTAATCTCTCCCCATATAAATAATAATTTGCTTTTTTATTTTTCCTACCAAAGTGGATAACCTCGCATTTTCCCACATTAAACAGATTTTTGCCCACTCACTTAGTCTATCTATATCCCTTTGGAGATTCTTTGCATCCTCCACATAATTTGCTTTCCCACCTATCTTTGTATCATCAGCAAATTTGGCTACATTACACTCAATCCCTTCATCCAAGTCATTAATATAGATTGTAAATAGTTGAAGCCCCAGCACTGATCCCTGCGGCACCCCACTAGTTATAGTTTGCCAACCTGAAAATGACCCATTTATCCCGACTCTCTGTTTTCTGTTAGTTAGCCAATCCTCTATCCATGCTAATATATTACCCCCAACCCCGTGAGCTCTTATTTTGTGTAGTAATCTTTTATGTGGCACCTTATCGAATGCCTTCTGGAAATCCAAATACACCACATCTACTGGTTCCCCTTCATCCACCCTGCTCGTTACATCCTCAAAGAATTCCAGTAAATTTGTCAAACATGATTTCCCTTTCATAAAACCACTCTGACTCTGCTTGACCATATTATGATTTTCTAAATGTCCTGCTACCACTTCCTTACCCGCCCTCCTGTATGCCTCAGAGACATGGACCATATACAGTAGGCACCTCAAAGCACTGGAGAGGTACCACCAATGCTGCCTCCGCAAGATCCTGCAAATCCATTGGCAGGGTAGGCGCACCAACATCAGTGTTCTCGCTCAGGCCAACATCCCCAGCATCGAAGCTTTGACCACGCTCGATCAGCTCCAATGGACAGGTCACATCATCTGCATGCCTGATACGAGACTCCCAAAACAAGCGCGCTACTCGGAGTTCCGGCATGGCAAAAGAGCCCCAGGTGGACAGAGGATATGCTTCAAGGACACCCTCAAAGCCTCCTTGAAAAAGTGCAACATCCCCACTGACACCTGGGAATCCCTGGCCCAAGACCGCACAAAGTGGAGGAGGCGCCAAACACCTCGAGTCTCTTCGCCGGGAGCAAGCAGAAGCCAAACGCAAACAGCGGAAGGAGCGCACATCAACCCAAGCACCCCATTCACCTGCCCCTTCAACCACTGTCTGCCCCGCCTGTGACAGAGACTGTAGGTCCCGCATTGGACTCATCAGTCACCTGAGAACTCATTTTTAGTGTGGAAGCAAGTCATCCTCAGTTCCGAGGGACTGCCTAAGAAGAAGATGGACTCCAGCATTTTCCCAATGATAGATGTTAGATGTTATAATGGCAGATGCTTTACTTATAGCTTTTGCATTTTTATGCTTTTTTGAAGTGAAATGTTACATATAAAGAAATCATTGGCTCTGATATGAATGTGTTATTTCTGGTATAGATGCTGCTTAAGACCTGACAAAGAGACTTGCAAGGTACTTTAACAGACAGCAATACTTCTTAAAGAGGCACGGCCTATAGGGGAAAAAGTGTTTGCCAAACATTGTTTTTTTTGTCTGTCTACAAACATACAATACTGTGATGCAGATTGCCCTGGAACAGATGATTAAATTGCTGTAGGGCCAGAATAACAAACACAATGCTTGACTTTAACCTCCTCCCAATACCCACAAGAAACCCTTGTTTGAGCACCATGAAGGCGCTGCTCCTTTCACTTTAAGTCATATCTGGACGTGGGGTGAATAAAACACTGTGGGACAGTGAAGCCAAGCCTTATACAGTATTACTGCTACAAATGTAATTACAACAGCATCGAATGACTGATTTAGAGAAATGTACACCAGTTTACATACGATATATAAGTGTGTCAGTTACCCCAGCTTGGCATCAAGTTTCACTTCTGTTTCTCGGTTAGAGGAGGTGGACTGGTTTCTAAATGATCGCGTTTATTTCAAGAGACAAAAATGCAGGAGGAACTGGTGACCTCAACTTGCCGTTTGTTCCTAAGCACTGTCACCCTGTAAATAACTCAGATCCGAGTCGCTTTCCTCTGTCATATTGTATTTGAAAATCCTGATTTACTTTATAAGATCCGGAAATAAATCTTTAACCAGTGATTGCTCAGAGTCATCGAGCCGTTTACCCAGTTATAGGTGGAGTCACTGAAACTCAAGTCTCGGGTTTCCAAATCACAAGGCAACTCTGTAAAAAAGTTGCCGGGTTAGTTCTGCAGAAAGCTGGTAAACACATTGTAACTAACTATGTCCCACAAGCACAATCTCCACCAGGCAGCTTAATGCACTTGAGCCCTCTTCAACAGTAGGGCTTTACCAACCCACCAGGATTGCTCTGGAGTCTCCAGGTTTAAAGATTAATCTCCAGCGAGGTTCCCGCTAAGCAGCGGGGCTTGCGCGGCGACCTGGAGGTCCCACGCAGGCCGCGAACCGGCTTTTCAATGCAAGAAATCGCGCATGTGCAAAAATCTGAACGGGCCGCACAGCCCCTTAAAGGGACCGCGCACCAAAAATTTTTTTACAGGGAACATTGATCTCCAGAACACTGCTGCGAGCAACCCAGGAAAAGAATCATTGGAGCATTTTTTAAAAATGTGTCTGTGCTTTTTTTTCATTTTCGTTGATCACTTTTGTTTATTAGTTATTAAAAATATTGGAGATGGGGGGGAAAGCGACGTTTGACTGACAGTCAAGAATCATCCAATTGGGTAACGAGGAGTCCGTTCGCCTTCCAATTGGCGATGGAGGGCGGGGCACCCTGAGGATGGATGTGTCCGGCAACCAATGGCGGGAGATTGTGGGCGGGGTGGATTGGAGGTGGGAGGTCATGTGACGACACCTCCAGGAATACGTCCAACCAGAGTGAGCAACCCTACCATCATGACAACAACAACAACTTGTATTTATATAGCACCTTTAACATAGTAAAATGTCCCAAGGCGCTGCACAGGAGTATTATAAGACAAAAAATTTGACACCGAGCCACATAAGGAGAAATTAGGGCAGGTGACCAAAAGCTTGGTCAAAGAGGTAGGTTTTAAGGAGTGTCTTAAAGGAGGAAAGAGAGGGAGCGAGGCACAGAGGTTTAGGGAGGGAATTCCAGGGCCTCGGCAGCTGAAGGCATGGTCACACACTACTAGCCACCATGTGCAATGATACAGTACAATGCAAATACCAGGGCAGAACTTTTAATTGTACAATAAAAAATAAAACTGTTAATCAATGTTCCCCCCCCCCCGTCCTGCGCAGGCCGCTCACCAGCTGCTAGCGTTGGAAGCGATGCCGGCACGCACGGCCGCGTAGAAAATTTAAAGGACCCGCGCAGGGGAAAAAAATTAAAGAGAACATTGGTGTTAATAGCCAGCTGCAGGTTGACTATTGAAGGCGATTTTGGAAATCGTGCTCCAGGTGTGGAACCTTACCTGCTGGGAGGGCACATTGGGAATTCTGGCGCACCCCTCCTGATTTTAATGGGCGGAACGTCATGGAGAAGTGCACCCAAATCCCTGCTGCCAAATCCTGGTGAGAGAGGTTCCACGCCAGGATTGAGACATTGAGGTGCCGTTGTGTGACTTCGATTTGAGACGGGCATCGTCGACTCAAAAGCTGCCTTATAACCTGAGGCTCAGGTCACGATCTGGCTCCTGAGTGCCTTAAAACCAAGAGGTCCAGTAAGAAGTTCCACGCTGTTAATTCAAACTGAGTGTAATTTAACTCCAGCTTGGAGACGTCAAGCTTAAAAAAGAAAAAAAAAAGTAAGACTTACATTTATATCGTGCCTTTTGCGATCTCTGGACGTCCCAGTGCGCTTTACGGCCAATGAAGTACTTCTGAAGTGTAGTCACTGTTGTAATGTAGGAAATGAGGCAACCAATTTGTGCACAGCAAGCTCCAACAAACAGCAATGTGATAATGACCAGGTAATCTGCTTTAGTGATGTTGATTGAGGGATAAATATTGGCCAGGACACTGGGGATAACTCCCCTGCTCCTCTTCAAAATAGTGCCATGGGCTCTTTTATGTTCACCTGAGAGAACAGACGGGGCCTCAGTTTAATATCTCATCCGAAAGATGGCACTTCCGACAGTGCAGCGTTCCCTCAGCACTGCACTGGAGCGTCAGCCTAGATTTATGTGCTCAAGAGTGGGACTTAAACCCACAACCTTCTGACTCAGGAGGTGAGGGTGCTACCAACTGAGTCACAGCTGACACTCAGAAAAAATTCCTATGGCCCGGGAAACCTTTCAAACATAGTAGCCTTCCCCTACTAGAGATGTATTTAAACCGTGGCTGCCAGTCTCAGACTGGCTCAGACTGCAATTCCCCAGCCCAGCATAGAGCTCTGAGCTAGTGTGATCACACTCAAGCACACAGCTCCCCTCCCAGCATTTAAAATGTAAACGTTTGAGAGTTTACACACTCTCTAAACACCTTGAATCAACTCCAGGTGAGTTTACAAAGTGCCCAGGGGGGAAAACGCTTAGCAGCAAGGCTAAATCTACAGCATAAACATACCTTAAAGTTTAACCAGCCAGTGAGAGGGGCTCTGCGCTTGTGAACCTATAATAATAGAAGTGAATGGTACTGATTTAGAAGCCAGTAATTTAATTCAAAAGCGCTGATTATATTTCAAACCATAAGAGTGAAGTTTAGCAGTTTCTAAGTATCAGCTTACTGCCTTCAATTTGTTACCGTTCACTGATTCATCCTGAAAATCTATATAAAGTGTTTTTAATCATTTGCAGTAAGTATTCTGATTATGATGGCAACAATGTAACAATGTGAAAGAGCTTTCGAGATAGTATGAATGTGGAGAACATCACATGATAGGGGCTGCAGTATGAGAGTGAATTACCATAAAACAAATACCTGTACCATATGGAACAACAACTTGCATTTATATAGCGCCTTTAACGTAGTAAAATGTCCCACAGCGCTTCACGGGAGCGTCATCAGACAAAATTTAACACCAAGACACTCCTTAAAACCTACTTCTTTGATCGAGCTTCTGGTCTTCTGTCCTATTGGCCCGGATTTTGTGGTCAGTGGCGAAGGAACGGTGCTCGCCGTTCCCTACACTGACAGCTACCCACAGAGCTGCTGAGTGGAAACTCGCTGTCATCGGGTGTCTGATCCAGCGCGGCGCCCTCTCCAGGGGATCTGCGGGGCCGCTGTCTAAAGGGCAAAGATTGACAGCAGGCAGGAAACCCGCTATCAACCCGCCTCCAATCAATTTTTTCCAAGTGTCAGGTCCCCGATTTGCACATGGACTCGACACCTAGCGGCGGGGAGAGGATTATAGCCACTTACCTGGCTGTTAACAGGTACTTGATACTTGTTAACAGGCTCTTTTTCAATTTTGCCGCTTCTGCCTCGGGTTCCCCGATGTCCGGACACCACGCCAGATAAGTGTGGTATGTTGTGAGTTTGCTGTAATGTTTCTGCATTGAGGACAGCTGCAGAAGTGGTGTGAAGGATCCAATGGTGCACTGGTGAGTTTCAGAGGTAAGGAAATGTTGGGAAAATCATTTTTAATGTATTTACACTTTTCTGTAGGTAACAAGTTTTGAATTGGCTATCTAGTCCCACCTCATTGGGAAAACCTCTCTCACCAGTGACAGATCGCTTCTGTAATCTCACCTGCATTTGCCATCGTTCTAGCCTAACGAGGGAGTCACTGGAGAGCCTGGGTGCAAGAGCTCACCTGTGAACAGTCATTGTCAGTGTTTGCAGCACCTCAATGCTGTCAAACACTGAGAAATGAGCTGTCAAAGAAAAATTGTGCGTGGTCCCTTTAAGAAAACTGGCAGATGACGCGTCATCAAATGACATCATCTTACTGGCTTCTTCTTAATTGGCCTGCAAGTCCGCAGGGCGGGGCTTAACAAGGCCAATCGACGTAAAATCACGTCCACTGGCTGGATGCAGTTGGGGGGCGGGACTGAAACCCGGAAACCAGCTGACCCGCTCCCAAGACACATCCATTTGCAAACTCGCGGCCGCAGAGTCTCAACCGGAAAGTATAAAGCAGGAAGTATAAATTAGATTTACTGTAAATCATATACAGAAAGCAAAATAAAGATTGTGAAAGAAAGATGGGATTAGGAGAGAGAGATTAAGAGACAGACACAAAAAGTAAAGAAAAAATTATTTCAATAAAAAAAAAATCTCCAACACTAATTAAATTCTGAAGGAATGAGACTCCACACTTATAAAATTCAATTTTCAGGGCCAGAGGGGTTGTTTGGTAGTAATTATGACTTATCACACTGTTAAAAATTCACTTGTACCTGAATGCGCCAACTCTAACTTTTTCTGGCGTGTGTTTAGTGGGTAAGCCCTTACACTGATTTCAATGCCAAATCTCTCATAGAAATATAGAAGATAGGAGCAGGAGTAGGCCATTCAACCCCTCGACCCTGTTCCACCATTTAATGAGATCATGGCTGATCATCCAAATTCACTACCCTGTCCCTGCTTTCTCCCCATATCCCTTGATCCCTTTAGCCTTAAGAAATACATCTAACTCCTTCTTGAATATATGTGATCATTTTGCCTCAACTGCCTTTTGTGGTAGAGAATTCCACAGGTTCACCACTCTCTGGGTGAAGAAATTCCTCCTCATCTCAGTCCTAAATGGCTTACCCCTTATCCTTAGACTATGACCCCTGGTTCTGGACTCCCCGGCATCGGGAACATCCTTCCTGCATCTAGTCTGTCTCGTCCTGTTAGAATTTTATAAGTTTCAATGAGATCCCTTCTCATTCTTCTAAACTCTAGCGAATATAAGCATTATCGACCCGATCTCTCTTCATATGTCCCGGCAGACTGGAAAACTGCTAATGTAACACCCTTATTTAAAAAGGGCAGTAGACAGAAGGCTGGAAACTATAGATCGGTTAGCCTAACATCTGTGGTAGGTAAAAATTTGGAGTCCATTATTAAGGAGACAGGAACAGGACATTTGGATAATCATCATTTAATAGGACAAAGTCAGCATGGTTTTATGAAGGGGAAGTCATGTTTGACAAATTTGCTGGAGTTCTTTGAGGAAGTAACATATAGGGTGGATAAAGGGGAACCAGTGGACGTAGTGTATTTAGACTTCCAAAAGGCATTTGACAAGGTGCCACACAACAGATTATTGCTTAAGATAAAAAATCATGGGATTGGGGGTAATATTCTGGCATGGATAGAGGATTGGCTATCTAACAGAAGGCAGAGAGTTGGGATAAATGGTTCATTCTCAGAATGGCAATCAGTAACTAGTGGTGTTCCGTAGGGGTCGGTGCTGGGTCCCCAACTCTTTACAATCTATATTAACGATTTGGAGGAGGGGACCGAGTGTAACATATCAAAGTTTGCAGATGATACTAAGATGGGAGGGAAAGTAGTGAGTGAGGAGGACATAAAAAACCTGCAAGGGGACATAGACAGGCTAAGTAAGTGGGCAGAGATTTGGCAGATGGAATACAATACTGGAAAGTGTGAGGTTATGCACTTTGGCAGGAAAAATTGTAGAGCAAGCTATTGCCTTAATGGCAAGAAACTGGAAAGTACTGAAGTACAAAGGGATCTGGGGGTCCTGGTGCACGAAACTCAAAAGGTTAGTATGCAGGTGCAGCAAGTGATTAAGAAGGCCAATGGAATGTTGGCTTTCATTGCTAGGGGGATAGAATATAAAAATAGGGAGGTATTGCTTCAGTTGTACAAGGTATTGGTGAGACCGCACCTGGAATACTGCATACAGTTTTGGTGTCCATACTTAAGAAAAGACATACTTGCTCTCGAGTCAGTACAAAGAAGGTTCACTCGGTTAATCCCGGGGATGAGGGGATGGACATATGAGGAGAGGTTGAGTAGATTGGGACTCTACTCATTGGAGTTCAGAAGAATGAGAGGCGATCTTATTGAAACATATAAGATTGTGAAGGGGTTGGATCGGGTGGATGCGGGGAGGATGTTCCCGATGATGGGTGAAACTAGAACTAGGGGGCATAATCTTAGAATAAGGGCTGCTCTTTCAAAACTGAGATGAGGAGGAACTACTTCACTCAGAGGGTGGTAGGTCCATGGAATATGCTGCCCCAAAAAGCTGTAGAAGCTACATCATTACATAAATTTAAAACAGAAATAGACAGTTTCCTAGAAGTAAAGGGAATTAAGGGTTATGGGGAGCGGGCAGGAATTTGGACATGAGTCTAGGTTCGGATCGGTCATGGCCCTGTGGGTAGCGGAGCGGGCCCAGGGGCCATGTAGCCTGATCCTGCTCCTATTTCGTGTGTCTAATTCTGTTAGATTCAGGAGATGGTTCTGTGATAGTAGATTGGCGGTTAGGATCAGATCAGCCATGATCTTATTAAATGGCGGAGCAGGCTCGAGGGGCCGATTGGCCTACTCCTGCTCCTATTTCTTATGTTCTTATGTTCTTATTCCTGCCATCCCAGGTATCAGTCTGGTGAATCTTCGCTGCACTCCCTCCATGGCAAGAACATCCTTCCTCAGACAAGGCGACCAAAACTGCACGCAATACTCAAGGTGTGGTCTCACCAAGGCCCTGTACAACTGCAGCAAGACATCCTTGCTCCTGCACTCGAATCCTCTTGCTATGAAGGCCAACATACCATTTGCCTTCTTAACCGCCTGCTGCACCTGCATGCTTACCTTCAGCGAATTGTGCACAAGGACACCCAGGTCTCGTTGCACTTCCCCTTCTCCCAATCTATTGCCGTTCAGATAATAATCTGCCTTCCTGTTTTTGCCACCAAAGTGGATAACCTCACATTTATCCACATTATACTGCATCTGCCAAGCATCTGCCCAATCACCCAGCCTGTCCAAATCATCCTGGAGTTTCTCTGCATCCTCCTCACAGCACACATGCCCACCCAGCTTTGTGTCATCTACAAACTTGGAGATATTACATCTAGTTCCCTCGTCTAGATCATTAATATATATTGTGAATAGCTGGGGTCCTAGCACTGATCCCTATGGTACCCCACTAGTCACTGCCTGCCACTCGGAAAAAGACCCGTTTATTCCAACTCTTTGCTTCCTGTCTGCCAACTAGTTCTCTATCCAAGTCAGTACCTTACCCCCAATCCCATGTACTTTAACTTTGCATGCCAATCTCTTATGCGGGACCTTATCGAAAGCTTTCTGAAAGTCCAAATACACCACATTCACTGGTTCTCCCTTATCTATTCTACCAGTTACATCCTCAAAAAATTCCAGTAGATTAGTCAAGCATGATTTACCTTTTGTAAATCCATGTTGACTTTGTCCGATCCTGTCACTGTTTTCCAAGTGCTCTGCTATTACATCTTTTATAATGGACTCTAGCATTTTCCCCACTACCAATGTCAGGCTTACTGGCCTATAATTTCCCGTTTTCTCTCTACCACCTTTTTTAAATAGTGGGGTTACATTAGCTACCCTCCAATCCATGGGAACTATTTCAGAGTCTAAAGACTTTTGGAAGTTGACCAGGAAGGTAAGGTACAGGTGTAGTGAAGCCTGTGGAGGAGCAGGGCAAATCAGACCGCAGCTTCCGGATTTCTGCGTTTAACTGCGTATGTGCATACTCTGAAAGTTGCTGTCTGATTTACTCCATAATAAGTGACAGCTGACAGTCTCACCGTTATTCTTAATGCAAAATCCGGGCCAATATGTCTTTTATGGCTGGGTGTCAAATTTTGTTTGATAATGCAACTGCGAAGCACCTTGGGATGTTTTACTATGTTAAAGGTGCTATATAAATACAGGTTGTTGTAGTGAGTGCTACCAATGCATGATCCTGAAGACCAGAACACTAGCGTGAGGGAAAATCCATCGACATTTAAACCCTCTTTTTTTTTAAAAGCCGGAAAGCCAAGATAATGGGACCTATGGGGCAGGACAACGTCTAAATGAAATACATGGGCATGATCAAGAGGGGAAACTGGAAACATTTACATTCCAGGATTAAGTGCTGCATGGGTTAAATTTTACCCCATTAAATGGGGAAAAAACCTCAAGACAACCACCAATAACATTTAGAAGTAAAAGTGACTTGACAACTCAGTATTTCCCCCAAAAGTTTTGTTTCACATTGTTGCCGACCGAGTGATTGTTTTTCCTCGGGTTAAAATTCGACAAACATTTTTTTTTAAGCGTCTCGATTATTTAATTATTTTTTTTGGACTCTGTATATCGGTGCTGGTTCTGCGGCGGCGGCGGCTGTTTGGAGGTGGAGTCGGTTAAGGTGCTGGGGTGATCGTGGAGCCTGTGCCGGCTCAGCCTGTGTCCATCCCCAAGCCTGGATGCCTTTTCCCGGGGCATGTGCTGGCTTCGCTGAAGCGCTGCGGCGGAGCGACCTGCAGCAATGTGCCCGCTGGCTGCAGCAAGACCCGGCTGTTCTTAGCGCCAGAGGTAGGGCACCAAAAGCCAGGTCTGAGTCTCAGTACACTGCAACCTTCACCTGCACAGCTCTGGCTGGCTTATTACCCCTCAGATCTGGGGAGGACGGGTTGGCATTTTTTTAAACCCACTAATGCCAATGCAGTTCCTGTTTGGACATCTTTCTTCCCTGCTTGGCTTTCTTCGGCCTGTTCCTGCTGTCAGCACCATGCTCGGCTTGAGTCTCAGCTCCCCCCACGCTCTGTCAGTTCAGTGCATTGTCAGAACCTGGGCTGTGCCGGATGTCTCATTGGGGTTTTGTAAAAGGGGTTTTGCTTGGGAGACAATGAGGAGAAACTGGCCGGTGGGTCGGTAACCAGAGGACACAGATTTAAGAGAATTGGTTAAAGAAACAGAGGGGGGATGAGGAGATTTTTTTTTTAATACAGCGAGTTCTGATCTGGAATGTGCTGCTCAAAAGGGCAGTGGAAGCAGATTCAATAGTAACTTTCAAAAGGGAATTGGATAAATACTTGTAAAGGAAAAATTTGCAGGGCTACGGGGATAGAGCAGTGGGAGTGGGACTAATTGGATAGTACTTTCAGAGAGCCTGCACTGGCAGGATGGGCCGAATGGCCTCCTTCTGTGCTGTGAGATTCTATGGTTCCCAGTCAGTTGGGCTCATCTGGGACAGGAAGTTGAAGCACTACAATTAGCCTCAGTGCCTGTGGGTGGGAGAAGGGGGTGGGGGAGGAGGAAGAGGAGGTGGAGGAAGAGGAGGAGGAGGAAGGGAAGGAGGAAGGGGAGGAGGAGGAGGAAGGGGAGGAGGAGGAGGAGGAAGGGGAGGAGGAGGAGGAAGGGGAGGAGGAGGAGGAGAAAAGGAAGGAGGAAGAGGGGGAGGAGGAGGAGAAAAGGAAGGAGGAGGAGGAAATAGAGGATGAGGAAGCGGAGGAAGAGGAAGAGGAGGAAGGGGAGGAGGAGGAGGAGGAGGAGGAAGAGGAAGAGAAGGAAGGGGAGGAGGAGGAGGGGGAGGAGGAGGAGGAAGGGGAGGAGGAGGAAGAGGAAGAGAAGGAGGAGGAGGGGGAGGAGGGAGGGGAGGAGGAAGGGGAGGAGGAGGAGGGGGAGGAGGAGGAGGAAGGGGAGGAGGAGGAGGGGGGAGGAGGAGGAGGGGAGGAGGAGGGGGAAGGGGAGGAGGAGGAGGGGACGAGGAGGAGGAGGGGGGGAGGAGGAAGAGGAGGAGGAGGAAGGGGAGGAGGAAGGGGAGGAGGAAGGGGAGGGAGGGAACAAGCCAGACGTGAACAGGTGTGAATTTCGAGTGCAGACAGGGACGTGTTTGGTTCTGATGCCCTCTATGGTTAGAAAGCCTTGCTGAAACTGGCCTCATGACCAATGTTCCTTTTAAGCTGCGTAGTCACGTGGTCGTGAAGCGCTCTGCAGCTCCCGCGCAGCCGGCTCACCAGCTTTTAAATAGGAAAAACCGGGCATGTGCGGCATTTTGAAAGGGTCGCAGCCCCTTAAAGGGGCCGCACACCCCCAAAAAAATTAAAGGGAATATTGCTGGTGACCTTTGGCTGGATTGCCTGTATCTGTGAGCCATAATCCAGCAAGAGTCAACACCTTCGGGAGTGGGGTAAAAACAGGGGTGGGGGGGGGGCAGGACTTTAGTCGGGTTAATTTGCCACATGTATTACTGCATAAAAAATTGAACAATTGGAGGTGTGATCTAACTCTAAGAACCTAATACTGGTCTGATATACAGTCAGATACTGGTTATCCAGCGTGGGCAACACCTGTTAGGCAAATGAATAATTCTGGAAACTAATTGTATATTAATTCCAATTAATTAATTAAACAGCACTAAATCAGCAGGGAGACTGAAATACAGTACATTAAATATATACACAGAGGACAGGCTGGTTTGGGTAATCAACCAATTTAGATAACTTTTTGGATAGACAGTTTCTGACGGGGAACAAATGCTCCTGTATTTTGAGGTTGGGAGACTATGGCCTAGAAATTCAGTTGGCGCCGCGCCAGGGCTTTAGCACCGGAAAGTTAGCGCCGGCGCTAAGTCCCCCTGCGCGCGCCAAAAATTCAGTAGCGCCGCGCCCAAATGGCTGCCGGCGCTACTGAAGGGTGTTTGCGCCTGAAAATGGGCGCTACCTGCCGCATTGCGGCGCTATTCCGGCGCTGCGGCGCCCGATGCGGTGCGGCAGGCTCGGGAAGTGCAGGCCTCCTCCTTCAGTTAAGGAGGAGCTGCCTGCACCCGCCCGCTGGCCGGTAAAATCTTCACAAAAATGAGCCCGGCACCTCGGGGAAGTGCCGGGCTCGCAGCCCAGAAGCATCTGTTCCGCGGGGGGGGGGTGGAGGAGTCCGGGGAGGGAGGTGCGGGCAGGCGGCCGGCGGGAAAGTGGCCGGCCGCCGCGCGACCTTAATGCGCCGGCGCAAACTCCTGTAAGACTCGGTTGCCAGAGTCTTAGTTGCGGCTGCCACGGGCGAGGCGGCCGCAACTCAATTTCGGCGCTGGGGCCCGTCACCACGGCAACCGGGACGCTGCGCACACCGATGACGTCATCGGTGCCGGCGCAGCGCAACCGGTCTACCGCCGATGGTAGGGCCCCAGGGAATTTCTGAACCGGCTGTAAGTCCAGCGCAATGACCTCTAGCGCCGCAAAATGGGCGCAAAGCCCACTCAATTTCTAGGCCTTTGTGTTTAACTTGTTTTGATGTTATTGTCATAATTATTATTCAGCTAATTTAGTATAGCAATTGTGTTACATTACAGATCATCTCTTCATTTAAATAATCTTGCCTTCAGAACTAGAGATAACTCATGACAGGGAGGCTGTTGATACCACTCTCTGGTAGATCTTGTACCAATGCACTTGGCTAAACACTTGACACTTTTTTAAGAATGAAGGAAAGTTAAAATCACGAATAAAACAAAGTGGGTATCAGGCCAGCTGCTGATTCATGTTGTTTTAGGTTAGTAGAAACCGTACTCAAAATGGCAAGATAAAACTTGCATTTATATAGCGCCTTAACATGGCCTCAGTATGTCTCAGAGCAGAATCAGTCTCTATTATAAAAAAATGGTTGCGTCTATTTGCAACATCAGATTTCTGATTGGTCCCCTTGAAGGGCAAGACCAGATTTCTGATTGGTCCCCTTGGAGGACAAGACCAGATTTCTGATTGGTCCCCTTGGAGGACAAGACCAGATTTCTGATTGGTCCCCTTGGAGGACAAGACACAGCCAGCAGTTTGCCTAGAATGTGTAATTTGATATTGCCTGCTGGAGACAACCCTGCAATGTGTAATTTGATCCAGTCTTGCCAGACTACAGAATGTGGAAGTCTAGTTAGCTTTGTGAAGATCCTCTGTTAATAGTATTCTGCAGTTGTAATTATAGTTGTCCCTGGCTGGTAAAAAAAACTATAAGGCAGTCACAGAGATCAGACAATGATTGTAAACTGCCCGAGCTTTACTCTATGTCTCCAAATACCTCAATTGGGATGCTGTCTTGGAATACATCAAGAGCCATGTAATCCCTTCCCTCCCATCACACGATAATTTACACTTACTTGTATTACAGTTTATTTAACGTTTCCCTCATTTTCAGGGTCAAACCCAGACACAGATTAAAACGCACTGGTGTCCGATAGGTTGGACTGCAGTGGGTGTGCAGTTATTGTTGTTATGCAGACAACGGAAGCAACCAATTTTCACACAGCAAGATCCCACTAGCCGCAAATGAGATGAATGTGCAGATCATCTCTTTTAAGTGGGGTTGATAGAGGGAGGAATGTTGGCCAGGACACTCCCTCCTCTTCAAATGAAGCCATGGGATCTTTTACGTCCTCTTGAGCAGGCAGGTGGGACCTCGGTTTAATGCCTCATCCAAAAATTGGTAGCCTCGACTATTGAATTTTTATTCTCATTTCATTGCTGCTAGTGAGTGCTGTGGTACAGGGACTGCCAGTGTGCTCCCTGTAGCACCCAATAACAACAACAACAACTTGTATTTATATAGTGCCTTTAATATAGTAAAACGACCCAAGGTGCTTCACTGGAGTGTCAAAACAACATTTGACACCGAGCCACATAAGGAGATATTAGGGCAGATGACCAAAAGCTTGGTCAAAGAG